>NC_092415.1:152542936-153167936 GCF_040894005.1 Engystomops pustulosus
AATATTTAACTGTTGATCATCCGACCACTCTGATCCATGGTTTTAAGGTTTTGATTTTTCAAAGATTTTCCGACTTTCTTGGATAGGTTATTGTGTGACTTACCAACCTGGTGAATCATAGAGACACCACTGATATTATTGTATTTGTTTTTTGTATATATTTACATATGGTGCACCGTGCAGAAGCACATTTGTAACTGCCCTTGCTCGTGAGCCAGGTTTGAGGTTTCTGCGCTGAGGTGAACAAATTTGGGGAAAGCATGTCACCTAAAGTAGCTGAGTTTTTAGCAGCGAAACGACAGCCGGTTCTCAAAATATCAAACAGGATAGGATCCTGAAACAAAATAGGAAGATGTTTTTTATAATTTGTGTTAACTGATTATATTGGCATGTAAAGTCTGTGGTAAAGGTGACTTGGCTGGTAGTTCTATCAGTTTGGTTATTTTTAGTAATGGTAGTAGAAGAGCGATCTTTGTATAATAAATGGGCTCTGGTTTTTTGTTGTATTTGATTTCTGGTACGTTCTATGTGAGTTTTGTTATAACCTCTATCAGCCAGACGTTGCGATATAGAAGCAGATGTGAGTTTGTATTGATCATCTTGTGTACAAATACGTTTGGCTCGAATGAATTCCCCTTTGGGTAAATTCCTAAGTACATGGAGGGGGGGGGGCAACTTGTGGCATATAAAAGAGTATTCCCTGAGGTTGGTTTACGGTATAGATCACAACTGACTTTGTGTTTCTGCATATCAGCTGTTAAGTACAAGTCCAGAAAAGAGATGGTAGTGGAGGAGACAGTGTAAGTGAAACGTATGTTATATTGGTTTGTGTTAAGATATTCCATAAAGGAGGATATGTTGTCTCTGTCACCTGACCAAATTATAAGGCAGTCGTCTATAAAGCGACCATAGTACTCAATTGAATGGGCAAAAGGATTGTTGTCAGTAAACACAAAAATTTCTTCAAACCATGACATAAATAAATTAGCTAAAGATGGAGAAAACCTTGAGCCCATGGGGCAGCCTTGTTTCTGTAAGAAAAATTGTTGATCAAAAGAAAAATAATTATTTGTTAACAAAAATGACAATACATCTAGAATATAACCAATTTGGGATGCTGGAAATGAACTATATTTGTCCAGATGGTACTTTATGGCTTGGATGGCCAGGAGATGGGGTATGCAGGTATATAGTGAGACTACATCGCAAGTTAGCCAATGAAAATTTTTGTTCCAGGTGACGGAGTCCATTATTTTAAGGACTTCAAAGGAATCTTTAACAAAAGCTGGTGTCCTGGTCACAAAAGGTTGAAGTATAGTGTCCAGCCATGTGGAAGTCGATTCTAGAAGTGAGCCTGATCCAGATATAATAGGACGCATGGGGGGAGGGAAAACCTCTTTGTGATATTTAGGTAACACATAGAAAATAGCCATATTGGGAAACTTGGGGATGAAAGTGTCACTGACTTTTTCATTGAAGATACCCAAAGACTTGCCTTCTGCTATTAAAGTAAACAATCTAATAGTGATATTGGGTGTTGGATCAGATTTTAATGGTACATAGACTTCTTTGTAATATAGTAGTTTTTTGCATTCTTTAGCGTAAAGTTCTTTGTCTAGAACTAAAATTGAGCCACCCTTATCTGATTGTCTAATTATAATATGTGGGTTATTTTTGAGATCTTTAATAGCTTTCCATTCTGCTGGTGAGACATTGTTTTTGTTAGTAATTGCTGAAGAATTTTCATGTACTTAGGAATTTACCCAAAGGGGAATTCATTCGAGCCAAACGTATTTGTACACAAGATGATCAATACAAACTCACATCTGCTTCTATATCGCAACGTCTGGCTGATAGAGGTTATAACAAAACTCACATAGAACGTACCAGAAATCAAATACTTCTACTACCATTACTAAAAATAAACAAACTGATAAAACTACCAGCCAAGTCACCTTTACCACAGACTTTACATGCCAATATAATCAGGTAACACAAATTATAAAAAAACATCTTCCTATTTTGTTTCAGGATCCTATCCTATTTGATATTTTGAGAACCGGCTGTCGTTTCGCTGCTAGAAACTCAGCTACTTTAGGTGACATGCTTTCCCCAAATTTGTTCACCTCAGCGCAGACACCTCAAACCTGGCTCACGAGCAAGGGCAGTTACAAATGTGCTTCTGCACGGTGCACCATATGTAAATATATACAAAAAACAAATACAGTCATTCATTAACTGTAATACTACCTATGTGGTATACTCTATCGTATGCACTAGTTGCTCATTACAATACATAGGCAGCACTAAATGTCCTCTTAAACATAGGATTGCGGAACACATATCAGGAGCACGTACAACATCTATATCCCCTCAAAATATGTTTTACACACGTAATATATCTTCTGTCTCAAGACATTGCAAGGATATTCACAATGGTGACACTTCGTCCTTAATAGCTACACTTGTGGAGAGAGTTGTCCGGCCCAAAAGAGGCGGTGATTGGGTTAAAGCCCTCCGCAACAGAGAGGCTTACTGGATACTTACAATGAAAACTAGAAGTCCTTATGGTTTAAATCTTAAAAATAATTTAATGTACTTGTATTAACATTATTTATGTGACATGTGCAGTCTTTACCGTGTTTGTGCTTTTCCTTTCTTTAACCAATTACTATCGGATGTAATCTATGACATGTAAACCTCCCACTTCCGTTTCTTTATATGCTTCCCATTGTCATTTTGAAATTTAGACTATGATTAAGAGCATGCTATAGCTCGAAACGCGTCAGTTTTTCTCATTTTGGTACCTTTTTTAAACTTTTATGAAGATGAAATAAACGTGAAGTTTTATTCTACTTATGCCTTAACCTATGCCTGCCTGGTTGCTGGATTCAATTGTTCCCTCCTTGCTGCATCCATTCCTGATCCGGCTCAGTATATCCGTGCACCGGCGTCTACAATTCGTGGCTAAAGGGTGAGCTTAGAAAAATCTTTTTTTCTTTTTTGCACTGATTTTATTAATGAGCTTAGTGAAGTAAGAAAGGAAGTTGTGACAAAGGACTTACCACAGCTAATACAAGTCTTATTTTGGTTTTGTTGGAATTTGTATTTAGAAATAATTACTTTTTATGTGAAGATGATTTTTATTTACAGTTAATAGGAGTGGTGATAGGCATGAATATGGCACGACTTATGCCAACATTGTAATGAGGGTTTTGGAGGTGTACGCTGTCTAGGCCTCCATGCAATTCTGACATTGTCTGCGGTGGTGGAGGTACATAGATGACATCTTCCTCCTTTGGCACCAATTGCATACATTTTTAAATACTATAGATGATACCATTAAGTTTACAGTAGTGTACTCAAAAACACAGTTGCAGTTCTTGAATCACAAGGCAAACAAATTGGAGACAGCTTTATTTATTAAATCGATTCTAGAAGTGAGCCTGATCCAGATATAATAGGACGCATGGGGGGAGGGAAAACCTCTTTGTGATATTTAGGTAACACATAGAAAATAGCTGTATTGGGAAACTTGGGGATGAAAGTGTCACTGACTTTTTCATTGAAGATACCCAAAGACTTGCCTTCTGCTATTAAAGTAAACAATCTAATAGTGATATTGGGTGTTGGATCAGATTTTAATGGTACATAGACTTCTTTGTAATATAGTAGTTTTTTGCATTCTTTAGCGTAAAGTTCTTTGTCTAGAACTAAAATTGAGCCACCCTTATCTGATTGTCTAATTATAATATGTGGGTTATTTTTGAGATCTTTAATAGCTTTCCATTCTGCTGGTGAGACATTGTTTTTGTTAGTAATTGCTGAAGAATTTTCATGTACTTAGGAATTTACCCAAAGGGGAATTCATTCGAGCCAAACGTATTTGTACACAAGATGATCAATACAAACTCACATCTGCTTCTATATCGCAACGTCTGGCTGATAGAGGTTATAACAAAACTCACATAGAACGTACCAGAAATCAAATACTTCTACTACCATTACTAAAAATAAACAAACTGATAAAACTACCAGCCAAGTCACCTTTACCACAGACTTTACATGCCAATATAATCAGGTAACACAAATTGTAAAAAAACATCTTCCTATTTTGTTTCAGGATCCTATCCTGTTTGATATTTTGAGAACCGGCTGTCGTTTCGCTGCTAGAAACTCAGCTACTTTAGGTGACATGCTTTCCCCAAATTTGTTCACCTCAGCGCAGACATCTCAAACCTGGCTCACGAGCAAGGGCAGTTACAAATGTGCTTCTGCACGGTGCACCATATGTAAATATATACAAAAAACAAATACAGTCATTCATTAACTGTAATACTACCTATGTGGTATACTCTATCGTATGCACTAGTTGCTCATTACAATACATAGGCAGCACTAAATGTCCTCTTAAACATAGGATTGCGGAACACATATCAGGAGCACGTACAACATCTATATCCCCTCAAAATATGTTTTACACACGTAATATATCTTCTGTCTCAAGACATTGCAAGGATATTCACAATGGTGACACTTCGTCCTTAATAGCTACACTTGTGGAGAGAGTTGTCCGGCCCAAAAGAGGCGGTGATTGGGTTAAAGCCCTCCGCAACAGAGAGGCTTACTGGATACTTACAATGAAAACTAGAAGTCCTTATGGTTTAAATCTTAAAAATAATTTAATGTACTTGTATTAACATTATTTATGTGACATGTGCAGTCTTTACCGTGTTTGTGCTTTTCCTTTCTTTAACCAATTACTATCGGATGTAATCTATGACGTGTAAAACTCCCACTTCCGTTTCTTTATATGCTTCCCATTGTCATTTTGAAATTTAGACTATGATTAAGAGCATGCTATAGCTCGAAACGCGTCAGTTTTTCTCATTTTGGTACCTTTTTTAAACTTTTATGAAGATGAAATAAACGTGAAGTTTTATTCTACTTATGCCTAAACCTATGCCTGCCTGGTTGCTGGATTCAATTGTTCCCTCCTTGCTGCATCCATTCCTGATCCGGCTCAGTATATCCGTGCACCGGCGTCTACAATTCGTGGCTAAAGGGTGAGCTTAGAAAAATCTTTTTTTCTTTTTTGCACTGATTTTATTAATAAGCTTAGTGAAGTAAGAAAGGAAGTTGTGACAAAGGACTTACCACAGCTAATACAAGTCTTATTTTGGTTTTGTTGGAATTTGTATTTAGAAATAATTACTTTTTATGTGAAGATGATTTTTATTTACAGTTAATGGGAGTGGTGATAGGCATGAATATGGCACGACTTATGCCAACATTGTAATGAGGGTTTTGGAGGTGTACGCTGTCTAGGCCTCCATGCAATTCTGACATTGTCTGCGGTGGTGGAGGTACATAGATGACATCTTCCTCCTTTGGCACCAATTGCATACATTTTTAAATACTATAGATGATACCATTAAGTTTACAGTAGTGTACTCAAAAACACAGTTGCAGTTCTTGAATCACAAGGCAAACAAATTGGAGACAGCTTTATTTATTAAATCTGACTGACAGAAACAATCTTTTAACACCTTGCCGACCGAGAACGAACTATATCGTTCTCGTGCGGCAAGGGGTATATGGAGAGAGCTCACGAGCTGAGCTCTCTCCATACACACCAGGTAATGGCTGTATAAAACAGCCACCACCCGGCCGTCACTGCCGCAGTCGGTGCTGGTACCGATCTTGGATGACCGATTGCCGCCCCCTGCAATGTCATCGGAGGGCGGCGATCGGTTGCTATGGCTGCCCAGAGTCACATTGAGACTCGTAGGCTTGCCAGGTGCAATGATTTATAATAGCCAGCAGAGGGCAGGCTATTAAAATTCATTGTAAAATAGCTATATACTACAATACAGAAGTATTGCAGTATATAGTATTAGCAATCAGACCCTGCAGGGTTAAATTACCCTGGAGGATCTAAAATAATGGTAAAAAAAAAAAAAAAAAAATGAAAAAATAGTGAAAAGAGTAAAATTTAAATCCCCCCCCCCTTTCCCTAGAACTGATATAAATATAATAAACAGTAAAAATCATAAACACATTAGGTATCATCACGTCCCAAAATGTCCAATCTATCAAAATATATTAGCAATTTTTCCCAGCCAAAGTCGAAAATGCCACTTTTTTGCCATTTTGAAAAATATAAAAATTTCTATTAAAAGTGATCAAAAGCCCATACAGTCCTCAAAAAGAAAGTATTAAAAACATCATCAAAAGTCGCAAAAAATGACACCACCCACAGCTCCGTGAACTGAAGTATGAAAAAGTTATTAGTGCCAGAACATGGTAAAATGAAGAATTTTTTTTTTTGTACAGAAGGTTTTAATTTTTTTAAATGTATGAAAACATTCTAAAACCTGTACAAATTTAGTATCCTCGTGATCGTACCGAACTAAAGAATAAAATTGACATGTGATTTGGGGTGCTCGGTGAAAGCTGTAAAATCCAAGCCCACAAGAAATCGGCGCAAATGGGGTTTTTCATCATTTTCACTGCATTCTGAATTTTTTTCCCGCTTCCCAGTACATGGCATGGAATAATAAATACCATCACTATGAAGTTCAATTTGTTACACTGAATACAAGCCCCAACAGAGCTCTTTACATAAATAAAAAAGTTGCAGATTTTTGAAGGTGGGGAGTAAAAAATGAAAATGCAAAAAGGAAAAAGGGCCACCTCCCTAAGGGGTTAAGATATAAAAATTGTCACCCATGGGCAATAATCAGGTCACTCTGTATAGCCAACTATTGAGAGTGAAATAATCTGTGTATATACAAACCCATTTCCAGGTTTGGGGTTGTTTTGTATACAAGCCACTTGTTGCGATCTATGGAATTACCAAGCAGAGTAATTGGGGAGATGCATACCTACTGAACAGACAAGGATTTTAACTATATGAACATTGGGAATATGTTTTTATAATTGCTACATTTTACACTTTATGGTCTATATCAAATGTATTGCTTACTCATATACACACAATCTGAAAAAAAAAACTACTATGACTACTATTTTTTTGCATGTAAATAGAGATAAGCGAACATACTCGTCCGAGCTTGATGCTCGTTCGAGCATTAGCGTACTCGAAACTGCTCGTTGCTCGGACGAATACTTCGCCCGCTCGAGAAAATGGCATCTCCCGCCGTTTTGCTTTTTGGCGGCCAGAAACAGAGCCAATCACAAGCCAGGAGACTCTGCACTCCACCCAGCATGACGTGGTACCCTTACACGTCGATAGCAGTGGTTGGCTGGCCTGATCAGGTGACCCTGGAATAGACTAGCCCCTGCCCGCGCTGCTCGCGTCATTCTCTGTCTGGATGCCGCTAGGTAGAGAGCTGCTGCTGGTCAGGGAAAGCGTTAGGGTGTTCTATTAGAATAGTGTTAGGCAGGAGTGATTCTACAAGAACCCAACAGTCCTTCTTAGGGCTACAATAACGTTTTATTTTCCTTTTTTTTGGTTTGCTTGTGGCTGGGCTTGCTGCTATTAGTAGTGCAGCTAGTACCATATTGTGAGTAATTTGCAGGGAGACTTGTGTTTAGCTCTTAGTGACACACATATCCACCTCAATACAATACAATAGCGTTATATTTTCCTTTTTTTTTGGTTTGCTTGTGGCTGGGCTTGCTGGCATTAGTAGTGCAGCTAGTACCATATTGTGAGGAATTTGCAGGGGGACTTGCGACCGTTGTGTTTAGCTCTTAGTGACACACATATCCACCTCAAACACCGAAGTGGGACAATTTATTAGGGGTTTGATTTGAATTACGCCGAGTCTGCTGATTTATTTTTTTTTACGTTTATTTCTTTTTAGAACTCACATTAATCTGCCAAAGCAGTGTGCTTTGAGTGTGGGCTAGAAAATAGCCATAGGAGAACCCCAACGGCTTATTTAGGCCTACAATAGCGTTATATTTTCCTTTTTTTTTTTTGGTTTGCTTGTGGCTGGGCTTGCTGGCATTAGTAGTGCAGCTAGTACCATATTGTGAGGAATTTGCAGGGAGACTTGCGACCGTTGTGTTTAGCTCTTAGTGACACACATATCCACCTCAAACACCGAAGTGGGACAATTTATTAGGGGTTTGATTTGAATTACGCCGAGTCTGCTGATTTTTTTTTTTTTTTACGTTTATTTCTTTTTAGAACTCACATTAATCTGCCAAAGCAGTGTGCTTTGAGTGTGGGCTAGAAAATAGCCATAGGAGAACCCCAACGGCTTATTTAGGCCTACAATAGCGTTATATTTTCCTTTTTTTTTTGGTTTGCTTGTGGCTGGGCTTGCTGGCATTAGTAGTGCAGCTAGTACCATATTGTGAGGAATTTGCAGGGAGACTTGCACTTATAACTCAAAGTCATCTGGCACAGCACAAAATCCAGTTGTGTGCTGTCAGTGTAGGTTAGAAACTAGCCATAGCAATAGGATAGCATCGTTTTGTTTTTTAAAAAAAACACAAAAAAACACACAAAAAAAAAATTTGAAGTTTACACTTTAATTTTGAAAATGTTTAACCCGAGGGCTAGGGGTAGAGGACGAGGGCGTGGACGTGGGCGTCCAACTACTGCAGGGGTCAGAGGCCGTGGTCCTGGGCGGGGTGAGACACCACCTGCTGATGAGGGAGCAGGGGAACGCCGCAGAGCTACACTCCCTAGGTTCATCATGTCTCAAGTTACTGGGACTTGTGGTACAGCACTGTTGAGGCCAGAACAGTGCGAAGAGGTGATGTCGTGGATTGCGGACAATGCTTCTAGCCATTTGTCCACCAGTCAGTCTTCCACACAGTCCACCCATGTCACCGAAATCAGCACTCCTCCAGCTCCTCCACCTCAGCCTCCTTCCCCCCAGTCTGCCCCCTCCCAGCAAAATTTGGCATTTGAACCGGCATACTCTGAGGAACTGTTTTCTGGACCCTTCCCACAGTCACAAACCACTTGTCCGGTTGCTGCTGAGCAATTTTCCGACGCCCAGGTTTTCCACCAGTCGCAGTCTGTGGGTGATGATGACATTATTGACGTAGTGGAAGAAGTGTGTAAAGAGGTGTCGGACGATGAGGAGACACGGTTGTCAGACAGTGGTGAAGTTGTTGTCAGGGCAGGAAGTCCGAAGGGGGAGCAGACTGAGGGATCGGAGGATGATGAGGTGACAGACCCAAGCTGGGTTGATAGGCCGGGTGAACACAGTGTTTCTGAGACGGAGGCGAGTCCTATAGCAGAACAGGTTGGAAGAGGCAGTGGTGGGGCCAGACGGAGAGGCAGGGCCAGAGCTGGTGCATCAGCGCCAAATGTTGCCCGTAGTCAAGCTCCCGTGGCGAGGGCTAGATTTTCAGAAGTCTGGAGGTTCTTTAAAGAAACACCGGATGACCGACGGACTGTGGTGTGCAACCTTTGCCAAACCAGGATCAGCAGGGGTTCCACCACTACTAGCTTAACTACCCCCAGTATGCGCAGGCATATGAATGCTAAACACCCCACTCAATGGCACCAAGCCCGTTCACCTCCGGCCGGGCACACCACTGCTCCTTCCCCTGTGTCATCTGCTAGTCAGCCCCCTGCCCAGGACCACGGCCCAAACACCTCCCATGCGAAAACCCCATCTTCGCCTCCACGATCCTCCACAGCATCCACCAGCGTTCAGCTCTCCATACCCCAGATGCTGGAGCGCAAAAGGAAGTATAGCGCAACCCACCCACATGCCCAAGCCCTCAACGTCCACATCTCCAAGTTGCTTAGCCTGGAGATGCTGCCCTATAGGCTGGTAGAGACCGAGGCCTTTCGAAACCTCATGGTGGCGGCCGCCCCTCGGTATTCGGTCCCCAGCCGCCACTACTTTTCCCGATGTGCCGTCCCAGCCCTGCACAAGCACGTGTCAGAGAACATAATCCGTGCCCTGACCAACGCCGTTTCTGACAAGGTCCACCTGACCACGGACACGTGGACGAGTGCTGCCGGGCAGGGCCACTATATATCGCTGACGGCACATTGGGTTAACTTGGTGGAGGCTGGGACCGAGTCTGACCCTGGGGCTGCTCATATACTGCCGACGCCGAGGATTGCGGGGCCTACCTCGGTCCAGGTCTCAAAGGCCTACTATGCCTCCTCCTCCTCCCACCCCTCCTCCACCTCCTCCGAATTACCATCCGTGGGCATGGCGCCATCAGTCGGTAGCTCTAGGCACAGCAGCAGTGCCATCGCTAAGCGACAGCAGGCGGTGCTCAAACTGCTGAGCCTAGGCGATAAAAGGCACACCGCCCAAGAGCTATTACAGGGCATCACGGCGCAGACTGATCTGTGGCTGGCACCTCTGAACCTGAAGCCAGGCATGGTTGTGTGTGACAACGGCCGTAACCTGGTGGCGGCTCTGCAACTCGGCAGACTGACACATGTGCCATGCCTGGCTCATGTGTTAAGTCTCATAGTTCAGCGTTTCCTCAAGACATACCCCAATCTGTCTGATTTGCTCACGAAGGTGCGCCGCATCTGTGCGCATTTCAGGAAGTCCAGCACAGATGCTGCCACTCTCAGGGCAGCGCAGCGCCGCCTCCAACTGCCCGCTCACCGACTGTTGTGCGACGTGCCCACGAGGTGGAATTCAACATTAACCATGTTATCCAAAGTTTACCAGCAGCGCAGAGCGACTGTAGACTGCCAGATGTCAACTTCCACCAGAACTGGTAGTCAGGTCAGTCAGCTTCCTCAAGTCTACAATGAGGAGTGGACGTGGATGTCTGATATCTGTAAGGTGCTGAGTAACTTTGAGGAGTCAACACAGATGGTCAGTGGCGATGCCGCCATCATCAGCCTCACCATCCCGCTGCTTGGCCTGTTGAAAAACTCTCTGGTCAGCATGAAGTCAGAAGCTTTGCGCTCGTCACAAGAGACGGGGGAAGAAGATTCCCTTGTTGATAGCCAAAGCACCCTTAGGTCTGTTTCTCAGCGCATATCGGAGGTGGAGGAGGATGAGGAGGAAGAGGAGGAGAATGTTGGCGAGACAGAAGAGGGGACCATTGTTCAGTCCTTCACTGTTCAGCGTGTATGGGCAGAAGAAGAGGAGTTGGAGGAGGAGGAAATGGGCAGTCAGGCCAGTGAGGGGAATGAATTCTTGCGCGTTGGGACTCTGGCACATATGGCAGATTTCATGCTAGGCTGCCTATCCCGTGACCCTCTCGTTCAAAGAATTTATTCCAGCACCGATTACTGGGTATTCACTCTCCTGGACCCACGGCACAAGCAAAATCTTTCCACTCTCATCCCTGGAGAGGAAAGGAGTGTGAGAATGCATGAATACCAGCAGGCCCTGGTGCACAAGCTGAAACAGTATTTCCCTTCTGACAGCGCTAGCGGCAGAGGGCGTACTTCTGCTGGACAAGTAGCAAGGGAGAGTAGGCGAGTAGGCAGCTTTTCCAGCACTGGCAGGGGTACGCTTTACAAGGCCTTTGCCAGTTTTATGTCACCCCAGCAAGACACTGTCACCTGTCCCCAGTCTCGGCAGAGTAGGGCTGATCTTTACAGAAAGATGGTGAGGGAGTACGTAGCTGACCATACCATTGTCCTAAATGATCACACAGCTCCCTACAACTACTGTGTTTAAAAGCTGGACATGTGGCACGAACTGGCGCTGTACGCCTTGGAGGTTCTTGCCTGCCCTGCCGCTAGCATGTTGTCCGAGCGGGTTTTCAGTGCAGCTGGTGGCATCATCACCGATAAGCGTACACACCTGTCGACTGACAGCGCTGACAGGCTGACGCTTATCAAGATGAAAGAAGCTAAACCTGAATAATGTATGCACTCCTCCTCCTCATTGTCCTCCTTCTCCTCCTCTTTGTACACTAAAGCATAGGAAACTGGCTATTTTTTGCCAGGGCCAACTGACTCTAGCTATATTACTCTATGTATTTAATTTTTATGGAGGGCCACCTACCCGGTCCTCTGTTTTAAGCAATTTTTGGGAGTGCCACATACAGGCACTCAATCTATTTAATTTTTCTGGAGGACCACCTACCTGCTCCTCTGGTTTGAAAACTTTTTTGGACTGCCACATACAGGCACTATCCAAATTAAATTGTCTCCATAGCAGCCTCCACATGTCGTCTCCATTGCTACCTCCACACGTCATCGCCATAGCTGCCTCCAAAAGTCGTCCATATAGCTGCCTCCATACATGGTCTCCTTATCAAACGAACTGTGTCAGGCAGAATTTTGGGTTTTGTTCATGGATTTCACATCAAACTTGTTAACTTTGTCGCCACCCTGCTGTGTAATCCACAAAATATACTGGCAAACTTTTATCATTTACCGATATTATTTCAGCGCTTCTTGCGCATCTGTTTACATTCCCCTCACCCGCCATATCCCAAACTTATAAGAACGCTACTACACTTGATCTTATACAAAAGGTTCTTAGAAGTGCTGTTTGGGGAATAGCCTAGACACAGGGGCTTGGATTGGTGAAAGCTCGCCTGGCAGCGGAGCGCCAGCTCCATCTCAAGATCCAACTAACATAGTTTTAACTGCAGCACCTTTAATCTACTACTAGTTCACTGCCTCCATACATCGTCCCCTTATCAAACGAGCTGTGTCGGGCAGAATTTTGGGTTGTTTTCATGGCTTCCACATCAAACTTGTTAACTTTGTCGCCACCCTGCTGTGTAATCCACAAAATATACTGGCAAACTTTTATCATTTACCGATATTATTTCAGCACTTCTTGCGCATCTGTTTACATTCCCCTCACCCGCCATATCCTAAACTTATAAGAATACTACTACACTTGATCTTATACAAAAGGTTTTTAGAAGTGCTGTTTGGGGAGTAGCCTAGAGACAGGGGCTTGGATTGGCGAAAGCTCGCCTGGCAGCGGAGCAATAGCTCCATCTCAAGATCCAACTAACATAGTTTTAACTGCAGCACCTTTAATCTACTACTAGTTCACTGCCTCCATACATCGTCCCCTTATCAAACGAGCTGTGTCGGGCAGAATTTTGGGTTGTTTTCATGGCTTCCACATCAAACTTGTTAACTTTGTCGCCACCCTGCTGTGTAATCCACAAAATATACTGGCAAACTTTTATCATTTACCGATATTATTTCAGCGCTTCTTGCGCATCTGTTTACATTCCCCTCACACGCCATATCCTAAACTTATAAGAACGCTACTACACTTGATCTTATACAAAAGGTTCTTAGAAGTGCTGTTTGGGGAGTAACCTTGAGACAGGGGCTTGGATTGGCGAAAGCTCGCCTGGCAGCGGAGCGCCAGCTCCATCTCAAGATCCAACTAACATAGTTTTAACTGCAGCACCTTTAATCTACTACTAGTTCACTGCCTCCATACATCGTCCCCTTATCAAACGAGCTGTGTCAGGCAGAATTTTCAGGTGTTTCACCAAATACATAGTGGAACTCGGCCCATCTGTCGCCGCCATGCTGGAGACCTGAAGTTGCAATCATAACAGCGCAATATGGATGCCCCATACTGTCGCTCTTAATCATGGAACCATTTCCATAAAAACAATTAAAAATAGAACCACTATGCTATTCCATTATTCCTAGGTGAAATATTCAAACGACCCGGCCTGCTTTGAAAATTATTATTTTTTCAAAGTAAACGCTTCTGGCCCCCAGGCCCATTTTGGGTGGGGAGGAGCCGAGAGACAGGGGCTTGGACAGGCGAAAGCTCGCCTGGCAGTGGACCTCCAGCTCCTTCCCAAGATTAGGCAGCCTCAGAGGCATCCATGCATGCTGCCCCTGCTGTTTCCTGTCCATTTTGCCTCCACGATCCTCCACAACGTCCACCAATGTCTCATTTCAACTCTCTATACCCCAGACGCTGGAGCACGAGAGGATTTGCAGCACATCATCCCCTTATCAAACGAGCTGTGTCAGGCAGAATTTTCAGGTGTTTCACCAGATACATAGTGGAACTCGGCCCATCTGTCGCCGCCATGCTGGAGACCTGAAGTTGCAATCATAGCAGCGCAATATGAATGCCCCATACTTTCACCAGATACGTTATGGAACTTGGTCACTATGTCGCCACCATGCTGTGTTATCGACTAAATATACTTTCAACCTTTTGTTCACATAGGAAATCATTTCAGCGCTTCTTGCTCACCTCCTTTGGTGAAGCCTGAGTCCATTTAGGGTATGTCGCCATGACACTCTCTAGCCTGCCGCTGCTGCCGCTGCCTCTGCATGCCGTCCCCTATAGTGTCAGGGTCAATTATTGCATGTTTTAGATGCTATCTAGCCTCATTCGGTCACTCTGTCATGGCCATGCTGTTGCCCATAATTTTGGCTTAATGGTGCAATTAAGCAGCCTCAGAGGCATCCATGCATGCTGTGGTGTTTCCATCCTTTTCTGAGGTTCCCAGGTGTTTGGCCAAGCTTCCCTGTGCAGAGCCTTGGTCCCCTTGAAAAATGCTCGAGTCTCCCATTGACTTCAATGGGGCTCGTTATTCGAGACGAGTACTCGAGCATCGGGAAAAGTTTGTCTCGAATAACGAGTACCCGAGCATTTTAGTGCTCGCTCATCTCTACATGTAAACACTTATCTTAACACTTACTAAAATGAGTTGAAGGCACTTGTTAGGTCAAGTGACCATGGTTTTTACCTATAACTATACAAATTGTACTTTGAGGAAAGCTCAGTTAGAGACAAAACGTCGCTGCTTAATATTTTTTTGCTCCTTATTTTTGTCCTGCAAAAGCTGCTTTTTTTCTGGCCTTAGTTTATTTATAGCTATGCAAACAAGCTTCTAGATGCAACATGGGTTTAGCTGATGCAAACTTTTCTTCAGATGGTGTACTCAAATGCTAACTTGCAGAACTACATTTTCTCTCAAATGCAAGCCACTGAGAAAAAGCTAAATTATGTCTGGATGTACAAAGTCCAGTACATAGTGTTCCAGGGATAGGAGAAGAGTTCATAGGAAAAATACCTTAAAATTTCCACTTGTGAGAGAAGAAAAGAGGATTGAGCTCTGAATTTGGGCCTTTGCATGGATCTAATTTCTGTTGAAAAGGAAGGCCGGTTTCACACTTGCGAGTGTGATGCGATGAACTCGCATCACACTCGCAACGCATGCTGCTTGGATCGCACGGCCCGAAGCGTTCGGGCCGTGCGATCCGAGCAGCATGCGTTGCGATTGTGATGCGAATTAATCGCATCACTCTCGCAAGTGTGTAACCGGCCAAAGTGGGGGAGCTCCCAGCTGCTTGTCTTCATTAGTGCTAGCTATTCTAACAGCATGGATTGGGTTACTTAGTGACCGCACTCTATATAAAATGATATGATATAAAACAATCCATTATTAGCATTATATAAGACGTATATTCTGGTATACAGGCAGTCCCCTAGTTAAGGACACCCGACTTACAGACAACCCATAGTTACAGACGGACCCCTCTGCCCACTGTGACCTCTGGTGAAGCTCTCTGGATGCTTTAAAATAGTCCCAGATTGCAATAATCAGCTTAAAATTGTCTGCAATGAAGCTTTATTGATAATTCTTGGTCCTATTACAGCAAAAAAATTTGAAACTCCAATTGTCACTGGGGCAAAAAAACAAAATTGTCGGGAACTACAATGATAAAATATACAGTTTCGACTTACATACAAATTCAACTTAAGAACAAACCTACAGTCCCTATCTTGTATGTAACCCGGGGACTGCCTGTAATGTCTAATAAAAAACACCATCAACTCTTACATTGTGTGAAATGTACAACTTTCTTTGAAACTCTCAATACTCCAGTTACAGTGGGTACTTGGCCCAAGCAGTCACATAACATCCCATTTTAATATGACTCAGATTGTGAGAGCTGTTAATTCTTGGCTAGGTTTCAAATCTTCAATAATCTGGAGACATCTGGTAACCGTTATCCAAAGCTCTGTACTAATAGATGAACTGGATCATGAAAATTGATGCTGCCAATGTATTCCCTTATGTTTTATCTTTTCTGCAGGGGCTTTCTAACCTTTTAGACTATCTTTAGACAGATATCACGTTTGGTTCAGGTCAATAGCATTTTAAAGGGCTTATCTTTAAATTGCACAGATAAATCTTTTTATGACAATGTGACAATTATCCTAGAAATCTAGGTCTTTTGCAGCTCATTTAGTACACTGCAATCAATACAATTGACTAGTGCATCAAATCTTGTCTTTGTCCTCTTCTGTTATCTATTGATTCAACGTTACCAAACACAAGTCTACAAATGAATTCAACAATATTAGTGGTAAACACTGAAGGAAAACTTCTGAAAACTGAATTAATTTCCTTTCCTCAGCAAGGCTACATTCACATCTAATTTTTTTGTTCAGTATCTACACACAAAAACTTGTTATATACAGAACATATCCATTGACATATACATGCATTTTATTTGACAACTCCTGCACAGTATGGCCCAGATTTATTAAAGCCCTTGTGCTAGTTTTCTGTTGGACTTTGCACATTATTTTAGGTGCAAACTGCTTGCATCTGTATTTAAAAAGTGCCTGTGCCACATATGTGTCGCATGTGACCTTTTTAACAAATGTAGTCACTGAAGTGGGTGTGCACCACATTAAACATGCAAAGTCGGACAGAAGTGTGTTGCAAGCCCATCTTAAAGGTGCACCAAAAAGAGTTAGTGCACTCTGTCAGGGCAGTGTAGAGAGCTCCAGATTCATGAAGAAGGTGAACCACAATTCCTGAATCTGGAGCTTTCTGCACACTGCACAAGTAAACTGCACATAGTGCCATAGTTTTTAGAAAATCTGGTCCAATGTGTCACATCCAGCAGGAAACACTGGAAAGAAAAACATAGCAGGATATGCTCACTCGAGGCCACAGTCGCGGATGGAGGCAACTATATTTCATTCATCACGATCTTTGCTGCATGTACGCTCTGGATGGAACCCAGTGATGTAACTGTCTATATGTCTTCAGGGTGGAAAAGTTGTTGAACAGTATCGCACTGTATGGGCATACTGTTGGGTACCTCCTATGCCTCTGTTGTAAGGTTACACCAGAAATCTGCCAAGAAGCCTTATACATGCAGTCTTTCTTTCACACAGGTACTATTGCACTGTAACCGACTGTTATAGGATAGGATCATGTGAGTGATGTCACGATTGTTCTAAACTTTTAAATAATCTTCACAGTTTTTAATAATTGTTACTTCTTTATATTACAAAATGGCATACTTCTAGTTACCTGGCTAAATTAGTTCTGCAGGTTTTTTTTAAGGTGAAGATATAAGGATAAATACACTAAAGTGCTAAAGTGACATCTATAATGGAAACATGTCTATTATGAATGATAGAAAAATATTTGTTTTCCTGTTCCTTTAATTCCCATAACTTTTAAAAGAATGGAAAATCATATCCTAAGTCCACACAATACATGAGCTTTTTTTAATACACCAACTTTATAAATCCCAGTTCCAAATACAGTTAAACGTTTAAGATATGTTATGGGGTGTCCATGGGTTTTTCCATGGATACTAAACTTGTACACTTATACATTTATCCAAAACATTTAGCAAGCCAGCATAAGGCAGAATTACAAGTCCATTAATTCTGTAACAGGACAGTAATACACAACAGAATTTCGACAGTGTCCCCAGTGTGTTTTGAAATACTACAAGATGAATACAAGACTACACAACTAAAATCCTTAGACCTGTCAATAATAGCACTGTTACTTTCCACAGAATGAAATGGATACTTATATATTACCACCTTTGATAATTTGATGACCTTTAAATCACGAGCCACCAGCAAATCCATAAGTGCACATATTCACTGAGATCTTACAATGACATATGCTATTTCATCTCCTTATTTGCATCATACACGTAAAGGTCACTTCATCTAAGTTGAGTTGTAGAAGCATAACATGGTTAAGAATGACATGGCTAAATACAAAAATGCCTCAATCACATACAATGCTCTCTCTTGTATATTTTTAATGAGCAAAACTAAAGAGGAAAAATGTAAACCCATTGACCTTATCATTAATAGTATGGATGGTTTAAAAAGATATTATTATTGCTCTATTTTCAAGCTCGCATAAACATAGGGGTATTTCTCCTGGCGTGTACACCTGCATAACAGCATACAAGCCTTGACTTTTTTGCTAATCCTTCAAATTTCTAAAAAAAGAAGGTCCAATGTAACAAAACATAATCTTTATTTCATAAACCACAATACTTAAAACCAAGTAAAAGCACAGTCTTTCTTCATCCCTGTGTAAAAGCAAATATTGCTTCAGACCATGCATGTGTAGAGAATCAAAATTTCAAAGATAATGAAACAATATTTAACAACAAGTTACACCGTATTGCCAGTTCATCTGGATGTATATCTACCTTGCTGGCAAAATCATTAAAGGGGTTTTCCAATGAAGAAAAGTTAGGCCCTATCCACTAACTTGCTGATAAGTGGGGGTCTCAGTTCCTTCAGACCCCTCGTTGCTCTGTCAGATTAATGGAGCCGACCGCCACGCTTGACTGTTCTGCTCTATTAATCTCGATGGAGCTGACGGAAATTGCCGAGCACCACACTCACCGATCTCCGTCAACTCCATAGAGATTAATGGAGCAGAACGGTCAGGTGGTCCGATGGACCCCTCATTTTTGCGATCTGCGGGGATCTCAACACTATAGGGCCCAAGTGCACATCTGTGCCCCTAATAAAAAATTGGAATATAAATGTAGCTATAATTATGTACCGTGGGGTTTATGCAAATTATAAACAGCTCATATATGCCAATAGGTTATAAACAGCTCATATATGCCGATAAAAGGCGTATAACTTATCGGCATATATGAGCTGTTTATAACCTATTGGCATATATGAGCTGTTTATAACTTATTGGCTTATATGAGCTTTTTACTTGCATGAACCCCACAGTACATAATTATAGCTACATTTATATTCCAATTTTTTATTATGGGCACAGATGTGCACTTGGGCCCTATAGTGCCATTTGTGCCCCTTTTTTAGCCCAGCCTGAGATATTACAAAGTGTTACCATTACATTGTGCAATATTGTATTTTAATTTGATGTATTATTTGATGTAATTTGTATTTTAACCATCATAGCTAATAAATAACGTGTATGTATAGTATCTAACCATTAGCGTGGATTGGTGCTTGGTGCAATTTCCCCTTTTAAATAGAAAACATACTTTCTTTTTAAAATGTATGCTTTGACTACATTGGCTACTGTGTGCGAGCTCCGTTACTATTTACTATATATCAGATGTATATCATGATTTACAATCCTTGTATGTAAATGTTGTATATGTCACTTATATCTCTGTGCCTAATTGCATAAACCCTTTTATTGACAAAGATGGATGGCTAAAAGATAAAAAGGAGTATCATACTTTTCAACAGGAATGAACAAAGGAATTCGTCTTTGTGGAGAGAGCAGGTTATGCAGTGATAAAATGATAAAATTGCATAAGTAAAACTGTCAAATATAAAGCGGCACTTCGACACACACCACACTACATATGCATTTAAGTAGGAAGAAAGCCTGTCAAGAGCTACTGTGCAGAGTGCAAGCTAGTCAGCAGCAACTCCATGTTTGCACCCAACAAGGTAATTGGAATTTGGCTAGCTTTACTGGTGCTTTAGCAATTGTGAGAAACAGAAAGCCATTCACAGATGGGGAGTATGCCAGAAAGTTCATGCTTGATGTTGCCAAAGAACTTTTTGACGACTTTTTCGGATAAAAACAAGATAATCAAAGAATAAATGACATGCTTCTGTTGGGAAAATCGTCACGTTTGTACTATCATGATGGCAAATCAAATTGAACCAACAATAGCACCTTTCTTTTCTCGCCTTGGATGAGTCAAAAGACATAAGCCATTTATCCCAGTTTAGCGTGATTATAAGATATGCTGTCAGTGACACACTATGTGACAGAAATATTGCTGTTTTGCCTAAGAAAGGGACAACAACAGGGGAGAATGTATTCAAGTCTTTCACTGAGCTTGCTAAAGAAAACAATCTTCTGATGGTACCTGGCTGATGGTACTTGGCTCTGCCAACCACTCAGGTACCTAGGAATTCGGCTTCCCCCAAGCCAGAGAAAGGCTAGGCCCCAGTGCGGGATGTTGAACTTGCACGACAGAAAGCAGAGTTGAAGAGAAATTTAAAAAGTTCACCGCAAACCAACTTGGTCACAACTTCCCGTCATATACCACACACTCCAGCATCTGAGTAATGCTGTACTGAAAATGTTTGGCTCTACATATGCATATGACTAACCTTTCTCACATCTAACATTAAGACCAACCTATGATCACGTTTAATGGGTGGAAGTCTCAACACTTGCTTGAAGCTTAATCTCACCACGTATCAGCCAGGCTATGAAGCCATCAGCAAAAACATGCTGCACCAGAAGTCACACCCATGGTAAGAAGTACTTTATTCATCATTGGTTAGCAACTGCATAACAAGGTTATTAAAAAGAATTCAGAGACTTATTGTACTTTAGAAGTGTGGGTCTGATTTTAAATGCACCCATTTACTTATATTCAGTTTCAAACATAATATATGCCTTTCACTGAATTATGTGTGGTATGTGGTGTTCATGTCTCTCTCAGTCAAAAAGGTTCCCCACCTCTGTTACAGAAGAAGGTACTGTTTGTGGGCTTGGGGGGGTTAGGGTGGTGACAGGTTCCCTTTAAAAAGAACACCTAAATCCAATTTACCAGTCCTACCTCAATCTTATTCAGCCTATTTTTGGCCAACCCAACCGCCCAAACCAAATCTGTTGAAATAAATCAGAGTTTGAACTGTGGTCGGATAGAAAGGAACAACTTTTTTGCAATAAACAAGGCATAGCACTTTGTGATTCGCTGACTAAGGGCAAGGCCCATAAAAGACACATTTTTAGCATTAGATGCCCAAATTGGACTTCATCTAAGAATCACAAAGAAATTAACCAGAAGCTAGGAGATTACTATGCACATTTATACACAGACACCCTTTATGATCCTGCTTTTGGCACTGATTTTTTAGATATAATCTCCCTAAAATCTCATGTACGTCAGACAAGCAGTTTGTATTCCTGAATCCTCCTATCTCTGCAGAGGAGATACAAAATGTGATATTACAGGGACACCCTTTCCCAGCAGGAGGATCTAATAGTGCTCATATCACAATATTACCAAAGAGGGGTAAGAATCCTGAGGATCTTTTAGATCCACATTCCATATAAATCATGGCCACAAGATATTTTCCTAGATACTGCCCACTAGCGGTCATACTTCCCATACGTATATTCGAAAACTAGATGGGGCTCATAAAAATAGATCTGCAGTCACAAATGTGAAAAGGGTCTAAATGACCCTAGGAGCCAAAGAAGGGACGCCATGACAGGACCAGGACCTTAACACGGAGAAAGATTTTCATAGTCTGTGTAGGGATTTTTATTCTGACTGAGCGCGGGATTTAACTTTCAAATTGTATCACAAGCCCATGCACTTACTTGCACCACTAAAAAGATGGTGAACACTGTCCGACCCGAGCGGGGAAGCGACACATGCAGGATATCGGGTGCACGATCTTAGTGAATCACGGCCCAGTGCAACCAGCGGCCGGGTATGTAAATGTGCCCAAATATACCATTTGTTTTTTGATGAACCTGTTTCACTTTCTGGGCTTTGCACCCATTTGTTGTTTCCTTTTCAGTTTAATATTAGTGATATGTATAGATCAACAACATTTGGAAATCTTTTTAATAGAAAACTTAAAATGCCAGTGGAGAAAGAATTTTGCAGATATTTTCCGTTCATTCCACAACAACCCTAGTTTCTGGTGAATCTTGAGTAAATATAAATACCTACTGGTATCTACTGCAATATCCTATTCTAGACATATTTGCATTACATTTCTACATATTAATGTGGCATTATAAATTTATGCAGGACAATGTTTTAGCTTTTTTTTTACAGTCATAGCTGAAATAGTTACGAAGAGTTGAGAATATGGATTCCCAGAAGGAATTGCTGCTTTTTAAATTATTGATATGGCTTTAAATATAAATTTGTTTCTAGATATTGATTCTAAATAATGAAAGGTACATGTACAAGTTGTATTGGATTACTGCCAATGGCATTATGACTTGGTTTTTGAATATAGCATGTATGTTTTGCAAAGCATAAAGGATTTGAAGATATGAAGTCATTTCAGGTTATACATAGGACAATGTTTGTCTCCTTGTAAATTATAAGGATTTTAGAAGTCACTAGTTTTTAAATAAAAGAACTGCGATGTCTGGTATATATTCTTATTTATGCATAATATTCAGCAGATATTGAGTAGAAATAAGAATAAGCTTATTAAGTTGCTCATGGCAAGCAATCAAAACTCAGCTTTCATTTTTCCACTGCAGTTTATTACATTAAAGCTAAGTTTTGATTGGTTGCCATAAGCAACCAGAACACTTTTGCTTTTGAGGTCAGTGTTTCTATTGTGCAATGAGGCGCAGTAGTTAAAATATATGTGTTCCATAGTATCAAACATAACACACTACGACCCCCATAACAGAAGTGAAGAGATGAATCGACCTGAACGGGTTCAGGTGCGCACCGTGTGGCACGGACATGCAATACATGGCAGACGAACAGCCAGTACGGCATATTAATTCCCCTAGCAACTAGACATGGTTTTGATTGGACAAGGGGGGTGCCCTTGGTCAATAACAGTCATGGCTGGTAGCCAGGGATGTTAATTTGCCGGACTGACTGTACGACAGCCAATCCGGCAATATTTCTGAGTGGTGTGGGGCGCACCTGAACCCCAAAACTGAACGGGAAGAGCCTACAGTCCAGAATCTTCTTTTTGTTGACAGCAATATTGGGGCAGATTTATAAAAAGTGTCCTAAGGTTATACAGTGCAGAGTGAGACCAGACAGTCTTATTCTACACCAGATTTATAAAAGTGTTTAACGCTGGATGATATATCTCTCCTAGTATAAGACTGGCTAGTCATACTCTGCACCTCCTATTAGTTGGTTTACTTTACGCCAGAAAGTTAGTACTGTCGGGTCAGCAGTATTTCAGGCGCACAGACTTTTTTTGGTGCGAGGCCACGCCACCTTTTCTTAGACAACGCCACCTTTGTCGAGCTAGTCGTAGGAGAGCCAGAGAACTGTCTAAAACCCTTTATAAATGAAGTGCAGACAGTTTTTTTAGGGCAAACTATGACAGAACTACTGTTTGTAGGGTGTGCTGGATCATTAAGAAACTTTGCCATCTGCTTTTAGTCACTCACCTGCACAAATTGCACTCTATAAAGAACTCACTGAAGCAAAGAAAATCTTGGCTACCACATGTGGAATCCCCATGCCACAGTGATCAGAACTTTAAAATAAAAAGCATGGTGGTGTTACCAAAAGCAAAATACATGGGATCATTGCAATTCTATAATCTTTCTACCACTTTCCTAATTTGATAGCATTTATTAATTCTGAAACTGCAGGAAAACTATGGGGCAGATTTACTTACCTGGACCATTCGCGATCCAGCGGCGCATTCTCTGCACAGGATTCGGGTCCGGACGGGATTTATGAAGGTAGTTCCTCCACCATCCACCAGGTGCCGCTGCTGCGCTGAAAATCATCTCAACGCGCCGGAATGCACCACCTCGGACCAGGTGAAGGTAAGCGCCAAAATCCCGGGGCAATTCAGGTACAATCGCCGCAAATCGGAAATATTCGGGTAACACGTCGGGAAAACGCGAATCGGGCCCTTAGTAAATGACCCCCTATGTGTTCAGCTCTCAGTTCAGAATTATTGATCTTGGTGATGTTGAAATGAAACATTGCATTGATAATTATGGAGTTGTCTCAGATACAGATTATCCTTAAATAACTTCATTTTATTTGGCTTGGTTTTAAGCAGTTTGTTCCTTTATCTTGACTGATCAGGTAACAGGAGCCACTTATTTGTCACAGCCTAAGCCCTTCAAGAAGTTGTCTAAAGGGAAAAGTTATGACCTTAGTCTGTGAATCAATGCAAGAGTATGTAATTTAGCAAGATGTTTGCTTGAGAAGAGGAAACACAAATAAACTAATGAGTTTTAAAAATCTCTAGACTATGATGCCTCCAAACAATATTGTATCTTAAACACCGGCATTCTCGCAACATTGTCAGATTTACAACTGAACTATTTGTACAAGTGGCTTGGAATATCAAGATAATTTTTTTTATTTTATTTGTGATCAATGGTAGTTTTCCTTTATTTTATTTTAATATTTAGAAACGGCTTTTGTTTACAAATTTCTTTGTGTTGAATAACACAATGGCCGCCAATTCCGCAGAGGAATAGGAGGAAGTGATATTGTAGTGGAGTAATACATGTCTGGCTATAATGTTTTTTGACCAAGTGACCCTTAGTCAATGGCTTTCAATCAGCTTTATTTCTGGCAGTTAGTGTACACAACAGATCATAAGCTACAATATCTGCTAAGGCCATCTGAGTAGTGCTCCTGTACACCATTTTGTCACCACAGAGTGGCTAGTGAGGTAATGTAGTTTGATTATCATGTGAACTAAAATCCTTGGGGGAGGTTTATAAAGCTATCTGAGCAAAATTTCTGGAATAAAATACTGGCTGAAACGCCTTGTGCTACATTAATTGACAGTTTTAAACTATTTTGGGTACTTTTCCAACTTAAGAACTTTTGGCCTTGTGGCAAAAAATTTGTACACCCAACAATTAGGCTGTTGCTCCAAAAAATTAATTTAAGAACAAGGAAAAGATTTACACATGAAGTGAAAATTCATTATAAAAATTGGATGTTGCATCCATGATTTTTTTTAATGGCAATACACAGAAGAAGTACATTTGCCAGATTATTTAAGGTGGCCAGACACCTCAAATAACTAAATTATATACCCTCCTGCCAACAAACTGACTGATGTCAACATATGGGTGTTGATATAACCTTCCAGCTTTGTTCACATCTCTGCAATAGTGTTGCAGAAGTTTTGACACTTTCTAAGCTGATGGCTACCTCCTTACCAATTTTAAAGTTGTAAAATACCTACTAATGTAACAACACCATAATATAAAATTTGATACAAATTTCCAAAAATCTGAAAAGCAGATGAATATAATTTGCATTACAATGTATTATAAGTAAAGTTATTTCAGCAAACCAAGTAACTTCTTGAGTGCATGAAGTTAATGAATATCACCTTCTATAGATGGATTATTTTGCATTGATAAAATTTTTAATCAAAAATGCTCTATTTTCTTGACAGTGCAGTAAATTATGATGAGTAGATTCATTAGCATTTCAAGCCTATCTTCTTCCACATATTGAATTATAATTTTAATAGTAAGATGAATTTGAATTTACAAAGTTTCATTCTGACGGACATTTGGAAAAATAAATTATAAAAACATTGCATTCTTTTAGCATAGGGCTACAGAACAAAAGACAATTTATGATTTATTATTTATGTAATTATTTATGAATAAAATGTGTTGTATCAAAGTTGATAGAATATTCATATCACATATTAGTCATCTTTATAAAGAAGATTACAAAAAATAACAATAAAAAGAAGTAAACAATGACAGATAAAATAAAAAAGGAAATAGAAAAAGTAAAGATTAATTAATGTAACAAAAGAGAAACTTTGAGAAAAAAAGTTACAGTTATCTTCATTTCAGAATACTTCTAATATGTTCAACCATCACAATTGGTTGAACAAAGTAGCAGAAGTGCCAAGCCAAGTGCTACAGTGGGTATAGAAAGTATTCAGACCCCTTTAATTTTTCACTCTTTGTTTCATTGCAGCTAGAGATGGGCGAATCGATTCGAATGAAGAGGAATTTGGTTCGAATTTCAGGGAACATTTGATTCGTCACAAATCCGAAGTTTACAGTGATTCGTGGGAACAAAGTTTTTTTTTTCCCTAATTACCAAAATGGGCGCGAGCACAACGTGTTACATGGGGCAGAGAACTCAGGGAAGAAGAAAGGAACACCCTTGATCACATGTGCAGACTTGTAAAAGCCAATCAGGCTGATGTGATGTCACACAGCCCTATAAAAACAGGCATCCATTTCTAATCGCGACATTTCACACTGCATCTGCTGTCTCCAGCATCTAGCTGTTTGTACTATACTGTGCTGTAGTAATTTCTTCTTCAATTTTGGGAATCTGTATACCACAAATAGCAGTTTTATTGTTGCTGAATTGAATAGGAAGAAATCTATGTAAAATCCACATATTTTCTGTAGTGATTTCTGATCCTAACCCAGGGTGTCCATTTTGGGGATCTGTATACCCCAAATAGCAGTTCCTCTTTTGTTGCTGAAGTGAATAGGAAGAAATATGTGTCAAATCCACGTAGTTGCTGGAGTGATTTTTGCTCCAATCCCAGGGTGTCCATTTTGGGGGATCTGTATACCCCAAATTGCAGTGTTTTTTGTTGCTGAAGTGAATAGAAAGAAATCTGTGTAAAATCCACATTGTTTCTGTAGTGATTTCTACTCCGATCCCAAGGTGTCCGTTTAAAGGGATCTGTATACCCCAAATAGCAGTTTTTTTGTTGCTGAAGTGAAAAACCATGGTAAAAACCACATTTTTTTTAGTGATAACTACTCCTATCCCAGGGTGTCCATTTTGGGGGATCTGTATACCCCAAATAGCAGTTCCTCTTTTGTTGCTGAAGTGAATAGGAAGAAATATGTGTCAAATCCACGTAGTTGCTGGAGTGATTTTTGCTCCAATCCCAGGGTGTCCATTTGGGGGGTCTGTATACCCCAAATTGCAGGGGGTTTTTTTGTTGCTGGAGTGAATAGGAAGAAATCTGTGTAAATTCCACATATTTTCTGTAGTGATTTCTGCTTCAATCCCAGGGTGCCCATTTTGGGCGATCTGTATACCCAACTAGCAGGGTTTTTTTTGTTGCTGAAGTGAATAGGAAGAAATCCACATATTTTCTGTACTGATTTCTGCTCCTATTCCAGGGTGGCAGTTCTTGTGCTTCTGTGTACCCCAAATTTCAAGTTTTTTTTGGTAGATAAAGTAGATCCCTATAAAATCAACATAAATGATTAACCTATATGTCAGACACAGAGGTGACAGGTGGAGCAGGCACAGGGCGCAGCACAGTAAGGGGACGATGCGGCAGGGGTGACTCTGTGAGGCCAGAACTGCCGGTGTCATCTAACAGCAGTGTGTTGATAAACAACCCAAAGGTTGTCGATGGTTGACTAGGTCATCCACTTCCTCCCAAATTACAACTGATAACCCTAGCCAAGAGTCTGTGGGTTTGTCAGATACAACCCTTGGTTGGCATGGCCCAGGAGCAGGTCAGCGGCGCGCATCTGTCCTGAACCAGCCTCTGTCCTGTTCATATTCCTCAGCCAGAGGTCTAGGTGGTCTGGGCTCAGGGCCACTATATACCATGGTGAATTCTTTGAAGACAGTCAGCAGCTGCTTGGCAGTGAAGAGGTGGGGCAGACATCTGCTGCTTTGTGCAGTAGGCGGGAAAGTAGAGATGTGGAGACTGGCATGGGAGGTTATGTTGCACTTGCAAGTAGTTGGGCTGTGCATACTGAGACCGTTGAGGAGAATAGCAGTGACAGGGAAACACAAATCGATGATGATGTAGCCGATCACACTTGGGAGCCGGGTGAAGCCAGGGGTTCATCATCATCGTCGGGAGAAGAGGGTATCAGCTTGCGTGTGAGGCAGCAAGTCGTTACCTGGTGCCAAACAGCCACGAGATACAAATGCCGCTTCACAGGTCCAAGTAAGCAGTGGCACAATGGCTCAGCGAGACAGCGGCGTTAGTAGTCACTCAGTGTTGGCAGTAAACTCACCATCTCAGCGGTGTGGCAGGTTTTTGTTTAGACACCAGAGGAGTCGAGCGTGTGTATATGTAGAATCTGTGGGCAGAAAGTAAAGCATGGCCAGGGAGACCCTGGTACCACGACCCTGCGTCAACACCCTATGGCCTGGGAGAAACATGGCTCAGATGTGGAGGTCCATTCTGCTGTCGCAGCAACAGCAGCAGCACCTAGTGGCACACATGCCATTTAAGTCAGTCAAGGCTCCAGCACCTCTGCCGAAGGGAGCTGTTTGTCTTTGACATCATCTCCCAGTCCAGATGATCCTGCTCCTCGCTACGCATGGTGCCAGCAGTTGTTGAAAGAGGCTGTCACGGCGAGGACGCCGCCGCCTCGTCACGTGACGTGGGGTGCAACTGTACGGGTTAATTTAGCCTACTCAAACTTGCGCTCACCTTTCACTCAGGACACAAATTGAGCCTAAATCACACCTCATACAGCTCCAGCACCAGAACCAGACCCGCTGCCACCACTTATTGCATTTATACTGGGACCAATAAGTATCCCACTCTGCATCAATTCTTGCTCTCAAGCAGTCACCTTGTCACACTCAGCACTCCAGCAGTCACACAGTTAACCACACTTCACAAGGCTATGAGTTCGCAGAGCATACAGGGACCAAAATTAAAGTGAAAAGCTTTAATTACAAAAAGTTGATCAGTGCATAAAAAGATATTAAAAACAAAAGAATTACAAAATAAAATGACACACAACACGGCAAAACAGTTATAAAATAAAAAGGGAGAAAAATAACAGAAACTTACAACTTAAAGTAAATCCTGATCCCTGGAGGTGGGAGAAATAAGGGACACACTCAGCTTGTCAAGCAGCCCCCAAAATGTGAACACCAATTCTTGGATTTCATATTGTTTTATAACTTCTCAGTTTGGTTCAGATTTCAGAACCTCCCATTCATTAATTAGTCCAGAGGGTCATTCAGGATTGGGCAAAGTTTTAATGAGGGGGGAGAGTCCAGAAATATTTAAACAGTCTTTTGTTTCCAAATCCTGATGCAGAAGAGGGGGGGTAGGGAGACCAAATGTCCTTTGGGGTCTGAACAGACCAGTCTTCAGTTCAGAGGTTATCAGGCTGTTAAAGCTCCAGGATGTCATAAAAGCTGCCTGGACGCTTCAATAGATGCCAAATATTTAAACAAAGTTTGTAATTACCCTATAGTTAAACCAATCTTATACATTCACAATTAATATCTCCTTGACACCTCCCCCTTTCAAGATTGGGCAAATTTGAAATGACCCACGCCATTTTTAATTTTCCCAAGCCAATTACCAATAATACATTGCAGAAGTTCAGTACCATAAAAATCATTGCCATAAGATGTGATTACCTGGGCACATCAACCATCTGGTGTATAAGGCCAAGTAATATCACCCCTGGTCACTTGTACACTGCTGTGCTGGGACCCCCTGCTGACTTTATGGCTTTGTGCTGCAGAAACACTGAGTTCTGTGTCCCCTCTACCAAGTGTGAAACGTTTAACCCTCTCCCTGCTGGATGAAATACCAATGTAGTTAAGTGTAGGACTACTGTACCCAATTACATTATGCTTTGGTTTTCCCGCTGTACAGCTATTAGAGTCCCTCTCTTTATCATTTATACTACAGGGCTTAGGTTGATCCACTGACTGAACGCTCTCCTGAGAGTCCCGATGCCCCTGCTCCCCTTTCTGATCGCTCCCCAAAACTGCACTGGCAACACTCATCACTGGGAACCTGACCTCACTGTGGACCCCAGTCTCCTCTCTCAGCACTGGTTCTAGTGTACACACTGTCTTTGGCTCATAGACACACTGCATCTCCCCAGTCTGAGTAGAGGCATCTTTGTGGCTCATGCTCTGAGCCTTACTCATCTTGACACCTGTCTGCTCTAGGACCTCTCCTTGAGTAATGGCCTCCACCAGATCCACACTCATGACCTTAGAGCTTTGAGGTGCAGATTCAGAGACTCCATCTTGGCAGCCTCTCACACCCTTCACCATATCTGCTGACTGCAGGGTTATCTCTGGGGGCCCATTTACCACCCCCTCCCTCTTAGCTTCCTCATACTGGGACACCTCTGGTTCTGGAGCAGGCATAGCCTTGCTCTTGCTATCCTGTCCTCCCTCCCAGACCAGTCCCCTTGGGCTTCTGCCCATTTTCTCATATGATTGTTGTACATCAGGCACATACACAGTTGTCATTTTTCCCAAATCGTGAAAGAGGCTGTCACGGCGAGGACGCCGCCGCCTCGTCACGTGACGTGGGGTGCAACTGTACGGGTTAATTTAGCCTACTCAAACTTGCGCTCACCTTTCACTCAGGACACAAATTGAGCCTAAATCACACCTCATACAGCTCCAGCACCAGAACCAGACCCGCTGCCACCACTTATTGCATTTATACTGGGACCAATAAGTATCCCACTCTGCATCAATTCTTGCTCTCAAGCAGTCACCTTGTCACACTCAGCACTCCAGCAGTCACACAGTTAACCACACTTCACAAGGCTATGAGTTCGCAGAGCATACAGGGACCAAAATTAAAGTGAAAAGCTTTAATTACAAAAAGTTGATCAGTGCATAAAAAGATATTAAAAACAAAAGAATTACAAAATAAAATGACACACAACACGGCAAAACAGTTATAAAATAAAAAGGGAGAAAAATAACAGAAACTTACAACTTAAAGTAAATCCTGATCCCTGGAGGTGGGAGAAATAAGGGACACACTCAGCTTGTCAAGCAGCCCCCAAAATGTGAACACCAATTCTTGGATTTCATATTGTTTTATAACTTCTCAGTTTGGTTCAGATTTCAGAACCTCCCATTCATTAATTAGTCCAGAGGGTCATTCAGGATTGGGCAAAGTTTTAATGAGGGGGGAGAGTCCAGAAATATTTAAACAGTCTTTTGTTTCCAAATCCTGATGCAGAAGAGGGGGGGTAGGGAGACCAAATGTCCTTTGGGGTCTGAACAGACCAGTCTTCAGTTCAGAGGTTATCAGGCTGTTAAAGCTCCAGGATGTCATAAAAGCTGCCTGGACGCTTCAATAGATGCCAAATATTTAAACAAAGTTTGTAATTACCCTATAGTTAAACCAATCTTATACATTCACAATTAATATCTCCTTGACACCTCCCCCTTTCAAGATTGGGCAAATTTGAAATGACCCACGCCATTTTTAATTTTCCCAAGCCAATTACCAATAATACATTGCAGAAGTTCAGTACCATAAAAATCATTGCCATAAGATGTGATTACCTGGGCACATCAACCATCTGGTGTATAAGGCCAAGTAATATCACCCCTGGTCACTTGTACACTGCTGTGCTGGGACCCCCTGCTGACTTTATGGCTTTGTGCTGCAGAAACACTGAGTTCTGTGTCCCCTCTACCAAGTGTGAAACGTTTAACCCTCTCCCTGCTGGATGAAATACCAATGTAGTTAAGTGTAGGACTACTGTACCCAATTACATTATGCTTTGGTTTTCCCGCTGTACAGCTATTAGAGTCCCTCTCTTTATCATTTATACTACAGGGCTTAGGTTGATCCACTGACTGAACGCTCTCCTGAGAGTCCCGATGCCCCTGCTCCCCTTTCTGATCGCTCCCCAAAACTGCACTGGCAACACTCATCACTGGGAACCTGACCTCACTGTGGACCCCAGTCTCCTCTCTCAGCACTGGTTCTAGTGTACACACTGTCTTTGGCTCATAGACACACTGCATCTCCCCAGTCTGAGTAGAGGCATCTTTGTGGCTCATGCTCTGAGCCTTACTCATCTTGACACCTGTCTGCTCTAGGACCTCTCCTTGAGTAATGGCCTCCACCAGATCCACACTCATGACCTTAGAGCTTTGAGGTGCAGATTCAGAGACTCCATCTTGGCAGCCTCTCACACCCTTCACCATATCTGCTGACTGCAGGGTTATCTCTGGGGCCCATTTACCACCCCCTCCCTCTTAGCTTCCTCATACTGGGACACCTCTGGTTCTGGAGCAGGCATAGCCTTGCTCTTGCTATCCTGTCCTCCCTCCCAGACCAGTCCCCTTGGGCTTCTGCCCATTTTCTCATATGATTGTTGTACATCAGGCACATACACAGTTGTCATTTTTCCCAAATCGTGAAAGAGGCTGTCACGGCGAGGACGCCGCCGCCTCGTCACGTGACGTGGGGTGCAACTGTACGGGTTAATTTAGCCTACTCAAACTTGCGCTCACCTTTCACTCAGGACACAAATTGAGCCTAAATCACACCTCATACAGCTCCAGCACCAGAACCAGACCCGCTGCCACCACTTATTGCATTTATACTGGGACCAATAAGTATCCCACTCTGCATCAATTCTTGCTCTCAAGCAGTCACCTTGTCACACTCAGCACTCCAGCAGTCACACAGTTAACCACACTTCACAAGGCTATGAGTTCGCAGAGCATACAGGGACCAAAATTAAAGTGAAAAGCTTTAATTACAAAAAGTTGATCAGTGCATAAAAAGATATTAAAAACAAAAGAATTACAAAATAAAATGACACACAACACGGCAAAACAGTTATAAAATAAAAAGGGAGAAAAATAACAGAAACTTACAACTTAAAGTAAATCCTGATCCCTGGAGGTGGGAGAAATAAGGGACACACTCAGCTTGTCAAGCAGCCCCCAAAATGTGAACACCAATTCTTGGATTTCATATTGTTTTATAACTTCTCAGTTTGGTTCAGATTTCAGAACCTCCCATTCATTAATTAGTCCAGAGGGTCATTCAGGATTGGGCAAAGTTTTAATGAGGGGGGAGAGTCCAGAAATATTTAAACAGTCTTTTGTTTCCAAATCCTGATGCAGAAGAGGGGGGGTAGGGAGACCAAATGTCCTTTGGGGTCTGAACAGACCAGTCTTCAGTTCAGAGGTTATCAGGCTGTTAAAGCTCCAGGATGTCATAAAAGCTGCCTGGACGCTTCAATAGATGCCAAATATTTAAACAAAGTTTGTAATTACCCTATAGTTAAACCAATCTTATACATTCACAATTAATATCTCCTTGACACCTCCCCCTTTCAAGATTGGGCAAATTTGAAATGACCCACGCCATTTTTAATTTTCCCAAGCCAATTACCAATAATACATTGCAGAAGTTCAGTACCATAAAAATCATTGCCATAAGATGTGATTACCTGGGCACATCAACCATCTGGTGTATAAGGCCAAGTAATATCACCCCTGGTCACTTGTACACTGCTGTGCTGGGACCCCCTGCTGACTTTATGGCTTTGTGCTGCAGAAACACTGAGTTCTGTGTCCCCTCTACCAAGTGTGAAACGTTTAACCCTCTCCCTGCTGGATGAAATACCAATGTAGTTAAGTGTAGGACTACTGTACCCAATTACATTATGCTTTGGTTTTCCCGCTGTACAGCTATTAGAGTCCCTCTCTTTATCATTTATACTACAGGGCTTAGGTTGATCCACTGACTGAACGCTCTCCTGAGAGTCCCGATGCCCCTGCTCCCCTTTCTGATCGCTCCCCAAAACTGCACTGGCAACACTCATCACTGGGAACCTGACCTCACTGTGGACCCCAGTCTCCTCTCTCAGCACTGGTTCTAGTGTACACACTGTCTTTGGCTCATAGACACACTGCATCTCCCCAGTCTGAGTAGAGGCATCTTTGTGGCTCATGCTCTGAGCCTTACTCATCTTGACACCTGTCTGCTCTAGGACCTCTCCTTGAGTAATGGCCTCCACCAGATCCACACTCATGACCTTAGAGCTTTGAGGTGCAGATTCAGAGACTCCATCTTGGCAGCCTCTCACACCCTTCACCATATCTGCTGACTGCAGGGTTATCTCTGGGGGCCCATTTACCACCCCCTCCCTCTTAGCTTCCTCATACTGGGACACCTCTGGTTCTGGAGCAGGCATAGCCTTGCTCTTGCTATCCTGTCCTCCCTCCCAGACCAGTCCCCTTGGGCTTCTGCCCATTTTCTCATATGATTGTTGTACATCAGGCACATACACAGTTGTCATTTTTCCCAAATCATTTCCCAACAATACATTCACAGGCAATTCTTGTGACACTCCCACTTGTCTGATACCTCTACCAGAACCCCAGTCCATAAAAACCTTGGCGACGGGCACTCCTGGATGGCATCCGGTTATCCCCTTCACAGGCAAAGTCTTTTCTGGAATGATGTCCTCAGGGTTTATAATCTCAGGGCGAACAAGAGAATAACTTGCCCCTGAGTCTCTTAATCCCTGGGTGACTCTATCACCCACTATCACAGTCTGCATATGGTGCTGTAACTTGTCCATATCACCAGAAAGCAGCATGACTACTTTTACTGTAGAGTAGACAGTTGCCCCTCTCTCTGGGCACGCAGACCTCAGATGACCCACTTTGTTACAATTAAAACATTTGCGCATATCCCCCTGATTTATAGACTCCCTCAGTGTAATGTTCTCACCCACTTTGGAGACAGGTTGTGATGTTGTCCTGGCTTGTTTCACCTTCCAGCTGGAGGACCTTTGGGGGGATGTTTCACCTCTTGGCTTCAGGCATCCGGTTGGCGGTGTAGGAGTCTGCAATCTGCGCAGCTTCATCCGCAGTTTTAGGCTCCCTGTCACAAACAAACTGTCGTACATCCACAGGACAAATGTGCAGAAACTGATCTTTTATCATGAGATCCTCCAGGTCCTCACGGCTGTTGACAGAAAGTCCTCGGGTCCACTGTAGAAAGGTAGTCCGTAAGTTGCCTACTGTATCAGCGTAGCTCTCAGTTGTTTCTCGCTTTACACTCCGGAATTTCTTGCGATACACCTCTGGAGTTAAGTTGTACTTTTTAATCAAAGCAGCTTTTATAGCATCATAGTCCTCATCAAGCTCAAGAGGAAGGTCAGCAAATACTTCCAGGGCTTTGCCTCTTAACCCTGGGCTTAAATACTGTGCCCACTGCTCACGGGGCAGATGGTATTGTCTGCAGGTCTTCTCAAAAGACCGCAGAAAAATGTCCAAGTCCCCATCCTTGTCCAGTACTGGAAAACGTTCTTGACGAGGTCTCTTGGGGTCTACATCTTGGGATTGGGGTTGAATTGATACCCCTTTCAATACGCGCCATTTCCAGCCGGAATTCTCTATCAGCCTGGCGCTCTGCGGCTGCTCTCTCCTCTCTCTCTGCGGCCGCCTGATTAAACTGAAGGATAAGCTGCATACGCAGGCTAGGATCACATTCACCTAGCTGCTGTAGGGCCATTTGTAGAGACACATCCATGCCTACCTGAGGGCTCCTGCTGTGGGTAGCCTCAGGGGAAACTCTTCCAGGATTAATGTCCATATCTTGGTTCCCTTGAGCCGTGCCAGATCCTTGCTCGGCATCTTGCTCCATCAAAGCGCAAACCAGCAGCTCTTTGGACTTGTCAGCCGGGTCGATACCTCTCTGCTCACAGAGGTGGACTAGAGCCTCCTTGCTCTGTCTCTTGTAGATGGTTGCCATCACTGAGTGCAACCTTTGCCAAATAAAAGATAGAAAAGAAAAACGGGGAAGGGAAACTGTTTGCACGTGTGTCTTAGAACAGCACTGATTTGGTCCGTGTAAAACTAGGGTACTCCTCGCAAGGATTCCACTAGTCCTTAAGTGCAGGGGTTAGTTACTTAATCCCAACACTTAATGCTCTAACAAAAATTAATTTATCCCACCGCTGCCACCAATTTGTCACGGCGAGGACGCCGCCGCCTCGTCACGTGACGTGGGGTGCAACTGTACGGGTTAATTTAGCCTACTCAAACTTGCGCTCACCTTTCACTCAGGACACAAATTGAGCCTAAATCACACCTCATACAGCTCCAGCACCAGAACCAGACCCGCTGCCACCACTTATTGCATTTATACTGGGACCAATAAGTATCCCACTCTGCATCAATTCTTGCTCTCAAGCAGTCACCTTGTCACACTCAGCACTCCAGCAGTCACACAGTTAACCACACTTCACAAGGCTATGAGTTCGCAGAGCATACAGGGACCAAAATTAAAGTGAAAAGCTTTAATTACAAAAAGTTGATCAGTGCATAAAAAGATATTAAAAACAAAAGAATTACAAAATAAAATGACACACAACACGGCAAAACAGTTATAAAATAAAAAGGGAGAAAAATAACAGAAACTTACAACTTAAAGTAAATCCTGATCCCTGGAGGTGGGAGAAATAAGGGACACACTCAGCTTGTCAAGCAGCCCCCAAAATGTGAACACCAATTCTTGGATTTCATATTGTTTTATAACTTCTCAGTTTGGTTCAGATTTCAGAACCTCCCATTCATTAATTAGTCCAGAGGGTCATTCAGGATTGGGCAAAGTTTTAATGAGGGGGGAGAGTCCAGAAATATTTAAACAGTCTTTTGTTTCCAAATCCTGATGCAGAAGAGGGGGGGTAGGGAGACCAAATGTCCTTTGGGGTCTGAACAGACCAGTCTTCAGTTCAGAGGTTATCAGGCTGTTAAAGCTCCAGGATGTCATAAAAGCTGCCTGGACGCTTCAATAGATGCCAAATATTTAAACAAAGTTTGTAATTACCCTATAGTTAAACCAATCTTATACATTCACAATTAATATCTCCTTGACAGAGGCGATTACAAAGAGATAACTGTATGCGTCCAGCCATCCTAAGGTGCAGAAGCTGACCGTGCTCCTGTACAAGATGTTGGTACTGCAGTCCCTCCCTTTCCAAGTCGTGGACTCTGCACACTTCCGAGAACTAATGGTTTGTGCCGAACCGAGGTGGAGAGTTCCAAGCCTAAATTTCTTTTCCAAAAAGGCAGTGTGTAGAATACTACACAAATATGTAGAACAGAAGGTGGTTTCTTCCAAGGTGCATGGCAGCGCGGACGTGTGGAGCTGTAACTACGGTCAGGGCCAGTACATGTCCTTTACGGCCCACTGGGTGAATGTGCTTCCCACCCAGCCACCCCAACAACTTGAACAGGAGATGCTGCTTTCTCCTCCACGTTGTCAAACTGCTGCTCATGTGCCAGTGTCCTCCTACTCCACCACCACCTCAGCCTCCACAAGTCTAAGTGCTGCTCCATCATACCACATGTGCAGGGCACAGCAGTGTCACGCAGTTCTACACCTGGTTTGCCTGGGCGAACAGTCACACAGGGGAGAAACTGCTCCGCGTCATGCAAGAAGAAATCAATCTGTGGCTTTCTCTGCGACAACTGAAAATCGGAACCATGGTGACAGACCATGGGAGGAACATGGTTTCCGCGCTGCACCAAGGAGGAAGGAGGGATGTTCCATGTGCCCTGCATGGCGAACATGTTCAATCTGGTTGTCAACAGGTTCCTCAAGTCTTCCACCCATATGCAAGACATTCTAAAAATGGCCAGGAAACTGTGCATGCACTTCAGCCATTCTTACAAAGCCAAGCACACCCTCCTCGAGTTGCAGCGTCAGAACACCTCCCCCTACATAGTCTGATAGGCAATGTTTCCACCCGTTGGAAGTCCAGCCTCCATATGTTAGACCCGCTGTATGAACAGAGAAAAGCCATTAATGATTTTTTGATGATGCAAGCGGAGGAGGAGGAGCAGGAGGAAATTCGAGCACAAGCAGAGTCTGGTGAAATCAGTGGTTTTTCCACTTAGGTGACAAGAGAGGAGGAGCAGGAGCATCAGGAGGAGGTAGAAGACGAGGCAGATGACCCAGAAGCACCGTGGCAGCATACAGTGGAGATGGAGGTCAGGAGTCCCTTAGAGTCACATGCACAGATGGCACGCAGCATGCTGCTTTCCCTAACTAGTGACAGCCTAATAGTGAACATCCGGCAAAGAGATGACTTTTGGCTCTCCACCCTCGCTACTGGTCAAAAATGGGTGACTTTCTTCCAGCTGCCGAGAGGGAGGAACAACTGGCGTACTAGTTGGCCGCTGTCTATGTGGGCCATTGTCCATTCTCTGTCAAGTCTGACTAGGGGATTCCTGGCAGTCATCGCTCACATACTACTGCCACGGCTGCAGTGGGGAGATGGGGTCATAGGAGCAGTAGCAGCTCCATCAGCAGCAGCTTAAGTTTGGAGTCCTTAATGAGCAGCTTCCTTCACCTGCCTAGTGAGGAGGGCAGCCACCACCAGCAGCCGCAGGACATGGAGCAGACCCTGCACCAACAGGTGGTGGCCTACTTGGACCGCACTTTGTAAAGTGATAGATTTACAGTATTAATAAGGTTTTTTTATTACCATTATTACCAAGTTATTAAGGTAGAACATAAAATATTTACTGGAATACAAACTAAGAACCTTATAACTTTTTTAACATAAATGTACTTAATAATATTTGTTTAATGAGTCTATGAATTTGTTCTTAGAAACAGTATGACCTCAAGTCTGACCTGAATATTTTACGGCTAGAGAACAGCTTTTTTGCACTGACTTGAGTGGGTGACAAAGAAAAAATATACAGTCGGTAACGAGTACCTCCAGTCCCGGCTCACACCACAAATGTGGACGACCCCTCTTCTCCTTGTGTGCACGGACCGGTCAGGAGCGTGACCGTAGAAACAGCAAACAGAAGCATATAGCCATGAGTCCAGCACGAGATGGTGAAGAGGTAAAATAACTTCCTTTTATTTTTCAATGATTAAAATCTTCCATAAAGGACATCACAGATGGCGTCACAGACCGGCGCGTTTCGACACGACACATATGGACTTACTATTTGAAGAAACCGCGTCCAAGAAGCTCCGCCCCGCGCCGCTGTGAAACTTGTCACGTGACCGGAGCTAATCGGGCCGGAGTCCAAATAGGTATAATAAAACATCATATTATAATAAAAAACCATTAGCATGTTTGATGAGATAACAGAATGGAGAAGGATACAGATGTTTTATGCAATGTAGCACAATATTACTCAAAAAGCATATATCTTAAATCGTCTGGAGCAGGGCACTAGATATATCATATAAGTCAGGAGGACTGTCTTAAACAGGAAACATTATCCCTCTCAAACAGGTTACAGGAGAGAGGTTACCAACCTGACATTATTAAACAGGCAGAACATCGGATAGGGGCGGTCAGTAGACAGGAACTACTGTATGGTGACAATAGAAAGAAGATTCAGAGGGGGATACAGGCTAATAACACCCTTACGTTCAGCACCCCATTCAGCAGACAATTTAATGCCATTAAAGGCATCGTTAAGAAAAACCTCCCTATCTTGGCAAGAGATCCAGAACTGTATAATATAATCAAAGATGGTATCAAATTCATTCCAAAAAGGGCCCCCACTCTAGGAAACCAACTATCTCCAAGCTTATACCAAAATAGAACAGGTGTAACCCCGACGTGGCTTGCATACCCAGGCAATCATAAATGTGGGCACCGGGTGTGTAAAATGTGTTCTTACATTACACAGGGTAATCAAGTCTCCTCCTACTCCACGGGTAAACAGTACATAGTGAAATCTTATGTTAATTGCAACACCACACATGTCGTTTATGTCATTTCGTGCACTCTGTGCAGGATTCAATATGTGGGTTGTACCACTGGTCCGTTAAAAATTAGACTACGCCGACACATGTCCGATGTTACTGGCAATTCACTTAATGTATCTGCTGTTTCACGGCACTTTAGGAATACACATAACAAGGATTGCACAGGTTTCACGTGGCAGGCAATTGAAAGGGTTAACCGCCCCAGGAGAGGTGGAGACCATCAAAGGAAGTTATTGAACAGGGAGTCTTTTCGGATTTTTTCGCTAGAGACCAGGACACCTAAAGGCCTTAATGCCAGACAGGATATTATTCTATGCTATTGAAGACCGATTCCACAAAGGTACTACAATTGATATAGATGAGTGTTAATAAATATGTAGTCCACACTTACCCACTAGTCCATTCCACGTTTTGTCCATCCATGCCGTTTCGCAGTGCTATTCAGTCCTCCCGACTTATATGATATATCTAGTGCCCTGCTCCAGACGATTTAAGATATATGCTTTTTGAGTAATATTGTGCTACATTGCATAAAACATCTGTATCCTTCTCCATTCTGTTATCTCGTCAAACATGCTAATGGTTTTTTATTATAATATGATGTTTTATTATACCTATTTGGACTCCGGCCCGATTAGCTCCGGTCACGTGACAAGTTTCACAGCGGCGCGGGGCGGTGCTTCTTGGACGCGGTTTCTTCAAATAGTAAGTCCATATGTGTTTGTGTTAGACCTTGATAAAGACACTGTCGTGTCGAAACGCGTCGGTCTGTGACGCCATCTGTGATGTCCTTTATGGAAGATTTTAATCATTGAAAAATAAAAGGAAGTTATTTTACCTCTTCACCATCTCGTGCTGGACTCATGGCTATATGCTTCTGTTTGCGACTTGAGTGGGTGGCAATGCTGTAACTACATGGGTAACATCTCTAATAGAGATGAGCGAGCACTAAAATGCTCGGGTACTCGTTATTCGAGACGAACTTTTCCCGATGCTCGAGTGCTCGTCTCGAATAACGAACCCCATTGAAGTCAATGGGAGACTCGAGCATTTTTCAAGGGGACCAAGGCTCTGCACAGGGAAGCTTGGCCAAACACCTGGGAACCTCAGAAAAGGATGGAAACACCACGGAAATGGACAGGAAACAGCAGGGGCAGCATGCATGGATGCCTCTGAGGCTGCTTAATCGCACCATTATGCCAAAATTATGGGCAACAGCATGGCCATGACAGAGTGACAGAATGAAGCTAGATAGCATCTAAAACATGCAATAATTGACCCTGACACTATAGGGGACGGCATGCAGAGGCAGCGGCAGCAGGCTAGAGAGTGGCATGGCGACATACCCTAAATGGACTCAGGCTTCAAACCAATGGGTGGCAGAGAGGAACCAAAGGAGGTGAGCAAGAAGCGCTCAAATAATATCGGTACATGATAAAAGTTTGCCAGTATATTTTGTGGATTACACAGCAGGGTGGCGACAAAGTTAACATGGAAGCCATGAAAACAACCCAAAATTCTGCCTGACACAGCTCGTTTGATAAGGGGACCATGTATGGAGGCAGTGAACTAGTAGTAGATTAAAGGTTCTGCAGTTAAAACTATGTTAGTTGGATCTTGGCATGGAGTTGGCGCTCTGCTGCCAGGCGAGCTTTCGCCAATCCAAGCCCCTGTCTCTAGGCTACTCCCCAAACAGCACTTCTAAGAACCTTTTGTATAAGATCAAGTGTAGTAGCGTTCTTATAAGTTTAGGATATGGCGGGTGAGGGGAATGTAAACAGATGCGCAAGAAGCGCTGAAATAATATTGGTAAATGATAAAAGTTTATTAGTATATTTTGTGGATAACACAGCTGGGTGGCGACAAAGTTAACAAGTTTGATGTGGAATCCATGAAAACAACCCAAATTTCTGCCTGACACACCTCGTTTGATAAAGGGACGATGTATGGAGGCAGCTATATGGACGACTTTTGGAGGTAGCAATGGAGACAACGTGTGGAGGCTGCTATGGAGACAATTTAATTTGGATAGTGCCTGTATGTGGCAGTCCCAAAAATTTTTCAAACCAGAGGAGCAGGTAGGTGGCCCTCCAGAAAAATAGAATAGATTGAGTGCCTGTATGTGGCAGTCCCAAAAAGTTTTCAAACCAGAGGAGCAGGTAGGTGGCCCTCCAGAAAAATTGAATAGATTGAGTGCCTGTATGTGGCAGTCCCAAAAAGTTTTCAAACCAGAGGAGCAGGTAGGTGGCCCTCCAGAAAAATTGAATAGATTTGAGTGCCTGTATGTGGCAGTCCCAAAAAGTTTTCAAACCAGAAGAGCAGGTAGGTGGCCCTCCAGAAAAATGGAATCGATTGAGTGCCTGTATGTGGCAGTCCCAAAAAGTTTTCAAACCAGAGGAGCAGGTAGGTGGCCCTCCAGAAAAATAGAATAGATTGAGTGCCTGTATGTGGCACTCCCAAAAATTGTTTAAAACAGAGGAACGGGTCGGTGGCCCTCCAGAAAAATTGAATAGATTGAGTGCCTGTATGTGGCACTCCCAAAAATTGTTTAAAACAGAGGACCGGGTCGGTGGCCCTCCAGAAAAATTAAATGCATAAAGTACTATAGCAAGAGCCAGTGGGCCCTGTCAAAAAATAGCCAGTTTCCTCTGCTTTACTGTACAAAGAGGAGGAGAAGGAGGAAAATGAGGAGGAGGAGGAGTGGATCAATTATTCAGGTTGAGCTTCCTTCACCTGGTGGAGATTGGAAATTATGAGAAATCCAGGCTTTATTCATCTTAATAAGCGTCAGCCTGTCAGCGCTGTCAGTCGACAGGCGTGTACGCTTATCGGTGATGATGCCACCAGCTGCACTGAAAACCCGCTCGGACAAGACGCTAGCGGCAGGGCAGGCAAGAACCTCCAAGGCGTACAGCGCCAGTTCGTGCCACATGTCCAGCTTTGAAACCCAGTAGTTGTAGGGAGCTGTGTGATCATTTAGGACGATGGTATGGTCAGCTACGTACTCCCTCACCATCTTTCTGTAAAGATCAGCCCTACTCTGCCGAGACTGGGGACAGGTGACAGTGTCTTGCTGGGGTGACATAAAGCTGGCAAAAGCCTTGTAAAGCGTACCCTTGCCAGTGCTGGACAAGCTGCCTGCTCGCCTACTCTCCCTCGCTACTTGTCCCGCAGAACTACGCACTCTGCCGCTAGCGCTGTCAGAAGGGAAATACTGTTTCAGCTTGTGCACCAGGGCCTGCTGGTATTCATGCATTCTCACACTCCTTTCCTCTGCAGGGATGAGAGTGGAAAGATTTTGCTTGTACCGTGGGTCCAGGAGAGTGAACACCCAGTAATCGGTGCTGGAATAAATTCTTTGAACGCGAGGGTCACGGGATAGGCAGCCTAGCATGAAATCTGCCATATGCGCCAGAGTACCAACGCGTAAGAATTCACTCCCCTCACTGGCCTGACTGTCCATTTCCTCCTCCTCCAACTCCTCCAACTCCTCTTCTTCTGCCCATACACGCTGAACAGTAAAGGACTCAACAATGGTCCCCTCTTGTGTCTCACCAACATTCTCCTCCTCTTCCTCCTCATCCTCCTCCACCTCCACCTCCTCCGATATGCGCTGAGAAACAGACCTAAGGGTGCTTTGGCTATCAACAAGGGAATCTTCTTCCCCCGTCTCTTGTGACGAGCGCAAAGCTTCCGACTTCATGCTGATCAGAGAGTTTTTCAACAGGCCAAGCAGCGGGATGGTGAGGCTGATGATGGCGGCATCGCCACTGACCATCTGTGTTGACTCCTCAAAGTTACTCAGCACCTGACAGATATCAGACATCCACGTCCACTCCTTATTGTAGACTTGAGGAAGCTGACTGACCTGACTACCAGTTCTGGTGGAAGTTGACATCTGGCAGTCTACAATGGCTCGGCGCTGCTGGTAAACTCTGGATAACATGGTCAGTGTTGAATTCCACCTCGTGGGCACGTCGCACAACAGTCGGTGAGCGGGCAGTTGGAGGCGGCGCTGCGCTGCCCTGAGAGTGGCAGCATCTGTGCTGGACTTCCTGAAATGCGCACAGATGCGGCGCACCTTCGTGAGCAAATCTGACAGATTGGGGTATGTCTTGAGGAAACGCTGAACTATCAGATTTAACACATGGGCCAGGCATGGCACATGTGTCAGTCTGCCGAGTTGCAGAGCCGCCACCAGGTTTCGGCCGTTGTCACACACAACCATGCCTGGCTTCAGGTTCAGCGGTGCCAGCCACAGATCAGTCTGCGCCGTGATGCCCTGTAATAGCTCTTGGGCGGTGTGCCTTTTATCGCCTAGGCTCAGCAGTTTGAGCACCGCCTGCTGTCGCTTAGCAACGGCACTGCTGCTGTGCCTAGAGCTACTGACTGATGGCGCCGTGCCCACGGATGGTAGTTCGGAGGAGGAGGTGGAGGAGGGGTGGGAGGAGGAGGAGGCATAGTAGGCCTGAAACACCTGGACCGAGGTAGGCCCCGCAATCCTCGGCGTCGGCAGTATATGACCAGCCCCAGGGTCAGACTCGGTCCCAGCCTCCACCAAGTTAACCCAATGTGCCGTCAGCGATATATAGTGGCCCTGCCCGGCAGCACTCGTCCACGTGTCCGTGGTCAGGTGGACCTTGTCAGAAACGGCGTTGGTCAGGGCACGGGTGATGTTGTCTGACACGTGCTGGTGCAGGGCTGGGACGGCACATCGGGAAAAGTAGTGGCGGCTGGGGACCGAATACCGAGGGGCGGCCGCCGCCATGAGGTTGCGAAAGGCCTCGGTCTCTACTAGCCTATAGGGCAGCATCTCCAGGCTAAGCAATCTGGAGATGTGCACATTAAGGGCTTGGGCGTGCGGGTGGGTTGCACTATATTTGCGTTTCCGCTCCAGCGTCTGGGGTATGGAGAGCTGAACGCTGGTGGATGCTGTGGAGGATCGTGGAGGCGACGATGGGGTTTTTGTGGCAGGGTCCTGGGCAGGGGGCTGACTATCAGCTGACACAGGGGAAGGAGCAGTGGTGTGCACGGCCGGAGGTGAACGGGCTTGTTGCCACTGAGTGGGGTGTTTAGCATTCATATGGCTGCGCATACTGGTGGTATTTAAGCTAGTAGTGGTGGAACCCCTGCTGAGCCTGGTTTGGCAAATGTTGCACACCACAGTCCGTCGGTCATCCGGTGTTTCCTTAAAGAACCTCCAGACTTCTGAAGATCTAGCCCTCGCCGCAAGAGCCCTCGCCACGGGAGCTTCACTAGTTGACACATTTGGCGCTGATGCACCAGCTCTGGCCCTGCCTCTCCGTCTGGCTCCACCACTGCCTCTTCCAACCTGTTCTGGTCGAGGACTCTCCTCCGTCTCAGAAGCACTGTGTTCACCCGGCCTCTCAACCCAGCTTGGGTCTGTCACCTCATCATCCTCCGATCCCTCAGTCTGCTCCCCCCTCGGACTTCCTGCCCTGACAACAACTTCCCCACTGTCTGACAACCGTGTCTCCTCATCGTCGGACACCTCTTTACACACTTCCACTACGTCAAGAAGGTCATCATCACCCACAGACTGTGACTGGTGGAAAACCTGGGCATCGGAAAATTGCTCAGCAGCAACCGGACAAGTGGTTTGTGACTGTGGGAAGGGTCCAGAAAACAGTTCCTCAGAGTATGCCGGTTCAAATGCCAAATTTTCCTGGGAGGGGGCAGACTGGGGGGGAGGAGGCTGAGGTGCAGGAGCTGGAGGAGTGGCGATTTCGGTGACATGGGTGGACTGCGTGGAAGACTGACTGGTGGACAAATTGCTCGAAGCATTGTCAGCAATCCACGACATCACCTGTTCGCACTGTTCAGGCCTCAACAGTGCTCTACCACGAGTCCCAGTAACTTCAGACATGAACCTAGGGAGTGTAGCTCTGCGGCGTTCCCCTGCTCCCTCATAAGCAGGTGGTGTCTCACCCCGGCCAGGACCACGGCCTCTGACCCCTGCAGTAGTTGGACGCCCACGTCCCCGCCCTCGTCCTCTACCCCTAGCCCTCGGGTTAAACATTTTTAAAATGAGAGTTATAGCTTTAATTTTTTTTTAACTTTTTTTTGTGTTTTTTTTTTTTTTTTGTGTTTTTGAGTTTTTAAAACCAAACAATGCTATCCTATTGCTATGGCTATTTTCTAGCCAAGTATGAAAGCACACTACTATGCCAGATGAGATGACACCGAGTTATTAAACAAAATAAACGTAAAATAAAAAAGGACAAATGGCAGACTGTGCCTAATTGAAATCCAACCCCTACTAAATTTTCCCACTTCGGTCTTTGCAATGGATATGTGCGTCACTAAGCGCAAAACACAGCGGTCGCAAGTCTCACTACAAATTGCTCACAATTGGCTAGTAGATGCACTGCAGCAAGTACAGCCACCAGCAGATCAACCAGAAATCAAATATATAACGCTACTGTAGGCGTAAGCCGTTTGGATTCTCCTATGGCTATTTTCTAGCCAAGTATGAAAGCACACTACTATGCCAGATGAGATGACGCTGAGTTATTAAACAAAATAAACGTAAAATAAAAAAGGACAAATGGCAGACTGTGCCTAATTGAAATCCAACCCCTACTAAATTTTCCCACTTCGGTCTTTGCAATGGATATGTGCGTCACTAAGCGCAAAACACAGCGGTCGCAAGTCTCACTACAAATTGCTCACAATTGGCTAGTAGATGCACTGCAGCAAGTACAGCCACCAGCAGATCAACCAGAAATCAAATATATAACGCTACTGTAGGCGTAAGCCGTTTGGATTCTCCTATGGCTATTTTCTAGCCAAGTATGAAAGCACACTACTATGCCAGATGAGATGACGCTGAGTTATTAAACAAAATAAACGTAAAATAAAAAAGGACAAATGGCAGACTGTGCCTAATTGAAATCCAACCCCTACTAAATTTTCCCACTTCGGTCTTTGCAATGGATATGTGCGTCACTAAGCGCAAAACACAGCGGTCGCAAGTCTCACTACAAATTGCTGACAATTGGCTAGTAGATGCACTGCAGCAAGTACAGCCACCAGCAGATCAACCAGAAATCAAATATATAACGCTACTGTAGGCGTAAGCCGTTTGGATTCTCCTATGGCTATTTTCTAGCCAAGTATGAAAGCACACTACTATGCCAGATGAGATGACGCTGAGTTATTAAACAAAATAAACGTAAAATAAAAAAGGACAAATGGCAGACTGTGCCTAATTGAAATCCAACCCCTACTAAATTTTCCCACTTCGGTCTTTGCAATGGATATGTGCGTCACTAAGCGCAAAACACAGCGGTCGCAAGTCTCACTACAAATTGCTGACAATTGGCTAGTAGATGCACTGCAGCAAGTACAGCCACCAGCAGATCAACCAGAAATCAAATATATAACGCTACTGTAGGCGTAAGCCGTTTGGATTCTCCTATGGCTATTTTCTAGCCAAGTATGAAAGCACACTACTATGCCAGATGAGATGACGCTGAGTTATTAAACAAAATAAACGTAAAATAAAAAAGGACAAATGGCAGACTGTGCCTAATTGAAATCCAACCCCTACTAAATTTTCCCACTTCGGTCTTTGCAATGGATATGTGCGTCACTAAGCGCAAAACACAGCGGTCGCAAGTCTCACTACAAATTGCTGACAATTGGCTAGTAGATGCACTGCAGCAAGTACAGCCACCAGCAGATCAACCAGAAATCAAATATATAACGCTACTGTAGGCGTAAGCCGTTTGGATTCTCCTATGGCTATTTTCTAGCCAAGTATGAAAGCACACTACTATGCCAGATGAGATGACGCTGAGTTATTAAACAAAATAAACGTAAAATAAAAAAGGACAAATGGCAGACTGTGCCTAATTGAAATCCAACCCCTACTAAATTTTCCCACTTCGGTCTTTGCAATGGATATGTGCGTCACTAAGCGCAAAACACAGCGGTCGCAAGTCTCACTACAAATTGCTGACAATTGGCTAGTAGATGCACTGCAGCAAGTACAGCCACCAGCAGATCAACCAGAAATCAAATATATAACGCTACTGTAGGCGTAAGCCGTTTGGATTCTCCTATGGCTATTTTCTAGCCAAGTATGAAAGCACACTACTATGCCAGATGAGATGATGCTGAGTTATTAAACAAAATAAACGTAAAATAAAAAAGGACAAATGGCAGACTGTGCCTAATTGAAATCCAACCCCTACTAAATTTTCCCACTTTGGTGTTTGAGGTGGATATGTGTGCCACTAAGAGCTAAACACAACGGTAGCAAGTCCCCCTGCTAATTCCTCACAAAATGGTACTAGATGCAAATAAAAAAAAAAAAAAGTAGAACGTTATTGTAGCCCTAAGAAGGGCTGTTGGGTTCTTGGAGAATCACTCCTGCCTAACAGTAAGCTAATAGAACACCCTAACGCTTTCCCTGACCAGCAGCAGCTCTCTCCCTAGCGGCATCCAGACACAGAATGATCCGAGCAGCGCGGGCAGCGGCTAGTCTATCCCAGGGTCACCTGATCTGGCCAGCCAACCACTGCTATCGACGTGTAAGGGTACCACGTCATGCTGGGTGGAGTGCAGAGTCTCCTGGCTTGTGATTGGCTCTGTTTCTGGCCGCCAAAAAGCAAAACGGCGGGAGCTGCCATTTTCTCGAGCGGGCGAAGTATTCGTCCGAGCAACGAGCAGTTTCGAGTACGCTAATGCTCGAACGAGCATCAAGCTCGGACGAGCATGTTCGCTCATCTCTAATCTCTAACAATTTCCACATGGAGGAATTGTTTCCATATTGATGAACGGTTGAACTTTCAATATCAAACTTTTCTCTGGGTACAGCACATTAAGTGTTTCACATCATACTGCTACACAGTCTAGATTGTGGCTTCTATACCTACAGGGGCACATTAACTGAAGGCCCCAGTCAGTTAATGTGCCCCAGACTTTGCACATTCTTTTAGGTGCAAATTGCTTGCACAGGTTTTTGCACAGGTATATATAAGTGTCTGCGCCAAATTTGTTTCACACGCAATTGTTTTGTGGCGTTCCAGTGCTTAGTTGGATCGTGCGCCAGAATTTACATGCAATGTCGGACAGAAATATGTTGCGCACCCTATGTTAAAGGGGCACGAAAAAAAAGTGATGCACTCTGTCGTGGCAGTGCAGAGGGTGCCAGATTCATGCAGAATGCACACCAGGAATCATAGATCTGGCGTACCCTGCACACTTCACAGGCAAACTGCACATAGTGCAGTTGGCACTGTTCTTAGTAAATGTGCCCCATACTGATTTTCTTTTATTTGTGCTTTACTGTATTTCTAAATTTGAGATGTTTGAAAATAGTGGTCCCCTCATATTCTATGTATAGTGTATAAAAGGCATCAGCTAAATAAAACATAAAGCAGTATACAGAGACTATACAGAAGGAACATACTCTAGACAATCCTGCCTTAATCCAGTTTTCCTGATCACTCTAACAGTTCTAAGATAAGTGTAGATTCCTTCCCCTCTGATCTATAGGGGAGGTGTTTCACTACTGAGCATGAGCAAAAAGTGCATCCACATTCATCTAAACTAAAAGCCTACATCCTTAGATCAGGAATAGAACATACATTTATAGGACATTCAATAATTTCCCCAAATTCTGATCAAAAAAATATTCAGCACATACTGCTGTGAACTAATTGTTAAATATTTAATTTAACAATTAGTCAGAGTTGGTCAATTTTATTGTGACTCCATGAAAATGATCTCCAACTCCACGATTACAACTCCACAGCCCTGTCTAACTCTTTGAGCAATCAGTAGGAGAAAAACTTGGAAAAATTGGTTAGTTATGATCACACACTACACCTCACCTGGCAGGATGTGAGTCATTAGTTTGTACTTGTCTCAGGGTTTGTACATAAATACTTGCAGAGTTCAGAAGTACAAGAATAAACCAATATATGAAACTAGTTTACTTAGTCTTCATTAAAATCCAATTAAAATTTAACATCCAAGCAGCATAGTTTCCATGCCATGCATTTCAAGCTGACACTTGGCTTCTACTGATAGTTGAGTAATGAGTAAAACCCAGACCTTGGCTTAAATCATAAAAAGGAAAGCTACACTACTTGGATTATAATATTCTACCATAAAAACGATGTCTTTACTTTTTGATGTAGAAACTAGTGCAATGGTAGGTATGATAAGTTAACTTCATATCCAAAATTGTTGTAATTGAGTATTTCCTCAAGTATATTTAAATGTGCTTCATATATGAAATACATTGTTTATGTATCTCCCTGCACCCCCAGGAAAATGCATAAATAAAATATGTCTAAAAACAGAATTATGCTCCTGAGCTTTGTTTCTGAAGTGTGAATATGCCCTTTGAAAAGAATTGTTCAGTAAGGCATCAGTGAAAAATCACTGACGGCTGGAAGAGAACCAATCTGTATGTGTCCATAAGCCAAAAAAGGTTCAGTGAAAAATCACAGATGTGAAAACTAAGTACGATCAATGCTGGTAACAATTGTGGCATTTAACCTTTTATGTGCTTTGGTCAATGCTGACCATTTCACCAGCAGCTTCACATGGGTGCTGCCAATTGGCTGCCCCCTAGACATCATCAGTCGTTGATCGGTTGCCATGACAGCTGGGAGTCTCTGGGATGCCAGAGACAGACTGTAATATAAGAGCTGTATATTCATATACAGTGGTATTGCAGCACATTACTTGACTGATCAGACCTCCTAGAAAAGTACTCCAGGGGAACTCAAATAGTGGTTAATGAAAAAAACTTTCAATTTACCCCTCTTTTCACAGAATGCATATAAAAATAAAAAACTAAAACCATAAATGTGTTAAGTCCCAAAATGCCATGAAAATATTATATTTTATGTGGTGAACCCTGTAACAAAATCTTCAAAATGTCCAAACTGTAACCATTTTATGACCCATATGATAAAATAAAAAGTGACATATATGTAGTACAGTTATCAAAATGGTATCAATGAAATGCATCAAGTGACATCTTAAATAGCTCCATAGACCTAAGTATAAAACGTTATGGGTGGCAGAATATGGTGCGGCAAAGAAAAAAAAATGTGGTATTTAGCCACAACAAAACTATAAATTTGGTATCCCAGTGGTCATGTCTTATCATGTACCTATATAATTAAGGGAAATAATGAAAAAGGCAGCACAAAAAAATGGTGAATAAACGGTGGTATTAATCCATAGAAGACAACGTTTCGGCTCGTATACACGTGAGCCTTTCTCAAGTGAGGTTACAAGAATGAGTGAACATATATATACTCTCTTAGTGCAACATAGCAATTAATATCAAATCCAATATAAAGTGCATAATCAAAAAAGTGCAGTGCTTCATGTCAGTATAATTCAATAGTATATCAATGCAGCATATTGTGAGGACATATAAATACATTATATAGCATAATATAAGTGTAAAACAGTACAAAAACCTTTTAACAGGGTAATTAATATGTGTAAAGTGAAGGTGATTTTAAAAACATTACCAGGACATGGGCAGGCATACTTCCAAGCATGGATCCGTCAAACACAGTTTGTAAACAAATGTATTGCGCATGTTCGCACTATCCGGCCAAGGGTATGATTCAGTCACGCAAGCGTATTGCCGTGTCGGGGAGCATAAACCTCCATCATGGGTGTGGGAAACCAACCACCCAATACAGACATGCGCACATGCTGAAGCCTGGTTATATGCACCATTTTGATTAAGGGCAACCAGTTAATTAGGCGTGTATCAGGTAAGTATAAAGTGCTAGGTCAACCAGCCTGGAAGAAGAGTGGTGGTGTCATCCAGCAACTGGGAGACACTTCCTTACTCCCTGGAATATGTGTGGGATAATGATCCAATGAAGGACAACAGCACCCACACTGATCCAGAATAACCAACACCGGTATACAATCCGGAAGGGTGTTAAAGATCTGCCGGTGTCCAAACACTTCTCAGAAATGGGACACACTGAGGGACAACTTAGATTTAGGATCATCGACCATGTACCCCCTCTACGGAGAGGTGGTGATCGTGAACGGCTTCTTAAAATTAAAGAATTAAAGTGGATACATAAATTGGGTTCCCTTAAACCTCAAGGTCTTAATGTGGATTTTAAATTAAATGCAATTTGATTTAATATAATTCAAGATACTGTCATCTAATGCACTAAATGTGGTCTCCAAACCACACATGGTTTAATACCACACCATAGAGGGGAAAGCTGTTCCCCTTTATGGTGTGCGTTTCTCTTGATTCCCTTTCTTTCTCAGTATATTAGAGGTATCTTATGAAATTACGTATTGTATCCCTTGACTTATACTTGTCTCTTTTCTTTTACAGAACTCTCCTAGATATGGAAGAAGTTCATGTGATACATATCCGGGACTGGCTGGCGAAACCAACTTTTATATATTAATGGTTTTTTCACATGTACATACTCGCTCTATGACAAGGACACAATTATTGCAATACTTTTTTCTTTGCGTGTAGGTATGCCTTTAAATATTCTTATGTAGCAAGGATACCCCTGTTGCGGCAATTCTGGATCAGTGTGGGTGCTGTTGTCCTTCATTGGATCATTATCCAACACATTCCAGGGAGTAAGGAAGTGTCTCCGAGTTACGGGATGACACCACCACTCTTCGTCCAGGCTGGTTGACCTAGCACTTTATACTTACCTGATACACGCCTAATTAACTGGTTGCCCTTAATCAAAATGGTGCATATAACCAGGCTTCAGCATGTGCACATGTCTGTATTGGGTGGTTGGTTTCCCACACCCATGATGGAGTTTTATGCTCCCCGACACGGCAATACGCTTGCGTGACTGAATCATACCCTTGGCCGGATAGTGCGAGCATGCGCAATACATTTGTTTACAAACTGTGTTTGACGGATCCATGCTTGGAAGTATGCCTGCCCATGTCCCGGTAATGTTTTTAAAATCACTTGCACTTTACACATATTAATTACCCTGTTAAAAGGTTTTTGTACTGTTTTACACTTATATTATGCTATATAATGTATTTATATGTCCTCACAATATGCTGCATTGATATACTATTGAATTATACTGACATGAAGCACTGCACTTTTTTGATTATGCACTTTATATTGGATTTTATATTAATTGCTATGTTGCACTAAGAGAGTATATATATGTTCACTCATTCTTGTAACCTCACTTGAGAAAGGCTCACGTGTATACGAGCCGAAACGTCGTCTTCTATGGATTAAAACCACCGTTTTTTCACCATTTTTTTGTGCTGCCTTTTTCATTATTTGCTATTTGGAGGGTCCTTTCCCTTGCCCGGACCCATTACGGCTTTGCACATAACTACATTTTGCGTCTTTTCTGGGATAATTGCCGTGCTGCTTGGACTTTCTTTCATTTTATATAATTAAGGGGATATGTTAACTGGACTGCATAGTTAAAACCACAAATGCAATGTCCACTAGAACTTTTTTTGTCAATTTTGTCAATTTCACCACTTTTGCCATTTTTTTCCAGCTTCCCAGTAGATTGCACAGATTGTTATATGGTTCCACTAGTAAGTACAATTTGTCCTGCAAAAAGTAAGCCTTCATAGATGTAAATGTACAAAAATAAAAAAGTTATGGCTTTTAGAATGCAGGAAACACAAGTGAAAAATGGAAACACAAAAACTGAAAACTGGTCCTGAATGGTTTAGCTAGAAAAACAAATTCCCTTGATTTGTTTTTAAATGTGTGTTGTACTGTATGTCCACTACCTCATGTTGGCAAAAAATTCCATTCAGTGCCAAATGATTCTGGATTCTGCTTTTTGGTATTTCAACATCAAGAATGGTAAAAAACATAATGGGTGTTACTGCTACTCACTGCAGCTGGACAAATGGAAATTGCGTTATGTGTCATTTATAAAAGATGGGAATGTGGGGAAATTATGGAACATATTGGATAAATATGGTACTTACCCCATGTGATACAAATGATTTTCCTAAAGTTTTGGTCTCTCAGGCAAATTTATTTATATATTTATTTTTGTGAATGTTAAGAAGGGAATAAAATATAGCAAGGCATGAATGTAAAGGGGCACTGGCCCCAGACTTTACCCCATTAAACTAATAGCCCCCTCAGGTAGGGCATGAAATGTCCTTTCTACAAGGTGGGAGAACCACATCTACTCTAAACACATCCCCTATTCTTTTTTTTAATATAACACCTTGGGGCGTTTAGGCTCACTCAATTGACTGAACTATCCAGGGACAAAAGGGAGATGGTTTGTAAACTAAGTTCTTAGGTCGACTTGTGAAAATATGAGACGGGAATGGGTGTAAAATTCTAGGTCTGAAACAATGGCTAAACTTGATGAATATGGTAGAACAGAACTGTAAACAGAATAAAGGGGGGTGGTTTTTCAGATCTTGGATATCAATTTATAGATAGAGCACACCATTCTCATTACTTCCTTCTCTTCAAGTGATACTTGAAGTGCCTCAAGTGCATCATGCTAATCTATGAATAACTGGTGCTTATTCTTTGCTATGTAGTTTATAACATACCTATTTCCTGGAATATAGATTAATGAAACACTGCAAAAAAAAAAAAAAACAAGAAAAAGGTGGTGTGGGAGATTTGGCCCAGTAGAGACCGTGGTAGTGGAGATTCGTGATACAGTTCAAGACAGTGACACCAAGATTCAGTCCAAAACAGGTCGCGTTTATTCCAACAGCAGTTGTAAAATAAAACAGCTTTCACATTCAGGCATAAAACATAAACAAAATCCTACCCGTCTGGGTGCTAACTAAACAGAGTTCTTCTAACTCACCACTAAAACACAAAAGACGTCGCTGCTCCAGGCACAGGAGTCAGGGCTGTGTGCGCTCTCCAGCTTCGTTTCAGAGACAAAGCTCTCAGCTCTGCTCAGCAGCTTTATGCAGCCTGATTAGGCTGCTCCCACCACCTGTGTCCAAGGTGCTGGACAACACAAACTCAGCAATAAGGCCTTGCATAGTAGGAAAACCTAGGGGAAACATACCGCCCATCCACAGTTAACCCCTTCAGTGTCTCACAGTGGTTGAAATATCAACCACTATAAAGCAGAAAAAAACTCCAGTCCGTTAGAATGATACATGGTGAAAGTAGCTCAAATTACCTATTATAAAACCTGGTGCAAAATTGTAGTGTAGGCAATTGTTCCTAAATGCTAAAAATAAGTATGTGAATAACAATCATAAGTGTTTGTGTTCCAAGAGATTGATATGCAACTTGGGATATTCCATAAGTACAGTAGTGTTTGTAATGTGCATGTTTTGTGTAGCAGTTCATACAGTGTAACCATACCTCCTACCTTTCATAGTAGTTAAAGAGGCACAAAACATGTAGTACAGCGTGATAAAAATTCTTTCCCCTAAGCAACACTTTTTCTCTGGGCCTTACCCCACCCCCACACAGTATAATTCCCCACATTAGTGACCTCCATCTTCCCCACGCAATGTGCCTACAGTAACTATCCCTCACATTGTAGCCCCTGATATGGTGTTCCCAAACTCCCCCTCATATCTAAAAGGGTTCGCCACTTCCAGTAAATAAATCATTTTTGTGTAATGAAAAGTTGTACAATTTTTTAATATACATTCAGTATCAATTCCTCATGGTTTTCTAGATCTCTGCTTGCTGTGCTTCTATAGAAAGCTTCTCTATTTACTTCCAGTGGATAGAATCTGTCAATGGTGATGCGATGGACATGCAGATGCATGTTATTATCACTGAGAGTATTAAGAGTTGTGTGATAATAACGTCTCATGCTCCTGCATGTCTATCACATCAACATGGAATGATCACAGTGGACAACCCCTTTAAGTTCCCCTCAATATCCGGAAGCCGATTAGAGCTGATGGTACAGAACTATTCTGCCTGATCCGCTGGGCAGTTAGAAAGTGTGGTGTAACGCCATACTGTGCAGGGGTTTTGACTGCACCATCTCTTGTGAGTTTGATCTAAAATGTATCATACAGCTAACATCCAACACTAATGCCCAGGATTTCAGGTCATTGTCATGTACAGATGCTTTTTACGGTTAATTTATAGCACAGAATCATAAAACAATATAATATTAGCATAATAGTATTGCAGTGTATTATATGAACTATTTAAAAAATCCCCTTGCATGAAAAAAAGCCTTTGCAGTGATATAAAGAATTCCAAGTTTTGCATCCATTATTATTAATCGTATAACTTCTTATAGAAGTGCGAAATGAAGCTGTAGATCTAAGGCTCATATCATGCAGTGTGTGCAGTGCCCATTTTCCTAATAGAAAATTAAATGGACACATGTGACCATTGTGTATTAATTGTTAATAATAATAATAATAATTAGTGATAATCAGTTACCCATGTACATGAATATGGCATATGGAATATTATATTATTAGAAGCCTCTGTATGGAAGAGCACTGACAGTTAATCTACTCTATATAGCTGACAAAAATCTCCATTAGGTATCATTAAATGGGGTACAAATTAGTTTTAGCCTATATTTGTATTTTTGAGGCTTATTGTGAAATTAATTATTTGCATAGCCCTCTTGTATACAGTAAATGTGTAGCTCTGCAGATCTCTTATTCCATGTACAAGAGCCACAAGGGCCGCAAAATCATAACACGATATTGACTATATAAACAAAAGTTATAAGAATGAAATATCTCAAATGTAAGAAAATAATAAAAAATGGATATCTCGTGTAGTAGTTAGCAAGAATCTAAATAACACTTTTATTAAAGAGAAGATGTTCGGAAATCTAATAAAACTGTCTATTAAATTGGAATTTATGAGAAAAATGGAAAAACTCTGTTGTAAAGGAGATAAATATCCGCAGTGAAACCATGTGATATTCTGGCATGAGGGCAGATTGGCAATCATTTCAGTGTATTCTTGCATCCCTTGGGATATTTACTAACATTTAGGCATTCTGTTCGATCAAGTAGCAGATGGGAAACAGAGAAATACATATATAGATAAAAAAAACAAATATATAAAAAAACATTCGTCTTTATTGCGCATTCCAACAAACAAAAATGGATGGTGAAGAAGAGTGTAGCAGCAAATACTAATGAAAAATAATTACCATATATACAAAAAATGTGCTGAAAAACGTTCCCTCGGCTTATACACGAGTCAATATGAGTATAAAAAAGTATTAAAAAAAATACTTAAAAAATAATAAACTTATATACTCACTCTCCGGTGGCCCCGATGTGCAGAGCTGCTCCCCCGAGGTCCGCGCGGGTCCTCTTCTGGCTTCCCGGCTCCTCTTCTTTCTGCTGTAAGATTGTGCTGGGCGCCGCCATTGCTCTCTCCCGGGCAGCGCCTAGTATGACCCGGGCAGCGCCTAGTATGATGTCAGCAGCGGCGCGTCATACTAGGCGCCTGCTGGCTGGGAGAGAGAAATGGCGGCGCCCAGCAGGAGGTTACAATCAAAAGAAGAGGAGCCGGGAAGCCAGAAGACGAGCCGCGCTGACATCAGGGGAGCAGCACTGCACATCGGGGCCACCGTAGGGTGAGTATACAAGTTTTTTTTTTTTTTAATGCTGGGCAGGCTGTATACTACTGGGAGCAGGCTGAGGTGGCTGTATACTTCTGGGGGCAGGCTGTATACTACTGGGGGTAGGCTGTATACTACTGGAGGAAGGCTGTATACTACTGGGGGCAGGCTGGGCTGGCTGTATACTACTGGGGGCAGGCTGAGGTGGCTGTATACTACTGGGGTGGCTGTATACTACAGGGGGCAGGCTGTATACTACTTGGGGCAGGCTGTATACTACTGGGGGCAAGCTGGGGTGGCTGTATACTACCAGGGGCAGGCTGGGGTGGCTGTATACTACTGGGGGCAGGCTGTATACTACTGGGGGCAGGCTGAGGTGGCTGTATACTACTGGGGGCAGGCTGTATACTACTGGGGGCAGGCTGTATACTACTGGGGGCAGGCTGGCTACATACTGGGGGGTCTGTGACCATTGCATTTCCCACCCTCAGCTTATACTCGAGTCAATAGGTTTTCCCAGTTTTTGATGGTAAAATTAGGGGTCTCGGCTTATACTCGGGTCGGCTTATACTCGAGTATATACGGAATTTATATTTTATACGTGTTTTGACTATTTTATCCGTCCATTCTTTTAAGTCTGTAATCATTCAGCACAAATTGTATATAAACTCTTTGTTTAAGACTAGTATTATCATTTAGAATTTTTATTGTCTATATTTCCTGTTATAATTAGAGAAATTGTGTTTTTCGGACCTGATGAAGGAGGCATTCCACTTCCGAAACGCGTTGTCCACTTGAATTTTAAATTAAAAATTGTGAACACTGAGCAGCGCAGTTCCAGCCTGATTTTTTCTCCTCCTGATCCTCTGCCATCATGCGATACATACCCGAGTACTGAATGTCTGGTTTACTGCGGCAGCTCTTCCAAACAGATGCGATACATCCACCACTTACTATACTTTTGACTCTTGTTTAATGTGTACGCAGATACCTTTGTTCGGTTTAGACTGTTAGTTCTGCCCTCACCCTTTAGCAACTGCTATTTAGCTTGCACTGTGTAAACTTTTTTCTCTATTTACCACATTTTAAACTTTTACTGTCAGGATTAAGGACTAAGGTTCAGGAAGGCAGTCTGGCAGGTCACAAGAGAAAATGCTCTGCCATCAAAACCTATGCAATTTTAGCTGCCACAATTTGTCACATAAGACTCACAAGGCAGCTTATATTAGACAATACATAGATACTGTCACACACGGGGGTGTGGGAGAGTCTCTTAGGGAGAAGAGTCTGTGTACCCTCTGGACCACCGCAAGGGTTGGTAGTATGCTCACAGTGGCAACCAAGGTAGCAAGCAATAATCGTCCGAGCCTGTGATGACAGCAGGAGTGCAACATTGGTACACAGGTTGGCACAGGAACGCTGGGATGGATCACCTCAGTAGGAACCACACGGACGGACCACAGGAGCTGGACACAGGAACGGCCACGAGGAAGGCAGGACCCCGGGAAGGCAGGACCTCGGGACGGCAGGACCATGGAACGACCACTGGGATGCAGGACCGCCACAGGAATAAAGGACCGCCACAGGAGTACAGGAAACACAGGAACACGGAGGAACACTGGAGTACAGACACACAGAGAAATCCTGGAAACGCTGGAACACTTGGAAACAAAGGAGGGCTTTTACTTCAGGGATAATGACTTGAAGATCCGGCAGGGGATGCTGGGAGCCGCTGGATTATATAGCAGAGCCATAAATGCCAGCACCACTCAGAAGGACGCTACCCTTTAAATCCAGAAGAGCTGTTGCTCTACCCAGAAGCACCAGGAAGCAGGCCCGTGGACAAGTGAGTCCGGGAATGGGATAGCTGAGCCGCCACATAGAGGGGAACGGGTGTACCAGTGATGCGCGACATGGATCACGGGGGCATCCGTGACATAGGTCCAAGCCGGGGGAGCTGTGCGGCACCCATGACAAATACGCTATAACAATCATTAGGCTAAACAATCAATCTGGTTGGCTTTTTCTGAGGTTATGGAATTGTTAGACCATGAGAAGGCTCTCATCAAAGTGAAGTTTTAATCTAAAAAAAGGACATTAATACAAAGGTGTTATAAAAAAAAAAAGGAACATGTACTTACAATGCAAAAATAACTGTTTGGCTGTCACAATGTGCAGGAGAACTCCCCCTCCAACTCTGTCCTAAAACTTCACCCGCTGCCCTGAAATTGCAGCAGGCAGAGGGAGGGAAGATCTGCAGGGGGAGCAGGAGGGAGGATGATATGTGCTTCTTGTGTCCAAAGATTACCACTGTCACTGTGCCTGGATCTATAAAAAAGTTCTCCTGGTTTATCATGGTTTGCCTGAGAAAACTGAAATAAATGATCAATCCAATCACAAGGGATCCCGAGTGAAAAATTGCAGTTTATAATTGTTTTTATTGACCACTGATTGATTGTCAATTAAATATTTTCAAATGATCATTTAAAAAAAAAAAAAATTGGTTAACATAAAAACTTGGTTTAAAAAAAATAGGTAATTTTCTTGTCACACATTCTCTTTAACCCCTTAACGACCAGGCCTTTTTTTGTTTTTTCATTTCTAGTTTTGACTCCCCACCTTCAAAAATCTATAACTTTTTTATTTTTACACATAAAGAGCTGTGTGATGGCTTATTTTCTGTGTAACAAATTCCACTTCATAGTGACGGTATTTAATATTCCATGCCGTGTACTGGTAAGCAGGAAAAAAATTCCAAATGAAATGAAAATGGTGAAAAAAAGCATTTGCAACGTTTTCTTGTGGGCTTGGATTTTACAGCTTTCATTGTGCGCCACAAATGACATGTCTACTTTATTCTTTGGGTCAGTACGATTAGGGGTATACCAAATTTGAATAGGTTTTATAATGTTTTCATACATTTATTATATTCCTGTACAATTCCTGTACAAAATGTTTTTTTTTAAATTTTGCCATCTTCTGGCGCCAATAACTTTTTCATACTTCGGTTTACAAGGCTGTGGGTCATGTCAATTTTTGTGACTTTTGATGACGTTTTCATTGCTATCATTTTTAGGACTGTGCGACCTTTTGATCACTTTTTATAGATTTTTTTATATTTTTCAAAATGGCAAAAAAGTGCCATTTTCTACTCAGACTCCCTAGGGTACTTTAAGCGTAGGTTGTCTGAGCGATCCTATCATATACTGCCATACTATAGTATAGAAGTATATGAGGATTTTCCTCCTCATTCATTACAATGTGCATTGTAATGAAGGGGTTAAAACGAGACAGCCTCGGGTCTTCGGAAGACCCGAGGCTTTGATGGCGATGGATCGGGGCTCACTGATGTTGCCACGGGGAGTGACCATCCTCGGCAAGATGGCGGCGCTAGCACCGATCACGGGTTTTACTGGTAAGTCTTTGTTGCAATATTCAGCAAAGACTTACTGACTATGGAGAGGGCTCAGCCCGTGAGCCCTCTCCATGCACAGGGACCCGACCGTAAGGGGTTAATGTCATTACCATAACTACACATCTGCATTTAGCCGAATGTTTCGGAATATTTCCTCAAAACAGCATTATATTTTCTCAATAAAAATTAACCATATTTTTTTTTTCCCCCCAAGAATATAGTAAATGTCTAAATAAGTCAATGGCTCTTTTCTGCTCTTCTGTAATTGCCTCTAAGGGTTGACTACACAGCAATAGATCCAAGAATACAGACTTAAATTTCCTACTCTCCTACATTAGTTGCATTAGTTATACACAGAGTAAGTTGCATGCAGTTGAGCTATTTGTTGAGATAATTTCAAGCATACATAATTTAGCTGATCAGATGTGTGTTGCTGTGGAGATATGTACTGTGCTATAGTTAATTACCTATAAGATCCAAGAACGACAAGATGTTTCCTTATTTAAGGGATTCTGCATGTTAAACTGCTGGAGTATATAACCATATAGGTTTATTAGTGAAATTTGCAGTGACAATATTGCTTGTTATATTTCAGAGAGTTCTAGATTATTTACTTCACACAGCTTTCCCCTATAATCTTAAAACTTTGTTGCACCTCTACAGTATACCATTCCTCTGCTCTGGGCAGTTTCTGGGAATTTGTTGTAAAGGACGAATCTAAAAAAAAAGAATTTGAATTGGTTCATTCAAATCTATACAATGTGCCCGGCATAAACAGCCTCCCAAATAACAAATATTAGAAACATGCATTTATGTGTGGATTATTGTGTACGCAGCACCACCCCACTTAGCTCACACATTGCTCACCCACATTATAACATATACAGTCCCCACCCCCTTTAATTAAATGACATTGTCTTTTGAATTGTAATCATGTGCCTGGCATGAATTATTATAAAGGCAATTTACATTTATATCTATCAGAACATATATATTTACCAGAACCAGAACTGAGCTTCATACAGAAACACAGCACCTGGGCCAATTTGTAGATATGCAGCCCCCCATTTTAATTTATACTGTGCACCCTGTAATAAATATAGATAGATACGGTGTCCCCTGTATTAGCTACGTACTGTGCCCCCTATATTAGTTACATACTGTTCCCCCTGTATTAGCTAGATACTGTGCCCCTCTCTATTAGATGTGATGATGCATCTGTATAAGTATCATTGATCACAAGCAGTATACCACTGAGGCAAAATGGGTCAGCTGTGCTGGGAACCGCAGGAAGAAAACGAAAGAATCCAAACAAAGAATATTCAGAACAGCAGCTTAATGTACATAATATATAAATGCTATTTTGTGTAGCTGAAAGAAGTACAAACATGCTCCCTCTATTAGATATATTTGTGCCCCATATATTATATACTATACTCCCTTTATTAGATATATACAATTTCCCCCTCTATTGGATATTTCCTGGGCCCCCCAGTGCACACTGCCCCCAGTATATATTTATATGTAAGTAGATAGGTAGCCACAGCACACGCTGACAATATATAGTAAGCCCCAGCACATGTCCCCAATATACAGATAGGTACGTCCCCAATATATAGGAAGGTAACTCCAACACACATCTGCAGTATATTGACAAGTAGCCCCAGCACATACCCACCCCAAGTATATAGATAGTTAGCCCCAGCACACATCCCTAGTATATAGATAGGTAGCCTCAGCACACGTCCCCCAGTATGTATATAGGTAGCCCCAGCACACATCCCCAGTATATAGATAGGTAGCCCCTGGACATGCCCCCAGTATATAGATAGGTAGCCTCAGCACAAGTCCCCCAGTATGTATATAGGTAGCCCCAGCACACATCCCCAGTATATAGATAGGTAGCCAAAAAATCGCCAACCAGCATACAGATAGGTAACTCCAGCACACGTCCCCAGTATTTAGAGATAGGTAGTACCACCGCCAGTTCGGCCATTCCACTTTATAGCATACAGGCGGTCCCCTACTCAAGGACACCCGACTTACAGACAACCCATAGTTACAGACAGACCCCTCTGACCTCTGGTGAAGCTTTCTGAATGCTTTAGTCCCAGGCTGCAATAATCAGCTGTGAGGCGTCTGTAATGAAGCTTTATTGATAATCCTTGGTCCCATTACAGCAAAAAATGTTTAAACTCCAATTGTCACTGCGGCAAAAAAATGTTTTTGTCTGGATCTACAATTATAAAATATACAGTTTCGACTTACATACAAATTCAACTTAAGAACAAACCTCCAGACCCTATCTTGTACGTAACCCGGGGACTGCCTGTATAGTTATATTGTTCTCTATATTAATGTATACGCTATGATAATATATTCTAAGCCATATTCTTACGTCAGAACTATTTTTACATATTACTATGTGTCGTATTCAATACATCAGGAATGTCATATATCTTTTACTACCATTCATTCTTTTTCCCTCACACTTTACATTACACGTCTTACCACTTTTACGCTGTTCTTTATTTGTCACACTCACATTCATCTACCTTCATTCATGTTTTGTTTTAATTTTTTGGGATGGCCACCTGTTTTTTGTTTGTTTTTTATTGGCTGTATGTATTTTTGTCCTTACTCAGTATGGCAGCCAAGTATTCCCTTACTCAGAATTGCAACTATGAGCTTGCTGGTGTAGCGCGCATGTCTCCCTGCCCCTGTGCGCCTGCGTGCCGTGGCGTTGCATCGTTTCACATCCTCTGGATAATGTGATGCTCCCATGGACTGCATCTGCTGCTCTGACCCGCTGCGCTGGCTACATGCAATGGCAATGTGAGATACAATTCCATCTGACACTTGTCCATGGCCTTTTTTTTTTAAGGAAGACAGCACCTCTGAGACAAAGGTCTATTGACCGAATTATCATTATGTATGTATTGTTGCTGGCTGTATATATTACTTGCTAGCCAGCAACATTGAGATTGTTAATCTATTATGAATGTGTAATTTAACTATTGTTAATAATAAAATCTATTTTTTTACTTCATAAAGTAGCATGTTGTCTCTTGTTTTGTTCTAATTTGCTAATCATATGGATAGGTATCTTCAGCACACTCACCTCCCCTTCCCCAGTATACAGGTAGCCTTTTCTAATTTCCCAGTACATCTCAGAATATTTAAAGGTGCCACTAGGCACAACTAGCTAGTAAAGTTTTAGGAAGGAGTGAAGTAAAAGACTATGGGGCAGATTTACTTACCCGGCCCATTCGCAATCCAGCGGCGTTTTCTCTGCGCTGGATTCGGGTCCGGCCGGGATTCACTAAGGTAGTTCCTCCGCCGTCCACCAGGAGGCGCTTCTGCGCTGAAGAGCATCGGAACGCACTGGAATACACCGAGCCGGGCTGAGTGAAGGTAAGTGCAATTTTCGAGACACATTTTTTTAAAAAAAATGCGGCGGTTTTTCCGAATCCGTCGGGTTTCCTTTCGGCCACGCCCCCCCGATTTCCGTTGCGTGCATGCCGGCGCCGATGCGCCACAATCCGATCGCGTGCGCCAAAATCCTGGGGCAATTCAGGGGAAATCGGGGCAAATCGGCAATATTCGGGTAACACATCGCGTAAACGCAATTCGGGCCCTTAGTAAATGACCCCCTATGTCCTTAAGAGTTTTTAACAGGGTTTCCAGCCAATACATATTTCTGTAGGTCATAGGTCAACCTGCTGATTAGCTGATAGTATAGTTATTATGTAGCAGCTATGCAGACTTTGGTCCCTTTAAATATTTATAGTCAATTAATGTTTTAAAAAAGGAAAACACTTCACACATCCCTTTAGGAATAAATATTTTATTGCGGAAAGGTACATGTTTCATATAATTACCATTTGTGGCACTGCTCCTTAGATACCAAAGTGAATATTTGATGGTTTTGGGGAGATAAATTATGTTGACTTTAGCATATAACTTGTGACAGAATCCTCATACATACTACTCCGGAAACCTCTTATACCAAAGGGGTTGGCCACTCTTTTACATTGATTACCCCTCTGCCTTTTCTGCCTTAATAATAATCCCCATTCATAATGCCCGCCGGGTGCTGGAGAGGAGGTGACTTCTCCCCCTCCATAAGAAACAGCGGCGCACGGCCAGGAAAAGATAGAACATGCTCCATCTTTTTCCGATGTACGGGGCGGAACGTTGTGGCACCGTACTGTCCCTGTGCGGCCATTGCCGTCTATGGGGACGTACATGCAGCCGCAAACGACGAACATGCAGCCTGCAACTTACACATGTACTGTCAGCAGACATGCAGTGATGTTTTGTTTTTGTGTGCTATCACTGATAAACATGAGGGGCTGCAGCATCATCGGAGATATGCCTCATCCTGATATTCCCCTCCCCATACCCTGCATCTGACAGTAAAAAGAGAGAAACAGTGGGAGATGCTGTGAGGATGTGCTGAAGCAATGGAAGACAGGAAGCTGTTTATATATGCAGAGGGCAACATGGTAAGAACAGGGAAAGGCTGAAGCTATCAAAGGAGACAAAGGTAAAGGTACATATACATGAAGAGACATGTCTAATGGAACATATTTATTAGTAAGTGGACAACCTCTTTAACTCTTTCAGTATAAAAGGTTTACAACTATATATGTCACTCTTAAACTTTTGGTACTCAAAAGGGTGAACAAAAGGTTCACACTGCTTTGTTCAAATAGCCAGTTCCACAACATTCTACATACAATCTCAAGTGGAAACTGTCAGCAGTTTTACTGTATAAAGCTGCAGACAGATAGCTGCAGTTAGATAGCAGTCCTGTGTAATCGTTCCTTTGTTTGTGGTTTTAGCAGCAGCAGCCCAGTGAAAAATGCATTTATATTCAAGGATTGTAGCTGGATTTGGAGCACTCTGGTGCATGGGTGTGTGAAATCTCTTCACTAAAACAACCCCTCCCCCAGCTGTTTGGAGGGGCTGTGCTGCACTCCAGCACATCAATCCTGGAATTCATCTACAGTCCTGGAATATTTATTAAATTTTAATTGTGCACATCTTTGTAAAGTAGCAGCAGGTAGGTAATCAGTTAAAAAATACAAACTTTATTGAAAAATATATTAATATATGTATATCAAAGTAATTGCTCAAACTTGGGACAAGTCACGCCCCTTACCATCCTAGTGCATACATACACAATAGGATCCAGGCTCATTTCTAGACAGTATTTTTGAAAAAAATGTATCTACTATCAACTACAGCTTTGTATGATTAAAACTGATGACAGGTTCCCTTTAAGCTAATATATACCTAATTTCATATATATTTTTTTACATAGAGACTCATTTTTAACCTCTTAATGCTTCACGACATAATAGTAAGGCGCAGATCTGCTACTGCTGTATGAACAGGGCTCACTAGGTAAAATTAATGAACGTGCGCCAGCAATCCTGAATGTGGTGCACTTTGCACTATACACAGGCAAACTGCGCATAGTACACTGTTCATGGTTAATGTGCCCCAATGTTTTAATTTTTGAAAATATATTAAAACACCATAAAACCAATAAAAAAATTATGCTAATGAGCCTGAAGCACTCTAGGGATGTTACCAGGGTTTGTTTTGCACATATGACTGGAACCCATCAAGTATAATTTTTTGGGATTTGACATAAATGAATTAATATAGAAAACCCACAGCAGGTAATGCTATACTTCATGGAATATTCTGTCACCCCAAGCATAGTATAAATAGTGTCCCGGTAGGAGAAATGCTTAGGGCAAATTGTTCCAATTTTGAGAGTTTTCAAGAAAAAGCTATATTTTTCTCAAATATCTGTTTTAAAATGTCCGGATTGGATTTTAAAACAAGCGGAAAAAATGAGTGATGCATGAGATTGCAGAGCTCTTTTACAAACTAGAATCCCTGATTAAAAAAGGGTGGGAAATGCATTGGTCACAGCCCCCCCCCCCAGTAGTATATAGTCAGCCAACCCCCAGTAGTATACAGCCAGCCAGCCCCTAGTAGTATACTGCCAGCCAGCCCCTAGTAGTATACAGCTAGCCAGCCCCCTGTAGCATACAGCCAGCCAGCCCCCATGTAGTATACAGCCAGCCAGCCCCCATGTAGTATACAGCCAGCCTGCCCGAATGTAGTATACAGCCAGCCTGCCCCCATGTAGTACAGCCAGCCTGCCCCCATGTAGTATACAGCAAGCCAGCCCCCATGTGGTATACAGCCTGCCCCCATGTAGTATACAGCCTGCCAGCCCCCAGTAGTATACAGCCAGCTCCTAGTAGTATACACCCTGCCCCCCCCTCAGAACTTAAGAAAAAATAAACTTATATATTCACCCTCCGATGTCGGTGCGGCTCCCCGATGTCAGCGCGTCCTGTCTTCTTTCTTCCCCGCGGATCTTCTTCTTTCTTCTGTCATGGACACAGACATGTTTTCTTCCAGCAGGGGCATCTATGACGCGGCCGCTGCTGACGTCATAGTATGCGCCAGCTAGGAAGAAAACATGGCCGCGTCCATGACAGAAGAAAGAAGATGAGCCACGGGGGAAGAAAGAAGACGGGACGCGCTGACATCGGGGAGCCGCGCCGACATCGGGGAGCCACACCGACATTGGAGGATGAGTATATAAGTTTATTTTTGTTAAGTGGGTTTTGTAATAGACTCGTTTATAAGCCGGGGGGACGTTTTTCAGCACATTTTTTGTGGTGAAAAACTCGGGTGTATACGGTAAATATAAAGATCCATATTCTTGCCTTACCTTAGTTAATACTACTACTACTTATAGTTTAGAATTCAAAATTAATAGTATTATTCCTCAATATATTCATCAATTTTGCAGGAAGATGAGAGACTCAAACTTTTCTTGCATCAGGATGTAAATTTTCCCACATTGGGGGATATTTATCACACGCTGGCGCTCTTGATGTATCGGGCTGCCAGCAGCGCAGCGTTTATACTACGCCAGGCAGGGCCTGGCATAGAAAAAATCGCAGCCGGCGACTTTTCACTTATGAAAAGTCGCGGGCAGCAGCGAGTGCGCAGGAGTGGGGACAGTAACGCCCCACACCAACCCACTCCCGTCCGGCCGCGCCCTCCCTTCACGCCCCACTGGCGTGAAAGTGGCGGATAGGGGAAAATAATCGCAAAAGGTAGCAATAAGCTAGCATTTGCGATTATTTCAGGGCCTCTGCGCCACTGGCGGTGCGCAGAGGTCCTGATAAATATCCCCCATTGGGTACATTATTATCACCCAGTCAAATTAAACAGTGTTCTAATACAAATACTTGGTTGAGTATATCAGGGTTTTTTTAAATGTGGTTTGACACTGTGTGTGGTACGTCCGTTTGGGATTGAGATCAAAAATGTTATATCTTCCATAGATAATAGTGTTTTTCCTATAAAAACCTTTATCAACTGTGATTCTTATAAGGTGATTTACAAAATTGATTGTTCTATTTGTCATTTGACATATAGGGGATGCACAGCACGTAAACACAAAAAGCGAATTGAAGAACAGATCAATGATATTTCTAATGTTATTAAAAAGAATATCTCCAGTATTTCGCTTAATTTCCGTACCATCCATCATGGTGATCTATCTAGCTTAATTTTCTCTGGCATTAAAAAGGTGTGTTTCCCTCCAAGAGGCAGAAATAATAGACAATGCCTTCTAAAAGGAGAGTGTTTCTGTATTTTGTTATTAAAGGGAAGCCCATTACAACTATGCTGCAAATATGTCTTTCTGCTTTCTCATTATAATTGTACATCATAACTTACCTAGCATCCTGGCAGAATCCTCTGTGTAGTCCCAGGGGTTGGGCTTTGGTTTGCATGCATTTCAAAAACAACATGGTACTTGTCTGTTCTGCAGACTGCTCAGCTTTTAGCCTTTGTGCTTCTGTACAGCACCTCCCTCCTGCTCCTTCCCAGAGGTCACAGCCTGGTGAGCTGATATCAGTCGGCTGCTCACATGACTAGATGTTAAGTACTACTCTATATCCTTAATTTTGTACTGTTAATAAAAGTTATTTAAAGATGGTGAACTTCAAACGTGCTATTATAACCCATCTATTTAGGGAAGCCAATCACATTCTCTAACTGCATGAAACCATCCACCTTGACTACAGTCCAGACCAGATCTCCCAGATAGTGTAGAAGATGCTACTGCTTCACCTGGCTGGCCCTGCCTCTGTGCACCCTGAAGCTGAACTCCCCCTCATACTGTAAATACTGGGGGGGAAAATTTGACTTGAGTATAAGCCCTGGGGCGGCAGGGGGAGAAATGTAGCCATGATTGAAATAAAATGTCCACCAGCAGCCACACCTCATTAATGAAATGTCCACAGCAGATGCCCAATTTAATAAAATGACCACAGCAGATGCCCCCTTTAATTAAATATCTACAGCAGAGCCCTCCTTTGAAGGGGTTTTCCCAGAAATCATACCTCCCAACTTTTGGGCTAAAGAAGGAGGGAGAAATAACCTTCCCTTTTTTCTTAAACCATGTCCATCATCCCACCCCATTCCACACCCCCAAACACAGTATAATATTGACCTTAATGGCCCCCACATAGTATAATGGCCTCTTCCTGCGACCAACCCCTCTAAGGGCCCATATAATGCCTCCTATTTCATTTTATCCTCCCTTTACATTTGTTATCCCACTTTTCTATATCTCTCCTATATATATATATATATATATATATATATATATATATATATATATATATAATTTCTATACTCCTAACCCCTCCTCATACTGTGGCCCCTCTCTTACTCCCCTTAATATAATGGCCTTCTTTTTCTTATTATGGCCCCACTCCCTTCATATTGTGGCCTCCTGCCCTTCGTCCTTCCTCATATTGTAGCCTCCTGTCCTCCATCCTCTTCATAGTGTGGTCTCCTGTCCTCCATCCTGCCTCATATTATAGCCTTCTGTCCTCCATTCTCCCTCATATTGTGGCCCCCCTCCTCAATAATATTGTGTCCTCCCTCATATTGTGGCCTCCTGTCCTCCAACCTCCCATATATTGTGGCCTCCTGTTCTCCATACTCCCTCATATTGTGACCTCCTGTCCTTCATCCTCATTTATATTGAGGCCTCTTTCCTCCATCCTCCCTTATATTATGGCCTCCCTCGTCCCTCATATTGTCACCTCCTGTCATCCATCTTCCCTCATATCAGGGCACATTTACTTACCCGTCCCTGCACGATCCTCGAGGTGCATTGTCCGACGATCCAGCACAGCTGCATGCGGCGCTTCCCCACTCAGGTCCACCGGAGTTCACCTTCTTCTTACTGGTGCATGTAAGTGCTTGGTATTGCGACACCATTTAAATGTTAAACCCCGCCGTTTGTCCGAATCAGTTGGATCATCCACCGGCTAGCTCCTCCCGATTGCGACACAATGCGATCGCATGCGACACAATCCTGGAGCGATCCCTAAAAGGTCGGAAAACCCGACGAAAATGCGGCCGCAGGGCCCTTAGTAAATAAGCCCCATTGTGTCCTCCTGTCCTCCATCCTCCCTTATATTGTGGCGTCTTTTGTCTTCCATACTTAATCATATGGTAGCTTCCATCCTCTTCATATTGTAGCCTCCCTTCTTTATTTTCCCTCATACTGTTGCCTCCCTCCTCCATCCTATTTTGGCCTCCAATCTCCATCTTCCCTCATATTGTGGCCTCCCTCTTCTACATATTGTGACCCCTGTCCTCCATCCTCCATCCATATTGTGGATCCTCTCCCCTCCTAGGTGTTAAACAATAAATCTTTACTTATCTTTCCATTTTTCCCCACTATTCTGCTTCCTCTTCTCCCTGGGGCTCTGAGATGACACTGAGGAGGGGTGGGGCCAGCCGAGAGGAGAAGCTACCTCAACAAGTCTCTAGAGACTGAGATGTGTGGAGGTAACTCCTCTGCTCAGCTGCCCCATCTCCGAGTCCTCTCAGAGCCCCGGGAAGAGGAGGAAGCAGGACTGTAGGGGAACAATAGAAATATAAGTACTTTTTTTTTTGTTTAAACAGAGATGGCGCAGCAGCAGCTGATCCAGCCTCCTGGTCTTGGCTCTGCCATTTTAACAACCGCCCGGGACGGCAGTACAGCACCAAAAACTGGGACTATTCTGCCGAATCCAGGAGGGTTGGGAGCTAAAGATGTTTAGTGGGGAGTCATCCCATAAACTTCCGCTCCATGCAAATATATCATTTCAGCCTTCCCTATTGAAGACTACATGTTCAATTCAGAGAATTGACTATAAACCTGAAAAACAAAAGAATTATCACATGGCAAGTTAGATTTCTTTCATTTTATATTTTTAAGGATCTCATGGGGTCTGCTTGGAGAGCAACCTGTTTACTGTAAATAATCCTCACTTCATCCTTATCCCTTAAGCTGCATTATGTACAGAAACAATGCCCTTTTATGTGAACTTTTCATGTTTTGCTTCTATTCTGTGGAGATTTAGAAACCCTATACTAACAATAAACTTGCGTCATGTATTTGCTGTATAAAGGCTAAATTGCAGATAAAACAAGTATATGAACTTTAATATTTTCCAACAACTAACCTATTGTGTAAATTTCAGTTGATTATATCCATAGGGAATATTACAACTCTATGGTTTATACAATGTACATTTCGATTTCAGTGTGCTTACTGACATCTAGTGTCCAAAATGAGCAGTACATTACATCAAAATAATTAATACTTAATAACTTTATTTTATAATTGTAGTATAACAGCTATGTTAACTGGAATACTAGCAACAGTTATTCAAGGTTTATGGCACATTAACAAAAGACAAACTGTTAATTAAAATAAAAAATATTCACAATAAAAATTTACTGTGGAAATGTGCAACATAAATTACCAGGCTGTGGATACAAAATCAACTTCCGCTAAGCAGCTGATGTCTTGTAACACATAAAAGCAAGCTTACCTTCAAGCCTCCGACCTGCACCTGCAGGCTTTTACTGAACCAAACTGGATCCCAACACTGTGCTGATGAGATACAAAATATCAAAACAAGCTGCCCGCAGTTGGGAGTCCTTTTAGAATAGAATCATTCTTGATGTAAAGGGGGTGGTCTTAAAAGGTAGTTTGGTTTTTCTTATGCCATCCTTGAAAAAGTATTTGCATTTTTTCTTCTAAGAATCCCCAATGAAGCATGAAGTCTCCACATGCCTGAGGCCTGGTGGCCTTCAATGGCTAATTCTCCTTAAGGAATCCATTTTATGTTTCTACAGCCTTTAACCTAGCTAAACCAGTCCCCTACACTGTGCTGATGAGATGCAAACACATCAAAACAGTTCTGCCTACATTTGGGAGTGCTTTTGGTATAAATATACTGATTAACCGTTTATACTAGAGTATAAGTCGAGCTGAATATAAGACAAGAGACTGACCTTTTCACCACAAAAAACTTGTAGTATAAGCCTAATTGTGCATTCACACCGCTGTGCCCTGGAGAAGAGGAGAAGGTGACCCCTTCCCCCTCCATAGGATACAGCGGTGCACGGCCGCACACTCGCAAAAAGATAGAGCAGGCTCTATGTTTTCCCCGTGTACACACATGTGTGGCGCCAGGTTGCTATAGTTGTCTATGAGGACGTATATATAGACGGGCGTCTGAATGTACCCTAAGGTAGGAAATGCATCGGTCACAGCCCTCCCCTCGCTAAAGAAATGCCCAGCAGCTTCCCCAAACATAAATATTGCCCAGCAGCTCCCCTTGGCAATGAAATACCCAGCTGAGTGTATAAAGCTGTGTGTATGTATGTCCGCTAAAGGAATCTGTACTGTTGGGTTTACAATCAACAAATTTTCCACAGCTGCTCGCTGTGACTCAGGGAATGTGATAAAATACACAGCTGAGCTTCTAGCAACCAATCACAGCTCATTTTGATTGGTTACTACAGGCAATGAGCATAACACATCTTATGTGTGAAATAAGAGGTGAAGTAGTATGCGAGGTATAATAAAAGGTAGACAAATAAATAGACAGTGTGCATTCACTGCGTTTATTTTTACACCAGGCCTCTTCATGTATTTGGCTGGACGTTTGATAAATAACCCATTAAAATTGGGTACAGAAACTGTTCTGCATCATTCTGTTTTCAAAGGAGGAATCACATATAATTATTTGGTAAAACCATTATAGCTTTACAGTTACGCTTTAAATTGAACCCCAGGAACTTGATCTCCTCGACTGGAATGAGATTCAATTTGGCCATATTTATTAGGGACCCATGAGCTTTCAAAGAATTCAGAGCAATCTGTAAATGGAAAGACAGAGTTTCTCTGGATAGAGCCATAATCAGCCAGTTATCTAAATACGGACTACTGTTACCCCTTGAAGACAGACATGAGCCGTCAGCACAACTATAATTTTTGTGAACGTTCTTGGTGCTGATGTTATCCCAAAGGATAGGCATGTAAATTGATATTGAAGGGTTCCTGACGGAGTTGGAGGGCTATCTCTCAGAAATCTGCAATGGGATGATAGGATAGGATCATGTAGACATGCATTCTGCAGGTCAATTAATTAATATTAGTTGCATAGTAACCCAGCCATAGTTACCAGGCAGCAAAAACCCTCAGCATGTAGAATAGCAGCAAGCCCTGGCATCTGGGCAAAGAAATAAGGCCGCCATAGTTTTTAAAACCCAACCCCCCCACCAAAAAAATTTGAGAATACACAAAAACTCACACATGCTCGGTATAACACTAGGGCGGGATCTTGCATGACCAGCGCCATCTTGTGGCAACATGTGGCAATAGATCACATCAGAAAGTATGTCAGGATGCCAGAGGCACCATTACTCACCAATGAGCTTGTACAGCACATGAAGTATATGCCCACCCTCAGCTTTGCCTGCGTCATTGAATTGGTTAACAACCGCGATCGGTGTTACCGGTAAGTGTTTGCTTCACCACCTGTGTGGTTAGTGTCCCAAATCATTCTGAAAGGTTCCCTTTAAGTTTCACTGTGATTCCAGTTACAAACCAAACAATTGCCATATAGTGTTTCTCACTTTTTTCTTTACAATTATATATATATATATGTATAACAATTGTACCATGTAGTTAGGGAGGTGGTTGGCCCACTTCCTTCTTTTTGTGTCTGCATTAGACCTGTACTTCTTGCCCACTGCTCTCACTTCCCATAATCCCCTTTGTCCCTCTTTATATAAAGGATTAAGATTTATTTAAGAAGCTGTTGTATTTTTTTTGGGGGGGGGGATCAATCACTGGCCTTGGTGTTAGCCTCCTCACAGACTCCTGCAGCACATTTCCCCAGAGGGCCAATGTGGAAACAGTTAAGTACAATATTTTTTCACTTAAACATGGAGGAGCTTTAGAACTTCCTTGCCTTGGAATATTTTTCTCAGCGTTCTATGAAAATCATGATGACAGCCAAATTGATTTTCTGTGCCAGTTCTTTCACTGTCTGCTCCAGAAACTTACATTGCCTGAACATATGGTTTAATTAACTTATGGTGTCTGTCAAACTTAATAATGGGAGAATGTAATAGCTATCGTAATACAAAAGTGTAGCAATATCAAGCCAGGCATTACAGATTGATTAAATATGAGTGCAATTTAAGTAATCTAGTCCAAGATGTTATCAAAACTACACATAGATGGCTCAGTGTTGTTCCCAAAGGAACATTCCATTTAGAGTGGGCCTGTCAACCAAACATAAAATAAATATAGTCTTTCAAATGCAACAAGTAAAAGACCATCCAAGTGCATGTTAGCTGAAAAGTGAAATAGAATAGAATTTGTAATACTTTATGCAATTGCCTTCTTTTTTTTAAAGCAATCCATTACATTTGAAGACAATGGGGGTCATTTACTAAGGGCCCGATTCGCGTTTTCCCGACGTGTTACCCGAATATTTCCGATTTGCGCCGATTGTACCTGAATTGCCCCGGGATTGTGGCGCACGCGATCGGATTGTGGCGCATCGGCGCTGGTATGCGCGCGACGGAAATCGGGGGGCGTGGCCGAACGAAAACCCGACGTATTCGGAAAAACCGCCGCATTTAAAAACCGAAAAAGTGTCGCTTGGGGAGCGCTTACCTTCACCTGGTCCGAGGTGGTGCATTCCGGCGCGATGAGATGACTTTCAGCGCAGCAGCGCCACCTGGTGGACGGCGGAAGAACTACATTCATAAATCCCGGCCGGACCCGAATCCAGAGCAGAGAACGCGCCGCTGGATCGCGACTGGACCGGGTAAGTAAATGTGCCCCAATTTGTCATATATCATGTGTCTTCCTACTCGTCCTTTCCTAATCATTATAACCACAAAAACACAAAGTTGATGCATATATTAGACCAAAAAGAATAATAGATCCAAGTTTATGAAGTATAATAAATGAAATACAACCGATTATAGAGCTGACATTTCAAATCAGTTAAACACACAATAGTTGTGTGTTACATCTCAAGGATGCATAGTATTACCAGCCCCTAATTGCATATTTACTAGTATAATGTAAATACACCTCCCATACACATACCTCAGCTGTATCATATCAATACAAACCATGTGAGGACAGCATTCTATTCGATTTGTGCCTAGGTCAAGAAAAGAGATGAGCGAACATACTCGTCCGAGCTTGATGCTCGTTCGAGCATTAGCATACCCGCAACTGCTCGGTGCCGGACGAGTATTTCCCCGTTCAAGAAAATGTCATCTCGCGGCGTTTAGATTTTTGGTGGCCAGAAACAGAGCCAATCACAAGCCAGGAGACTATGCAGTACACCAAGCATCATGTGGTACACTTACATGTCGATAGCAGTGGTTGGCTGGCCTTAACAGGTGACCCGCGCTGCTCGGATCATTCTATGTCTGGATGCCGTTAGGGAGAGAGCTGCTGCTGATCAGGGATAGCGTTAGGGTGCTAGTAGATTACTGTTAGGCAGGAGTGATTCTCCAAGAACCTTACTGTTAGGCAGGAGTGATTCTCCAAGAACCCAACAGCCCTTGTTAGGGCTACATTAGTGTTTTTCAAAAGTTAAAGTGACACACTCAGTCCCAGCACAAAATCCTTTTGTGTGATGTCAGTGTAGGTTAGAAACTCGCCATAGCAATCATCTTCTGTGGTTGCTGTCTGATTTCTTCTGCATGTTTTGTTCTATTAAAAAAAAAAATAATGAAAAATTAAAAAAAAAACACACAAAAAAAATTACATTTTATATTTTGTTAGATATATAATAGACTTTAATTTAGAAAATGTTAATCCCGAGGGTTAGGGGTAGAGGACGAGGGCGTGGGCGTCCAATTACTGCAGGGGTCAGAGGCCGTGGTCCTGGGTGGGGTGAGACACTACCTGCTGATGAGGGAGCAGGGGAACGCCGCAGAGCTACACTCCCTAGCTTCATGTCTCAAGTTACTGGGACCCGTAGTAGAGCACTGTTGAGGCCAGAACAGTGCAAACAGGTAATGTCGTGGATTGCGGACAATGCTTCTAGCCATTTGTCCACCAGTCAGTCTTCCATGCAGTCCACCCATGTTACCCAAGTGAGCACTCCTCCAGCTCCTCCACTTCAACCTCCTTCCCCCCAGTCTGCCCCCTTCCAGGAAAATTTAGCATTTGAGCCGGCATACTAAGAGGAACTGTTTTCTGGACCCTTCCCAGAGTCACAAACCACTTGTCAGGTTTCTGCTGAGCTCTTTCCCGATGCCCAGGTTTTCCACCGGTCGCAGTCTGTGGGTCATGATGACCTTCTTGACATAGTGGAAGAAGTGTGTAAAGAGGTGTCGGACGATGAGGAGATACGGTTGTCAGACAGTGGTGAAGTTGTTGTCAGGGCAAGGAAGTCCGAGGGGGAAGCAGACTGAGGGATCAGAGGATGATGAGGTGACAGACCCAAGCTGAGTTGATAGGCCGGGTGAACACATGGCTTGTGAGACGGAGGCGAGTCCTATATGAGAACAGGTTGGAAGAGGCAGTGGTGGGGCCAGACGGAGAGGCAAGGTCAGAGCTGGTGCATCAGCGCCATATGTTTCACGTAGTGAAGCTTCCGTGGCAAGGGCTAGATTTTCTGAAGTCTGGAGGTTCTTTAAAGAAACACCGGATGACCGACGGACTGTGGTGTGCAACCTGTGCCACACCAGGATCAGCAGGGGTTCCACCACTACTAGCTTAACCACCACCAGTATGCGCAGGCATATGAATGCTAAACGCCCCACTCAATGGAACCAAGGCCGTTCACCTCCGGCCGGGTCGACCAATGCTCCTTCCCCTGTGTCATTTGCTGCCAATGCTAGTCAGCCCCCTGCCCAGGACCCCGGCACAAACACCTTCCGGGCGAAAATGACACCTTCGCCTCCACAATGCTCCACAGCGTCCACCAATGTCTCCATGTGCAGCGTCCAGCTCTCTATACCCCAGAAGCTGGAGCGCAAGAGGAAATACAGTTGCACACACCCACACCCTCAACGTCCACATCTCCAAATTACTCTGGAGTTGCTGCCCTATAGGCTGGTAGAGACCGAGGCCTTTCGCAACCTCATGGCGGCCGCCGCCCCTCGGTATTCGGTCCCCAGCCGCCACTACTTTTCCCGATGTGCTGTCCCGGCCCTGCACCAGCACGTGTCAGACAACCTCATCCGTGCCATGGACACGTGGACGAGTGCTGCCGGCAGGGCCGCTATATATCGCTGACGGGACATTGGGCTTACTTGGTGGAGGCTGGGACCGAGTCTGACCATGGGGCCACTCATATACTGTCGACGCCGAGGATTGCGGGGCCTACCTCGGTCCAGGTCTCTCAGGCTTACTATGCCTCCTCCTCCTCCGAATTACCATCCGTGGGCATGGCGCCATCAGTCGGTAGCTCTAGGCACAGTAGCATTGCCGTCGCTAAGCGACAGCAGGCGGTGCTCAAGCTGCTGAGCCTAGGCGATAAAAGGCACACCGCCCAAGAGCTATATTACAGGGCATCACTGAACCTGAAGCCAGGCATGGTTGTGTGTGACAATGGCCGTAACCTGGTGGCGGCTCTGCAACTCGTCAGACTGACACATGTGCCATGCCTGGCCCATGTGTTAAATCTCATAGTTCAGCGGTTCCTCAAGACATACCCCAATCTGTCTGATTTGCTCACGAAGGTGCGCCGCTTCTGTGCGAATTTCAGAAAGACTGTTGTGAGACTTGCCCACGAGGTGGAATTCAACATTAACCATGTTATCCAGAGTTTATCAGCAGCGCAGAGCAATTGTAAACTGCCAGATGTCAACTTCCACCAGAACTGGTAGTCAAGTCTACAATCTGTCAGGTGCTGGTAACTTTGAAGAGTCAACATAGATGGTCAGTGGTGCTTGGCCTGTTGAAAAACTCTCTTCCATGAAGTCGGAAGCTTTGCGCTCGTCAAAAGAGACGGGGGAAGAAGATTCCCTTGTTGATAGCCAAAGCACCCTCCAGTCTGTTTCTCAGAGCGTATCGGAGGAGGACGAGGAGGAGAATGTTGGCGAGACAGTAGAGGGGAGCATTGCTCAGTCCTTAACTGTTCAGCGTGTATGGGCAGAAGAAGAGGAGTTGGAGGAGGAGGAGGAAATGGAGAGTCAGGCCAGTGAGGGGAGTGAATTCTTGCGCGTTGGGACTCTGGTGCATATGGCAGATTTCATGCTAGGCTGCCTATCCCGTGACCCTCGCGTTCAAAGAATTTATTCCAGCACCGATTACCGGCTAATCACTCTCCTGGACCCACGGTATAAGCATAATCTTTCCACTCTCATCCCTGTAGAGGAAAGGAGTGAGTGAATGCATGAATACCAGCAGGCCCTGGTGCACAAGCTGAAACAGTATTTTCCTTCTGACAGCGCTAGTGGCAGAGGGCGTACTTCTGCGGGACAAGTAGCGATGGGGAGTAGGCGAGCAGGCAGCTTGTCCAGCACTGGCAGGGGTACGCTTTACAAGGCCTTTGCCAGTTTTATGTCACCCCAGCAAGACACTGTCACCTGTCCCCAGTCTCGGCAGAGTAGGGCTGATCTTTACAGAAAGATAGTGAGGGAGTACGTAGCTGACCATACCATTTTCCTAAATGATCACACAGCTCCCTACAACTACTGGGTTTCAAAGATGGACATGTGGCCCGAACTGGCGCTGTACGCCTTGGAGGTTCTTGCCTGCCCTGCCGCTAGTGTGTTATCAGAGCGGGTTTTCAGTGCAGCTGGTGGCATCATCACCGATAAGTGTACACGCCTGTCAACTGACAGAGCTGACAGGCTGACCCTTATCAAGATGAATGAAGCCTGGATTTCTTATGATTTCCATTCTCCCCCAGGTGAAAGCAGCTGAACCTGAATAATTCTCATGTATGCACTCCTCCTCATTCTCCTCCTCGTTGTACACTAAAGCAGAGGCAACTGGCTCTAGCTATAGTACTCTATGTATTTAATTTTTCTGGATGGCCACCTACCTGGTCCTCTGTTTTAAACAATTTTTGTGAGTGCCACATACAGGTACAGTCGACCACATAGCTGCCTCCATACATCGTCCCCTTAGCGAACGAGCTGTGTCAGGCAGAATTTGGGGTTATTTTAACGGCTTCCACGTCAAACTTGTTAACTTTGTCGCCACCCTGCTGTGCTATCCACAAAATATATCGCCAAACTTTTATCACTTACCGATATTATTTCAGCGCTACTTGAGCATCTGTTTACGTTCCCCTCCCCCGCCATAACCAGGCCAATTACTTATAAGAACAGTACTACATTTGATCTTATACAAAAGGTTCTTAGAAGTGCTGTTTGTTTCCCCCGCCTGCTTTAAAAATTATAATTTTTTCAAAGTAAACGCTTCTGGTCCCCAGGCCCATTTTGGGTGGGAAGGAGCTTGGACAGGCGAAAGCTCGCCTGGCAGCGGACCGCCAGCTCCATCCCAAGATCCAACTAACATAGTTTTAACTGCAGCACCTTTAATCTACTACTACCTTACTGCCTCCATACAACGTCCCCTTAGCAAACAAGCTGTGTCAGGCAGAATTTCGGGTGTTTCACCAGATACATAATGGAACTTAGTCCATCTGTCGCCGCCACGCTGGAGATCTGAAGTTTCAATCATAGCAGCGCAATATGGATGCCCCATACTGTAGCTCTTAATCATGGAACCATTTCCGAAAAAAATAAAAAATAGAACCGCTATGCTATTCCATTATTCCTAGATTAAATATTCAAACGACCCTGCCTGCTTTGAAAATGATACTTTTTTTCAAAGTAAACGCTTCGAGCCCCCAAGCCTATTTTGGGTGGGGAGGAGCCGAGAGGTAGGCGCTTGGACAGGCGAAAGCTCGCTTGGCAGCGGACCGCCAGCTCCATCCCAAGATCCAACTAACATAGTTTTAACTGCAGCACCTTTAATCTACTACTACCTTACTGCCTCCATACATCGTCCCCTTAGCAAACAAGCTATGTCAGGCAGAATTTCGGGTGTTACACCAGATACATAATGGAACTTGGCCCATCTGTCGCCGCCATGCTGGAGACCTGAAGTTTCAATCATAGCAGCGCAATATGGATGCCCCATACTGTCGCTCCTAATCATGGAACCATTTCCGTAAAAAAATAGAACCGCTATGCTATTCCATTATTTATAGATGAAATATTCAAACGACCCCACCTGCTTTGAAAATGATAATTTTTTCAAAGTAAACGGTTCGGGCCCCCAGGCCCATTTTGGGTGGGAAGGAGCCGAGAGGCAGGGGCTTGGAAAGGCGAAATCTCGCCTGGCAGCGGGCCGCCAGCTCCATCCCAAGATTAGGCAGCGTCAGAGGCATCCATGCATGCTGTTCCTGCTGTTTCCTGTCCATTTAGGCTCCACGATCCGTTCAACAAGCGTTCAACTGTCTATACCTCAGATGCTGGAGCGCAAGAGGAAATACAGCACATCATCCCTTAGCAACGAGCTGTGTCAGGCTACATTTTCGGGTGGTTTACCGGCTGTGATTTTCTAGTGTTTTATATGGGTCACTCATTTTGATAAGGCTACTGAGGAAAGAGCTGTTTGCTCTGAAACGCGTCTAGCCACAGTTACAGCTATAAATCATAGGATCGAGACCCATCTAACAAGCACTCACAAAAAAGCACCAAGAACTTAAAACGCAATAAGATATCTATAGCAGAATATCCTGTGTTGTAAACTCTATTGCTTGGGGTGGAGGCACCCCGTTGTGTGCAGCTATCATCCACCTGATGCAAGACGATTGACTGGGACTGCAAAAGGAGAAGACGGAACAAAAGCTTTGCTGCTTGACGCAGGACTCGCGCCAGAATACCTACCTTGGAGCGCCATTGCGCAACACACACGGCGGTGGAGACGCCAAAGTGTACTCAGCCCACATTGCCTTGCATTATTCTCCATTGCGAAGAAACTTTGTCTAATATGAAAACAAGCAAGAACCGTCTAACCGTGAGTGTATGACTACAGTCATTTAAAATTACCTGTCATTTATACTGGTCCAATCCGATTTTTAGCCTTACAATGCAGATATAGGGCCCTATATCTTGCCAGCCACTTAAAATACCTCCCGGATACCTACCTCTCATACGGCATCCGAACTCTGAACCCTTCAAAAAAGATATCACCTTTTCCTCTCAATTTTTTAAATTTTTGACATATCTCTAAAGCGCTATATTTTTTATTTTTTATTATTTCAAGCTAGTTGTCTTTTTGTTACAAAGACCAATTTTTAACATAGATGTCTGTAGGTCTGATTTTTATATCTGTATGTTTTTGGATGTACAAATAAATATTAATTTATCTAAGAAATCCGGAACCTTCCTTATTAGTGCCCACCTACACTTATATTTTATGCAATAGCTTTTACTTTTTCCCATTGGGTGTTTTAGGGATAAGGTGGTAGCACATAAGGACGGCTAGATAAATTTGATAAGTGCCACTAAATTTCTCATTTTGATAATGGATGCAAAGCTGTATGACTGAGTCTGCGTCCCCACCCACATGCCTCCATACGTCGTCTCGATAGCAGCCTCCACACGTCATCTTGATAGCTGCCTCCACACGCCGTCTCCATAGCTGCCTCCACACACCGTCTCCATAGCTGCCTCCACACGTTGTCTCTATAGCAGCCTCCACACGTTGTCTCCATAGCAGCATCCAGACGCCGTCTCCATAGCTGCCTCCAAAAGTCATCTCCATAGCTGCCTCGACATGTCGTCCCCTTAGCAAACGAGCTGTGTCAGGCTAATTTTTCGGGTGTTTCACCAGATACGTTATGGAACTTGGTCACTATGTCGCCACCATGCTGTGTTACCGACTAAATATACCGCCAACCTTTGGTTCTCTTAGGAAATCATTTCAGCACTTCTTGCTCACCCCCTTTGGTTCCTCTCTGCTGCCATAACCAGGCCAAATACTGATACGTACAGTGCTACACGTTATCGTCCCCAAAAGGATTTTTTTTAATTGGTTTAAGCCATTCCCTATAGTGTCAGGGTCAATTATTGGGTGTTTTAGATGCTATCTCGCCTCATTCGGTCACTCTGTCATCGCCATGCTGTTGCCCATAATTTTGGCTTAATGGTGCAATTAAGCAGCCTCAGAGGCATCCATGCATGCTGCCCCTGCTGTTTCCTGTCCATTTCCTTGGTGTTTCCATCATTTTCTGAGGTTTCCAGGTGTTTGGCCAAGCTTCCCTGTGCAGAGCCTTGGTCCCCTTGAAAAATGCTTGAGTCTCCCATTGACTTCAATGGGGTTTGTTATTCGAAACGAGCACTCGGAAAAAGTTAGACTTGAGTAATGAACACTCGAGCATTTTAGTGCTCGCTCATCTCTAGTCAGGAAGTATCGGGCCCTGGGAAAAGGTCACTTCCGGTTATTGCAGGCTGTTATCCAGGAGATTCCGAGACTAGAAGGGAAAATGCATATGCGCCAATACTTAGACTCAAGGGTAAGGGAATGCAATTACAGTATGAGAAACCAGTTAATTAAATAGTTATTTCCCAATAAGAGAATATTCACATTAATTGGGGGTTATACCAATAAAATAAAAACAAGATATACCAAGGTAAAAAGTAGCGGTCCCAGGGGTGCAAAGAATATGACAATGTGAAAAATATTATATATCTAGTGGGTCCTATAGGTATAATTCTCCTGGCAAGCGTCAAAGACAAAACACAATCAGATGAAAAGTATAAATACCTGTAAGAATAAAACAAGAAATACTTATACAATGAACAAACTGTGAAAGTTTCTAGTATACACCTGTAAAAAGTAAATCCTTGTTAAAGGGGTTTTCCCACAAAAGAAAATTCATAATTTTAAATCCCCTAGTGATGTTAACACAATTAAGATCATTTTTAACCCTTAACTTTACAATTTTACTTGGTTTTATTGTTTTTTTTTAATCTCCTATAACTCTGGTTAGTGCAAAATTTCAGGGTGTGGTTGGGGACTCTCTTAACAGACACTTCATGATCCCTGTAGATCTGTGAGCTGAAAATGTGGATAGATTATCAGGGTACACGGGTTATATACACTTGCATTTACCTTTTGAACATTGTAGAAGTATCTGAAAAGAGATAAGACGGATCAGAGATGATGAGATCCATGAGATACCTATTACACACAATGACATTCTCAAGATCTCCTACATCTCTGCTATTCCACAACACACTAGATCTGCTATGCCTTCCACCCCAGATAAAGAACTTATCTGTCTGTAACTTCTCACCCGTCTGTGTCTGTGTGAGCTCCATCCTGGAATGGGAGGGGCTAGAGTGCAGGGAGCAGAGAGAGAGAGATACAGAAATCTCAGCTCCACTTGTCACACAGAAATCCAAGATGGCTTCCCCAACCCGAAAGTTACAGGGTCCTGTTTAGGGGCAACTGAAATTGTGTACACAAGGACTGATAGAGCCAGGTTGGAATTTTATCTGTGAAATGTTGTATTTTTGTTAACAACAGTGAATTAGAGAATGTCTTATTTTGTTATTCTGAATACATTTAAGAAACTTGTCTTCGTGTGAATACCCCTTTAAGCCTTCTAGCCTTACAACTTCCAATCCTACAACTTGTATACCATCAGTTTTACTATGATGAAATTTCCTGAAATGTGTTGCTACAGTTGAGTGGGGTTTGTCCTTGAGAAAATACCATTGACAATAGTAGACATATGATGTTGAACCCTCTTTCATAGTTTCTGTGACGTTGGCCGACGTACAATTTAATGCATAGACAAATTAAGGCATAAGTTACATTGGGAGTCCGATAGTTCATATAGTTTCATAATCTAAAATTTTCTTGGTCTGTTGGATTATAAAAAGACTTTTGAGTCCATCAATGGACAAATAAAGCAAGCACCACATGGGAACGATCTATTCAACCGTTCTCCTCTTCCCACTGTTTTTGTGGGATGTTGAAAGTGATGCAAAAATTCATTCTTCAGATTTTTAGCCCAATGGGAAGCCAAAGGTAGAGAAGGGAGGACAAAGATACACAAACATTCATCACTCAATAAAATATTCCAATTATGTTCCAATAACTGGCAAATTTCAGACCATTAATGTAGTAACCAACCTTGGATATTCTAAAGAGCTCTTTATTTCTAATCTTTTTGAAGTCCTGCTCATTCATGCAAATACATTAAAAATGTAAGAATTGGCCCATATATGGTGGCACTGCCCTATAGTTGCCTCCCTCTGGAACCGGAAAATATATTTATAAATGTAATGTATACAATCTCCCTGCTATACTCTGCTTTCAATGCACCCCACTGGACATCAAGTCACGCTTTATGGAACAGTGGAAGTCTGACTTGGGCTGCCAAGTCTAACATGTGTTTCTAGCTTCTCTTGTATTCTCTAGTTCTGGTTTCTGATTTCTTGCCTGTGTCTTGACTTCTCTATTTGGATTGTGATTTGGTTGTTATTTCCCCGCTGTTGTCGACTCGGATTGTATACCTTGCATTATTGTGTTTGTTTGTCTGTATTGTTACGTGTTCACAGCTTACCAAGAGAGGGAACGTCGCCAAGTTATTGGCCTCTGTTTAGCGGGTTCCCAGTAAGTAGGTAGGGACAGATTGGGGGTCTCGGTGCCAGGGCTCACTGTCCTTGTTTGTGTCCTGCCATTACAGTGTATCTCTCTTTTTCTGTTTCTCTCTGTCTCTGACTATGTACTGTCTCTGATTGTCTTTGTCTCTGACTGTATTTGACTCTGTCTCTCTATGTACCTGTCTCTCTGTATTTCACGGTCTCTCTCTATCCATATAACCTAACACATAAGCGTTCTCATACTCATTGCCTATAGTAACCAATCACAGCTTAGCTTCTAACTGCCACAGCAGCCAGCATACAATGGCTCCTGTATGTGGTGGTTAATGAGTGTATTTTAGAAAGCGCAGGGTAAAAACTTTGGTTCAAAACCGAGTCTATGACGTTCCCTGAGTCACAGCGAGCGGCTGTGCTAAATTTGGTGATTGTAAACGCAATGGTGCAGATTCCTTTAGTGGACATAGATACACACACACCCACTCAGCTTTATATTTTAGATATCTATCACTATAGATTGATTGCATGGCATGAGTCACAATTTTTTGCGCCTGGCACTAGACTTACTAAGACTAATTATTCTCCCGCCCCCCTGTTAATATTTTGTGTTGAAATGGGTTTAATTCACTCAATGTTGAGCTAAATATGTTTAAAATAGTATCTTGTCCTAGAGTGACACCTAGAGGGGAAATATAAAATGTCAATTGTTATTTCACCTAGAGAAAAAGAAATTACATTCTATAATATCTCACAAATCTATAATACTAGTACAAGCTCCTCATATCAGCTGTCAAGTGCAGTGGTGATGATTTAAAACAGTTCTGTGAAATGGCCAATGATATTAAAGAAAACCTAACACCACGGATCTACCTATTAAGGGTATTAGGTGCATCTAACAAATGTAAGGATAGCCCTTTTTATGGCTAGTCTTTTAGTCCCCACAATCTTTTAGAAAGTTTAATGACCTTGATATGCAAATTTTCCAGTAGCCTCTTCGATCCTCCTACCAGATATCTTCAGCACAGTTACAAGGAGCTGTGCGCACTTGTCCTTGAAGCCGAAGTTCTGCACAGCCGCTGGCCTGTGTTCTGTGCATGCTCCTGGATCATGTAAAGCACTTCATAGCATTATTTTTAGCACATCTACACACAATCCACTGAACTAGCCACTTACAGAATAGTATCCTCTATAAATGTCCCACACTGTGCTCCTAAATATAATTGACAAAGATTGACTCTTTATACACCCCTGAATAAACTACTATGCTAGAAGGTTTTTTTCCAATACATACTCCAAAAATGTAAGCAAATACTTAAAATGTAATTATAACTTAAATTTGGTAACTTCTTGACCAAACGCCTAGGTTACAAAAGCTAGTTTCATACAGTCCCATGAATGCTTAATAAGCTGTAAATAAAATGACCATTGTAATGAAAAGTTAACCATTTTGGAAACTACAGAGAAATTATATGGGGTATAGCAAACATTTGACCACAAATATGCATTCCACAAATTAGTCATTTACAGGTAGGAAAGCTTGAGTGTTATACACGTGGGTTTACTATGTATGCCTATTAGGCTCTCATATCTGCATCCTACTCAAATAAAAATGTGGTAAATTCTTTGAAAAATTCACCTCATTTTTAGAGATGGGTTTTCCTCCAAAATTAGTTACTAACTTTTCCCATATTACTGCTTTGTTTTCAGAATTTAACGCACCTGGATATATTTGACATTATGTGGCTTACAAATCAACCATTATTTTCCAGTATTCAAGATTTCAGAATTGACTTTTTGAAAATGTGAAATATTAGAAACCCACCCATTTCCAAAATTCCCTATAGTGTACATATCAGGGCTAAATGCACACCTTCAAATACCGAAACCCATCTTAAAATTTGTTAGGCAATTTCTCCTAACAAACTCCACATGTTGACATTAGTTCTATGGCCACACTATAGGTCCATGTTAATGTTTTCATGTGAAGGCTTTTCTTTTGGTGGGATTAGATGCATTATTTGGCAATACTATGTCGGTATAAATATTGTTGAAAATGTAAACATTTTGTGGGGAGGTTTATCATATACTGTTACATGTTCTTTGGGGATCCATACAATTAGAGCATTAAAGTTTTATATTATTTGGTGATTGCAAACGCAACGGTGCAGATTCCTTTAGTATTCTATAAAAGGAGTAAAACCTAATGTGAAGGGGGGGGGGGGGACATAAATTTTTTGCATTGCCATCTTGAACAAGCTGACTCACTGTAAGGTCCTGTCAGACAGGACCAATAAGGAAAGAAGTATTGGGGGATTTTTTGACCCAGGTGTCAAAAAAAGTGTGCACAAAAAGGTTTTTTTGTGGGGGATGTTGTGGTGGAGTTGCAGTGTCAGGCCCCGGGCTGGAAGTGGGTCCAGATGGAATATGAGGCAAAGGAGGAAAATGCTGGGTCAAATTGGAAGACGCACAAAGTAATAAGGGTTTTATTAGTATTATGACAATGCGTTTCAACACCATAGTGGAGTCTTCATCAGGTCAAAAACTGCAGAGGATCCTGCTGCTTGAGTGGCAGGATCTGTGCTGCCTAGTGTCGAGTGCAGCAGAGGGATGGCTGTGTGCTAGCACCGACGCTGTTCATCCTGCATCAGTGCTAGCACACAGCCATCCCTCTGCTGCACTCGAACACCACGGTTTGGACACTAAGCAGCACAGATCCTGCCACTCAAGCAGCAGGATCCCCTGCAGTTTTTGACCTGATGAAGACGCCATTACGGTGTTGAAACGCATTGTCATAATACTAATAAAACCCTTATTACTTTAGACGTAGCACATCTTATTTGACCCCGCATTTTCCTTTGCCCCAGGACCTATTAGGCATTTATTATGGAAAGCCCTAGGGCAGTGATGGCTAACCTATGGCACTGGTGCCAGAGGTGGCACTCGGAGCCCTTTCTGTGGGCACTCAGGCCATCACCAGAGAGGACCCCAGGTATCTTCCTGCAGTCCCAGACAGCCCAGGACTTGCTGTGCACAGAGCTATTTTGAAGTGACAGCTCTACCTGGGACTATTTTCTGCTTTATTGGTGTCCTCAGGGGCTGGTATCAATGAAAACTGAGACAGTGAAGGGAGTATAAATCACAAATTACATTTTTGTGTTGGCACTTTGCGATAAATAAGCGGGTCTTTGTTGTAGTTTGGGCACTCTGTCTTTAAAAGGTTTGCCATCACTGCCCTAGGGTCTTACACAAGACCCCAGTGTTGCCATAGCACTGACCAGAAGTCCCCCACAAAATAACTTTAACCCCTTAGAGCTCTGCACCGTAGCTGTACTGCGCTGATTCCTGCGAATAGCGCAGTACAGCTACTGCACAGAGATTATGCTGGTTCAGCGCTGCGGGCGTTTAACCCATTAAATGCCACGGTCAACGCGACCACGGCATTTAACATGCCTTCCAGGGGTCTTTACCCCACGATCACCCCCCCGCGTCTGCATAGGCTGGCACTGCTAATACCCTGCAATACATCAGTATTGCAGAGTACTATCATGAACAAGCAATCAGATGATTGCTTGTTCATATCCCAAGGTGGATCAAGTAAAAAAAAAAAAACTTTATAAATCACTAAAAATGCCCATAAGCCCCAAAACATAAAGAGACATCATGCTCAAAAAAGTCTAAATCATAACACAAACCCCAAATATATAGTATCACCGCGTCTGTAACAATCCATAGAATAAAACTAACTATTGAACCCATATGATGAACACTAAAAAAAAGTTAAAAACCCACCAAAAATTATGATTACCTATATACCACTAAAAATGCAATAAAAACTGAACAAAACATATGTACTCCAGAATGATGCTGTTGCAAAGAACAATATGTCCTGCAAAAAACAAGCCATCAACCAGCTCTGTAGCCAAAAATGTAACAATGTTATGCCACTTGGAAGACGGCAATGCAAAAATGATAGATTTTTCCCCTCATTAGGGTTTTTTGGCAAATTTAGTAAAACATAAGAAATATTCATGTCTGGTATTCCTGTAATCATATTGACCCATAGAATAAAGATAAGATTAGGATATACGGTGAACACGAAAAAGAAAAAAATCCAGTACAGAATTGATGCTTTTCTACTCAAGCCCAAAATGGTAACACTGGAAAAAGCATCTCATTGCGCAAAAAAAATGCCGTCACATGGTCCAAATAACGGAAAAGCGAAAATTTTATAGTCTTCAAAAGGGGGCAACGAGAAAACTAAAATCCTGGCAGCTGCAGCGTGCTCCTTCCCTTCTGCACCTCGCTGTGCCCCCATAACACAAGTAATGTCCACATGTGGGGGGGGGGGGGGGGGATGTCACTTCGCTCAGGAGAAATTGTAGAACAAATTTTATGGCGAGTTTTCTCTTTATCTTTTCGAAATGTGTGAATTTTAGGGCTAAATGAACGTATAACCGACACAATTTGACCATTCTAAATTTCACCGCCATTTTGATTCAATTACTATAAAGATCTCAAGGGGATAACAATCTTTGTAAATTATTTTCTGATAGTTTGAGGGGTGCAGATTTGAAAATGGTCTGGTTATATAGGGGGTTTGATGCTAAATATGTAAAATTTAATTTCATACAGTATTTATCCCCAAAATAGTCAATTCAGAAAATCGCTATTTGATTTGTAAACCACGCGACGTCAAAATAAATTATCCAAACATTTCAAAAATTATGAAAATGTAAAGTAGACAAATGGGAAATGTTATTTGGCAAGTTATTTAGGTGGTAAATCTGCCTGAAAACACAGCGATTTTGAATTTCGAAAATTCATCATTTTTTTCTTTTTTGGTAAAAAAACGCAAAACTCAGCCAAAATTTACCACTAAAATGAAGTACAACATGCGGGGAAAACTAAAAATCTCAGAATCGCTTTGATAAGTAACAGTGTTCAAAAGTTATAACCATATAAAGAGACAGGTCAGAATCCAAAAAAATGGGACTGAGCCTTAAGCTGTAAAGTGGCTGCGTCCTTAAGGGGTTAAAGCTGCTGATCAAGCAGTGAATCTCCCTGCAGGTATCTAAAGGGTAAACACCCACAGAGCTTGTTCTGCTGAAACCCTGTGTTTACCAATGATAGTTCAGCTCCAGTAATGAGCAGAATCATTGGGTCCATGATGTACTATCACAGTGTGCCACACTTCATGCTGTAATACTGTGTCATACAATGCCAACTGGTTAATGGTGTCCCAAACTATTGACAAGGTGGCATCACAACATTATGGTTTGCAGAAAAGCACTTTGACATGAAACAAAAAGACCCAGTGAAGGCAGCAACAAATATTTTAATACAACAAAAACATGAAATCAAGTGGGGAAAAAAAAAAAAAAGTTGACTGATCACTAAAACATTTCCATTGGAAATGTGCTAAAACTCACTGTTCCAATCTACCATCTCACAGCTATTTTTTTATGTGTTACTAGCCTACTCTTTACACACTTTCGATAATCATGCACAAAAGGACCTAATGTTGAATGCTCAGACATATTTAAAGTCCTTCTACTGCAAGTATTCATGTTTCAAGAGTGCCAGGAAATGATGATATAATTCACATCTCAGAAACCATGGACCTTCAGCTGTTCTTCCTTCACAATGCCAATCTGAAAGAGTAAAAGTAGAATTAGTACCCACAGGTGTCAAAATTATAGTGCAATTGGGCTTACAAACTTTAATGGTACAGACTGAAGTCTATTGCAGAGTTTTCCATTTTCCGCCCTTATCTAAAGTGTCAATGGCCACCACAACATGTGAGCAAAAGTCACCATTAAAATGCTATGTAATAAGTAGCTGGAAGTTTTCATACATGCAGTATAACCATGTTAGACAAGCAGGACTGCACAGAAATGCAGGAAGACTAATAGAATACATTGTGTGCCCATTACAGGATTACTTACTTCCATAAGAAACTGACAGATGTTTTTCCTCTGGTCTCCCTGGAGTTGAATGACTTCACCGTACTCTGGATGTTCAATCACAGTACCATTACAGGCAAATTTCTAGACAGAACACAATGACTTAGTTTTGACTACTACTTCTCAAAGAAAAGCATGCCCTTTATTCAAGCATACGAGGACAAAAGCTTATAGTACCAGTAACCTGACCCCTTTCAGACTACTGAACATTTCCCCATGTAGCTAGAATGAACTAGTGTAATGTAACCAAGTGAAATTTACCTTCTTGAAAGCTTTTACAAGTTTCTTTTTGTCGTAATCATCTGCAATACCCTGTACAGTGGTCAGAGTCTTTCTGCCGTTTCGTTGTTGAATTCTTATATGGATATAATCTTCAGTCCCTGCCGGGAGTAAGTCGTCACCCTTAGTTGCATCAGCAAAGGGGTCTAAAAACAGAAGTCAAGTTTTAAAATGCAGACAAAGCATAGCAAAAGATATATGTAAAATTTAATATCTACTAGTGTATATACTGTGCCAGTCTGGACACATTTTCTTCTAGATATTCTCATATTAGATGAGCAAAGTTTCAAGCCACTGAGCACTACCAATTGTGAAATGGAATGAGCTGCAATACTGATCATGACCACTGGTGCAGCCTATGCTGGGAGGGACATAGAAGAGACTGCAGCAGTGGGAACTATCCAAGGACAGTCCACAACCAGCAGAAAGCTTTAAGTTGTGGGGTAAAACTGAAAGTTCATGAACACTGAAGCATCTAGGGCAGTGATGGCGAACCTTTTAGAGCCTCAGTGCCCAAACCAAAGCCACTTATGTATTGCAAAGTGCCAGCACAGCAATTTAAGTAGTAATTTATTTCTCCTTGTTCATTGACAACTTTCAATCCTTCAGCCTCCCAAGGACACCAACGCAGTTAAAAGGAGGAGGGCAAATTCATCTATCATTGTAGGAAGATTCTGCAGGCAGATTCTTTGAGTCCCGTCTGGTGAACTTCACTCTGGGGTAATGGCCTGGGTGCCCACAGAAAGGGCTCAGAGTGCCGCCTCTGGCACCCATGCCATAGCCCCTAGATCAGGGGTGGTGAACCTATGAGCCAGCTGATTTTAAGATGGGAAAAGAAACTGCCTTAAAAATGGAAACCAATGCCAGGTGCTTCTGAAGGCAGCATTTTAAGTGCTGGAGCTCAAGCCTGCACAAAGATGGTCTGCAGACACTCCACAGAAGGGTCAAAGATGGGACCTATTTTCCAATAGCTTTTCCTAAAGAGCATCAATTATATCAGAGTGGAATACACATGCTTATTCAACATTTTGTGTTTAGTGTGCGCCAGAAAGGCTTATGGCCTACACACTAAACATGTCCATAGACCATAGTGTCTGGTTACTCTTCACAGGAATGCAGCTGGATACAGGACAATATAGCAGTGCTTATTTTTACTGTTCCAGTTATAAAAGCAAAGGATAAGTTTAGCAGAGGCCATGGGAGACCTATACAACATCCCTGGCCTACCCCAAATGCATACTGAGGGCATTTGTGCATATAGAGACAGGTGGCTGCTGTTTGCTACTTTCAGTGGGAGTGGTACAGAGGACATATATACACAACCCACAGTACAGGTAACACTCCAATAGTTATGGTGAAACCGTGGTTTATTCACCCATGCAATTCCATTTTGGCTTTTGCATACAGGTTGATAAAGGCTGTACATAAAAATGGGTGAATAAAGTCAGTCATCAAAACTATGGCAGCGCTGCCTGCTTTCTCCTATGTTGGAGGATTGAGTCAATGTAAAAAAACTATGTTACCCAATGCAACACAATATTAGTGTTAAAGAAACTTTGACCAAGATGGCAGCCATGAGGGTATAATCAGACCTCTTAGTGCATCCAACTATACTGGTAGATGAGAGGACAGCATGGCATGAGGTGGGTATAGTCCAACCTGCCCTGTTCACATTGCAGGATGCAGTCCTATACTACATGGTGTGATTTTTCTACCTGAGTATACGGCTACATTGAGATCCACAAGTAACTGAACCATAGGGTGAACCAGACAATGGGGTCAGTCAATTTAGCCTATATACTGCACCATTAGGCCCAACACTGCTTCTAAAACCATATATGGGGCAGTGGTTCTTGCACATACGGAATAAGATAAGAACACAAGGCACAAGCTCCAAGGAGGGTGCTAGGGGATCTAGTCAGGAAATACAAAACATGATCAGAAACATAGGTGGACAAGTCCCATCCACAGCTCTAGGCCTAGGGAGGTGCTGTACAAGTGCCCCAGAGCACACAGGAGGAGGGGAGGCCGGAGCAGCACAGCAGCCTGTCCCGGGGAGTGCAGGGATCACCCGGGGCTCAGCACCCGGCCCAGCTGCCTCCTCCCCGCATCACAACGCGTCGCCATTTTGTAAAGACCAAAACAAAAAAAATGGAGACGGAGATGAGTAGGAAGAGGCGGTGGCGGAGAGACCGAGGCGGGCTCACATACAGAGGACCCGGGCACACAGAGCAGCCACCCACAGCACAACTGGCGGTAACACTGGAGGCTACCGGATAGAAATACTCACCGAAAGAGTTGAGGTTCTGGATAGAGGACATGCGATATTATTACGTGCACAGAGTGCAGAGGAAAAGCTGCCGGCGGCCGGGACGGAGTCGCGGGAGAAGAGCGGGCTGCTACCGGTCTATGGGCGCGGGCCGGGGCTAAGGTCGAGCACCTGCTACGGCCGTGTGAACCTAGAGGCAAAAGCTGTGTCAGGAGCTTAACAGCAGAGCCGGAGCACAGTCTGACGAGTAGCGGCTGAGTCTCTAACAACAAGGCCCAGAAAAGCCTAAACCTACTCGCTTGCAGTCTAGAACAAAATGGCCGTGTTGCGGCTTTTTAGCTGCTTGCTTAGCCACCGGTCACGTGTTAAACACGCCCTGATGCGGGAGGTTGGGTATTGTAGTTCATCATCGTCTCAACGCGCGCAAACTGGAGGGAGGCGGAGACAGGAATAGACTACAGCTCCCAGAATGCAGCGCTGCAATCGGAAGCTTTGGACCGTTGCACAGTGTGGGGGAGGGGGAAGGGTGTAGAGTACGTGATGGGTGGAGGAGCTGCTACGCTGTTTACTTGAGTTGATAATTGAGGGATAGTTAGGGTGTAATGGTTTACTGGTCGCCATGTTACCTTCTGAGGAGTAACCACATATACAGTGTTCTACTTCAGGCTGTAACGTTACTGGACTCTAGTGGGATGTAGTAATGTAGTTTATCCATGTACAGAGGATTAAACAGTGTGACCAACATTTCAAAAGTTCATTTTTTTAAATTTAGTTTTCTGCTTGCAAGACATTGTAGACACTTTTGTAATGTATAGGTGCTCGATAAATTATACAAACCAATGATTTCCATGTAGGTCACATGGGGAATATGGAAATTTACCATCACATATTTGGAATACAAAAAAGTGCAAGCTCCGGCGCATGTGGAAAAATGCACATTCACATCCAAGGGGATGCAGAAAAACACATTGCACATAATGCAAGTGCGTAGTTGTCTATTCTTGCAGAAGAGAAAGACACAAAAGATGCAACGCGCTGCAGAAATGTATTTTCTCTGAGGGCGTGTTCACACGTTGCGTTTTAAAACGCATTACAACAGCTGAGATGAGGTGATTTGCCTAATTAAATTACTGTTAACGTTTGCGTTTACAAAACGCATGCGTTAACAAATGTAAATAGTAATGTAATTAGGCAAATCACCTCTCCTCAGGTGTTGTAATGCGTTTTAAAACGCAACCAAAGCGCAACATGTGAATTCGCCCTAAGCCTTTTGTTCCAGCCCTTACTTCTCCACCTCATATTGTGTCCACTCCAGCTCCCTGTCACATTGTAGTCCCTCTGATATTGTGCCCCCAACTCCACCTCATAGGGTATTAACCCCTTAACGCCAAAGCCACATTTTTTCAAATCTGCCCTGTGTCACTATAAATGGTTATAACTTTGGAACGCTTTAACATATCCAAGTGATTTTAAAATTGTTTTCTCGTGACACATTGTACTTCATGGTAGTTGAAAAATTTTGGTTGTATGTTTTGCATTTATTTATGAGAAAATCAGATATTTTGTGAAAATTTGGAAAAATTCTCGATTTTCGAACTTCACAATGTTCTACTTTTTCCACACATAGTCATAATCACAAAAAAAACTTAATAACTAACATTCACCGAATGTCTACTTTATGTGGACATGGTTTTTTGTTTTTGTAAGATGTTATGGGCCATTGAACGTTAGGTGCAATTTTTCACACTTGCATAAAAAATGCGAAATACTGCTATTGAGGTTTCAAGTCACTTTGAGAGGCCTAAATAAAAGTAAAACACCATAAATTACCCCATTATAGAAACTACACCCCTCAACGTATGTAAAACAACTTTTATGAAGTTTTTAAACCCTTTAATTGTTTTACAGGGGTTAAAACAAAATCGGATACAATTTTGAAAGTAAAATTTTTTTGGCTAAATTAATGTGTTTTTCAAAAAAAGTACAAATTCTCAGTGGATAAAATACTAAAACGCTCTACAAAATTTGATACCCAATCCCTCCCGCGTATAACAATACCCCATATGTGGTGATAACCTGTTGTATGGGCACACGCCAGGGCATGGAGGGGAGCTGCGCCATTCAGAGTCACTTTTTATTGGCCAAACAATCTTTATTTTTTGGCAATTTAAACATTTAAGGGCTTATTTTTTGCGACATGAGATGCACTTTACAAATATTTTATTTTAGTGGGTCATTAGCTTATTGATGAGATTTTATTAACTCTTGAATATATGGGTGAAAAGAAAACTGTCAATTTTGTTTTCCTTTCTTTTTGTATCTTTTGGTGGTCGTACACTAAAAATACTATATTATCTTTATTCTATAGGTCACTACGATTACGGCGATACCTCATTTATATAGTTTTTCATTTATTTTTACAATTTTACTGGAAAAAAACTAAATCTCATTTGTTTTTGCATCACCATCTTTTCAGAGACGTAACTTTAATATTTTTTGGTTGACAGAATTGGTTTAGGGCTTATTTTTTACGTGTTAAGTTGTCCTTTCAAGTGGTACCATTTTGGGGCACATAACTTTTTTTTGATCACTTTTAGAACATTTTTGTGAAGAGATTTTATGAAAAATGTACATTTTTGGCGGGTTTTCGTGTTTTGTTTTTACGGCGTTCACCGAGCGGACCCAATAATGTTTCTGAGTTATTGTACGGATTGTTACGGACGCGGCGATACCAAATATGTGGGTTTTTTTTACTTTATTACATTTGTATAGGGAATGTTTGTGTTTAGGTGACTTTAACATTATTTACTTAATTCTTTTTATTAAAATTTTTATTTAATGTTTTAACTGTTTTTATTTACTTTTACAGGTTAGCTTGAACAAGCGATCCACTGATCGCTTGTTCAAGCTCTTCTTCACCTTACACAGTGTAATACAGAGATGTATTACACTGTGTAACATTACATTCAGGAGCCGGCGCAAGTAGCTTGACGTAATAGTACTGCAAATTGCGGGAACGCACCTCCGGCGATGCAGTACTATTACGTCAAATGTCGGGAAGGGGTTAAAGGGGGTTTCCCACGAACTAAAGTTAGTCCCTAGCCACGGGATAGGGCCTAACTTGCGTATCAGTGGGGATCTCAGTGTTGACCCCCACAGATCGTGAGAACGAGGGGTCCGTCGGAGGTGCAGCACTCAGCAATTTCCGTCAGCGCCACAGAGATTAATTGAGCAGAACGGTCACGCGTGGCCGTCTGCTCCATTAGTCTGACGGAGCGACAAAGACCCCCACTGATCAGCAAGTTAGGCCCTATCCTGTGGATAGGGCCTAACTTTTAGTTTGTGGGAAAACCCCTCTTAAAGAGAACCCGTTATGCAAAATAACCCCCCTAAACTAAATATATTTTCATAAACTGCCATTAGAGAGCATTGCCTCTATCCCTTCATTGTCCCTCTACATCCCTGTAAACCTAAGCAATGAGGTCCTAAAGCTGTATGCAAACGACCTGTGAAATGTCCAATGAAGCATTAGCATATTCAAGCTGTCCACTCTATTCATGAGTGGGAGGCACAGCCACACCCCCAGTGCTTGACTGACAGCCTGTATAATGGAGTGAGGTATAATGGTGTAATGTTTCCATGTGCTTCCTGGTGCTGGCGGCCACGCCCCCTGCAGCCTGTGTGTGCATGTGTGTGTGTATAGGAGAGATACAGCAGCTCCAGGCTGCAGCCATGTTACAGCAGAACATGTCAGATTCATGTGTAGCTGATGTCTGTGTCTCTCACCTGTATATTAGGAGGATGCAGTATGTCAGCAGATGCAGCACACACTAGCCATACTTTACTATACATTACACACAGACATGAGCAGGGGAGGAGAGGGGAGGGGTAACAGGGGTGACATCACTGCCTCTGACCATGTGACCAGCCTCATTTACATGGTAAAAAATAGATGATTTTACAATGAATAATGTATGAAATAACTAGATAAAGGCTGGGATGGGATCCTTGTGATCTGCTCCAACAGGTAGAGGTGACAGGACTAGTGGCAGAGACCTGATGACAGGTGTCCTTTAAGCCCATTCAGCAAACCCCCCTCACATTGTGCCTTCCCCCAGCAGCTCAGCCACTTATAGTACCCTCCTCTTACTGTGCCCACACGCAGCTCCCCATCTTATTGTGCCCATCCGCTAACAGCTCAAATACATCTTTACAACTTTTTTCAGATGCATGTGAAAAATGCATTAAAACTGATCAGTTTGCAGTTTTTCATTTGCGAGTTTTAGCAAGTTTTTTGTACAGATGGTTTTAATTTTGAAAGCATTTTAAAACCTATACAAATATTGCATCTCCGTGATCGTACTGACCCAAAGAATAAAGTACACATGTCATTTGGGGTGCACAGTGAAAGCCGTTAAATCCAACCCCACAAGAAAACGGCGCAAATGTGCTTTTTCATCATTTTCACTACATTCAGAATTGTTTTCCCGATTCCTAGTACACGCCATGTAAAAATATAAAAGTTTAAGCTCTTCCCACCTCAAAACGTTCTCTCTGCTGTGCTTGACATCATGCACCAGACGTCTGGAGAGCCAGTTATAATGTCCCTGTAGGCAGGACCATTGATTCCAGCGAATGGGGCATTTGGAGCTTAAATGTGCTCTTCGCCTCCTTGAGTTTATACTACCATTTTACATTTCACTTCAACGTTTATTTTCTGGATGACACTATCAGACTAGACCATGAAAGAAATGGGCTCTGTAGTAATAGAGCCCCTTAGGCTCATTTGCAGACTTTTTAAAGCCTTTTTTTCTAAAAAAAAAAAAAAAACAAAGGCATAGGAAGCATAAAGAAGAGCAGATCCTGCCAAAGGGTGAGTACACCAACATGTAAGTGTAATTGGTTTACAATCCTTCATCCTGGTGGTAGATGTCCATTAAGTAATTCAAGAGGTGGTGTGGCGGCTAATCCCTGAATCACTGTTCTCTTTACCATTATTAACAAAAAGTGCTTACATAAATGCATCAGAATACAGATGAGGTGTCCATGGAGAGGAGTTTTGGATTGAATGCAAATGCATACCATGGAAGATGCAATACTCATCACTCAATCACTTATTGAGAGTTTATTGACCCTAATGATCAAGAAAGTTGTGTTTAATGTCTCAGTAGTGTTTTACGTCACTGGCAATGTGGCAATGTTCTCGCGCATGCGCAGGTTTTGCAAATAGAGCTGGTAACAGCACCCGCTGTCTATACAGTGAGTAGGAGGACCAAGTAGGGCAGGGGCACGAATAAATTATAATAATAAACAATTTATTTTCCCCCATGGAGGAGAAGAAAGTTGTCACAAAAGGCCATAGAGACACATTTTAAATACATTACAAAAATACCACGGACATACAACATATATTGAATAAAAACTACTAAAATATACACAATAAGAAACAAACTCAAAGTTTACTGATCTAAAAGATCTAAGAGACCCGGAAATTATTCGCCACTCAAAGCTATCTTCGCCCCCTTATTTGTATTAAACAGATGGATAGAACGCGACATGAATGATTTTTTATATCTGTCAGTCCTGCTCCTGATTTCTTTTAGTCTGCCGCTAAAACTGCTTCGTTGCCCTTCAAGTAGGTTAAATGAAGGATGTGAAGAATCTGACAATATTCTAGCCAGTTTTTTGAGCATGCAACGACGCAGCCTGGCCTCCCAGTGCTCCATTTTCACACCAATGATGCTTTTTTAAGGATCTTTCTACATTTGCATTGGTCCTGGGCAGACAGACACGGGCCCCATGCACAAGCCCCATACATAAGAGTGCTAAGTACCACAGACTCGAAAAAAGTGATCAAAAGATGGGTGTTCACGGAAAAGGCTCTTAGCGACCTCAGGAAGAACAACTTACTAGTAGCCTTCCTGTAAACGTAATCCGTCTGAGTTTGCCACTTTAATTTATCATCAATCATTATACCCAGGTATTTATATTCCCCTACACGTTTAATTTCAACCTCCTCTGATGTTCAGTGGTTCGAACGCGGAATTCCTTTTTCTTGAAAAATCAACTATAATCTCTTTGGTTTTTGACAGATTTAACTGCAGGCTATTTATAGTACACCAGTCACAGAACTCGGACACACTTGTCCTGTATCCCCCATCCTCTCCATCTTTTATCAGTCCTACCAAGACCGTATCGTCTGAGTATTTCTGGACGAAACACTCTAGGTCGTTCCTTCGGAAATCCGCAGTATAAACCGAAAATAAAAAAGGCGACAAAACTGTCCCTTGGGGGACTCCTATGCTAGACAGAGCTTCCCCCGACCAATAATTTCCAACTCTTACCCTTTGCGGTCTGTTTAACAAGTAATTTAAAATCCAGTTTCCAGTTTTCTTATCGACAGATAATTTTAGTAGTTTCTCAACTAAACACAATACGATTAAAAGCACTACTAAAATCAAAAAACGTCAGGCGTACCGTGTTCCCTACATTGTCCAGATGTGAGTACACCCTTTCCAGCAAATATATCAACGCGTCATCAGTACCTAGTCCAGGCCGATAGGCAAACTGTAACGGATCCAGAAGTGGGGAAACAACAGCACTCAGTCTATATAACACTAGTCGTTCAAAGACTTTCATGATCAGGGCTGTTAGTGCAATCGGTCTGTAGTCATTCAAATTTGTCGGCCTACTAACTTTAGCTAATGGGACTATCGTAGATGTCTTCCAGAGTTTTGGCACATAAGCAGAGTCTAGACTGCTGTTAAATATTCTAGCATACACCGTACTTAATTCCTGACTGCATTCCCTTAGGACCCTAGCTTGAATATTGTCAGGACCCGGGGCCTTTCTCAGTTTTAATTTACTTAGTTCCTTTTGGACCTCCCACACCTCTATGTTTCTGATTACCGTATTCCGTGGTTCGCACGATTTGGGAAACTCACTACTTATTTCGTAATTTTCTTCAGCTTCTGCTGTGAATCTGTTGAAGAACCTATTTAGTTCCTCGACTAATTCACCACATTCTTCCACATGGCTTACCTTACCAGGCAATCCCGTGATGGTTCTTAAGCCCCTCCATACCTCCCTTGGGTCTCCCACAGATAACTTCTTCTCCAGTTTATCCCTGTACTGCTTCTTGCAGTCTTTAATTTTTGACTTGACCTCCTTAGACAACGTGTGGATGAGCACATCGTCCTTACTACGAAACGCATGACAGCGCTTTCTGAATAACTCTCTTAATTCAGTGTTAACCCAGGGTTTATTATTGTATAATAATAGCATATAGTGTATATAGTGGCAATGCACAGTGCTGCTCTGCAGAGCACATTTGTTCATTTTCATACTTTATAAAGTTACATGTCTACTCATGGTTTTCTAGATCTCCGCATTTTTGACAAGTTTGAATTGAGATAATTGGTCAAATTAACGCATGCGTTTTTTGACGGACTGCTTAAACACGGGCCAAAATGCGTTCAAAACGCCACGCGTGGCATCACCCTAAGTAAACATAGAAGCTTATATTGAAGGAAAATAAGCAGAGATCTAGAAAACTGTGAGGAATTGATACAGAAAGTATATTGGAAAGTTGTATAACTTTTTGCTGTAATGGGAACACCCCTTTAAAATATTCATTCCTTCCACGGAGGGATAAAATAGCTACTCCACCAAATGAGTATTATTAGGGTATGTTTTGTGCAAGAAAATATAATGTTGCAATCAGTACTATTTTGGGATATATTCAGTGTTCCAAAATGGTGCCAGCAATTACATGCCACAGGCAGCTTTGCCATGTGAAGGATAACACTGGTGTTGCTGGTTGGTGTGCAAATCCATTTAAAGGGTTAACACCTGCAGTTGGTGCAAACATTCAGGTCCGGGTCCACAAACTCACCGGACCCCAATAATAAACTATTAACCTCTTAGGATGTGGTTTAAATTTGTATCAAGGATCAATGAAAAGATTGCCTCTAAATCTCAAAGTACCAAAAGTTCATAGAACACATTATTCAACCCGCACAGTACCTGCATTAGTCATTAACTCAGCGTATTTCTCTATAATTTCTTTTTTGTTGTATATGCCAATACCTGATTAGTTTAATTTATTCAAGTCACACAGCATCCGTGGACTAAGCTAAGGTACATTATTTTCCCTGTCATGTCATATCTGGTGTTCTCTTTCTTATTGTAACTTTTATACATTACAATTATGAGATAAGTTTTTAAAAAAAACAACCCTCCTATTTTAAAATTAAATTACTGTTAAAATCTTATGATCCTGCTCTGTTCAATTAATGAACATTAGTGTACTATACTTTTTAACCCCTTCCTACTGATGCCCTTTTTCACTTTTACGTTTTTGGTTGCCTTCTTTAAAAATCCTTAATTTTTTTTGTGTACGTAGCTTTTGTAAGATCTTGTTTTCTGCTTAACCAATTGAACTTCCTAGTGGCAGTAATTTCTCTCTGCTGTGCTTGATATCATGCACCAGACGTCTGGAGAGCCAGTTATAATGTCCCTGTATGCAGGACCATTGATTCCAGCGAATGGGGCATTTGGAGCTTAAATGTGCTCTTCTCCTCCTTGAGTTTATACCACCATTTTACATTTCACTTCAACGTTTATTTTCTGGATAACACTATCAGACTAGACCATGAAAGAAATGCGCTCTGCAGTAATAGAGCCCCTTAGGCTCATTTGCAGACTTTTTAAAGCCTTTTTTTCTAAAAAAAAAACCAAAGGCATAGGAAGCATAAAGAAGAGCAGATCCTGCCAAAGGGTGAGTACACCAGCATGTAAGTGTACTTGGTTTACAATTTATTCGTGCCGTTGCCCAAATGCCAGAACCTTGCTAGAACATAGAGTCATGCACCTCCCTTTAGGCCCTGCACAAGGTATAATTCAATGAATCAGCTGTGACTGGAGTGTGAATTTAACTGACACCTGAATGGAAGGGCTCTGCTGTGCTGGGGGAGAAGTACCAAGCAGAGGTGGAGGAGATTTTTTTTAGGAAGGAGGGGGAGGGCAGTATAGAGCAGGGGTCAGGAACCTTTATAGCTGAGAGAGCCATGATCGACACATATTTTAAAATGTAGTTCCATAAAAGCCGTACAATATGCACATGCCCCCCCAGTAGATAGGGTGTCACAGGTACCCCTGCAGTCAACGTCTCGGATCGCATGCACACACGTCCCCCTCTTAGTGGCAGCGCCCCTTTCCGAGCCCACTTACCTCTCCACGTTCCTGCTCCCGTCCCAGCTGGCCAGCACACGCACTGGCCAAAACAACCCTCCTATTTTAAAATTAAATTACTGTTAAAATCTTATGATCCTGCTCTGTTCAATTAATGAACATTAGTGTACTATACTTTTAACCCCTTCCTACTGATGCCCTTTTTCACTTTTACGTTTTTGGTTGCCTTCTTTAAAAATCCTTAATTTTTTGTGTGTACGTAGCTTTTGTAAGATCTTGTTTTCTGCTTAACCAATTGAACTTCCTAGTGGCAGTAATTTCTCTCTGCTGTGCTTGATATCATGCACCAGACGTCTGGAGAGCCAGTTATAATGTCCCTGTATGCAGGACCATTGATTCCAGCGAATGGGGCATTTGGAGCTTAAATGTGCTCTTCTCCTCCTTGAGTTTATACCACCATTTTACATTTCACTTCAACGTTTATTTTCTGGATGATACTATCAGACTAGACCATGAAAGAAATGCGCTCTGTAGTAATAGAGCCCCTTAGGCTCATTTGCAGACTTTTTAAAGCCTTTTTTTCTAAAAAAAAAAACCAAAGGCATAGGAAGTATAAAGAAGAGCAGATCCTGCCAAAGGGTGAGTACACCAGCATGTAAGTGTACTTGGTTTACAATTTATTCATGCCCCTGCCCAAATGCCAGAACCTTGCTAGAACATAGAGTCATGCACCTCCCTTTAGGCCCTGCACAAGGTATAATTCAATGAATCAGCTGTGACTGGAGTGTGAATTTAACTGACACCTGAATGGAAGGGCTCTGCTGTGCTGGGGGAGAAGTACCAAGCAGAGGTGGAGGAGATTTTTTTTAGGAAGGAGGGGGAGGGCAGTATAGAGCAGGGGTCAGGAACCTTTATAGCTGAGAGAGCCATGATCGACACATATTTTAAAATGTTGTTCCATAAGAGCCGTACAATATGTATAATTGCTGATGTATGGACTAACTAGCCTCACATCCCTGTAGACGAAGTATTACATATAAAAAATAGCGGGGATGTGCATGAAAAACTGGCCTCAAGAAGTAGATATCAGATGTACATTTATAAATTCCTTACTTTATTGTGATGCCATAGCACTAACATAAAAACATTTAAAAACATCTGGCCACAAATGCCATAATACAGTGCATAAATGCATACAATTCGTGCAATATGCTGACAACCCCCAATGGGTCCGGTATGGACTAACTCTGGTGTGGATCTAGAAATCCTGGTCTGTTAGGACTAATTATGTAAACAATGCAGATTGATCCAACAAATAAAGTGGCAAGTGCCTAAAAAGTGATGAGTGTGCATCCTATGCCTTAGGCAGTCTAACACATAAAGTCCAAAACAGTTTGGAATGATATCACCGTGTTGTTGTTGGGGGATGGAAGGTTGTGCCCCGCGCGTTCCGCCTCCACAGGCTTCCTCAGGGGTATGATTTGTGTGGGGTGCTGAGCGTTGTTTATACCCTAAAAGTAAGTGGCATGAGAGGACTCACCTGTGTGGTTCTTCTGTGTGAAACTTTCTCCATGCATTTCAGACATGTCAGTTGAATTTTTGGACCTCAAATTGTTCATCCACCAAAGAAAAATTAGGACTTCATTATTTAGAAAAAAGACAGCGACTAACAATATTTTGCACTTTGAAAGTTTTCACCCCCACCATCAGAAAAAAGCAATTCCGTACAGTCAATTTCTCAGACTAAAAAGAAACTGTAGTAATCATGAAGATTTCAAGATCCATGCCAACGAACTCACCTCCAGATTGAGAGCAAGAGGATACCCCAAGAAAATTATTTCACAAGCTTACATGCGAGCAAAAGGCAGGGAAAGAAGCACGTTACTAATACCCAGTAAAAAATCGAGAGTGGAAGACACTGTCAGACTCATTACAACGTATAATAATCAATGGCAAGACATCTACAAAATCCTGGGCACCAATTGGAATATACTACGAAGTGAACCTAAACTCAATCAATACATTGGCACAAGACCTACCATAACAGCCAGGAGAGCAAAAAATCTAAAAGACCATCTCACTAGAAGTCACTTCGTACAACCAATGACCCACACAACTGGTGGGCATCAAATTAGGGGAACGTTCTCCTGTGGCGAATGCAACGTCTGTCAATACATGGCCAACACAGATTCCCTCACCAACCCCATCAACGAACGTGTTTATAGATCAAAGCAATACATTAACTGCAAAACCAGAAACGTTGTTTACTTAATCAAATGTACATTCCCAAAATTCTATGTGGGGCAGACGACACAACCATTGAAAAAAAGGATTCAGCAACATTTATCCACCATCAACATGGCTAAAAAAACATTTTAAACAAAATAAGAGCCTTACATCCGTGGCTATGCATTTTCTAAATACTCACAACAGTTATTGCAGAGGCATAAAAATATATGGCCTTGAAAAAGTGGACATCAACATCAGAGGAGGGAACCCCACACCACTACTCTTACAAAAGGAATCAAGGTGGATCTACGAATTAGATACAATGACACCGAAAGGACTTAATGAAGAATGGCTATTTACTGGGTTCTACAAACAGGTATGAGCTAGCCCAGCACTAAGAAACTGGTATCATATACCATTTCTTAGATAACATCAATCCTTTAATATATAAGGGCATGACTCAGATTTGAGTTCATCCAAAAGGCTTCTATTCGACATAGGGGTTACAATTTAGAAGATATTTTTTATCACTATTGTGAGTCTAAATTTCACTTTTTAGCTGTCTTGATTTTATAATGACATCCCAAGTTTGTTTCACTTAGCACTCATGTTTTTTTGTCGTTTGTTTTTTCACTAGTTGTAATTTCACTGACGTGTGCATATTGGAAAAAAATGGCCAACATCGTGAAACGAGAATACCGGCATTTGACCGCTTGGAGAATATAAGAGGACAATCTACATGGAAAAACGACCCATATGGCACAAGATTAAGCACCACAAGAAGAGCACAACAAGGAGCACATCATTCAAAAGCAAAGTCAAGTTTGGTACTCAAGAGAAGATTCAAAGTCCGGATCAAATGACGAGGTCTTTAGAATTGGACATTCATGGACTATAGGTCCCTTTATCACCCTTCACAACACGTTTACAATTCACTCACATAGATTTAGTATAAGGACCATGTCCACTAGACTTAAAAACTTCTTTCACCCCACATTACATCAGCGGCACACATACAGACTTGCATCCCCCTATATATCGCAGTAGCCGACATTACCTTATCCTCTCAGATCCAGTCATTATAGGCCATTACCCCACATCTACACACATGATGGGGCACTACTTATATTCATTGGCATCTTCCGTAAGAGCCATTGCCTCTGCCCAATACACATATATATATATGCACATCTATTTACCCCTGGCTTTTTGTTATCATTTGTCTATAGACAAATTATACATATCATGATTTATGCCACCTACAGTGTCCAACATGCAAATATTTCTACTATACTTACCTAAAGTTTAAGATTTCCGATAATACACGGGGCGGCGCTGGGGGGCGTGCTGTGGGTGCGCCTACCTGGTGACGCGCGGCCGGCACAAGCAGGAGGCGGAGGATTGTGCCGGTCTCGCGAGAACTGGGTGGGCGCATGCGCAGTGCGCTCCTCCACGGCCGCGATCACACGCACTACATGCGACTTCACACAGAAGAACCACACAGGTGAGTGCTCTCATGCCACTTACTTTTAGGGTATAAACAACGCTCAGCACCCCACACAAATCATACCCCTGAGGAAGCCTGTGGAGGCGGAACGCGCGGGGCACAACCTTCCATCCCCCAACAACAACACGGTGATATCATTCCAAACTGTTTTGGACTTTATGTGTTAGACTGCCTAAGGCATAGGATGCACACTCATCACTTTTTAGGCACTTGCCACTTTATTTGTTGGATCAATCTGCATTGTTTACATAATTAGTCCTAACAGACCAGGATTTCTAGATCCACACCAGAGTTAGTCCATACCGGACCCATTGGGGGTTGTCAGCATATTGCACGAATTGTATGCATTTATGCACTGTATTATGGCATTTGTGGCCAGATGTTTTTAAATGTTTTTATGTTGGTGCTATGGCATCACAATAAAGTAAGGAATTTATAAATGTACATCTGATATCTACTTCTTGAGGCCAGTTTTTCATGCACATCCCCGCTATTTTTTATATGTAATAAGCCGTACAATATGCACATGCCCCCCCAGTAGATAGGGTGTCACAGGTACCCCTGCAGTCAACGTCTCGGATCGCATGCACACACGTCCCCCTCTTAGTGGCAGCGCCCCTTTCCGAGCCCACTTACCTCTCCACGTTCCTGCTCCCGTCCCAGCTGGCCAGCACACGCACTCGCAGATTTAAAGCGCCAGTGCACCGCTGATTGGTGCTACCCACTTCCCGGGTTCCCACAAAGATGGGCGGCGACCAGCATACTCCGCCGGATCTTAGTGCTTCATGCCTGTGAGGAAGCTTTCCACAGTGTTTCCTTCCCAAGTGAGGACCTCCCGTTGTGACCCCAGACCTGTTCCTGATTCTGTTCCTTCGCTGCCAGCCCTGACCTCTTGTTCCGTCCCCAACCTCACATCATTGCCGCCTGCCTTGACCGTCTGCCTGTTCCTGACCACGAGACTGCCTAGTGATCCTGTACCTCGATCCTGTATCCAACATAAATATAGTAGGGGAGTAGTAATAAACGCCATGTAAAAGCACATACAGACCACGGACCACGACAAAGGGAGCCCCTTTGTCGTGGTCCGTGGTCTGTATGTGCTTTTACATTGTGTGTTCCTTGCTGGTTTAGGGTGTGGGTACTGTGTCTCTTTGGGACTTGCTCAAGATAGTTTATTACTACCCCCCTACTATATTTATGCTGGATACACCTGTGATGGTATCTTATTGTTTACACCCCGGCCATGTGCAATGATGTTTTCTATTTGTTGCTCCAATATCTGTTGTTTGTCTATTTTAACATATTCTTGGCAAATAAATTTGAATAAATAAACTTCAAATTTATGTGATATTATATACAAACCCCTCTTTAGGAAAGACAGAACAAATAGGATAGGAAAAATGCATAGTTCATATACCCAGTAAATTAACTTTGTAAGCCTACCTGTACTCTGCCAGAAGGAGAAGGGAGTCCCAAGGGTGTGTGTTATTCCTGCAAGTCCATGTGTGTCTCAGATCACTCTCATCCCTTTCACCTTCTCTGAGTCATCTTCTACTCTGCACTACCAAAGGGAGGGGTGTGAGGGAGCTACCAGCAGACATCAACGGATAGAAACACTGCCTTGCGTGAGTAACACACACCCTTGAGACTGGCTTCTCCTTCTGGCAATGTGCCAAGTAGGCTCACAAAGTTCATTTTGTGGGGATGGGCACTATGCGTTTTTTAGCTAAAGAAATAGTATAGTGCTATGGAAACCTGTCATTAGGCTTATTAGTGAAAACCTGATGACAGGTTCCCTTTGAAGCTTTTACAGGCCTCTTCATTAAAGGGCTAAGCATATAAATGTGAAAAAAATGGTCAGAGCAGGTGGGACATATAAACTGAAAATTGGGGATTAGTAGAGAGATAAAATGTTTTTTTTATTCAGTGTATATAATAGACGAGGCAGCATCTGGTGTAGATTGTGCCAGTGGAGTAGAACCATCTCAAGGAGAATCAGAAGGAAATAGACAGCATGTGAATTTGAGTGTCTCAGCAAAGGATTTGACTACTTATGACCATGTGAAATTTCAATTTTTCTTGTTTAATAAATTAGCAAATATGTCTACATTTATTTTCTGTCAAGATGGGTGCAAAGTGTACATTAATGAGCTAAAAAAGAACTTTTTTTGATCTTACCAATTGGCTTCAATGACACAAAGAGTGAAAAAAGAAAAGGGGTCTGAGTACTTTCTGTACCCACTGTATGTTTCCAATAGGGTCAAGGAAATTTTTTAACCAAAGAAAACATTGAGAATCCATCCAATACTTGCTAAAACATCTGGCCAAAGTTTGTGGAGTTTAGTACATTCCTCCGCCAGATGAACCAGATGGTTTTCGGTGACAAGAATACCTGGTGAATTATCATGAACTGTGAGAAACAAAGCACTTTTTTTCTTCAGGTACTATCCATTCAACTCACAATGCTAAACCAATCCATCTGATCTTTATATCTATCCCATTCCACCTGAATCCTATCTCTCACACTCTGTAAGAATAAGGGTATCTACTATTTTATAGCCTAGAAAAGTTTGTGTTAAATATACGAAAGTTATAAAGTAAAAACAAAAACCCAGATAATACAATTCCCTCCGGCGAAGTATGAAATCCTTATTTGTCCCATTTGTAAAAAAGGTGACAGAACTAAATAATCTATCCAAAAATTGACCTAAGAATTATAAGAATAATATTTGAACCCAGCTTATCCTTAGTTACTTTCCATAGTCCATAAGTGATGGACTTTGTGCCCCACAATCTTTTCAATCCATAACTAATCCTGATTCCAAATCCATTGTTCACTAGCTGTGACATATTAACAGAAAACACTCCAACAACATTTTGTAACTGTCTAGCTAAGAAGTAGACAAATAGATTTGGCAATCCAAAAACCATCTCTACTCCCTTTTTTATCACAGTTGTTTTGCAGATCTACCCTTCTGCTCCCTTCCATCAATGCTAATATTTAATCCATTTGTCTTTTATTAATGCCCATTCTCTATTGTCTCTCATTGCCTGCTACTTGCTCCTTAGCAATTCCATCCTACCACCCTCTAACCCTATCGCTCACATTCTTCACTTCTAATTTCCTGCAACCTGCTGTCCCACAGACAAGGCCACACCTTCTACTCATCTTTCTGATTCTCTCTGTTCCCCCTTTTTCATGCTGCACCACAACGCTGGCATCAGCCACAAATACAGAGCACTAGTACAAGCATTGCTTTCTTGAGACAAAAAAAGTCTCAAAACCTTGATCAAGTTTCTTTCACGGAACAGGAAAAAAAAGACAAATAAAAGGCTCAAAAACAGAAAAGTAAATTGACAGTAAAAACCATTAAAGGGTTTTTCCCATTAAAGAAAGTTCTTAAATTTTAATCCCCTAGTGATGTTTACACAACAAAGATCCTTGTTAATCCCTTACATTGCAATTTTAGTCATTTTTATTGCTGTCTTTGGTCCTATGACTCCATAGACTGGTCAGTGTAAGATTCCAGAGTGTGGGCAGGGACTCTATAAGCATATGATCCCTCTGTACTATGAGATGCTGTGTGCTGACAATTAGCTTATATTGTCATAGTACAGGGTTTATCTACACTTTTATTTAGCTTCTGAACATTCTACTAGTATCTTACACCTAGAAAAAGAGATGACACAGAGATGATGAGATCCATGAGATGGATATATCACAATTACGTAATTGGGGTCAATTGTATTTTTATATTCCCACATCTGTACAAATGCAAGCAAAAATAGAAGAAAAGACAGATGTATGTGGAAAATTTACTCAACTTTATTTAATCTTGACAAAAGTTAAAAACACTTAAAAAACACCCACACTTTGGGTGTGAAGCGCTCAAACACTCCCAAGTTGAATAGTACACCAATACAATGTATAATAATTTGTTAGAAAAAATCGATACAAAACATGCCAGTGTTATGTTTATACATAGGCTAACCTGGAAAGAGGTAAATCCAGTGAACATCAATTTGGTGTATGGATAAAGTGCCAGGTAACCTAAAGTGCAAGTGCAAGTCCTAATGCATATCGATAAAGAGTAACATTACTATGAACAATGATCCTGGGGAGAAGGAGTAGAGGTGCCCCACGTGTATCGCCCGCTAAACGGGCTTCCTCAGTGGATATGCAGCAAATGATCTCCCACTACCTTATATAGCTCTGCTTGCTCTGGTATGCGTTTCAAATATTGCAACAGGCGAGTTTCCAGCACTGCACTGTAGCGCCGTGGGTAAACAGTAGGAATGTATTGTAGTGATATGCAGCATGGTATATTTTAAAACAATATAATTTAATATATAGTTTATTGAAGTGAATAGTAAAAAAGTGTTATTGTAACTTTTAAAAAATCATGGTGAGTGACAAAATAAAATTAAAACATTCAAGTGAACACCGTAAGTGCAGAATCCCACGTGACTACAGATAATCAGTGCTATAAAATTAGTGGTGATGAGGAATAATATGACGAATATACTATATGTCTATGACAGCAAATAAAATAAAAATTGACACAACGTACAAACGCAAATAAGTATAATCAATCTGCGTACCAACATGCTGCGTACCAGCACATCACTAAAATTTTGTGTCTTTGTTTTCAAGCACTAGGTGTCTTGACTTCGTGTTCGACTGGTAAAGGAATTCTGCATCTTCACACTCAGAATGTTGCCCTCCATGGAAGCTGGATCTCTGAAGAAAACCTGTTAAATTCACACAAATCTTTTTGCTTTTTAACTTCATGTGTCTTTGGTCCCCTTCTGTATGTTATAGTTAGTCTGTCGGGACAGTTTCATACTTAACCTCTGTATGTCAAGGATTTTGCTCTGTGATGGCTTCCCTTTCCTGTTGACTAATCATCTGATACATATGTATTCATATGTGGGTGGCCAATTTATTAGGTGGGATTTGTAATAGCATATATTAATATTTATTCAGTTCATCTATTTTTATATTTTTTAGCCAATGTCACATAGTTTGCTCTGGTGGGATGCGACCTTTCTTTGAGATCCGGCGCCTGCGCATAAGGAACTTTATTGTTCGATTTCAAACATAATGGGCTAGGATTTTGTGGCTGATTATCCTAGTACGCAGCATGTTGGTACGCAGATTGATTATACTTATTTGACTTTGTACATTGTCGATTTTTATTTTATTTGCTGTGATAGACATATAGTATATTCGTCATATTGTTCATCATCACCACTAATTTTATAGCAGCACTAATTATCTGTAGTCACGTGGGATTCTGCTCTTACGGTGTTCACTTGCACTTTTTTATTTTGTCACTCACCATGATTTTTAAAAAATTACAATAACACTTTTTTACTATTCACTTCAATAAGCTATATATTAAATTATATTGTTTTAAAATATACCATGCTGCATATCACTACAATACATTCCTACTGTTTACCCACGGCGCTACAGTGCATCGCTGGCGACCCGCCTGTTGCAATGTTTGGAATGCATACCAGCTGGACAGCCCGACAGCCTCATACACTGACTTCCTTGTGCGTGACACGCACGATGGTCACTATGGTAATACACACTTCCGGTGTGTTCCTGTAAGTAATTCCAACACTGGCATGTTTTGTATCGATTTTTTCGAATGAATTGTTATACATTGTATTGGTGTACTACTGGGGAGTGTTTGAGCTCTTCACACCCGAAGTGTGGGTGTTTTTTAAGTGTTTTTAACTTGTTCTGTCTTTTCTTCTATTTTTGCTTGAGATTAATATTTAACACAATGACACTCTCAGCTCTGCTAACTCAGCTATAACACACACACACACAGTCAGCCCTGCTCCCACACCTAATCAATGAAACAGATAGTCAGCTCTGCTATAAAGGCCTTAATCTCTTTTGTAGCTTGTATAGTTAGTCTGTGCACACTGCTGCTTGCACGCAGAACGTGCCTGTGCCAGGATACATATAGCACAGCAGTGTGCAGATAAGAGAAGCTATTCATGAGAAGTATCCGACCATAGTCGGTTCGGTCGTATCCAGGGGCAACCAAAATTGTAAACACAAGGATTGATAGAGACAAGTTATAATAATATCTGTGAAACCCTATATTTTTGTAAATAGTGAATTAGAGAATGTGTTATTTTGTTATCCTGAGTGTATTTAAGAATCTTATCTGCATAAAAATAACCCATTTAAGGAAAATCTACCATCAAAATCAAGCATGCTAAACCATGTGCACTTACATAGAGACCCGGGAACCTGACTGTTTGTTATCCATTTTATCCTTCCTTCTAAAATAAGCTTTTAAAATTTTGCTAATAAGGCAGAAGGGCTCTGGGAGAGGGATCATTACCAGAGCCCCTCTGTGCTGTATCTTCACAGGCAACACAGTGCCGAGCACGTCTCCCCCTCCTCTCTGCTCCCTTGGTGCTTCCTCCTCCCCTTGCCTGCTGTTTTACACAATGGGAGAAGGAAGTCCTCCTGTATCGTGTATCTGTCTGTGAGGCTACAGCATTTAGGGTCATTTGTATCGTCTCCCAGAGTTGATTTTTGAAGGCAATAGATGAAAAATACAAGGGGATTAACACAGTCACAATGATAATGGGCAATGAACATAATTATAATATACCTTTTTGTCATACAATCACTTAGACACTATGATAATTGTTTGGGGAAAGTATAATTCTTTTTATTAGGGCCAATTAACCTATCAGTATATTTTTAAATGTGGGAGGAAACCGGAGTACCCGGAGGAAACCCACGCAAACACGGGGAGAACATACAAACTCCATGCAGACAATGTGATTGGTTAGATGGACCCAATGCTGCATGGCCACAGTGCTAATCACTGAGCCACCGTGCTGCCCTGAGGTGGTAAGATGGTAATCTGTTGTGTGGAAAACAGAGATGATAAATTCCACATCTGGATGTTATCTCTGTGCTGGGATCATTGCTGGGTCTTTGCGGAGAATCATGTCCCCTTTGCAATGGCCGCAGACATACCTCTGTGTGTCAAGAGAGGCTTTCCAACGTCCAACCCTAAAGAGATAGAAAAAGCTTATATTACTGACAAATTCTTAAAGCGCAAACCAGTCACAAAGTAACAATAGCACCCCTTTACTAATGTGGAGATATAAGGGAAGCAAGCAGTGGAAGTAACTTTCACATTGTATAGATGGTAACTTACCTGAATTGGCACCCAGAGCACTCATACACCACCGGGTAGTGGATCTCGTAGCTGTGGTATGCGGTAATCGGTGGGAGGTCAGGGTGAGCCTGTGCGGCCGTCTGACAGAAGAACAGCCAGCGCCATCCATGTCCAGCATATCTATCTCCATCGATGACCCAGCATGCAGCATGACACATCTCATGGATTAGTGTGTCCCGAAGTCGTGCTGAAGAAATGAAACTTACAATCAGCATTAAAGACACATGGAAGATTTCAGAGCAGCAGTTGTACATGAAGCAAAACATACCTGCAGAATCACAGATTTTGGCAGAGAGTTCAATGATGGCATATGGATTGCCATCCTCCTCACACATTCTAGTGAGACCCGCTGTTGTTCTCAGCCTTTTATTCCAGGTGATTTTCATATCTGCAGGAAGCTACAGGAGAAGGAAGGAAAAATATTTTAAAATATATAAAAATATTTTACATAGAACCTTTGGGGCATATTTATCAGGACCTGGCGTGGTGCAGAGGCCCTGAAATAATCGCAAATGCTAGCTTATTGCTAGCACTTGCGATTATTTGCCCCGATCTGCCACCTTCCCGCCTGTGCACTTGCTGCCACCGGCGACTTTTCATATGTGAAAAGTCGCCGACTGCGTTTTTTTTCTACACCAGGCAGAAGCCTCTTGTTGTATCCCGCTGTGAACATGCAGCGGCGGGGCTATCATACGCTGGCACACAAGCCCCTTTGTGTCTATGATTCTATGATGTATGGAGGTAAATACTCAATCTATATTGGCCTGTGCTATATTTAACAACATACATACATTGTACATAGGTGTATATTATAATAAATACCTCATCATCAAAGACGGTTTGGTTGTAAAACTCATACAGGCATCTTGTCAGCTCCTGCTTGTTCTCCTGGAAGTTGGTCACATATTTGGATTGAGGAGAAGCGAGATCTGTCAGGAAACAGTAATTGATGGGACGCTCCTGTATCCTGATACTGTAACAAAACATAGAAGAAGATCACACACCAATAATCAATAGATTCTAAGAACAAACAAACAATATTACCTAAGAATATATCATTACATAATACTGCCACCTAGTGTCTAGATAACATGAACCTGAGAAGATGGGGAATATACATATACTGTACCTTTCCTCCACCAGCTCAATGCTTGAGGATGGAGAATTCAGATCTAAAAAATACAACAAATCACAACATGAACTTGTCATTTAGTTATACTAATTGTAAAAGTGTAATTTACTATAACTCAATGCAGAAGTTTGTTAGATACCTGCTATGGGTGGGTGGTAGGAACCAGAGCCACCATCCTCCTCTTCAAGGCTCCTTGGAGACCTTGGTATAAATGGATGGGACTGGAATAAAGAGCATAAGAACCAGACAATTACCATCAGGAAAAGAAACAGTATAAAAGTGCAATAAATCCTGCACAGAGCCACTCATTGCCATAGATAACAATGTAGAGAAACGGCCACTTACCTGATGTGAAGTCTCATCGCTGCTATTGTCCCAAATATTGGACTCAATAATTTTGCGGATCTTTGCATTGACCAGAATCTATGGAAACAAAGTAACATAATGTTTTAATTTCAAATAATTTAAGTACATTTATTAACTTCACTTTATCCTCTTTGACCGGCGTAAATTCTAGAATACATCTTTTGTAGTATAAGGTACAAGGCAGCATCTCTCTGGAGCTGAGGCAGAGGATCTTAAGATAGACTATCAATGACCCAGTAGCTGATAGTGGTAGTAATAGATGTAGTAGAACCACCTGGCCCGGCAGTATGCTAGTTCTTTGGGCATTACTAGGTACCCCCAAATTCTCCTATGTTGACCTTTATATAAGGGATAGGACTGACTCTGGTAGAACTGGGTTTATATCTATATTTAATATTATTCGTCCAATTATGGCTACAAAATTACATTTTACAAAATTACAACTCACCCGGTCATCGCTGCCGCTGTTGTCGGAATCAGAATCTAAAACAAAGCTATGTTTTTGCTTTCTTTTGGGCATTTTTGCGGAAAAGCAAAAATCTCTAAACCACTAACTCTAACACTCTCAGTGTGTGAGACCGGAACCGGAACTTTTATTATCTCTTCATACTGTGACCTCATGGCTTGTGTGACATCACTGATACCTTGATATCATGGAACATGTGAGCAATATACCCCATATGTGTGTGTATATATATATTTATATATACTGTATATTCTAAGCACAGAATATGTACAAGTTACTCCATTATACTTTTTGTATGTAGTCACTGCTGGTCATGGCTTGCAAAAAACTTACCAGAACTGAGATTTAAAATCTGCTTGAAAAACCACTTTCTAGAATCCTTGAGATTATTTTGTCCTGGAAATCCACAAAACATTCCATGTCAACAAAATTCATTTTAACAGTAAAAAGTAATCAACAGCTGCCAAATGAAATCAATGACATTAACATAAGAAGGTCATAAAACCTCAAGTTGTGGTGTAACATCTTTAAAGGGGTATTCTCGTCTGGGCATTCACATTCAGTTTCACTAATCTTCCATATATAAACATTTCTTCAGTTGGATGTTATTAAAAAAAATGTTCCTGTGTGAAGATAATTTCCTATAAACATAGCCATGTTGTCCCTTAGAAACGAGATGGTTTCCTCGGTTATGACCACGTCACACTCTGGCAGCGGTGGCCAGACATGCGCTATAGAGCCCTGCCGGACCACCAGGATTCAGCAATCATGACTACAGTACGGGTGTAGGACATGTAGTAACTCCTGGACATTTCATATACAAAACCTTTTTGTTAATGTGTGGCATCTGTCAGGCAGAGGTGGCCGTATCCGGGGAAGCCATCTCGTTTCTAAGGGATAAAATGACTACATTGATGAGAAATTATCTTCACACAGGAACATTTTTTTTAATAACATCTAATTGAAGAAATGTTTATATATGGCAGATTTATCAAACTGAATGTAAATACCCAGACGAGAATACCCCTTTAAGTCAGATAAAGGTTCCATGCACTTTGGGGAACTAAACAACATATGCCCGAACTTTGCCAGAAATTTTCTGGTTGAACTGACCCTAAGACATTATTTCAGTGATAGAAGAAGGTTCATGTATAAAATCCCAGGATCTGTGTAGTGTAACGTCTTTGAGAGGTTTCAACCTGAGGTTTCATGCACTTTGAGGAACTAAGCAAAATTAGCCAGAATTTGCATCTAAAACACCTTACCGCTTATTATCATGTCTTTTAGACTTCTTTAGTCACTTTTGATAGCTGATAGTCCATGCCTCAGTAGTCTAGCCGGACAGTGGGAACCTTCCATTAGATCTACCTTAGTAGGTAGATTTCTGTAGGTAGGTTTTCATTCAGGAACATTATGCACCTTCATGACACGGCTCTCTTTTAAATTTTAAATTTTTAAACTTCAAAAAGTTTGAACCAAATTCAAAATTTGGTACTTTTATGGAAAGTTAGTCATATCACCAAAAGAACTTGTTTACTAACATTTACCATATGTTTGATTTAACTTGGCACAATTTCTAGCCTCTTCAAACCTCAGGAGTGATTTTTCAGATTATCACGGAAATCGACAAAGATATACAACACTTGGGAAGCTTGTTAACCCTTTGAGCGTTTTACGAGGGTGAAAAAAAATGGAAGTGAATTTATGAAAATTTTACTTTTTTAACAATATATTCATTGAACACTGAAAATTTTAACTTCAAAAGGGAATTTAAAAGGAAAATGCATCACAATGTTTGGTCTCTCCTTCTGAGTATGCCAATACCCAATCTATGACTTTACACCTCTGCATGTGCACAGTGATACACTTGGAAGGAACAGAGTGCTGTTCAGTTTTTGGAGAACAAATATGGCTGATGTTGGAAGTGCAAAATGATGTGGCTTGAGACAATGTAAGGGTCTTTGTGGACAGAGGAAGAACTAAGCCATAAATGCCTACATTGCCCTAATAAAGATGGTAGAGACAGCTGCATGTGATAACAATGGACTGTGCTATTACACCTGGAGGCTAAGGCCCCGTGGGGATTCTCCCAGATCTAGAGGGAAAACAAAGACTCAAATTACTTGTCCTGTAAGTTTGTGTGATAAGAAGATATGGAGGCAAGGAGGCCACCTATTGACTCTACATCATCATCGGATTGGCCAAGACAGTGGTGGAGGCGGTAAGAGGATGGGCAAAGTGTGAGAGCTATGAATGTATGCATATAAAATTGTATACAGATCTTTAGTTAGAGCACTTCCTTCCCCACTGTCTCTCTGTCCCTTAGTTAGTTTACCCTCTATGTATGGTTCCCTGTATTGTACCCTTAATAAATCCCCTATAAAGATCCATTGAATATTGTTGTTAATTTAATATTAACTGGCACCCCAAAACCAAGCAGATTTTACAGCTGAAATACTTTTTATGTGTCTGGATGCTTATGGAGAGCCCTTGTGGTACCAAAACAGCGATTAACCACAAACAGTGACCCCACTTTGGAAAGTACACCCCACGGAGAATTTAGCATGGTGTAATATGTGTATTGGTCCTTACAGGTGTATCATCAAATTAGGCCACAAAAAGGAGAAAGGTTAAAATTTACCCAAAAAGTCATTTTTGCCACTAATTTTCCTAAGCTACAAGGGATATAAGATAAAACAACCCCCAAAAATGCGTAAAACTATTTCTCCCGGACGTAGAATTTTCCAACATGCGGATATAAAATGTTGCATGGGTATGCAGAAGGGTTCAGAAGCGAAAGAGAGATGTTTGCCTTTTAGAACCAAAATTTGACAGAAATTTTGCAGGACGTGTCAGGATGCATTATGAGAGCCTTAGTGGTACAAAACAGAGGGAACCACCAACAAGTGACCTTCATTTTGGAAACTAAACCACTTATGTATATTTATTAAATATGAAAAAAACTGCAACTACTCCAGCAGCGGATGAGGAGGTGGGGGAGGAGAAATACAGGAATGGGGCATCTTCCCCTTCAGAATCAAAATCTATTGGTAATTCGTGCTGTCCTAGACCCAACAATCATTACTAGATCCCTCATCCACCCCTGCTGATATAATTTAACCTCTAAATTGCAGTGATCATGGCCAGGGGAGGGGGACAAGACACACCCAGACCACAAGGGGAAGATGGCTGATGCAATTTCTCAGCTATCTTGCCCCACTATCTTCCCTGCCTATTAAACTGACACTACTGCAGTGGCTCATCCATGCTTTTGGCTGGTCTGAATGAATTGACCAGCTGATTGCAACAACCATGGTTGGTGGGGAGGCTTGAGAAATTTGGATTAAGAAAGCACCGGTGAGCATGAAACGGCTCTGTCCCCTTGGTTTGCACCCTTTCTGTTTGCTTCACTTTGATTAAAGGATGTATTATACACTCAGAACTGGTGAGTGCCTTAGCTTTAACCTGCACTATGTATGCACTCTCAACAGAGACAGCAATGAAGAACACAACTTTGTTGTGGATAGGGGATATCAATGTAATCGGTGGTAGCCTGCTGGGTCCTCCATCGAACACATGGTTGAGCATGAGTTCAGACGCTCTTTTTTTAATACTAGGAGGTCATGACTGATCTGGCAAGCTCTGTGTAGCACTGCTATTTATTATTATTTTTTCATTATGTTTTTTTTTTTCTTAGTTGTTTTTTGGTTGATTGCACCTTTTATTTCCTTATTCCATTGGTGGTAAAATGTAGAGAAGTTGTGGTATGCCTTAGGTTTGCCCTATTTATCTTAGATGTGCTTGTTTGTATTTGCACCTTTTTGGCGCAATTCAGCTGAATTGAGACAAAAAATTAGCAAAACGATGCCAGCAAAACCTCGGTGTTATGAAGACGCACAAACAAGAACAGAAAAATGAATTGACAGATTAAATAATTAAAAAACATTAAACCTTAACAATATGTAACGTATTTGTAAATCATACACTGATTACAAGAGTATAGAGAGGGCTCATGGGCAGAGCCGTCTCCATACAAGCTTGTTTGTTTCATGTAGCAGCAAACACCCACAGTAACAAACGCTTAACCTTTTGATTGCTGTCTGAAAAAAAGCCAATGGCGGCAGACAAGGGCCGGTGCATTTTGGACACCACCATATTGGCATTGATCGTTGCTCCCCGTGATGCCATCTGAGGCTTTTTTTGTGCCAGTGGCACATTGTAGCAGATCATGTGCAAAATCCACATATACTACCAGACTGTAGTATGGTAGTATATGGTAGGATGAATCAATAAGACAACCTTAAGTTAAAGTGTCCTTGGGGGGGGGAGTCTGAAAAAAACTGAAAGTTCAAATCAACCTTCTCTCCCTAGAACTGATATAAAAATAAAAAAATAAAATCATAAATATGTTAGGTATTGCCAAGCCCCAAAATGTCATATCTATAAAAATATAATAACCATTATTCCCGGCGTTGAACCCTGTAACAGAAGAAAAAAGCCCCAATATCAGAAACGCCACTTTTTTTTAACATAAAATTTTTTATAAAAGGTGATCAAAAAATCATATAGTCTCCAAAATGGCACAAAACGTAGCTTTAATAAATGGGTTCCTGTACAAATTTTCAGCATATAGATGGATGGACAGCTCTAATACCCTATCCACGGAATAGGGCCAAACTTGCTGATCTGTGGGGGTCTCAGTGCTGATCGGTAAAACGAGGCGCTCACTGATCTCCATCAGCTCTGTAGAGCATACGCAGACGTCTGCTCCATTAGTCTGAGGAGCGACAAGGGGTCCGATGGACTGAGACCCCACTGATCAGCAAGTTAGGCGCCATCCCATGAATAGAGCATATTTTTCCTCTGTGGGAAAACCCCTTTAAGACACTTCTATCTTTGCCTCCATAGCATCTATATCCTCTTTCAAATTGAACCAGGATTCTGGTTTTGTCTGTTATGGAACCAATGATATTGGCAGTTAATACATAGTTAAGAATTTTAGCTGCAGACTAAGATTAAATTACTAGATACCACAAGAAAAATAAGGAGTCTCTCAATTCTCCAATAAAAATACATAAGTAAATACCCAGTAAGTAAATAAAGGGCATATATGCTTGACGAACACCTTCTTAAATATAGTATTTTAGCCTTGGTGAAACTTTAAATATAAGAACAGTGTCTTACCCATGATGTAGTGTAAGTAGGAACAACACCCAGATGCCCCAATGCGCGTTTCGCCCACGCTTCCCCAGTAGGTCTTAATGAAGCCTTGAGCTTTGCTCCATTTCTGTGAGCTAAACAAAGTTGGAAAATTGTCTGTATCCGTTCATGTGATTTTAACTATATATATTTTTTCTTGTATTGAGTAGGTTAAATAAGATTAAATTACTGCCTAATGTATATCCTTAACTGTACCTCTAGTTATACAACTCACATAACCTCAAGCCAGATGAGATCTATAAGATGATGTTGATAATATCATCTTTAATATGACTCATGGACTACACTTTAAACCTATAAGATGTTGACTGTTCGGCTGTTACTCATAATGTGGTTATATTTAATGTATGAATAATTATTACCTAGCTGATATTGTGGTGTTTACAGGGTATTATCAATTTTTTGGCTCATTGCTAGATGTGTTACCAATAAGGTACAGGTATAACTACCACAATATCCTCATATCAAGAAATACACAGCACCAAAAAACAATACATAAAATTGCAGTAAAATATCTTCATTAAAAATTAGTAGTGGCAAAAAAGATGTTTTGGGAGGAAAGAAGGTGTGTTTACCTGATTAGAATAAATGGATATTCCAAAGTATTATTAATATAAGCCATATTTATAAATGTTTCTTTTTATTGCTGCTGTAGTTTAGATTTGACTTGTTCATTCGCATACTAACATATTTATGCCTTGTACTTTATGGGTTATATTAAAGTGCAGCTTCTGTGCCCCTGTAAAGAAACAGGGGCACGGCTGGGAGAGATGTTTTTACGGGACACCAGGAGGGACCACAAAGGTAATTAAATGTTTATTTTTTTATGCAGTCCCATCCCGGCCACATATAATTTTTTTCAGGTCTTGGACAAACCTTTTAATATAACTCATACCAAGGCATAAATATGTTTGTGTAAGGATGAACAAGTCAAAGCTAAACTACAGCAGCAATATGAAAGAAAAAGCATCATAAAGGTCCACAGCCTAACTAAAAGAAACCATTCATGGCGCTACCAATGATATTGTATATTTCCTGTAGTATCCATTCATACTAATCAGGCCAACACATGCTGACTCTGTGGGTTTCCTCCCAAACCACCTTGTTTACCACTACTAATTTCTAATGAAGATATTTTATTGCAAGTTTATGTATTGTCAGGATCAGTGAATCCCCTGGACCACCGTGGGAGATGGAACTAGCCGACACCTGGGACCGGAGCCCAAGTGGCACCTGGTTTTCACCAGAGCCCGCCGCAAAGCGGGTTGGACTTGCTGCGGCAGGATACCAGCAGGTCGTTCCACAGGTGCGACCAGCCCGCGGTGGCAGCCGAGGTCGAGGTATCTTAGCGGATGACAATCTCGTAGTCAAGTCCAGGCGTCAAGTCCAAGTCCGGAGTCAGCAACGGGAGGTCCAGGCAGGTGGGAATGGGAACACAGGCACACGGAACACAGCAACACGGAGGAACTCGGGTAACACGGCAACACAGGAGCGGGAACACACAGGAATACACGGGAACGCAGGAATACACAGGAACGCAGGAATACTCGCTTGGAAGCTTTCTCTTAGGCTATGAGGCACAAAGATCCGGCAAGGCTTTCAGGAAGAGGCAGGCTTATGTAGAATTGGGCAATATGGCCAGCACCAATTAATGGTGCACTGGCCCTTTAAATCTGGAGAAGGTGCCAGTGGAGGGGAGCGGTGCACAGTGGAGGGGAGCGAGCCAGGAGCCAGGACAGGTGAGATGCACTGGCGGCGCGCTGGCGGGAGCAGAGCAGCACGGGTGAGCCCGCGACCCGCGATGTGGGTCGCAGGACCACCCGTGACATGTATTGCTTATTTACTGTTCAAACATTGTATCGTTTTAGAGTAAGGAACAACCACGTCCAGCCCTCTTGGTGTGGAACAGCCTGTGGGTTGTGCCCTCTTTCAGGCCCCTCCATGCCCACTTGGTGTGGAGAAGATGTAAAGGGGGAAAAATGCAATATCGGCAAACCGCCAGTAATTGTGATTATTTCAGGGCTTGTACGTCAAGAAACTGGCTTATAAGTCCTGATAAATCTCCCTTTGTTAATTCATCTGTCCTACCTCATACTTTTTACACTACCCTCTAATTTGAAAGGCTAACATTCCCCTATACCAGTAATCGTGAACCTTTTAGAGGTTGAGTACAATCAAGACCAAATTATTTATCACAAAGTGCCAGCTTGGTAACTTAAAGGAAATCTAATAAACCACAACCAGAATATTGTAAAGCATTGTAACACCTTCTACTTATTGTCTCTTTCATGTCCCAGTGTGGTGGTATTATCCAGAAAATCAACTTTGAAGTGAGCTGTAAATTGGTTGTGTAAAGTCAAAGAGGAGGAGAGTTTAACACTGAAGTCAATGCGGGGAGCAATGAAAGCCTCCTTCTCTGTGATTTAAATCATGTTTCTGATGTCAGATTTCTGGTTAGTGATGTCTTTTGATGCAGGACCATCAATTACAGTAAAGGGGGCTTTCTCAGGAAAAGAGAGTTTGACTTCAGTGTTAAATTCTCCACCTCCTTGACTTTATACAACCGATCTACTTCATGATTTCAAAGTAGATTTTCTTGATGATTCCACCATACTGGGTCATGGACCAAACATGATCTGGAAGATGTTCGACTGCTTGACAAAATAGTAGTAGTGGCTTATTAGGTCAATTTCTGCTGACAGACGGTATATATCCATATAATTTATATACTTATAAATAGATAGAAGTATATATACAAATTTAAATACATGTATATTTCTTAACAAGTATTGAATTTAAAAAAAATAACAAATCAATATTATTTGGTAGGAAAAATGTTGCCACTGACGCAGGATCCACCTCCAAAGACACCTACTGGTGCCTTATAAGAGGGACTACTGATGAGAAAGTCAAATACAACTTGCTTAGTGGTGCTGTACAGCTGTCGATTCGCTCTGACAAAGTGTACAGGGACGTGTTGGGAAGGCAGATGCTACACTCCATCAATGATAAGTGTTTGCTTTTAATTGAGCTGAAGGAACTTCTTTTACCCTCTATTTTTCTCCAGCCTCCCTGCCTTCTGGAGGTAGAGCTGACGTCCCATTCAATGTGTCATCAGACTAATAAGCTATAAAAAGAAAAACCTACCTGAAGAAGGTGGCAGTGCAAATAGGTTCATCTTTCAGCTTCAACTTGAATAAATCAAAAACAGAAAAGGCGGTGAGTACGTTGTGAACTGTGTATAGCATATTAACATTAGTGACTTGTCTTTTTCATCAGTAACTTGTAGTTCACTGTGTAGTGATGGGTTATAATTGAAATCAGGGTTAATATGACAGAATACAAGATTGACTGTACATTACTCTTCAATTAGATTAAAATATCTATCACCTAGTTCATATATATTCATATCTCTCATATCTATCTATCTATCTATCTATCTATCTGTCTGTCTGTCTATCTATCTATCTATCTATCTATCTATCTATCTATCTATCTATCTTTCTATCTATCTATCTATCTATCTATCTATCCATCCATCCACATCCTTTTTCATATATAGATCGAAAAATTCCAAGTCAGAAATGTGTATACGAAGCTCCTATTTCATATATATTTATCTATCTTATAATATATTATCTGTGTATGTATTTATCTCATTTCTATAAACCTGTATCTCTCTTTATATCATCTATTATCTGTGTCATATATGTCTATTAATTCATTCATTAGCTTAGATTATCTACATCTATATGATTATTTCTATTAATATAATAATATCAATGTTATTACATATTTAAGTTTACCTAATTGTTTATGCATTTATTATCTCAGTTCTAAAAGAAAACTGTGTGCAAAAGTGTTGTGCTCGCATCATTCATTATTTAAGGGCTTCTTGGTGTGAATAAATATAACCCAAGTCAATGCAATACACACAGGACACACAATAAAGCACTTAGGACTAAACCTCTCTCTTCACACAGCAAATCTCACAGAACATGGCTCTTTTAGTTCAGTGTCAATGCCATTTTTGTCTGCACTTGATTGTCAAGTAATTTATGATGTTTCTTTTTAAGTACACATGGGAAGGCTAAACTTCTTCAATTACTGTTATTAATGAACTTCAGTCCTGTAAAAGTCCCTTTAATCAGTGACAGAAAGTGGTTTCAGCAGCTGCAAATGGCAACTACTATGGTCCATTACAAGCCTCAGTGGTAATTCCATTGACAATATTTGTAGAGTGTATTTTTCTAGTTAAAATACATGAATTATTTGAATCTTTTTGATGTTAGCATATAAACAACAAAATACATGAAATTATTATCACACATTTTTTGGAGGGAGATTACCATTAAGCATACTAAAATGAATGAATAATGCAATAAAAGAAATGGAAATATTATTCATACAGTGATCATTATTTTTTTTATATTTTAACTTAGAATAGCTGTTCACCTTCTATAAACATTCTGTGAACTATGTATTATAATGACACATCAAGACATGTCCAACTTTTTCTGTAATCAGGTAGTTAGTTATCCTACCCTTACATTTTGAAGGACCTACAATACTTCTTCACCACATACAGTTAGAAAAAAATCTGAAACTACTTCAAGAAACCAATTAAAATTATATGGAAAATGGTCTTCTAAAAGAATAGATTTTATATACCATGTAAGTGAAATAAAAATACATACAAAATGTTTTCTGAATCTCTGCTTGCTGTCATTCTATAGAAAGCCTCTATGTCTAGAAATATGTCCCCAGTCATAATAGTAATAATCATTATTTATATAGCGCCATCAAATTCCGTAGCACTTTACAGATACTGGGGAAAATATATAAAAAAAATAAGACATTACAGAGTAATAACAGTCATAAGAAACAATAGGGGTAAGGGCCCTACTTGCACAAGCTTACAATCTATGAGGATGAGGGGGTAAAAAGAGAGTTGAAGTTGCATGCAGTTAGCGAGTGTGATAGGCTTTCCTAAAGAGATGGGTTTTAAGAGCATCTTTGAAGCTTTGGATGTTGGATATTAGCCTGATAGATAGGGGTAGGGCATTCCAGAGAATTGGTGCAGCTTGGGTGAAGTCCTGGAGATGTGAATGAGAGGTTTGAATTAAGGTAGTGAATAATCGAAGATAACTGACAGATCAAGGAGCATGGGTTGGGTGATAGATTGAGATGAGGGAGGAGAGGTAGGTAGGTGCAGCAATATGCAGAGCTTTGTGGATGAGGGTGATTCATTTATGCTGTACACAGAAGGAGATGGACAACCAGTGTAATGGCTGGAACACACTGGAGGCATCCATGTAGCATATGGTCTGAAAAACAAGTCTGGCTGCAGCGTTATAGAATAGATTAGAGAGGAGAGAGATTAGTACGTGTGAGACCAATTAGTAGGGATTTACAGTAGTTTATCGTGAATGAATCAGAGCAACGATTTGCGTTTTAGAAGTTTCCATTGTAAGAAATGTTAAGATTCTAGAAATGCTTTAAAGTTGCATTTGGCAAGAACGAGCAAGAGACTGAATATACAGTGCAAAGGAGAGGTCCTGTGATGTCACACAGGTGCACAGTGCGTTACAACACACAGCTCTGATTACTCTGTGATAGTAATGAGCCATGCACCTTTGGGACATCACATGACCATGCACAGATTTCTATCCACTGGAAGTAAACCATGAAGCTTCCTATAGAATGACAACAAGCAGAGATCTAGAAAATCGGAGGAATTAATACAGAAAGTATATTGAAAAATTGTATAACTTTTTATTATACAATCAACAATATTTATGTGCTGAAATGGGAATACCCGTTAAGCTTGGTTTTCTCAAAATATGTTGTATATGTTGTAAATTTTTTTAACTTTAACATAATATGGTTGTATTGCATTGATACGGATAAGATATTGACTGCAATGCCAAATAATCCACTAGATGGCATATAATAGATACAATATAATATTTTTTGTGTTAGCAAGGTAATATATTGTCTGTTTCTTTCTAGGATTATAAAACTTTCTAATCATGCTGAATGCAGATTTGTGGCCAAATACAAAATTTTCATTCAAACGCAGGATGGTCACAGTGTATATCCTGGTCTTACTAATATCTCTCAGCGTTATATCTGCGCAGAGCAGATCAATGAACCATCAGATTGACTACAGAAGTAAGTATTCTACATGTGTTTTCATGCCAAGCCAATACTACAACATTTTTTCTTCTTGTTCTTTTAACACCTTTGTGACCGAGGGTCATTGGTGCCTGAATGTCCAGGTCAATCTTTGCATCTCTGTTCTGCTCTCTGTTATGATATCTTTGGAACCACTTTATATATCATTACAATTGTTACTTTGGGTCTTTTTTCATCATGTGACACTTTAACTTTTTTTAAATTGTATAAACTTTTAACGCTATATTTTTTATAAATATGTACAGTGTCAATCCAAAACTGTTTTCCAGGTTCGGAGACAAAGGCAGAGGGTGCATGTACTTTTGTAGAGTCATCTCCATTCTGCCTTCCGCTAACAGGCTCACTTTAAACAGCTGTATCTCCTCAACCCTGGCACCTAGATACACAATATCAGTGTCCTATTACAGATGAGATTATCCCCTTTAATATCACAATTGTGTTTCTAGGTGAAACAGCACTTTAGATATTCCAGTTACAGTCGGAAGTGACATCTGTATTTGAAAATCAAATTTTATACTGCAACTTAAAGTTGATTTCTCTGGTTCTGAGTCACATAGAATTGTGAAATTATATTATAGGGGAGATTCTAGATGCCACAGTTCAGGAGATATGATTGTTTACAGTGGGACACTGTCTTGATGTATACATAGGTTCTATCTGCACGGGGCATGTGCAAATAGGACATATATATAGGTCTAAGGAAGTTATGAAGGGGTTAATGATTTTGAACATTTTGACAATACATAGCTAAATAGGATTGGGCGTTTTTTTCTCTTAAATTTTAAAATAGAAATAAAAACACCTCACCAGAAATAAAATGGCTCACAAATATACACTTAAAAGCCAAGCAAGTCCAAAACAGAGATCTAAATAATACTGTGAGATCTAGTATCTAGACCTCTATAGCTATTGGGTTCATTATTGCTGAATTCAGCCTAAACTTACTTGAAATCCTACTAATAAATATCCTCTGTTTATTTACTGGGTGTGGAATTGGACTTACAAACCTAGAAATATGCAACACTATTCCAAAAGACCCAAAGAAATATTGATTAAAAACTATGAATCTATTGACTTCCTTTTTTACTTTGACTTTTCTTTTTGTTTTGAATTGTGTAATCTAAAATATGTTATGATTCATTTCAAGTCTTGTGATACATGAAATTTAATTTAAAAAAGTACTTCAAACCTAAAGGGACACAGAGAACTTTTGCATGTTTCAACTTTGCTGTTTGACCACCTGCTTAATTTCTTTCTCAGTAGAATTCAACACAAATTATACTAATTATTGTAATCCATAATAATGATTTAATTGAGAAAAAAAAATAGTAAAAATTTTTTTACTATATTTACTATTTAACTATATAAAAATTTAAATATTTACACACATAATATTGTTCTATCCTATAACAAAGTAGTGTAACACTCAATTTCCAATTTCAAGTCAATAGGAATACTTCAGTTTATTACACTCACCTTAACCTGCTGATTTGGAAGGATTGTGGAATACTAGATGTTAGACAACAATTTTTCATGTCACAGCTTTGTAGCAAGTTGATTTTGTTTCCAATGCAAACTTAACTCTAGCGTTGGTCTTTTTACTTTTTTTGTAATGTGTGTGGATATTAGGGGACAGGATATTAGGTAATTTATCAATATTCATCTATTACAAGTTCTGCACCGCCTTATTAACATATAGAGTGAAGTTTCCTGACCTTTACCTCACCAGTCAGACATTCCTATCCATTATATGGCCACAGATGGAGAATCATGTGATCTCTATCTGTCCATGAACAATCACCCTGCCGGGACCTTACAATAGTATTCATGAGTATAAGATCAAGATCCTGGCTGGGCCTAGCCTCTGGCATGTTGATAATAAATATGCATGTGGTGCATTGAATAATTCCAGTGCTTTTTAATTGTTTCTTTAACATTACCTGGCTTCTTGCCACAGTGTGTGGTGAGTGTGAGTGGCCAGTTCATTTGGCAGAAGTTATCTTCCCATTAATTTCTACTCCCTTCATCCTCACTCATTGCCCTACCCCTCCCTCAGCCTCTCCCTGCTAACTCCCCCCACTTACATCAGCTCACTTACACTAGCAATTCTCATTTAAACTGTACCCCACCAGTACCACACACTGCTGGTAGGGAGACAGATAATGTTAAAGAATGTTTAAAAAGCACTGGAATTATTAGGATGCATGAGAAAGGCACCTTTGAAACTAAAGGTAACCTACCACCACGGATCTACCTATTAAGGTAGATCCGGTGGTAGGGGCATCTAAGGTATGTAAAGATGTCCCTTTTTAGGGATAATCCTATACTCCACTCTATCTTTTATAATCTTTAATTTAGTCGATATGGAAATTTTCTAAAGAGGCTACTGGGGCGTGGAGTAGCTGGAGCTGAGGTTATACGGCGCAGCTACTCCACACTCTAGAAGCCTATTTGATCCTCCTACCAGATAGCTTCTGTGCGCAGTTACGAGGAGCTGCGCTCAGTCCTCTGCAAAGCTGCTCACTACTCCAGTTTCGAAGCTGAGATTATTCAACCACCGGCCTACGTCCTGCACATGTGCAGAACTCCGGCTTCGTGGACTGGTGCACTTAAGCTATCTGGTAGTAGGATCAAAGAGGCTACTGGGGCGTGGAGTAGCCGCACCGAGTAGCCTCAGCTCTTGCTACTTCACCCTCCAGTAACCTCTTTAGAAACCTTGCTTATTCCCCGATTTAAGATTATATAAGACATAGATTGGAGTAAAGGATTAGCCCTTAAAAGGGCTATCCTTACAAATGTTAGATGCACCTACCACCAAATCTACCTTAACAATTAGATCCGTGGTGGTAGGTTTCTGTGGTAGGTGGTGGTAGGACTCTGATGACAGGTTCCTTTAAAGGAGAATGGATCTAAAATTAAATTTCCCATCATGGAACAGCTAGTGAATATGCAGTTTATCGTCAGATTTTCCCTTGCTGACATTGGGTTATTGTTAGGGAGGTGTGTATTTACGCTTCATCTAATTTTTAATACAGTGTAACTTTCAAAGAATGACACACATAAATTTCATGTAAGTAATGTACACATTTCTTTTATTTGCTGATTAGTAGTAAAGTTTACTTCCCTTTATTATTTTAGGCCCTGAGATTGATCCCTATTGGTATGTCGGTCGTGGTGTCCGACCAATTGGACGATTTGGAAAAAGGCAACTAAGAAGCAGAAGTTCTCTTCGCCCTCAGTTTAGTAGCCTATTAAAACTTCTGAGTCACTTGAAGAAACAAGATGGACTAAATTTTGATACTCCACTGGGAGAAGAAAGCTGGTGACATTATGTACTGCTGAATTTAAACCCCACCAAGCCTCCCCCATTTATCATTGCCTTCTTCATTTCAGTCATGGTTACTTTTTGTTTTGCTCTTAGCTTTTCCCATTGTTGCTATTTTTGCCACAAAATACAAGGCAGCCAAAGATACAGTACATGGGAATATATGCAAACAAGTAATCGTCAACTAAGCACCACAATATGCAATCAATGTTACTGAAAAAGTTGGTTTATACATATAATGTATATGATAAAAACACGTTTCATACAATATATAATTTAAATCACTTCAAAATAATAGCACAAGTTGTTTAAAGTCTTGGTATGTGCAAGTTTGACTTGTACAATGCAAATTCCAATGCTGCATTGTAAAATGGTGCAATGATGTTGATTCCAGTGTTCACCATTTTTACTAAATGATCAAGATACATAGCTTGAAGATACAATCTTGTACACAGTGGCATATCCAATGGCTCAATCTATGTCAGTATTTAGGATATCTTGCAGCTATTGATAAGGTGTCGGGAGAGTTAACAAAATCTGTTAATCTAATGGTAGAGGCTTGAAACCAGTAGTGGGAAGGCCCAGGCCTTCTAGGGGGCCCATGGACACCTAAATCACCCATCAAATTTTATACAGAGAAAGACATTCACCCGTGAAATTCCTGTACATCTGTTACTTCCGTCAATACACATGTACACAACAGCCATTTGTGGACCTTTGAAGGCCCTCCAAAGGCCCTGAAACTGCCGATTGAAGGCAGACAGGAACACATCCTCCATTCTCCAAGAAGCTTGATTCTTATACCATGTATGGGCAGTGATTCCAGACCTGTAGGAGCCATAATATTCATTCAGCCCAGGGCCCATGGCAATCTTAATCCGCCCCTTCTTGAAACCCTTAGTGGATTACTATTTGTTGGATTTATGGGCCCTATTTTTCTTCTGGCTTTCTGGTTCCCAGCAAGGGAAGGAATGGAGAAAATATATTTAGAAGCAAGTAAATTATTGACAGGAAGTATGTTATATTAAATATAATTTCGAGTGCCCATCAAATCTGAGAACAGATTGATGACAGTATGACATATTTCATGGTTTTTCAGATGATGTGGGTTATCCAGTTATCTTCCCAATTTTTAATTGAGCTGATGAAGATGACAGGTTATACTTATATTTAGACTAGATGGTCTAAATCTATTGGGTATCTAGATATCTGTTGGGTGATTGCAGCTGGGACAGAATAAGGTAATTTATATTACCCGATAAGCCCCCAAATTACACTGTGTGAAGTTGATAAGTCCCCAAATGACACTATGTGAAGTTTATGTTCAGAAAATAACTATTTTTGGCACAATACTCACTTGCCTGCTCTTACACTATAGTAGTCACAACGCTGCCTCTACAACAGTCATGGGCAGTGGTCCTGGTATAAACAATATTTATGGGAATTGAGTAAGAATGTGTAGCATGTCTATGAGGATACAGGGATATAGGAAACCTTGGTATTTTCACATAATAATTACCCTCTACACAGTGTCGCAATCCCAATACTACTCTTTTGGATGTGCTTGTTAATTTATTTAGTAGAACATAAGGATAACTGCTTCAGTGCAGGTGTTCAATTGTACATTTTCATATATTTTTCTCAAGCATATAACACACAATTGTAATTTATAGGACAATATTAAATAGATTAAGGCCACCAAAAATATGTATCTGTGACAAAAATATTTAATGAATTCAATTTTAAAGCTTGATCATAATAGTGTGCAGAATTATCCTAAACAATGTCCACAAACTTTATATGAACAACTTGTTTCATTGTCAATTCCTTGGGAAAACAGAAGTGATATTAATATTTGTATAAACCAATGTAAAAAACTGTTTTAATAACATTCTTTAGCTATAATATAATGATGTATGTCATATCTTACTATATTTTATTTTTGATGTCATTACTTTAGTGAACCAAAGAGAACAATATTGGTTGTAGATCTTAGATTATGTCAGTTTGTAAACATAAAGAACATTTGGGAATATACTTCTCTGCAGAAACATGGCTGTACTATGGATCATCTCTTGTTCTTCATAAATAACCCCTGCTGATACACTGCTTATGGATTTTAATAAAACATTTGGATGAATAAAAATAAATTTAATGGGTGAAATAGCCCTCCAAAACTACTAACAGGATATAAAGCTAAAACAATAATAATTACAGAAAAGGAACTCTAAATTCTGTAATCAGGTGACCAGTAAGGAGTCACAGGGATAGTGAAAGACCACTCTAGATTAGAGGCTGTTTGTGGGCCTAAATTGTGACAGTTTTCCTTCATGAGTTGATTTGACAATTCTTGAGGCCCTCAAAAAGTTATGTCTAGGCAGAGCCATCGTATCCAGCTCTAACTTGAATTTCAACTTCTGTGTCATAGATTTAATAACATGGTATGGAATGAAAAAAGCCCAGATTATGTCTGAAGGCCCCTGTTTCATCAAATGGCTTATAATGTACTAAATTATATAGGTGATATAAGTGGAGGGGTTTGTCACTGGTTTTGCTGGAAACATGGGCAATGGGCATAGTAAAAAAAAAACATTAGAAGTTTAATTGGTTCTCAGCTAGTGTGGCCCACTCCGCCATCAGCAAGTATCTTACAGAAATAATTAGTGTATGAAATAACAACCAGACTTCTGGAAAAAAAATTTGGGACACACAAGATCAAAGTGGAAATGTTTTACAACAGGACAACATATCTGGGGTGATGATTTGTTTTATAGCCATTAGACCTGAGCACCTGCAGGTGCTTTTTGTTTTTTTTCTGCTTATTTTGTGCAAAATGTTTTTCACTGCCTTCTCCACTTTCAGTTTCAGTATCATACTGACACCCAAGTGACATATTGAAGGGGTTAGTTAGGGCAAGACAACCGGCCATCCTCTACATACTAGAGGAGCGGCAGTTCTACTCTAAACATATATTCTTTACCGTATGTTCTACATGTTCAAGAAGGACCTTGATGCATTTCTTGAAAGCAAAATAAAAAAATATATATTTATTTGACGTTGATCTAGGGAGTTATGCTGACAGTGTTATTGCAGTCACTGCAGTTTTTCCCTAATTTGGGCCAATTGGTATATTTGCCTTGCTCTGTAAAAATGCTGTAGGGTTTATAGGTTGGACTTGATGGACCAACATCATCTTCTATGATACTATATAAGTAGGAGAGACCCTTATTACTTGATCGGTGGTAAGAGTGGTAGAGGCCTGGGTGTTGACTATATCGCTGTATCGAACTGAAGCTACTGCTACTGTCTCCATGTCACTGTGTTCAATTGACTGATAGGAACGCCCCTTGCCGACCAAGTATGCATAGTCTATCTGGAGGATATTCCATCCATACTAAATCTTGGCTAAGTGTTTAATTGAGGAAAAATGTCCTTCTTAAACAATTATTATTACAGTAAGTTAAATAAACATACAGACACACATGATGATGTAATTTTTTATCTTTGAAGTTGGCATTTTTAATCAAGGTTTTTAATTTTCAATAATAAGTTAAACTGACATGCATTTAATTACATCAGTTCCTTAAAACCATTTTTTCCATAATATTCACATTTTATATCTCATCCCAGATTCTTCAGGTGACAAAACACATTGACTTAGATTTTTTCAATTTAATAGATTTTTCCGTATAATCTTACTCTATATAACCTTTAAAATACTTTCATTTGTAGAAAAATCAATCTTAATATAAATATTAAAACTAAAAAGAATTACTTCATGGTAAAATAATTATTGGGTGATATAATACCTGTATTTGAACAGTAAACTCTTTTAACACACATTTGGCACAAATAAATTCTCTTCATAACATGGATGATTTTTTTCAGTGCTTACATAGTACATAGTTTCCCATCCAAAGATTTAACATGAGTACACTACAATAGCTTCATTACATGCTTTTATGTGAGCCATTCTACAGCAACAATGTAACATAGGGCAAATGCACCGGCCATTTCCATTCAGATTAGTTAAAATCATCGACCATTAGGTAAATGACTGTCACTCACATATAAAAAAATATAACAATCACAAGCATCGGAATCATTGTCACTCCCGTCCTTAAATAACCAGATACTGTTTGGTGGTGTGCAAAATGCCTTAACAGAATTTCCAGCACAATGGGGAGAATGTATTATAGTAAACTACTTTATTCCACACCATGCTCATACATTTTTATTTATGGGTAAAAATGAACATGATTGTCTGGTATGGTAGAAAAATAAAATACATATATCTTATATATCTAAATATGGATTCAGGTAATGTAGGTGATTATGGAATCTCATTATTCCATAGGACTAATGCGGTTATCCTATATCCTCTCACTGACTATAGGACACCTGCCTTTAGTCTGATACTCAGTCCAACAATCCTTGAAAGTACAAGATTTACCTGTAACCTGTTTCTGACATGTATAAACTGTCAGGTTATCAGGGGCATGTTTACATGTAGCAGTGATCAGGCACTAATATTCCCACAAATGTTCTGTTGCCCGATCATCCTTTACAGCATTTAGCTTTGATTAGACATCCTGGCACATCCCTAATGGCATTTTGAATGGAAAGGTTTTATTTTTATCTCCTTTAATTACTAAAATAAGATGGATCTTAGTGATCACATGAAAGTTGAGCTCATATTTAGCCTTACAATAAGGTTATAGAATCTTAGCTGTTCACCCCATTCTTTTTTTCTTGACTGATAAGGGGTTTATGTTATCTTTGCCTTTACATCTTCTTTACCTTTGCTTCATTCACTCGATTTTGTCTTTTCAATCTACAATCTTTAATTTTATTAATACTGCATTTGTTATTATCAATTCAGACTTTATATTTATGAAGATGATAGAAAAAGAAAATTTCTTTGTCAGCAGTAAGCAATCAGATCTATGCTTCTGTACTTCAGTTTTCATCAAAATCATGGCCTATCCTTAGTAACCTTAGATTTGTAGTAGGACTTTGAACATTCAACAGTTTGAAGCTCCTCATACCACCAATACAGCCAATGGGAATGGGAGAGCGTTCCCCCCTGATTCAACTACTATTTGAAGCATAGAACTATGTTTGGTAAATATTGACCTGGTGGTCCAGCAGTGACCAGCGAATCAGCTCAGGTGCCAAAGCAAACCCCCTGGTCTAATATTGATGCCCTAAACTAAGGTATAGAAATCAAATGGGAGTCCTGTCATACCTATATCATGCATATGTCTCATATTTTTAAACAGATATATGTAACATGATGATAATTTTTAGTTGCCTCTATATTTTATTGTTTTGGTTTCTTACATTTTATTCTATTTCCTTCAACAAAGAGTACTGGGACAACTGTTAAAAAAGAAGTTATGGGAGAATTGACACAATATCTGTTTCAATACAAATAGTTTTTTTTTAGTCAAATGGACTAAAGTATAAAAAAGCAGGGTAACAATATAAGACTTGTCACAATTTGAAATACACTTTTACAACAAAAACTTTTGCTCTTACATTGCATTTGGCATACTGTTTGAACACATTAAAACATAAGGATACAAAAACTAATTTATAGCACATTACTGTACCGGGACAGAAATAAAAAAGTGCATAATAAAACAGAGAGCCTTTCTTGAAACTCAGTAACCTTTTTCGGGTGTCTCCAAAGAACTTAAGGCAGAGTTCCACTTGGCAGACCATAATGTTAACCACTCCAAGTGAGGTATCTGGACAGAGCCTGGAAACATAGGTGTTGTAACATCACACAAGGATCCAATTTCATGGAGAACAAAATGGCTGTCAAATAAAGGCACTCTTGTGTACGCTTTAGGCATTATACTTTTTTGGCAGTATCAATATGTTAATACATTATGGTGGATCCTTTAGTGGGTTCCTGAAACATAAAAAAAAATATTTATGATGGTAATATTGTTTAGCTATATAAGTATATCACATGTATAAACATATATCATTATTAGCACAACGCACATCCAGTATGCAACACATATTGAATCCAGACATATTGACTTCTTGAATGCAGAATTTAAGTTAGACCAACCCAAATAATTGCCTCTAGAGCAGTGATGGCAAACCTTTTAGCGACCGAGTGCCCAAACTACAACCAAGACCCACTTATTTATCGCAAAGTGCCAACACAGAAATGTAATATGTGATTTATACTCCCTTCTCTGTCACAGTTTTCATTGATACCAGCACCTGAGGACACCAATAAAGCAGAAAATAGTCCCAGGTACAGCTGTCACTTTAAAATAGCTCTGTGCACAGCAAGCCCTGGGCTGTCTGGGACTGCAAGATGATACCTGGAGTCATCTCTGGTGATGGCCTGAGTGCCCGCAGAAAGGGCTCAGAGTGCCACCTCTGGCACCAGTGCCATAGGTTAGCCATCACTGCTCTAGAGTATACAGATTACTATATCAAATACTCAAAGGGGGTTTCCTACCTTAACATATTAATGGTCTCTCCATAGGAAAGGTCATAATTATGAGATCAGAGTACAAAAGTCAGCACCACCACAGATCAACTAATAACAGTGCTGCCCTGCAAAAAGCTGATGGGGCAGGGATGAGGATTGTGCTATTAATGAGACATCTACCATCCTATTAATGAGCTATTACTATGTTCAGCCTGAAAAGAAAACATGTTAAAGATAATCTGAACCTTTCACCATCATACCCTGGCCTGTATATAGCCAGCACCCTGTCCCAGTATATAGCCTGCCACCCCCTTGCCCAAGTATGTGGCCAGCTAGCCCTCTGCCCCAGTATATAGGTTCAGTGAAGAGGCAGCACTCCTTGTAGTAGTGAAAGGGGTGAAGCTTTATTCCATGAAAAGCGACGTTTCGGTGTACTGTAACAGTACACCGAAACATCGCTTTTCATGGAATAAAGCTTCACCCCTTTCACTACTACAAGGAGAGCTGCCTCTTCACTGAACCTATATTGGAGACCCTGGCCAAGGGATCACCGGCTTCTGCACCCACCGCTAGCTGTGCTGCTCTGGATCTTCTACTTTTATCTGCCCCAGTATATAGCTAGAAAGCCCCCTGTCCCAGTATATAGACAGCCAGCATTCCCTCTGTATAAAGCCAGCCCCCTTCCCCTAAAGATAGCCAGCCAGCCCCAGTTTGCCCCCATAGATAGCCAGCCAGGTCTTCTCTTCTTCGGTCCTGCAGGGGCACATCCGTGAGCACAAGTTGTGACGTCAGCCGCTGCTGCCATAATATTGTGTGTACCGGCCAGCACACACTCTGATATCAGCAGCAACTGACGGAGCAGCACACGGATGTATCGCTGCCGAAGAAAAGAAGACCTGTGAGGGAAGGTGAGTATTGTCTTTCTTTTTTTTTGACTCAAGTAAAAATCGAGTTTTTACTTATTTGGCTTATACTTGAGTGTATATGGTAATAGAGAAGTGTTGCATTGCAAAGCAAAGTGGATATTGCGCCTCAACACTGTGGCACCTTTGTTGTTATATGAGCACTATATGAGTGGCATTGTTGTGCTTATGAGCGTCCAAAATAGATAAGATAGGTAGGAATTTATGCTATAGGGTATTCTGCTTAGGAAGAGGTTTTAATCAGTCTGGAAATACACTGTAATGCTATTAATACTGTAACACATTGTTATAATATTCTTAATTCCAAAATAAAGCATACATTTCTGTTACTCCCTGTGTACCCTTGGGGAAACATGCTACTAAATTAACCCTTAAACGAATAGGCTAATGGGTGCCATAAGGGTTAACACAAATACTGCTACAGCATATCTCTGGAACTAGCTCAGCGTAAAAACTTGGCAGTGGCATGTAGTGGTCTCCATAGTGATGCGGCTAAGCATCAACGAAGAACATCAGGTTTGAGTATGACATGTCTGGCATCCTGCTCCTGAAGTGAAGCCTGTCTATAGGGATACTTGGGGGCCACCCTTGTAAGGGCAGGAGCTAAATTCCTCAGGATCAACGTCAGAAACTGAGATAGGGATAGAATAGGTACCTGTTACAAGGGCTCTGGCTATCCAGCACACCCCTTATGGAAACCTTACTCAACTGAATCTTGGTAAGATCCACCTATTTCCCATTACTGTTTGATCCAAGTGGCATATGTATGGGAATGTGAAGATATTAAAGGACATCTACCATCAAATATACTTATGATAGACTCCTATAATGTTCTTACTCAGCGAGGATTCTTCGTTCAGATACTGTGAAATAATGCATAAGGCGCTGACTGGGGCAGTACTGTGAGTGAAAAGGGTTGTGTGCTTGGTGCCCTCGCTGGTGTGTTGCTGAAAATACGTCCTTCCAGCAAAAAGAGGCTAGATAACCTAGATCACTGTACATTCGTTTAGATACTGTTTTTATTAAACCCTGGAATGGACCAATTTTGTAAAAAAAATATGCTAATGAGCCGAAGGTGCTCGGGCTTACAACACCCGAGCACCTCCTGGCTCCGGGAGCCGATAAGTTATGTACGCCTTCACTGTTCTTTATACAGCCGGGTCCAGCTAGCTACATGCAAGGAAAGCCTCTGCTGGCTGACGTCATAACTTATCATCCCCCAAAGCCAGGAGGAGTAAGCCTGAGTTAGCATATTTTATAAACGTCTTTTTTGACAAAATCAGCTGATTCCAGGCTTTACTAAAAAGAGTATCTGAACAAAGACACCTCGCTGAGTAAGTAGATTCATGACTGTCATGAATAAGAGCACAACTTAGTGCTGCAAACGCGTTGACTTTTTGTTCCTATACCTGGTTTTTGCCTGTGGACGCCATGGATTAACACTAATAAAGGCGATTTTTATCTGAACAAGAGCTGGATCTGTCAAACTTGTTTTATCGCAGAAATGTATGACGTGCTGAGGGGGGAAACGATGGGGATCGGAAGAAAAAAGGGGTATATGTAAGGTTTTTTATATTTGAAATCGATGCATTTTTCCAAGGCTGAGAGGACCACTCCTCACTGGCCACTCCCATGGGATTAGGAACACAGCAAATAAAAACGTAAACTTTGATCTAACTTATCTTTTCTTCAGAAAAAAGGCAGTGTTACTATAAAAACCTCTTTGGCAATGTGTACACTATTCTCTATGGGGACATTGGGGGAATCAGAAAAAAAGGCTCCTAATGACAGGTTCCTCTTACAATATATACCATTTACATTATAATAATTATTGTATTTGGATAACATACCATAGCATCCTTGGCAGTACTCTTTCGTTCTTTAGTTCTTTGAGTCAAAGATCCTTGCAGCACAAAATTTCTATTAAATGACCTCATTGTGGTCACAATGGGAAGTTCAGGCTCCTCATCTGTTTTTAAAAATTTAAAAATAATGTGATATCAATTTATGTATTGAATACACTAGTTACTAATTATAAAGTTCAGGTTCAAAACTGAAAGCATAATGCACAATGTCATTTAGGAAAGAAGTCAGGCAATATAAGCAAATAAGTGTCAGAGCCCAAGCTTTAACCCAATACTGAACCCCAGTGGTCCAGGAGAAGACAACCAAATTTGGAGGCTAGTAGGGGATTTTTCCTAAATATTGTTTATTGCAAGTGGGCCCCCAGAATTATTTTATTTGGTAGGCCCAAAGAACCCTTGTCCAATAGTGCCAATATAAATCAATTGACCTTTTTTGATGGTTTGGTCTTGGATGTTATAGAGACATCTACAGTTGCAGTAAAGTGAGTGATGATTAGTGTTAATATGATGATGTAGAAAAGTAGGATGACCCATATAAAAATGACCTATAGAATATTTGATGCAAACAACATTTTTTTCTACTGTATAATTTGGTTGCACCGGCACAGAAAATTTTCCTGAACTATAAATACCCCAGCCCCCGTGGTGTGCTTCTTTCACTTCTAAGCATTTTCATTATTTATTCTAAGCAATTATGGGGAGTCCATAGTTGTCATGACAATCAGGACAAAGGTCTCCAGGTTTTCTGGAGCTCTATACCTCTTAGGTCACTTTAGATGCACAGTCTAATAGATCGCCATTTTTAATTCAATTTCAACTGCTTTTATATAAAATATTAGCTAACAACTGCTATGACATACTTTAGCAGGTCTTGTAATAACATAATAATTACAGAGTGATATAAAAATAAAAAGTGGTTACGCTGTTTTTCACAAAGGAATATTATCTTGTGATAGCTCAATATAGATCGATACGCTAAATACCCTTTTTGTGGCTATGTGTGTCCATCTTGTGTGAAGTAGAGGATGTGAGTGCATTGTAGCCACTCAAAGCTTTTGTTATCATGTTTGTTATCAGGTTTTGGTAATCCAACGCAAGATGAACACAAATGTGTTTGGTGTTATGTGAGTTTGCTTAATTAAGAAAGAACATAATTCAGTTCTTTGAATACTCTAGTTTCCCTGTTAAAAATTTAAATACATTGAAAAGAAAATTCTTGGTCCAAGATGGGTATATAAAAAAAATATCTATATACTGCAATAACAGGCACAGTAGAAATAGAAACCAATAGTAATAAGCTCACAAACATTTAATATAATATATATTATTTATGACCCACTGCATAAATGCATAAGAACTGACCTTGCAAAGGAGTTGCAGGAAGTTTTCTCCTTTGTTGTCTAGAAGTGTCTATTGTGTGAACCTAAAGAAATGAATGCATACATATATTAATATAGAATTAGGTAGGTCTATCATGTTTCCTTTTGCTGCTCTATTTGAGGACAACATTAGTAGAGGAGTATTCAGAATTCTGTCTTAGTTCCGTTTTTTAACATATCAAACAGAGGCATAACCTTGACCTGCTGGGCCCCATTGCAAACTCTGTACCGGGACCTAAACTTTATACAAAGAGACTGGTACTTAACAATTAACAATTCAATAAAGTGGGAGACACCTTATGGACCCCTTCAGTTTACATCTATTAATAACAACACTATTTCTAGCTATTAGATGATTTGTATTCTCCTTTTTAGCCATCCTCATTTGTCCCAGAGCTGGTGGGTGGAGACTAACTGCAACAAAGTCTCCCATAGAAGGAACATACATAAAACAGCAGATTATTCTCTTGCTTTCACTCTAACATCACGGAGGACATTATAGAAAAGGTCTGATATATAATATATTTTGTACAGCAGTTGGAGTGAGAAAGAAAACTTAGCTGCATCAACATATGTCCCTCTTAAAAAAGTCCTGCTTTCCCGGTATACAGGTATACAAAGTGAGAGACAACACTCACTGCATAAAACTAATATAAAAAGCTGTGTGTGGGAAGAGGCAGCAGGACATTCTAGTTTCTATGGGGCACATGTATCTTTAGTTTTTAATTTTTGGGGGGGCTTTTCTGCTGGTCAGATATACACTGGAGATCAACATTAGAGAGCAATGTATGATGACTTGATTTTTGCAGGTGTGTTTTTTTCACCAGAGATTGCAGGTTTTTAAAATGTTGTATGGCAAAACATGAATTATACATCTGGAATCAGGTGATAACTCAGGGGACACATCTTAACGTGGATGCATAAAAAAAAATTGCCACTATGCCTAAAATTGTGAAACAAGTAAACAAAATGATACATGTGCCCCTATGGGTCCTGTCATGAGTCCCTATGATTCAATCAATGGGCTTTCTATTTTAACCCCTTAATGATCGCCGTATCGGCAGTCGTTAAGGTCTTCAAATTATCTCATGTGAGTTCCCACTTGTATGACAGTATACTATAAAAAAGGGGGAAAAAAAGTTCTATATAAAAAAAATCTAACAAAAATGTAAGAAAAAACACAAACACATAAAAATTGCTCATCTCTTTAACAAAAAAAAGGAAAATCCCTTAAATGACAAAAAAACTATACATTTGGTATTGCTGTATGTGCATTAATCCAAATAAATAGTTTTTAGGTTATTTAGGTTTGATGATAAAGGCAGAATTTTTTTTATTAGAAAAATGTCAAATTTGCAATCTTTTTAATTATGCTGCACAGAAAGGGTTAAGCAGTACGATATATGAAATCCAAATTTATGCCATTTAAAACGACATTTTGTCCACAAAAAAGAGACCCCCATACAGCTATAGTGGCAGAAAAATAAAAAAGTTATAGCTTGTAAAATCCATTGACGAAAACACGAAAAATTTGCCTGGCATTTACGTGGATTGATAACAAATAAAAGTAGATAAACGCAGTCCAAGTGCCTGGACCTATGAGTAAGTGTCCCTGGTTTATCGTGATGGGTTTTGATGGTAGATTTTCTTTAACTTCTATAGTTGTGTCAAATGGATGGACCCTCAGAACAAGGAGCAAACAACCCATTTAAGCCTCTGGTAGCAAACCCTCGACATTAAGAAGTCCTTGGTAAAGTATTGGTAGAGTTGCCTTTCTCTGAAAATTTCTTATGTTGACTGCTAGTGTGAAGATAACACAACTCGACCTACCTGATTAATATTCTGCTCACGTCTCCTTGTAAGCCGAACACAGGGAGAGACATTCAATCCAGCCACTGTAAGAGCTGATATTCTGCTTTCAATATCTGAAATCTGAACAATAATATAGAGCTTCTGATTAAAGCAAGCTAGTAATACATCATGTAATATATGCTATGTACTTAGCATAAATCATAATAGGAAAAATACTTCCATAAAGGATTGTTCCCTATTCACATGGGATAAATATCCAACTGCCAACTGCACCCCTCCACCAGTAATTGATGGAATGTAGAACCACAAGTCCCAATTACTCGCCTATAGTGAAGACTTCTGGCATTGGCTTGTCCTGTAAGCTGTGCTGGACGCCTCATAAAAGTCAATGGAGTCAATGTCATAAATGAGAAAACTCCCTTAACCACCTGCCAGTTTTGGACTAAGCACTTTCTGTTTCAACTTCACTTACACTTTTTTAATTACAGCATTTATTTTTATCTGTGTGCCACATCTATAAGCCAGGCTGTGATAAAGGACATGGCAAAATGGTAATGTTTTCTTACATTTTATATTATTATTTTTTTTTTGCTTAAATTTTATTCTTAAAGTTTCAATTAGTTCTATATGGGAACTTAAAAAAAATCTACCATCAAAATCTAGCATGGTAAACCAGGGTCACTTACTCATCGATCCAGACACAGTAACTGTGGTTATCTTCTCAGTGTTGTCTTTCCACAGGCTGTTACAATGAGCAGTGCAGGTCTCCCATTCCCCTGCACTTCCTGTACACAGGCAGAGGGAAGGTGAGACATGTTCTAATCATTGTAATAGCCATGAAAAGCCATCACTGAGGAAAACACCCACCCACTGGAAACACCCACCACAGGCCTCATTAGCATACATCTATAGTAAGTGTCCCTGGTTTATCCATGCCTGATTTTGATGGTAGATTTTCTTTAAGCATGCCATGTAGTGCAATGTATTTTATTTTCAGTATTACTGACAAGCAGCTTATTTGATTATGTTGCAGGTTGTTGGGGAAAGGTAAGTAAAATGTATTTACCTATGCAACAGAAATCACATAGATGCCACGGCCACTACGACCATGGCAGAGCTAAGCTTTTGCTTTGTACCACTCTATTATAAGGCTATTTATAAGGACCCAGAAAGAGTTGACATTTCCTAGATACAAGTCATTACTTGGTGGTGGGGAAAGTTCTCAAAACTTTTAATGAGTTTCGCCTCAAGTACAAAATTTCTTGCAGATGGTAAAGGGTGAATTTTAATTTTGCTGATGGAGGAAGCATCATTCACATCATTCAGCCAAAGATTCATTTGGTTACTAATGTTTTAACTAGACAGTTGGGTGAAGGAGTTTTTGTAAATCTGTTATCTTAGGTACCTGTAGCTGTACTCTGGACACATGGCCATATATTTAGAAAGGGGTTTATATTTACTATAATGTGAGTAGGGTTCCCTTGAATATGATGAATGAAACAGAAAAAAATCAACTAATATAAATCATGCAAAACATATTCATATGTTATGTATGCACGCTTGAAGGAAACCTACCACTATAGATCTACCTATTAAGGTAGATCCGGTGGTAAGTATATCTATGTAAGGACAGCCCTTTTTACGGCTTGTAGCTGCACGCTTAATAGGTAGATCCATAGTGGTAGGTTTCCTTTAACTAAGCCAAACCCCTATGTTCATTAAGCACTGACCATAGTGATTCGTTCTTAAACCTTAAAAAGCGGTGACGTGTTTAGACCTTACCAACCAACTCCCCATGAGGGGCCAATGACTAGAACTGGGCAATCTAAGATGATTGTATGTCAATAAGCAAAGCAAATTGTGCAAAAAAAATTACCTGGCGCTCAGCATGATGAACCTGAGCAGCTGCTGTTGCAACTTGATCTTCAAGATCTGCAAGTTCTATTTCTGTAGTCACACTGTTGATTTTGCGTGCAGAGTCTTCTATCTCTTCAAGTTGACCCTCTAACCCATACACAGTGCCTGCTGTGAGATACACCTGTAGGGTTAGTAAAATTCAGTTAATGTAGGTATGCCTGTATGCTTATAACTGTATGCCTATAACTTGAGCTGGTCACCGGAGCTTAGCCGGCATCAGGAAGCAAGGGGTGTCAGCTGTAACTAACAGCTGACTTCCCAGTGTAACACCCGTGCTCTGAGTGAGCTCCGATAGTTTAGCCTTTTAAATGCTGCAGTCAGAGCAATCGCGGTATTTAAATACCTTATTCAGAGCCTGTGAGATCCTGCCACACAGTATCTGCATAGGCTGACAATGATCATACCCAGCAAGCATTGGATGACTGCTTGTTCATGTCCCATAGTGGGACTATTAAAAAAGTAAAAAATAATTTTAAAATGAAATTAAATCAATAAATATAATTTAAATATAATTTTATAATAAATATAAAAGTTACATATAATGTGAAAAAGGTGAAAATTATCACAAATCATCAGAAATATGGTATCACTACATAATGGGGCAGATTTACTTACCCGGTCCATTCGCGATCCAGCGGCGCGTTCTCTGAACAGGATTCGGGTCCGGACGGGATCTATGAAGGTAGTTCCTCCGCCGTCCACCAGGTGGCGCTGCTGCGCTGAAAATCATCTGAACGCGCCGGAATACACCGAGCTGGACCAGGTGAAGGTAAGCGCTTCCCAAGCGACAAATTTTCGTTTTTTAAATGCTGCGTTTTTTCCGAATACGTCGGGTTTTCGTTCGGCCATGCCCCCCAATTTCCGTCGCGTGCATGCCAGCGCCGATGCGCCACAATCCGATCGCGTGCGTCAAAATCCCAGGGCAATTCAGGTACAATCGGCGCAAATCGGTAATATTCGGGTAACACTTCGGGAAAACGCGAATCGGGCCCTTAGTAAATGACCCCCAATGACCTATACAATAATACTGCATCATTATACAGTACCATAATGATGAACCCACTCGATGAACACTGTAAAAAAAATCCAAAAAGTGATGATCTCGTCCTACAAAAAAAGGGATAAAAAAAAAAGATCTACTCTACTGGTGTAATGGAAAGCAGTTCCTGCAAAACAAAAGCCCTGAACCAGCTTCATAGACAAAATAATAAAATAATTATACCTCTTGGAAGATGGCAATGCAAAAACTATAGTATTTTTCCCACATTGGGAGAGACTTATTATGCCTTCTCCACCAGTTTTCTGGCCAAGAAGGCACATGAATCTCCCCCTTCCCCCCAGTTCATAGCTTTCTCCAACCCGCATGCCACTATGGGCGTGTGAGAGCTGGGTATGCAGAGGGCAGGCTGGAGCGCCCGACATGCCACATTTACTATAGTCTCTGCCGGAAAACCTACCAATAGCAAAAACCTCTACCAATTCAGATATGGCAGAGTTTGCGCACACGTGTACTGAGATTCCAGAGCCACAAGTCAGTGGTGGAAAACCTATGGTATAGGTGCCAGACCTGGCACTCAAAGTCCTTTCAGTGGGCACCCAGGCCTTCACCCCAGAGTTCAGCAGACAGGACTAGGGGCGTCCTCCTGCTGTTTAAGGCAGTCCAAAATGTGCCGTGCTCAGTGCTATTTTAAAGTGAACCATCATTGGCTGCCTGGGAATCCAGGAGAAGTGACAAGTTGTGGACAGAGAAATTGGAGTTTCTCTCTCAGGACCCACAATTCTTCCTGTTTAGAGGACCTGGAGGGAATCTACAATTATAATACAAATTTCTCCCCTTCTTTTTACTTTATTGTTGTCCTTGGGATGCTGATACGATTGAAAGCTGTGATAGAAGAAGCAATATGGGACTGCTTATATTACCATGTTGGCACTTTCCAATAAATAAGTTGTTTTTGGATGGAATTTTGGCACTCTGTCTCTACCACCACTGCTTTTGCTGTCTTTATTATATTCCTCTTAGGGGTCTCCAGTATTATTGTCTGCTTTGGGGTCTCACTGGGGACTGCACTGGGGATCTTCAGTATTTGTTTTAGTTCTATGCTCTGTGTGTCTCCAGTCTTCTATGGGGTTTCCAGTATTATTGTCAGCTCAGGGGCTCTTCAGTATCAGTATTTGCCTGCTCTGGGGGCAGAGCCGGATTAAAGGGGGGGCGCACGGGGCAAGTGCCCCGGGGCCCCCACCACTTCACCCCCTAAAATGGGCCCCCACCAAGTGTGGCGATTCGGGCGGTCCCATTGCCCGGAATCGCCCACTCGGTGCTCCGACATTTACACCGCTTGCCGCGCGGTAGCGGCGGCTGCCAGTACATGTGTGTCTGCCAGCGCACAGGATGTCAGCTTTGCTGTGCGGGCGGAGTGTGACGTCACACTCCGCGCCGCCTGCAGGAGGATGCAGATATCCCGTGCGCTGTGTTTTATGGCAGCTGCCATAGACACACATGTACTGGTGGCATCCCGAAAGAGGAGCAGGAGGTCGCCGCGCATCGTGGGAACGGGAGGTAAGTACAGATTTATTATTTTACTGGGGACTTGTTATGAATTATGGGGCGCTGTATTTATAACTGCTGGGCTGTATATTCATGGGAGGCTATTGTATATTCATGGGAGGCTACTGTATATTCATGGGGGGCGCTGTTTATTGGGGGGCTGCTGTATATTATTGGGGGGCTGTATATTCATGGGAGGCTACTGTATATCATTCGGGGACTGTATGTATGACTTGGGCTGTTTATTCATGGGGGGCATGCTGTATATTATTAGGGGTTTATGTATAACTGGGGGGTCTCTTTATTTATGGGGGGCTGTAGGTATAACTGGGGGCTGTATATTCATAGGGGGATGCTGTATACTATTGGGGGGCTGTATGTATAACTGGGGGGCTGTAATTATAACTGTGGGGGCTTTATATATCACCAGAGGGCTGTATAAATAACAGCAGGCTATATATATATATATATATATATATAACTTGGGGGCTGCATATATAACTTGGGGACTGTATATATTAATTACTGAGGGATGTATGTTTATGAATTACTCTGGGTTGTATCTATTAATTACTGGGGGCTTTATATCTAATGCTGGGGGATGTATATATTATTACAAGGGACTGTATATCTATTAATTACTGGGGGAATGTATACAATAATTACTGTGGAATGTACATTTATATATTACTGGGGGCTGTAGACATGTCAAATTGTGCGATCATGGACCCATTTACATTTTTGTGCATGATGCCTAAGGGGGAAACGTGTCTTACATGGATTACTGACTAAGGGGGGACCCTACCTATTCTATGGATGCTAAATGTGTACCCTGTCTGGGCTATATTCTGTAGAGGGGGCCCCACCAGGTTTTGCGCCCAGGGGCCCCCACCAATCTTAATCCGGCCCTGTCTGGGGGTCTCCAGTATGGTCAGTCTGCTATGGGATCTCCAGTATTTGCATTGTATTGTTTTGTAGCTTGGGTTGGTATGGGTGTGGAGGTACAAAATTTGTGTTTTCTCCCTTTATTTGAAAGGGGCAGGCCATTTTTGTGTTTTTTTGCCACTTTTAAAAAACTTTTTACATTTTTTAATTAAAACTTTATTTTTTATTTTTCTTTTTTTTAAATATGTTCTCCCACAAGTGGACACTTACATGAGATCTCTTATAAAATGCACTGAACTACTTAAGAAGTAGCACTGCATTATATCTGCCAGTAAGAGGCATCTATAGATACTATATAGATACTTGTCACAGGCAGATCTGGAGTCCTTCACCAGACCCTGGGCTGCCATGCAACACTATCGGCACCCTATGATAATGCTCACACAGTGCCAATGGGAGGCAGAGGGCACTCCCTCTGTAGCCACTTAGACCTGTGGTAAAGATTACTACTATCCTTATAGCGTGGGGAATATTTAACAAAAGTGGCGCAAAATAGAACAAAGCACAGTTAGATCAGACATACTTATGCTGTGCCAGATTTAACACTAAGGGCCACATTTACTTACCCGGTCCTGCCACGATCCCCGCTGTGCGTTGCCGACGATAATGCTTTAGGCCACGATTCACAAAGATATCCTGTATGTGTCGCTTCCCCGCTCAGGTCTGCCACAGTACACCTTCTTCCTCCCGGTGTATGTAAGTGCATGTCTTCTGACACTATTTTTAAGTTAAATCCTGCGGTTTGTTTCCCGTTCCCCCAATTTGTGTTGCAAATCTGATCGCGTGCAACACAATCGCCTGGTAAATACCTGTCCCAGTCGAGCGATCTCTGCGAACGTAGGAAAACCCGACGGAAATGCGATCCGCAGACCCTTAGTAAATAAGCCCCTATATCTGATGCTGGATGATAAATCTGACGTAGACTGTGGAGTACTACATTGCACAATCTATTAGTTGGTCTAGTTTTCTCTCGAAAATTGTGCCAAATGACTTGCCGTGTTTGCCGAATTTTTGGCACAAAGACCTAGCCCCTTTATTGAGACCACGTCCTTTTTGTCTTACTAGTCCTCTTAAAACAGTATAAATCCCTAAATAAATGTGCCAAAAAGCATTATATACAGTTTTTTTTAAAGAATTGGCACCAGAATTCAGGTGCAGTCAGCTTGATTAATCCCCCCATTGTCATTGTATTAAACTCATGGGGGGTTATTTATCAGGGCTTCTAAGACAGTTTTCTGGTGTTCTGCCCCTGAAATAACCCTAATTTTTTTTAACACCAGAAATTGTGATTATTTTCCCCTTTACATTGCCTCCACGCCAAGTTTCTATGGAGGGGGCACGAAGGGGCAGCAGCCAGCGGCGTAGTGACCTGTGCACTGGCTATACCTGTGCATCTTTATGCCAGGCTCTGCCACAGTAACTAGTTAACATCTGATAAAAACTCTCATTGTGTTTACTGACCCTAAAGAACACACCATTTCCAGAAAGTGATATTCAGGGTGCAGTCACACGTGGTATTTAACGGCTGTGTTTCAAAATGCATTGCAACAGCTGAAGGGAGATTTGCCTAATTAAATAGCTGTTAACATTTGCGTTTAAAAATGCAACAGTAAACTCACATGTTAACACATGTGCTAGCATTGTGTTGACAAGCATAGGCCAGCACGATGGTGCAGTGGTTAGCACTACAGCCTTGCAGCACTGGGGTCCTGGGTTCAAGTCCTATCCAGATCAACATCTGCAAAGAGTTCTCTCCATGTTTGCACGGGTTTACTCAGGTTTCCGCCTACACTCCAAAACATACTGGTAGACTGATTAGAGTGTGAGCCCCATGGGGACAGGGACTGATTTGGCAAGCTCTCCGCAGCGCTGCGTAATCTGTGTGCACTATATAAATAACGAATTATTATGTACGTTAACAAGATGTTAACATATGTGTTAACTGTAACGTTCTGTAAAGGCAAGTGTTAGCCTCATGCAGAAACACTGTATCTGTATTCCCTATTACGTTTTATTAGTCTGAGTGGCCATTATGTACTAGGTGCCATATGTTGTGTGCTATGATGCCCAATATTTCTTTAAATATATGATGGTCTGTATCTGCTTTATTTTCTCTTTGTAACATAAATACAACATCCTTAAACGTCATTAACTTTATCTGCACGTCACCTCTTACCATCATCAAAAATCATTTTAATATACCACAATTAGCTCACCCACAAGAGATAAGGAACATGATCATGTTACCCACAGTAGAACTTTTTGACATGGTTTCCTCCTGATTATGGTATTATTTAAAGAGCTCAGATCGAATACTAGAGCCACTTGATTCTACCTCTTGATCAGTACTTATGTCTGAAAGCCTGAGCAGGAAAAGAAAGCTTTAAAGACCTGAACATTGGCTGACTGGTGCCATGTTACACACAAAACAAATGACTAAATGTACGCCAGTTGCACTGCATTAAAAGCCACTTCACACCTGAACCAGTCATACCTTATACATGGTTACCCAGTGCATGTTTTATACATCTACAAACAAAGGGCAGATTGGCTATCGCCTTCCTATTAATGTAAAGCTACTGTTAAAATAAGAATCATAAAATCAGTCCTTGCACTGCTGCAAGTTTTTTTTTCCTTATTTTCTTCACACATGTAGGGGAATATCATTAAGATTATAAGATTAGATGATTAAATGATGCATCCAGGATAATGCCCTCCTAGTTATTGTTTCCCAACTATAATGGGGGGAGTGATCACCAAGTTGGTTCCTTGTACTGCTTTTTTGAGACATTTGCTTTGGAACAGTGGGACAAAGCATTCAAAGTGTGCCATGGGCTATCTGTATCGAGCAAAACGCATGAAACTTAGTTTGAAATTCTATCACGACCGAAAGGGGTCCCTACTAGACTACACTCGTCTACCCAACCTGCCCTACTGAATGTTGGCAATGTCGACATGCTCTAATTACTTCTTCCATCTATATCTACAAAATGCTTGCTACTGGGACACATCTTGATTGTGGTGCGATCACTAATTCCCCAGAGATGGAAGTCCTCTCACCTCCTCTCTACCACAGACCTTTTTAGGGAACTTCTCCTTTTCCAGAGAATGGCAGAACTCACTGCAGATACTTATGGTAATGGTAATAAAAACTCTGTACACGGAGTCCCTCTATTGATTTCCATCAATCTCCATGTTATGCTACTTTTGACTAAAAGGGGTCATATAGTGCCCAACTGCAGTAACTGTTCTTGATACCCCTTATCCGCTTACCCAATTCTTCCTTTCTATCCCTCTTCCCTCTCCCCTACTAGTGTCTTTTCTCCCATGATTTTTTTCTACATACTTGTGTTATTGGAACCCATGATGGTTACATTAGCCTTTCAGAGGTAAGTTTTTGCTGTTCTTCTTAGGCTAAATTCACACTGCCGTGAGCCCGCCGCACCGTAGTACGGCGGGCACACGGCAGCGCGGGGAGAGGAGGGGGAGGTGAGCGCAGCTCACCCCCGCCCCTCTCCATAGAAACTAATGGCGCACGGCGCCGTAATACGGGGAAAGATAGGACATGTCCTATCTTTCCCCGGGCTACGGAGCGGTACGGTGCCGCACGTGTGCTGCACCGTACCGCTCCCGTACAGGGCCGTGAGCCCATAGGAGTGTATGGGGGACGTATATCGGCCGTATATACGTCGGCCGTATATACGTCCCCCATACTGTAGTGTGAATGTAGCCTTATACTGGTTTTGCTTAGGCTCAATCTAACTCAGTTTTTTTTACATTATTAAAAACATTTTCTGTTTGCCTTATATTTGCTTTATATTTCATTTTGTACTTGTAATTCTGAATAAACAATGATACAAAAAACCCTCTCTTGCTGGCATAGGAAAAAAAATCTGAATAGGTTGTTTAAGAATTTGTGACTTTGTGCAGCTTTTAAAAGTTACATACAAAAGTGTATTATGCAAAACACAACAAAAATTTATACAGTCATTAGTTGGGCTTGTAAAGCTTAATAATTGACACTACAATGGCTTGTAACACAGGAAGACACACAAAAATATTTAAAAAAAAAATCCAAATCAAATCAACACACGAAAATAAGTTATTGTACAAGACCCAACAGTATAATAGCGGACTCATATATAAGTATTGGCTCAAAAAATGTAAATGATAGGTAGTAAGGCTCTCTGTACAAAAATGGACATGTACATGAAATATAATCCACATAATAAATTAGAATTAATATATACATACACAAACATGGGTAAAAAAAATAATTAGGCAGTGTAATCCAGTATTTATAGAGTCTCGGGAGTTTTCTAGATGTCATTTGTACATCAGATTTATCCTAGGGGCTCAGATAGCCTGATAAATGTGGTTTGATTTTGGCACATGAGGTGACACTGGGGGTCATTTATCTTAGAATTTTGTCTTTTTTTCTCATAATTATGTGAGTTTTTATCGCACATCTGATATATTTGTGCCTAAATTTGCGACTTTTCCACTCACCCATCAAAGTTAGCCGTGCAAGACTTTTTTTTAGTATTTCGTCTGATATAGCTGTAAAATCCAGAAGTGACCATGTGAAAAAGTCCCAATTTTGGCGCAAATCGTGGTTTAAAAGTTGCAAATAATCTCCAGTCCCGATCATGCGTAGGAAAAACTTTAGAAGAAGTTGCAGAAGAGTTTGAAACTTTTGTGCAACTTGTAAATAAAAAGTCGCAAAAATTCCATTGACTCAGCTGCCTGATATATCAACCTCTAAGATAATTTAAACAAGTCCAAAACCCAACAAAAAACAAGAAAAGACATGAACAAATGTCCCCCATTTGTGTAGTTATAGGGTAGATTTGAGTGTATATATATATATATATATACATATATATATATATATATATACACACACACACCGTATATACTCGAGTATAAGCCGACCCGAGTATAAGCCGAGGCTCCTAATTTTACCACAAAATACTGGGAAAACCTATTGACTCGAGTATAAGCCGAGGGTGGGAAATGCATTGGTCACACTCTCCCCAGTATATAGCCAGCCAGGCTCTGCCCCAGTGTATATAGCCAGCCAGCCCCTGCCCCAGTGTATATAGCCTGCCAGACCCTGCCCCAGTGTATATAGCCTGCCAGACCCTGCCCCAGTGTATATAGCCTGCCAGACCCTGCCCCAGTGTATATAGCCTGCCAGACCCTGCCCCAGTGTATATAGCCTGCCAGACCCTGCCCCAGTGTATATAGCCTGACAGACCCTGCACCAGTGTATATAGCCTGCCGCCGCTGCCAGACAGATCGCACAGAAGATATACAGGGGTCATCGGAAAGGTGAGTTTAGATATATTTATTTTTTTGACTCGAGTATAAGCCGAGTTTGGGTTTTTCAGCACATTTTTTGTGCTGAAAAACTAGGCTTATACTCGAGTATATGAGGTATATATATATATATATGTAGATCCATTATTCGGTGGATGCATCTCACTAGTAAAAATACTAAGTGCCAGGTTTAACATGCAAAATCTGTCACCGCAAAAAAGTTGGTGAACTCTGTCAGGCCTGTGCAGGGAAGCGCCAGAAATCAGAAATCTCACATTCTTAATGAATCTGGCGCACCAAGCACAGTTTCCTACATTCATAGTAAATGTGTCCCAATGTGTCCATGTTTTAGAAGCTGGTCCTGAAATTACAGGCAGAGTATTTATTTATTTTTTATTAAATTTGTATTACATTTGACTTTTCTACTAATTTAAACTTCTAGACCTCATCTGTGGAGATAAATATCAAAATTTAATGTCCCTACCACTAAAATGGCAAGTTCAATGAGGCATCCAAATATCTGTTTCCCTTTGACATTATTCCGATTATATTAGTTGTATGGTATTTTTCTGGTGCAAATAAGGAAATAATATTGCAGAATATTAGAAAACCAGTCTTACATTTTCTTCCAGTTTGGTGAGTTGTTCATCTAGTCTGAGTGGGTCAGCAGCTACAGGTAAAGCCTCTCGGTCAAGTGTGTTTCCTGGGGAATCCCATGGATCTGTGGTTCCTGCTATCAGTTCCTCTGTTGCATTGATGACCTTTAGGACCTCTGTTGATATGTTGCAGAGAGACACAGCAGAGTATTTCTGTTTATGTACGGGACAAAATAGTACAATGTTAGAGAATCAATGTATACCAGCCCACGTCTACAATGATATCATACACTGCTCAAAAGTATTGTCGAAAATAGAAGAAAAATAAGAATAAAAAACAGATCCTTTTCTTTAGCCCAGAACAACTCATGAACTAGTGTAGTGGTCTTACAGTAACAAGTTTTAACTTCTCACTTTCCACAGAATAGATGAAGAAGGAGGCACATTGCCGGAATAAATTTGTGTTTTGTTCTATTCAAGTGGAGAAACACAAGACACCAGTTTCCATGATCAGCAGACGGATTTCGGCTGACACTTATCACCTACAATTCAGATAAATTGTATGTTGAAAACTTGGCACAACGTCTTTAAAAAGTAACTAGCCCCTTGAAGCTATTTTTTTTTTTTTTAATTTCAGAAATGAATTGTACAGGTGATAGTAATAAACTTTGTAATATACAAGAAAAACCGCTTCTTAGTCCATTTGCTGCTCCTTCCTTCTCCTTTAGTGAGCAGTGTATCATATACCCTTCTCAAGTCAGTACCCAGCAGATAGATAAGGAGATGAGGCTATATATTAAAGGGGTTGTCCAAGACTTTCCAAAAAAACAAAGGTGGGGGCTGGTTAAAAAGATAAACACGTACCTTCCACCCGGTGCCCTCCGGGTGCCCTGCACTGCTATCGCTCCAGTCCGTGCCCTATGTAAGCACACATGGCCACGGAAGCAGCGCTGCATGCAGTTTATGGCTGGCCGAGGTGCCGAGGCACACCCACCTGTTCCTGTTCCCAGCATTGTTTATGCGGGACAGATGGGTGTCGGGTCTGACCTGAAGCTGAATGCAGCGCTACTACTGCGACCATGTTTGCTTACATAAGGGCATGGACTGGAGCGACAGCAGCGCGGGACACCCGGAAGGCGCTGGGAGGAAAGTACATGTTTCGGACAACCCTTTCTCCTTTACTTGATTGTTCATCTATCTAAGGAGAAAGGACTATGCAGTTAATTTCTATAAAGAGTTAAACCATTTGAAACATGACATGACCAGGTCTTGTTGTCCAGGAGGTAAATCTGATCTCTATACATTGCTAAAAGCAGAGAGAAAGGAAGAGGACTCAAGAATATTTCTCTTTGATAAAGTATATTATAGTTATAACTATTTCCTTTTGTACTATTGACTTATGCAATTCGTTTTAAACGTTTAGTTACATTTAACATAGATTTGATTTTTTGGAGGGTGCAATAAACTACAGAACAGTGCAAGTGACATCTATTTTAATAAGGGAATACTGTTTAAGCATGTTATGAGGTTTTACATATTTTGCCAATTGTTCCCATAGATTTCACCCATTGCAATGCAGTCATGGTTAGTGAAGGCACATCCAATGCATATTTTATAGTTTGTGAAGTTAGCATATCATAAGTTTCTAATTACTGACATGTCAGTGGCAACTCCATCAACATGGTAGTCTGGGAATTACAGAAACCTGTAGCATGGAGTTAAAAAGACTGACATGTCACAAATGTGATTTAAACCAAATTCTCTTTTAGCATGAACATTTTTAATGTAAGTAACATTTTCTTTTCTTTTGGTCAAATAGTACAAGTATTTTGTGCCAATGGGCTAATAGGAGCATTATCCCATGTCCTAGTAAGCTACTTTAAAGCTGAAAATTAGGTGGCAAGTTGTCATGTGCTGCTGGACACCATTATGAAAATACTTAAAAGAACTACAAGGAATCTAATATTAGAAGTCCTTTTAGATCTGATGGTAGATTCCTCCTGCCTGTCACTGCCCTCATCCGTAATTTGATAATCCTGGAACCTAACCTAACTTGTTAAAAAAACTATTTTAGTAATATGTAAATTAACTGCAGAGCCTACTATCTTGGCCAGGTACTGGGAGCTAAGGCTAGTGCACCCTCTGCAGTTAATTTACATATTACTAAAATAAAGTTTTTTAACAAGTTAGGTTAGGTTCCAGGATTATCAAATTACGGATTAGGGCAGAGGCAGGCAGGAGGAATCTACCATCAGATCTACTTCTGATAGTAGATTCCTCATGATAGGTTTTTGTGTTTCATTAAAAATATAGCTAGATTTTAAATCTCTAGTTGCTTCCTCCTCTGCACTGCTCACCCTTTACCTGCCATCCCGACATGAGAACTACTACAGGACCTAGAGTGATTTCAGAAACATGTGACTGTTCACATGCTTTGTGCATCAATGCAAGGTCCTTAAACTATAATGCTACCAGAAGATAATACTAATAATTCCTTTATTTATATAACGACACAGATTATAAAGTGCTGCACAGATCTTGCCAAATCAGTCCCTGTCCCCAAAGTGGCTCACAATCTAAACAACCTACCAGTATGTTTAGGAGTATGGGAGGAAACCAGAGGATCCGGAGGAAACCCACACAAACACAGAGAGAATATACAAACTCTTTGCAGATGTTGACCCTGGGATTTGAAGCCAGGTCCCCTATGCTAACCACTGTGCTGCCCCCAAAATGGGGCCAGACAAGTCAAAGTTGACAAGAAGAGCTGTGTGTGTAACAGAGAGCTGTGCTTAGGGTGTTTATCTAAGTAATTTTATGTAGCAGACCTGAGTGAGTGAATGTAGCCAGAGGTGTGTGAGTGAATGGCTGAAGCAAAGCTTTGTGTGACTGAATGGATATAGCAGTGCTGTGAGTTTATAGATGTAGCAGGGCTGTGTGTGAATGAATGGATGTAGCATTGCTGTGTGTGTTATGAGTTGCTTTGTTCTACGGTATAAAGAAAGAGTTGTTTTTGTATTTTTACAATACCACATTTAAATTCTGCCTTTTTTTGTCCAACTATGTAACCTGAACAAGAGATTATCTGAAGGCTTTTTTTAGAATAATACATGGCAATGGCCTATGTTGGCCTATGCATGAGTACAAACCGACAAGCTGACTGTTAGATCAAATATGCACTTACTTCAATTCCATGACTGATGCATGTAAGAGATTAACACCTCTTACACACTAGCGTTGCGTTTCACGTCAGGGTGCAATGCGTGAAAAACTGACGTTTTTGGCTGCGTTTTTGTTCCATTTTTCCTTGGAGTAATTAGCGTTTTTGCGTTTTTCACGCGCGTGTTGTTAGCGTTTTTTTTTGCGTTTTCGGCGCATTTTTCACGTGCGAGTCAATGGGAGAATCGAGCATTTTTCAAAGGGACCATGGTTTGGGATTAAAATGGGTTATTTAATTAAAAAATAATGTCTTCTGATAAGTTGCAAACATCTGCGATCTATTCTTCACTGTTCCCCGTGTATATTATCTCCCGACAAGTTAGCAGATGTGAAGAACAGTGAAGAATAGAATAAAACCAGTGAAAACAGTGACCACAGGATCATTTAAGAGAAAAACACAGTGCAGAACACAGTGCAGAAAAGATTACAGATGTTCGGCACATCTGCTTACTTGTCGGGAGATACGCGCGGAACGTTGCGGCCAAAATAGCATGTGAAGAACAATATATATGTGTGTGAAGAACAAATTGCAGATGTTTAAATACATCTGCAATGTGTTCTTCACACATATATATTGTTCTTCACATGCTATTTTGGCCGCACCGTTCCGCGCGTATCTCCCGACAAGTAAGCAGATGTGCCGAACATCTGTAATCTATTCTGCACTGTGTTCTGCACTGTGTTTTTCTCTTAAATGATCCTGTGGTCACTGTTTTCACTGTGTTCACTGGTTTTATTCTATTCTTCACTGTTCTTCACTGTGTTTTTTTAATTAAATGATCGTTCGCGAGCAGGGGAAATACTGTTATTCTGGTCACCTAGCAACCCTTACGTTTAAAACGCATTGCACTCGCATTGCACTTGCAATGATTGCGAGTGCAATGCGTTCTTGATGCATCTCCATAGACTTGAATGGGGCGTGAAAATTGCGTGTGACTCGCAAAAATAGAGCATGCTGCGATTTTGACGCGCGTGCAAACGAACGCAAGCACGCGCGTCAAAAACAACGCTAATGGAGAAAGAGCCATTGAATACAATGGGACAGAGTGCAATGCAAGTTCTGCGCGTCAAATGCACGCGCAGAACTCGCGCGTGAAAAACGCCAGTGTAGAAGGGGCTTAAGGCCCCTTCCACACTTGCGTTGCAGATCACGTTAGAGTTTGATCAGGGTGCGATCAGGGTTTGGTCAGTGAAAATCTGACATTTTTCATCAGAGTTCAATCAGTTTTCAGTCAGAATTTTTTCAGTGTCTCAGTTCTTCACGCACGTTTTCAATGCAATTTCAATGCGCTTTTCACGCGCAGATAATTCACATGAAAAGGACTCAGGACTGAGCTCTATCTTTTCTATGGCAATGAATGCGTGAAAAACGCATTGCACTTGCATGTGTCTCAGAGTGTGATGTGTTTTTGATGCGTCTCCTTAGACTTGTATGGTGCGTTTTTCAAGCACCTGATTTGCAAAAGTAGAGAAAGCTAAGATTTAAATGCATGTTAAAAAAACACACTTGTGTGGGTAAAAAAGAATGCAAGTCTGAAAAAACATTGATCACAATGGGTCAGAGTGCAATGGAAGTTCTGCGAACACGCAGAACACGCCCCTGAAAAACGCAAGTGTGAAAGGGGCCTTAGACTGGCAACAGGCGAATGTGTTCAGCCCATGGAAACTGACCCATATACTGGTCCAATTCCACAGATTCCAATTCCAACACAGTGCAGTGGATGGGAGTCCTTGCATCCTATTTCTGTATGATCCCTGTTCTTGTCTGCTGGACGAACAAAACCACCAAATTGGCACTGCAGTTCAATCAGCATACAGGGCGGTTTCCATTGGTTTTACACGTTCTTGTGCAGCTGGCTTTATACAGCAGGGTAGCAGGTGTCAGGTATATCTCAAATTAAAAAACAGCCATAGCTGGATTTAAAAAAAAAATTGCCAATTAGTTGGTAAAAAGTACTAAAACCCATATGTTGAACCTAAATTCATGTGACCGTTTCTGACATTTGATATATTGTACAAATCTACAATTACAGAGCCAGTGTTTTATAAGCATTTCATTAAGAAACATAAAGTCACCAAATTGCAAACAAACTTTGGGTTTTGACCCTATTATAATGGTAAAGACTCATAATGAATAAGATGAGAGCTGTTCCTTGCAGATCAGAAGCTCTTCAAGAGTAGATAGAGTCACCTGTAGCCCTCCAAAGCTCTAGTGCTTTTTACACTTACAAGTGCCACTTAGATTGAAATACATCCACCAAGAACATTATGGAAAAGGAATAGAAATCAATGCTCCTCAAGAGTAGTGATGGGTTTCATATGCTGAAACCTCCTTAATATCACTAATGATAAGGGATGTCTTTCGATGCTCCATATTTTTTTCAACCCATACACAAAAAACACTTTTTAAAGGATGCTAAATTCAATATATTGTCTTGCTGCAGCTTCGTTTCAGGACTTTCTAATGAGCGATACGTCAACTACGGCAATCTCATCATATGCACGTTGTAATTAACTTCTTATTATTCATGAAAATATACATGAAGAACCCATTCACACTAGTATAAGAAGATTATTTCTGGTTTAACAGAACACTGCATATCACGGATCCTGAGCAAAATGACAAAAAGGTTGAATTGCAACAATTTGGCCTATACCTGACAAAAGACAGTGGGCCACATTTATTAAAGCTCCTGCACTAGTTTTTTGTCTGACTCTGCATATTCTTTTCAGTGCAAACTGAAAGAAAAAGATTCATGAAGGACGTGTGGTTCTAGGGACCAGGCATGTAGAGCCCATTCCTTTACCTCTTCTGTGTCACACAAAGACAAAGTGATTGAAAACAAAGATCTCAAATTTGGACTCATCAGACCAAAGCACGGATTTACACTGGTCTAATGTCCATTCCTTGTGATCTTTAGCCCAAACAAGTCTCTTGTACTTGTTCCCTATCCTTAGCAGTGGTTTCCTAGCAGCTATTTTACCATGAAGACTGCTGCACACAGTCTCCTCTTAACACTTGTTGTAGAGATGTGTCTGCTGCTAGCACTCTGTGTGGCATTGACATGGTGTCTAATCTGCTGTTTACCTGAGATTTCTGAAGCTGGTGACTCGGATGAACTTATCCTCCGCAGCTGAGGTGACTCTTGGTCTTCCTTTGCTGGAGCGGTCCTCATGTGAGCCAGTTTCCTTTTAGCGCTTGATGGTTTTTGGACTTTGGGAACACTTTAATAGTTTTCCCAATTTTTCGGACTGAATGACCTTCATTTCTTAAAGTAATGATAGCCACTTGTTTTTCTTTACTTAGAAAATAATACAAATTCTAACAGTCTATTCAGTAGGTCTATCAGCTCTATATCCACCTGACATATGCACAACACAACTGATGGTCCCAATCCCATTTATAATGCAAAAAATCCCACTTATTAAACCTGACAGGGCACAACTGTGATGTGAAAACATTTTCTAGTGACTACCTCTTGAAGCTCATCAAGAGAATGCCAAGAAAGTGCCAAGCACTAATCGCACACTTTTTTGTTAAGTATATAATTCCATATGTGTTAATTCATTGTTTTGATGCCTTAAGTATGAATTTACAATCAGTCATGAAAATACAGAAAACTCTTTGGTTGAGGTGTGTCCAAACCTATGGTTTTTACTTTACAGCCTTCTTAGGTGTCTGAGGCCACATATATGATTTCATGCAGCCCAGTATCTGCAGAGGTAGATGGCAGGAAGTACAGATGGGAGACTCATATTCCTGTTGTCCTGTTGCCCCCTCCCATGACATTTCTCATCTGAGCTACTGGCTCAGCTGTGTACCGTGGAAGATGTGCAGTATAATATGTATATTATGGTGCATATCCTCCACTCTTTAGTGTGGCAGTTTGGATGGCTGGGCCCTCTGACACTGAAGGCCCCATAGCAGCTGCTATGCCTGCTACCCCTGTAGTGACACCCCTGGTTTCTGTGCATATTTTGGTCAAGACCACAATCGAAACTTTTTTCTTAATGGCAAGTGTTGTATGATGTAAGAATGGCACGACTGCATCTACCTAGGAAAGGACTGATACAAATAAATATATTGCTACTTATTGGCCCTTTCATTTCATTTGTCACAAAGGGAAAACTTTACAGGCGGTCCCCTACTTATGGACACCCGACTTACAGACAACCCATAGTTACAGACAGACCCCTGTGACCTCTGGTGAAGCCCTCTGAATGCTTTACTATAGTCCCAGATTGCAATAATCAGCTGTAAGGTGTCTGTAATGAAGCTTTATTGATAATCTTTGGTTCCATTACAGCAAAAAATGTTTAAAGTCCAATTGTCACTGGGGCCAAAAATAGTTTTGTCTGGATCTACATTTGTCTGGATCTATATTTTGTATAAAATATACAGTTTCAACTTACATACAAATTCAACTTAAGAACAAACCTTCGGACCCTATCTGGTACGTAACCTGGGGACTGCCTGTACTTAAGTATACCTGTATATAAAAAAAACACTGAACACATTATGACGTAAATGTAAGTCATAATGCCGTTATGGATGTATGAAGATGGCTCAGCTATGAGCCCTCTTTATACATGGTGGATGTTGGCTGCATTATGGAGCCAACACCCACCGTAGACACCCGTGATTGGTGCCAGCACCAATCATGAGTGTTAACCATTAACCTCCTACTGGCCAAGCCACCATCTAATCTTGGATTAAATTGTCAATCCCCATCACAATGGCAGCCTGGAGGACCTGTCATTGTGCAGAATCTATTACAGTGTGCCTCCAAATTTCCCTAGAACTGATATAAAAATAAACAATTACAGTCATGAACATGTTAGGTAAGTCCAGATCTGTCAACATATAAAAACTGTGAACCCTGTAACAGAAAATGGCGCCTAAATTTCCAAAACAACACTTTTTGCCATTTTTTGACACTTAAACAATTAAAAGGTGATCAAAAGGTCTTGCATTATCCAAACTGGTAGCAATAAAAACATCCTCACATCCCACAAGAAATGACACCTTATACAGGTCCGTACTCTAAAGTATGAAAAAGTTATTACGTCAGAATAGGGCAAAATGAAGATAATTTTTTAGTACAAAAGGTTTTAATTTTTAAAAATCTATTAAAACATATTAAAATCAATCTAAATTTGATATTCCAATGATCGTACAAACCCAAGGAATAAAGGAGAGGTGTCATTTGAAGAGCGCAATGAAAGGCCTAAAAACTTTGTTCGCAAGGAAATGACACATGCAGTTTTTTTTCAATAATTTCATCGCATTTGGAATTGTTTTTCCAGCTTTCTAGTAACCGGCATAGAATATGAAATGTAGTCACTAGTGTGTACAACTCCAAAAATGGAAAGATAAAAGAGTTATGGATTTTTAGAGAAGGGGAGTGAAAAATTGAAACACAAAAAAACAAAAATGGCCTGGTCCTTGAGGGGTTAATATAAGGAAAACAGTAAAGGAAAAGTGGTTTCTGTAAGTGCTTTTACTTCCCACTTAAAAAAAAACACTGAACTCAATATCACATGTTGTATAACGTGTATATATTCTACAATGTAATGTGCATAATCTTTACAACATGTACATTGATTAATATGAGTGTTTTTAAGTAGTCCAGACCCTTTGGATTGTTTCTTATTAATTACTAATTTTTTCGATTTGGTTTCCATGAATATTCAGTCTACAGACCAATAGGTCAAATAGCACCGAGTACAGAAATATTTAATTTTATAAAATAATAAATTGTAGTCAATATGACTAGGTAATTAAATAAACCAGTTCAATGTCTTGACAAATGTAAATATTTTTCATTGCGTTTTAGATTAATTAAGCAATAATATACCCACAGCAGGATTTCATGTATTAATTGCACTGTCACCATATACCGATAATAATTATCGATAACTAAAGTCAGAATGATATATACTTTTTACTGGCTGGACCTTCTTTTATCCTTAACCCTTTAGGTCTCAGCCTATTTTAGCCCCAAGGACACAGCCCCATTTGTCAGATCTGCCCTGTGTCTCTATAATTGGTTATAGCTTTGGAACTCTTTATCATATCCAGGGGATTTTAAGATCGTTTTCTCGTGACACATTGTACTTCAAATTAGTTTGGATGATATCTTTTGTGTTTAGTTAAGAAAGAAAAGGGAATTTTGGGAAACTTCTGAAAGATTCTCCATTTTGAGCCGGTACCAGCAGCCGGAGGTAACGGTAGGTCTGGATGTACTATTACACTGAGGTGCCCTTAGGGGTTAAAGACCACAGATTTGTTTTCTGCATTGATTCTGTTTAAAATGCAAATCTCTTTTACTTTTCTATTACCATAGTTACATGGAGGCTTTATTTTTGCAAGGTGGGTCATATTGACAAATCTAAGTTGAACCATTTGGGGGTAGATTTCATATTTCTGAATGGTGATGGGTAAAAACAGCAATAACTTTTTTTGGGTGTTTTACATTTCACAATTTTTTTATTACTGCATAGAAACTTTTCATTCGTTTTATGTATATTTGTAGATATATTTAAGTGTGTCTATGGCAAGATAAGTCATATTTTTATAATATAATATTACTTAGTGACAGGCCTTAGAGCCTTTTTTTTAGGGGGTGGCTAATATGGCTGTCACACACTGAACCTAGACCAAAGAATCATTTGCGTTGTTTGGTTTGTTATCTCTGGACCTATTCTGCAAGTACTTTCTTGCACATGTATTTAAGAAGGGTTGAAGGGTCTGCACCTCATACATTTCTGCACTGAGGGGGCGTTCCAGGGCTCAATTGGACCGTGTGCCAGATGTAACATGAAAAGTCTGACACAATTGTGTTGCACGCCCCATGTTACAGGTGCACCAAAAAAAAGTGTCAGATTTGTGCACAGGGTGCCAGATTCATGAAGAATCTCTGCCCACTACACAGGCAAACTGCGTATAGCGCACTTTGAACTGTTCTTAGTAAATGTGTCCCATGGTGTTCACATTGCATTTTGAAACACTATTCAACATCTATGTAGAGGAAATTTGCCTAATTGCATTGCGTTAACATTGCAACACATTGTTAATGCAAATGTACTCTCAACAGCTCGTGAATGCAATGTAAATGCCACATGTGACCGAGAGAGATTACCGACTAATGTAGGGCTGGTGCTGTGAGGCTGGAGAGGCTGAAATGGCGGTCAAGTAGAAGTAGAAGTAGATGTTTCCTCTGAATAGAAGTCATTGGATTTACAGTAAGTGCTGGGCTTACACATGAGCTCACAATTCTGCACTTGATTAATAATAATAATTCCTTTATATATATTGTGCACACAGATTTTGCAACGCTGTACAAAGCTTGCCAGATCAGTCCCTGTCCCCAATGGGGCTCACAATCTAATCATCCTACCAGTATGTTTTGGAGTGTGGGAGGATTTCTGATTTCTGTCCACTGAAAGCCGGCACAGCTGCGCCAAAATCCGATTGCGTGCAACACAATCCCCTTCTAAATACCTGTCCCAGCCGTGCAATCCCTGAAAACGTCAGGAAGTCCAACGGAAATACGTTATGCGGACCCTTAGTAAATAAGCCCCAATATCTTTTATACTGAGCATGGTTCTATATTTATGTACTTAGCTGGGTTCTGGTTGTGTTTTTATGTACTTAACTGGGTTCTGGTGCTGCATTGATTTACTGAACTGGGTTCAGGCTTATTTACTGATCTTGGTTCTGGTGCTGCATTTTTTCTTCTATTTTCAGTTCTTGTGCTGTTTTTAACCCTTTAACGACACAGCCCTTTTTTGTTTTTTCATTTTAGTTTTTCACTCCCCACGTTCAAAAATCTATAATTTTTTTATTTTTACACGTAAAGAGCTCTGTGATGGTGTGTTTTCTGCATAACAAATTGCACCTCATAGTGATGGTATTGAATATTCCATACCCTGTACTGGGAAGCGAGAAAAAAATTCCAAATGCTGTGAAAATGGTGAAAAACGCATTTGTGCCATTTCTTGTAGGTTTGGATTTTACGGCTCTCACTGTGCAGCCCAAATGACATGTCTACTGTATTCTTTGGGTCGGTACGATCACGGAGATACCAAATTTGAATAGGTTTTATAATGTTTTCATACATTTACAAATATTAAAACCTCCTGTATTAATTTTTTTTCTATAATTTTGGCATTTTCTGGTACTTTTAATTTTATATTTTGGTGTATGGAGCTGTGGGTGGTGTCATTTTGTACGACTTTTGATGACATTTTTAATGATACCATTTTTAGGACTATAAGACCTTTTGATCAATTTTTATATAATTTTTTATATTTTTCAAAATGGCAAAAAAAAGTGGCATTTTCGACTTTGGGCGTTATTTTCCGTTACGGGGTTAAACGCAGTGAAAAAACGTTATTATATTTTGATAGATCGGGCAATTTTGGACGCTGCGATACCTAAAGTGTTTATGATTTTTACTGTTTATTTATATTTATATCAGTTCTAGGGGGGAATTAGAATGTTTTGGTTTTTTTTATTACGGTATATATTTTTTTCAACTTTTTTTTATTTTTACTTTCACTATTTTTCAGACCCCCTAGGTTGTATGATCGATCCTTCCAAGATGGCGGTGCCCATGTGCTGCCATCTTTTTGAATCCCCTGGGTATCACGGGATAACATCCCATCGACGGGATAACATTGTGGGTGTTGCTGGTAAGTCTTTGCTGCAATATGCGGAGTATTGCAGTATATAGTATCAGCAATCGGACCCTGCAGGGTTAAATTACCCTGGAGGATCTTAAATAATGGTAAAAAAAAATAAAAAAATATGATCAAAAATAGTAAAAATCATAAACACTTTAGGTATCATCGAGTCCCAAAATGTCCGATCTATCAAAATATTTTTCCAGCGTTTAACCCCGTAAATTGGCGCCTAAAGTCGCAAATGCCACTTTTTTGCCAATTTTGAAAAATATAAAAAATTCTATAAAAAGTGATCAAAAGCCCATACAGTCCTCAAAATGATAGCATTAAAAACGTCATCAAAAGTCGCAAAAAATGACACCACCCACAGCTCCGTGCACTGAAGTATGAAAAAGTTATTAGTGCCAGAACATGGCAAAATGAAGAATTTTTTTTTTTGTACAGAAGGTTTTAATTTTTTTAAATGTATGAAAACATTATAAAACCTGTACAAATTTGGTATCCTTGTGATCGCACCGAACCAAAGAATAAAATAGACATGTGATTTGGGGTGCTCAGTGAAAGCTGTAAAATCCAAGCCCACAAGAAAACGGAGCAAATGTGTTTTTTCATCATTTTCACTGCATTCTGAATTTTTTTCCCGCTTCCCAGTACACGGCATGGAATAATAAATACCATCACTATGAAGTTCAATTTGTTATGCAGAAAACAAGCCCAAACAGAGCTCTTTACATGGAGAAATAAAAAAGACACAGATTTTTGAAGGTGGGGAGTGAAAAATTTAAATGCAAAAACGAAAAAGGGCCACGTCCCTAAGGGGTTAAAGGACATCTACCACCAGAATGAAGGATTGTAAACCAAGTACACTTACATGCAGGTGTGTGCCCCCTCTGGCAGGATCTGTTCTTTTTTTAGCTTTTAATGTCATGGTTTGTACAAAATTATGCAAATGATCTTGAATGGCTCCAGGCTCCGTTAACATCTATGGAACCTGGAGCCCCTCAGGCTCATTGCATAATTGTAAAGCCTTTTTTTCTTAAAACAAAGTGCATAGGGAGCTTAAAGAAGAGCAGATCCTGCCAGAGGGGGCGCACAATCACGGCACGGTGGGCGCACGTTCGTCTGAATTAAGCCTAAAGTACAGTAAATTACCAACATCCAGAGGTCCGTTTGGAACAAGGGGTTGTCTGTAGGTCAGGCGTTCTTAAAGAGGACCTGTCACCCAAACGCCTCAGTGTAAGAAGGATAGCATTACCGGGGTATGGTGTAATCGTCGGACCGCTCACAGTCCGATGTATTCATGAGGGGGCGAGGTTGGGCGTGGTTAGGGGCGGTGACTGCCACATGACACGCGGCAGTCACCGCCACCCTATGGAGCCAGCGGGCAGGTTCGGGGAAGAAGCAGCGCCTCGGACCGTCCCACTTATGAATACATCGGACTGCTTTGTGAGCACTGTTAGATAGCGTTACCGGAGGTTTCTGGTAACGCTATCACTCTAACACTGCAGTGTTCGTTCAAGCGCTAGGAGATGCTTACTTTATTAAACCGAAATTTTGGGTGAGAGGTCCTCTTTAAGTAGGGGACCGCATGTATCTATTCCAAAAGGAGCAGATTCCCAGCGGTATACAGTTCTGTTTAGACGTGGTATTTTAGATGTATTTTTTCAGTACAGCGTGGGGAACTGGTTTAGCTGAGTGTGAGTTTTTTGACTAGGGTTGGGAAGTGTGGGGACTTATAGCCATTGATGCTGCTAGGGCATTCTGGAAAATATGCAAATATGCAAATAAGTTTTCCAGGAGGGGACAAGAAAACCTGCACCTCTTTTGCTACCTTACTATCAAGCAGTCCTTTTAGGAAGCCTAATAACATAATGTGGGATTAAAGACACTAAAATTTGAAGCGGAATTACATTTCTGCTGTGGATATTTTCCACATTGTATGTTATTACTGCTTCCCATACACTATAATGGTAATGCATTATATTATGCTGTGTATTTGCCACTTGGAAATCCCAAGTGGCACATCTGCAGGTTACATGCTACATATACAAATACCCTTAGGTTATCTGCATTGGTTGCCAAAAGGCTGTGGGATTTAACCCACTAGTAATCCTGTATCCATTGGACATGCATCAGAAACCAGCCACAGTCGGCATGTTTCTGATGTATGTAATGCTTCTACTTTGCTGCTGTTTGGGGGGTCGACAGGGCAGAGTAAAGTTTTATTTCTGCATTGGAATCCACAGCATTAAGTGACAGGTCCCTTATTTGCTTCGGATGAAATTTTTTTGTATCGCAATGTGTTTATGAGATTCATGTTGTAAAACTGTAGAAGGCTTTATTTTTAAAAGGATATTGTCAATACTGTAGGAAATAAAAAGCCATATTTTATATTGTCTCATGTAATAAAAAGTAAAAAAAATATAAAGATTCAAAAACTTTCATATACTGTATATACTCGAGTATAACCGACCTGAGTATAAGCCGAGAACCCTAATTTTACCACCAAAAGCTGTGAAAATCTATTGACTCGAGTATAAGCCGAGGGTGTAGTATACAGCTAGCCAGCCCCCATGAAGTATACAGCCAGCCCCCTGTAGTATACAGCCAGCTCAAAGTAGTATACAGCCAGCTCAAAGTAGTATACAACCAGCCCCCATGTAGTATACAGCCTGCCCCCATACAGTATACAGCCAGCCCCCATTTAGTATACAGCCAGCCCCCTTACAGTATACATCCATCCCCCATGTAGTATACAGCCATCCCCCATACAGTATACGGCCAGCCCCCATGTAGTATACAGCCAGCCTCCATACAGTATACAGCCAGTCCCCAAACAGTATACAGCCAGCCCCCCATGTATACAGCCAGCCCCCCATGTAGTAATCAGCCAGCCCCCATGTAGTATACAGCCAGCCCCCATACAGTATACAGCCTGCCAGCCCCATGTAGTATACAGCCAGCACCCATACAGCATACAGCCAGCCCCAATACAGTATAGAGCCAGCCCCCATACAGTATACAGCCAGACCCATGTAGTATACAGCCAGCCCCCATACAGTATACAGCCAGCCCCCTTCTAAGCGCATTAAAAATAAAAAAACGTAATACTCACCCCCGATCCTCGGAGCGGTTCGAGATCCCCGGCGGCGGCTCCCACAGCTTCTGTCTTCTTTCTTCTCTAGCCGGCAGAGTCGCATCCATGCGAACTGCCGGCGGGCGAACACAATGATGTGGTGGTGTTTCCGCTGATGATGCTGATGGTGTTGCCGCCGGTAGGTCGCATAGATGACTCTGCTGGCTAGAGAAGAAAGAAGAGAGAAAAGGGGAACAGTGTCGGGAACCGCGCTGAAGATCGGGAGCCGCGCCAAGGATCCGGACACTGGAGGGTGAGTATTACGGTTTTTATTTTTTAATTGACTCGTGTTTAAGCCGTGGTGAGGTTCTTCAGCACATTTTTTTGTGCTGAAAATCTCGGCTTATACACAAGTATATACGGTGGATACAATTTACTCCTGATTTTTATATAAGGTACTGCTGTCTGTGTCTGTGTAGAAGGGAAAAGGAACAAAGCAGTTTTTAAAATATCACAAATACAAAGATGTCAAACTTGTCAATCTATATGATACATTTACCAGAAAAATAGTCTTTCCTAATGATTGAATGAATTCAGACAAAGCTCTGCCCTCTAGTGGAGGCGGAAAAAATCATCAGCCTTCATTTTGGAATGCCAGTGGACATCAGGCTCAAGTAACACAATGGTATGAGAAAAATAGAAATTGTTCTCACCTGTTGTAGGACTGAGGACAAATACTGCAATTTTAAGTGGAGCTCTAAAGCCTGGTGCTTTTCCTAGTGTTTTTCAGAGAGCAGTTAAATGAAAAGAAAGTTACATTACAGTTAAAATCAGAATTGTATACATAGTACTGAGCTGTATTTCATGCAAATTATTGGACAGAAAAGTATGGTCATATTTAACTTGAATGAAAACTCGGGTAGTAATAAGAAAAGGAAATAACTGTATTTAATTTCCCATCCAGAGAAAAAAAAGAAATCAAAGTCACAAAGCTCCTAGGGTGTGGGAACAGCTCCAATATTAAATCATAAATGTATCCGGTATAAATGATATGAGTGATTTATATTTTAGTACCAATTTTTGAATCGCTTTTTTCCATATAACCTTCTCCACTTTGGACAAAAGTTATACAAATCTCATTCACAAGCATGTGTGTACAGCTTACTGGAAGGTGGGTTCTGTTGCCGATTTATTTACCGTAATTGTACAGCATGTTCACGTGCTGCTTTTGAATTGCGCTTAGTTCCTACCAATTATATGTGCATTTAAAGGGAACCTGTCATCAGAAATTGACCTAATAAACCACTACCAGTATGTTGTTAAGCAGTTGAACAACTTCTAGATCATGTTACTTTCATGACCCAGCTTGGTGGCATCATCCAGAAAATCAACTTTGAAGTTATATGTATGAAGTCAGGGAGGCAGAGAGCTTAACATTGAAGTCAAGCTCTCCCTGCCTCTGAACATCTCCTCCCATGCTCCATAGTTCAGGAAATTTGATTTGATATCGTAGAACCACCATCAATTGTGAAGGGGGAACAATGAGGAGGGCATTCTGAGGCAGGGAAAGCTCGACTTCAGTGTTAAACTCTCTGCTTCCTAGACTTCATGAAACAAATTTACCTCTCACTTCAAAGTTGATTTTCTGGATGATGCCACCACACCAGGCCATGAAAGAAACATTACTTAGTAGCTTATCAGATGATTGACTACATACTGATAGTGGTTTGTTAGGCCAATTTCTGATGACAGGTTCCCTTTATACCTAAATGCTTGTGATCGGGAACAATTTTAAAACACAATTGTAACACAGGAGGTGAACATTGCCGCAGAATGTAAATTTGAACGTTTAACGTGAAAAGATTGAATACCACAGAAAATCATAGCTTAAAACTGCTGCAGAAACCACTCATTTTCATGCGGTTTCTCCCCCGGTTGGTATCAATGCAGAATGCAGCAATTTAGACTTGTGTTACCCTGCCTTTAAGGGTGGTGAGACACATGGCGTTTTTAGACCGTTTTTGGGCCGTTTTTAGTAGTGCGTTTTCAGACTGGAAAAAAAACGAATGCATAAAAAAACACGTGTTTTTGAAAAACGCATGCGTTTTTTGAAAACGCATGCATTTTTGACCAGTTTGCATTTAGATAATTGGTCAAACCTGTCAAAAACGCATGCATTTACAAAAAACGCACCCAAAAACGGCCTAAAAACGCCATGTGTGTCACCACCCTAAGGCTTAAACAAGTTTCACACAAACGAGTCTGATCAGTCAAAACCGCTGCGTGTGCTGCCCTGAATGACCGGCCCGAACACTGAGCAGCCAGGAGCAGAAGCTTCTTAGTGTCTAGGCCAAACATTCCCCCTTTTTGTAAGTTGAGTGTTATCACCTGACAGCACCCTAGATCAAATTTTAGAATGGTGCCTGCCAACTTGTGGCTCTCGACAGGACGGCCATTCTGGCCAGCATACACAGAGTGTTTTGACTGAAAAAACCTGCTCACATGAAACAAACATCTTAAGAGAGGCAGGTGGGAATAGAGGAGCAAATGTCTTATCATTGCACCAACCTTTTATGGCACAGGATACATAAACCTTTTTTCCAAGATGACCCTGCCTCTCACCTCTGCCAGTCTCTTCATGGTTACTCATTGCACAGCAAATTAATTTTAACCCCTTAACAATTTGGCTCTTTTTCATTTTTGTGTTTTCATTTTTTGCTCCTCATCAACAAAACATCTATAAATTCTTTATTTTTCCATAGTACAGAGCTGTGTGTGGGTTTGTTCTCTGTGTAAAATTGTATTTTCCCGTGATTGTATCTAATATTCCATGCTGTGTACAGGAAAGCGGAAAAAAAATTCCAAATGTTGTGAAAAAAACCACATTTGCGCGACTTTCCAGTAGGCTCTGTATTTATGCCTTTCCCTTTTCGTTCCTATTAACACCTCCACTTTATTGCTTGGGTTGGTACGATCATAGTGTTACCAAATTCATATAGGTTTAGTATATATAGTATAAAAAAATTTCTTTTCATACTGCAGCATACAGATATGTATATGGTCTCATTTTTTGCTGGATTTTTTTGCGGGATGAGATGATGTTTTCATTGCAACTATTTCCGAGACTCTCCAACCTTTTGGTCACTGAAGTTTCGATTCAGACATTCGGGGTTATTTTCCATTAAGGGATTCAACACTGGGAATAACCGTTTTTATATTTTGATAGTTTGGGTATTTTGGGATGCGGTGATGCCAAACATGTTTATTTATGATTTTTTTTATTTTTATATCAGTTCTAGGAAAAGGGGGGTGATTTAAGCTTTTTCTATTTTTTTTCATTTTTTTTTACCTCTTTTTAAATGTTTTTATTTTTAACAATTTTTTAGACCCTTGGGGTACTTTAACCCTTGGGTGCCTGATCGCTTCTACCATATCCTGCAATACCCGGATTTAAATGCCTCTGGCAGCTTTTCTGGACGCATTTACATTGTTAACATCAATGACAGCACCAACCACAGGTTGTAACCCGTGTTTTTTTTTCTTTTATTTGCAACTTTACATTTATCCTGCAGAGTTCACCATGACAGAGTTTTTCACTGTTGCTTCTGATTCATCTTATGAATTTAAGTGTGGACATCTGAAAAAGTCAATAGTTTAGATGGGGTTGCTTAAACATTTGCGACAAAAGTCTCAAAATTCCAACAGACTTACGTGCCCCATATATCCAACACTAAGATAAATTAAGCAAGCTCAAAACAATTTTAAAAAAAAAACAGACACATGTTTCCAAACTGAAGATAAATGTCCCCCATGGATTTTCTGCATAGTTTGTGCAGAGAAAATTGCAACCTGTAAGGGTGGAGTCACACATTCGGCCTGTATTGAGTTTTGAAATGCAAGGCACCTGGCAGGGTCCTGTGCCGATCACATCTGCATTTCCAATTAAACAAGTCACAAGCAGCACATATTTTGCATTGTTTAAATGCTACATCACAAGAGTCCATCTGGGGTATTCACAAACTATTTCCCGTCCCCCACAAAGCACTTCTTACACTGCTTGATCCACGAATCCTGCTCCTACCGATATTGCTCCTCTGCTTGTTTTATGAATATAGGGGCCATGCATGCATGTATCAGGGTGAACAGATGTCTATAAAGGATGTTCAATAAAAGCTAGGTCAATAACTAACTGAAACAATAACCCACCACCAGCACCTCCACCCTTGTGCAGTAAAAAACTATTTATAGTTTCAATATCGTTGGGAAACTCATAGATGAATAATGAAATAACATTAGTCACTAGCTCCTACACAGTCGCGTAACTCAAAGCTATCGGGCCCCAGTGCAAAGTGTGCCCCATTTCCCAAATTATAATGTATTGTTTATAGTACTGGTCTTCTTATATAAGAAAGGTACACCTTATGGGCCCCCTAAGCATTTTGGGCCCAATTGACACCACAACCTCTGCATCCCCTCAAGTTACACCCCTGGTCCTACATAATGCTAGCTTAACTGATCAGTGGAGTGTACAAGCATCCACAATACGGCTGCTAGCTAAGCCTGTTGCTGAACCCTTTGACACAGTGTAAGTTCTAGTAAGAAAATCCCCTTCTCATGAGAAGTGTACTGTATAGCCTTGTCCCATCTACCTGACAGTAAAAATGACATTGTTTGCTGGGAATGTGTGGGCTGGATAAAACAATTCTAATTGCTTCACTCCTTATTGCTTGATGTCCATGTACTCTACCCTGAGGAGAAGACGTACATGTGTCTAGAGATGGCAGTTTCTTTAACTGGGCGACCGGCAGAGACTGTACTGCATTCACTGCTACTGGCCACGCATATTTAGAAGAGCCTCACTAAAATGACCTCTACATTTTTAACACCAGTCTTTTGCCAGACGACATTTCTGCAAGGAAACATAATAAATGCCCGTGATAAATTATTTATTAGGTGCTCATCAATATAGGAAGGGTTATTTTCTCACCACCTATATAACTATAAACTTTTCTTTGCATATGTAATTTGTGAACATGTGCAAGGTGATCTAACACTTTAACAATGCAATAGTGTCAGCGAGGGTCATTTATCTTAGTCTTTTCTTTTTTATCTTTTATATTTGCACCTTTTTTGGCACCTTTGCATATTTGCAACAAAAATTCCACTTGCCTAGCAAAGTTTGTTGCAACAGTTTTTCCAATATTTTTAGAATCCAGATGTGGAAGTATAAAATATCACACTTTTGAAATAAATAAACTCCAAACATATGCTGGCTAAGGAAATGCTTTAGAGGGCGTTGCAGAAGAATTTGTGACTTGAGTGACTTAAAAATAAGTCGCAAAAAACTTGACAGAGTGACATGCCTGACATATCACCCTCCAAGATAGGTCAAACTAGTACAAACCCGGAAGAAAAAACAAAACAAAAAAAAAACAGGCACAGATGTTCAGACTAAAGATAAATGACCCATTGACTATGTCATTTTGTGAAGACTTGATGAATGTGGATGATAGCAGCTGCTACCTGAAATGTAGGAAGATTCTTACCATTTTCAGCTCCTCCTGTACACCAGTAGAATTGTCTTCTGATGACAGCAGTTCATAGTTTCCACTGGTCAGTCTGGGCTCTGAATCATGCTCATCTCCAGATGAAGTCTCTCTGTCACTCATCTTTGACGTTAATTCATTTAATCTAGTTTTTAGTTTTTGCTCAATGCTATCACTTTTTATTCTGTGATGTTGTTCTCCGCTGCTCATCCCAGTTTCTGATAAGTCACTACAGCTCTGTAAGACAAGAAAAAGATATTGCAAGTGTTATTAACATTCCTTTTACATACCAGTATACATATATTCACACACTGAAATGTTTATAGCAGGTATCATAATTAGTGATGAGGGAACCCATTAAAGGACATCTACCACCAGGATTAAGGTTTGTAAACCAAGCAGACTTGGGTTCCAAGCTTCAATGACATGTATTGAGCATGGAGATTCAAAGGCTATTCTGCATCATTTTAAAACCTTTTACCTGTGTCTTACTAACTTGTTTGACCTGTTGGCCACCACTAAATCATGGATCCAGAAGGATGACACTGCTTCAACTGCTGCTCTGTGCTTCGTCGGCTCCTCCAGAACTGACAATAGGCAGAGAGAATGGGTAGGTATACTCCTATCCCTATGGTGCCCCTTCTAGCTCATTCCTCCTGTACCCTGTCTCATCTTACCTTCTTTTGAGGTCCACATCCACAGGATATTCTGCCCATTCTCCTTTTATGTGGCTGTAATATATCATCCTCCTTGCTCACCCCACCAGTTCCTCTACCACTTTGCTTCTTTGCTTCCTCATTTTCTATCCTGTGATATTCCAACGCTCACCAAAGTGACTTTAACATTCCTATCAACACCCCCTTTCCCCTTCTGCCTCTCAACTTTTATCACTAGCCCTCTTTAGGACTATCACAATCCTCAGATTCTCCTGCTTGACAGGAGGGAAACATCCTAGACTTGGTTTTGCTCAACTCTCTTCGGTCTCTAAAGTTTTTTCATATATATTCAAAGCTGCAACCATACAGCTTTCTTTTTCTCATTACTTGAGACCGGAAAATAGGCAATTCCTCAGGTAAAAACTCTTTGGAGTGGGAAGACACTCGTGCAGACATTGCGGTATTCACTATCTTCACAACTCCAAAAACGACCTCTTCATATGATAAATTTCTCACCCAGAGATCACTGTGAGGAGTAGCAGATAAACCATAGAGTATTACCCTCTGGTAAAGATATAAATTACTTTAATCCATTCTACTTACAAACAAAAGATAAAACAGGCCTTTTCATAAAATCAGTATAGTGCACGTTCGGCATCTCTCCTGCACCCTCCATCTCGACAAACAGGATTATATCCTCTCTCTCTAACAATCCTTAAAGGCTCTTCGAGACTCTTCATTTCTTAATAACACCAAGGGCTCAGCCACTTGTTACAAACCATGGGGTTGAAGATCAGGCCACCTACTTTAAAGATAAAATTCCTTTCCCAGTAAATAATTTCCCAATCCACTAACTTCATTCCCCCCTTCACTCTGCTACTTCACCATGTTCGGTCTCTTTCTTTAACCCAGTCGCAGTGGATGAAGAATCTAGGCTCCTCTTCTCTGCTCCCTACACTACCTGCTTCAGTTTCCCCATCCCCTCACATCTCGTACCGTCTCTCATCAGTGGTCACTTCTCTCCTCACTAAAATCTTCAACCTCTCTCTCTCTTTCTTCTGGTGTCTTCCCTCTTCCTTCAAGCTTGCTATTGTCACCCCATAACTAAAGAAAGCTTCCATGGACCAATCCAGTGCTATAACTATCCATCAGTCTCTAATCTCCCTTTTATCTCTGCCTACTGGAAAGCCTGGTCTATTCTCCACTTACCCGCTCTCTCTTAGCTAACTTCCTCCTTGATCCCTTACAATCTGGTTTCCGCTCAATCTACTCTACTGAAATTGCTCTTTCTAAAGTTTCCAATGATCTCCTCACCACTAAATCCAAAGGAGACTATTCTCCTTGCTCTTCTGTATCTCTCGGCAGCGTTTGATACAATGGACCACCAGCTCCTCCTCAGAATACTTCAATCTATTGCCCTGGGGACACTGCAGTCTCTTGCTTTTCTGCTTATCTGTCTAAACGCACATTCAGTGTTTCCTTCTCTGGATCTCTATCTTTGCCTCTTCCTCTCAACTTAGCGCTTAGTCCTAGGTCTTCTTCTCTTTTCCTTTTACATTGCCCCCATTGGACAAACCATCAGCAGATTTGGTTTTTCAGTATCGTCTATATGCTTGTGATACCCAGCTATATAAGTATGCACATAATATCACTCCTGCCTTCCTGCGGAACACCAGCGACTGCCTCCCTGCTGTCTCTAACATAATGTCTTCTCTATTCTTGAAATGTAATCTTTCCAAAACAGAACTTCTTGTCTAACCACAATCTACTAACCGACCTGACTCTGATAATTCTCCATTTCTTCCTCCATTTCCTCTGTCATGTCACCATTACCTCGAGGCAACCTTAAAAACATTTCTAGAATCCGAGCATTTCTTACAATTGAAACCTCCCCTACTAATCAGTCTTCCACTTACTGAACTCTCTCCTCGACAATCCATTCATAATGCAGCCAGGCTTGTCTGTTAGACAATATTCTACAAGGATTCCTCCAGTCTACACCAGTCACAGCACTGGTTGCCCATCTCTGTCTGAATACAGTTTAAATTATTAAACCTCATCCACAAAGCTCTGTATAATGCTACACCTTCCTTCCCTCTTCTCTCTTATCTCAGTGGTTAGCTCAACCCATGCTCTTTGAACCACCAGAGATCTTAGATCTTATTCTCTTCTTTAATTTGAACTCCTACTCACACCTCCAGAACTTCTCCCAAGCTGCACCAATTCGCTGGAATTCCCTATCCCAGTCTTTCAGACCGGGATACCCAACCCCCAGGGCTACCTAAACCAATCTCCAAAGCTTCAAATGTGCTCTTAAAACCCATCTATTTAGGCAGGCCAGTCATAGTCTAACTAACTCTCTTTTTATTCTGTGTACTTTCCCAGTCTGTTATCCGGCAAATGCTAGGTACCAAGCTCCAGGCTCCTCTGCAGTCTCATTAACCTTGGACTTTGTATATAAGATGGCAGATGATGACTGGTTCAAGCAGAAGTTTTATTTATTAAATGATTTTTATTTCATTCTCTTTTAAAGCTGGCTGGACCATTATGCAAGCTCTTTTACCACTTGTGTCACCCCCTTCATCCTCATAGGCTATAAGCTCTTGTGAGCAAGGCCCTCATTCCTATTGTTTCTTATGACTTTTTATAATTCTGTAATGTCTTATTTTATTAGTACATGTCCCCCCTAATATGTAAAGCGCTACAGAATATGATGGAGCGATATAAATAAAGAATATTATGATTGCATCACGCACTAAAAACAAAAGTATTTAAAGGTAACAGTACTATCGGACATTGGCAGTAAGTAGTAGGCCTACAATTGCAACATCTAATCACTATTTATTATCTACATCATGCCACCAAAAGATTCTAATTAGTCCAAGAAATAATGTCGGATTGCCACCTGGTGGTGGAATGAGCTCTGCACAATGTTCTTATTGTTGGTCTACAATCTGTTATGAGTTGTTGATGTTAGTCTTTACAGATTTACTTTTATCCCACCTACAGTATATGCCTTTTACGATTTTTTAACATTGCTGTGGTAGTTACCTCTACAAGGTGTATAATTCCTCCTCTTAGGGTATGTTCACACTTTTGCTCTGAAAAATTCCTCTGAACTTATGGCAGTAAGCTGAGACTGATTTAATTGGCCTCTGGCTAAGGGAGGGGAAAAAATGTGCCAGCTGAACCACCAGCATAACAGCCTACATAAGTGAATGGTGGATGACTTCTCAACAAATGCAACATTTTTAGTAACAACATAGTAAAATCCACAGCTCACAGCACACATCTATAATATTTTGTGTTATGTATCATAGCTATATAAATAAAGGAATTATTTATTATTATTGTATTGTACCATGTACTGTATGTCACTGCCTAAAGTCTGTCCCTCGCATCATGATTCAAGTCAGCAACATGGAGACAACATCTGATGTTATTTCTTTCCATAACAAACCTTATTGCTGTCCAGTGTCCCTTTCTGCACTTTCATTATTGTATTGCTCCCCTCTCCCATCTCTTGAGAGATGGGAGATACAGATACTTTGCTCTTTCTCCACCTTCTGGACCGTTTCTCAATGTCAGCATGGTTTTTTTCTGCTTCGCTGCTATCTGAGTATTCCATACTAATGGACTGTGGGTTGAAGTTGATATCCATCTTTCCATATGGGTGTTCTTTATGCATCTGCTCACATGCACTTTTCCTGTTTGGCCTTAGAGACTTAGCAGACAGCCTACTCTCTTTTAGGGAGTTGACAGAAGACGTTTCGGAGTCAGAATACACCGTTTCAGTATTTGTAAACAGTCCAGATGATGGGGAGGTTGCAGGCTGGTAGTAGTCATTTCCACATGGCCATTCTGTGTTGTACTGAGGATCTGTGTAGCAGGAATCATCTGACATTTGTCTTGCTCGTTGACGATATGCATTGAGCGCCAAGTTCCAGTCTACGTCTTCATCACTATCAGAGCCCATCTCATCATACGCCGAGACTACAGTGGACTCGTTTTCTAAGGATTTGAACACTTGACTCTTGGGTTGGGCAAGCAATCTGGGTGGAGGCAAGGTTATGCTTTGCAATGCTACCCAATTTCCATCAGAACTTTGCAGCACAGGAGATGGACCTTGGCAGGAAAGTGAAAGAAAAGAAAAAAATTGTTCATTATTAACATTTTCTATAAAAATGTGTGGAAAATGAACAATTATTGACGTGAATTACACATTGATCATTCCAGTGATAGATGGATGGTGAAAGAGGTTGGACACTGATAAGAAACTTTACCAGGATAAAAATAAGACTTTAACAAGGTCACTCATATCATGCTTAACCTGATAAAGTTTCTCTATAGTCTACAGCCATGGGTCACTTAACTCAACAGAAGCCGGACTAGGGACCTCCTATGACATCCCATGTCCTGCCAGCTTAAGATGTATGCAATACCAGATTTCCTTCAAAATAAAATTTCACCCAGAAACAAAATCTATCCATACATCAGATATGAATAGTCAACATACAACTGTCTTCTATTTTGATCTGGGTGTTTCTGTTGTGGTATGCACTTTTACTGTCGCTCTCTCCTAATACGGCTACTGATTTCTTCAGTGGACCTGTCTATAAGCCAAGAACCGGACCCCTTCCACTTCTCAGCATTACAGGCAGCTTCCCTGCAAACGTCTGCAGACAATTTAAGAAGAGACAGACAGGAGAGCTGCATTAAAGCAATAGAGGCAGCCGGACTGAAGAGGGGACCCAGTGTGCTGACTATTTTTGTATTTTTACAGTAAACTGTGCCTATGTAAATGGCAGTTTTAAGCAGACACAGAGCAAACATCAGTTGTTTCTGCGTCCTTCTTCATCATCCATCCCCAACTTATTTGACAATAAGCAGATTTCTAACATTTCCAGTGATATATACAAACAAAATTTGATGTTTAAACTAGAGATGGAATCTACTAAGGTTTGTGCTAAGACTAGAATAGAAGAACACAGATTACTTGAATCATAGAGACTATCCATGCTTTTCCAGTTTGGCAATGTGGAAGGTCTTGCTTCTTTAAGTCTTCTTTTGTGGCTTCTTTGTGATGAATAGCGGGATTCTGGGTTACTAGACTTGACCTCAACATGGTTACTTGCCGCATCTTCACTCATCAAAGAGAAAGCGGACTGGGATCTCTGAAACAAAAAACAAGGTAATATATCAGAGGTTACAAAACTGTCCCCATTAGTAAGCTTATAATTGGTTTACCATATACCACATACCAGGCATCGATACAATAGGCCTCATATTAATGTAAATTTTACTAGTAAATTGTATTGTTAAATATCTTTATTTATCATATGTAAATAATACAATGATATGGTATAGAAGACTATCTGGATGTGGGTAAAATTTTCTTACAGCACAATATTTTTTATTTTATACTACGATATGTGCTGCCTTTTTCATCCACTAGGTGGTGCTACAGGTCCACAGGATCTTTAAGACCCATTTTGAAAGCTCAAATGTTTCTACAATTTTATGAGATTGTTTTAAGATCCAAGACTGTTTTTATATCAAGGGATTCTAACTTGGAGGATATAGTGGCTAAACTTGAAAGATATCCATTTCTTTGAAATTCAATATAAAAAACAGCAAGCTCGTCTTACAAAAAAGAAAACCTATATCACAAACAGTACATCAAAAAGTACAGTACAATCATAAAGACCTATATATTTTGTATATACATACAAAAATACATACATACAAGAAGTTCCCTCAGTATATGCAATATTACCTCCCAAAACCCACTCCCCTGATCCTCACCCCCCTTATGAAGGGGTTGTGCACACCTAACTTAAGATATGTCTGGCAGACACAGGCTCCTGTATTGAAAATCTGTCGTTCGGTCAACATCTGCAAAGAGTTTGTGTGTTCTCTCCGTGTTTGCATGGGTTTCCACCGGGTACTCCGGTTTCCTCCCACACTCCAAAACATAATATTAGGTTGTTTAGATTGTGAGCCCCATGGAGACAGGGACCAATTTGACATGCTTTGTGCAGCGCTGCGCAATCTGTGTGCGCTATATAAATAAAGAATTATTATTATTATAAAAGAAAGAGAGAAAGTGCTCCCTGCAGAGGCCTTCTCGCCGATGCCCACTGATCCACAACCACGGGCGGCATCTTGAGCCCACATCCACTGGCCCACATATGCTGTAGACCACGCTCCCGGAATAACCGCTGACGGCACATAGCAGAGCCCCAGGACCCATATGGATTCACAGAGCCAGTCTGCCTGTCAAACAACAAATGACTCACTAGTAAGTGTCTTAGAGCAATGACACCCACAGGCAGATCAGAGTCGTACCTGGCAATGCCCACAGGCAGCAATGCACAAAAGTCAGCACCCTTGAAGCCCTTGCTGGAGAGGCACAGAGTAAGTTTGTAGAGCCCAATGCCCAGACGTCAAACACCATAACATATGCAGCTTACTTGACCTCCCACTGACCCAGCCACCAGCCAACCACTCGGCCCCAACATCTGGAAACTGGGGCACCCAGTATGGTGAAATTAGAGCACCAGGCAGCTCAGAGCAGCTACACTGGGTGCCATTAGGACTCCAAGATACATAACATCCTCTAAGACCAAGTACCTAGTCAGATCTGAGAATCACGCCGCTTTGGACCAGGAACATCAGAACCTGCACCAGGCCCGAGATGCCCCAAAATTGTGCCTTGAACACCTTGTCACTGAAGGCCAGTTCCAGAACCACCTCCCCCTTTTTGTGTTTATGTGTCCCACTGTCTTTTCCTGTCTGTTCCTTGTTCTTCCATTTTTGTAACTTGAAACTTGTAACCTGTAACTGTAACTTTAACATATGACCGGACATCATACTGAAGGTAGATCCTGGTTACATAAAATATTCCAAATGTGGCGCTTGTGGCAAAATTAAGGCCAAAGAATTGGTAGCCTTTGGATTCTATTAATTTCTATTTATTCAATAAACAATTTCATGAAAATATATTTTAAAAATTGCAGAACAATTTTTTTTGCATTTTGTGCATGAAACAGACACTTCCTCAGGTTATTAATTAATTAGTAACTATACAATTATTACAAGGCAAACCTTTATTGTTCAAGTCATTAATTACATGATATTACATCTATGAATATTCTAAGGTAAAAAAAAAAACATTTAAAAGTTTTCTTAAAAAAATAAAAAATACTTTACAGTGAAACACAACCAGGGGTAAGTATAAAAACTTTACAACTGGAGGTATTTAGAGGGAACCGGTCACTACGTTTTTCACAAATACAGGTAGTGACAGGTTCCTATAGAGCTCTAGTAACTATCTGACACCCTGCTTTTAGCTAGAAATAGTTTCCCTCAGATCCCAATAAAATAAGAGTTATAATCTTGCCTGGTATCTATGCATTTTTGAGCGAGTCAAGGGGGTGTGGCCTGTCATGTGACCAGGGTGACATCGTCACAGTTCCTTAAGCTATCTAATATTAGAAAACTGTACTCCACGTACATAAACAATCACTGCAGCCTCCATGGACTTCTACACCACTTCTTGCAGTCTACTGTGCTTTCATGTGATACAATATGCTGTGATTTCAGGAGATATATGCTTGGTGTACAGTTTTCTAACTCTAAAAAGCTAAAGGACCTGCGATGATTTTACCCTGGTCCCATGACATTGCAGCTGCATATAGAGATAGGATGGAGGAAAGGGGGTGATTTGAATTTTTAGGTTTTTTTAATATAACTTTTTTTTTTAACTTTTTTTTAGACTCCCTAGGGTACTTTAATCCTAGGTTGTCTGATTGATCCTACCATATACTGGGGATTTTGCACATCATCTATTACAATGCACAAATCGCACATTGTAATAGATAGCCTAAAACATGATAGCCACGAATCTTTGTGTGACCCGAGGCTGTCAAGGCAATGAGGAGCGTTGATCGTAGCCAAGATGGCGGCGCCCATGCGTCATTAATGCCGTCGGTAACTTTATTACGGGTGTCAGAGACAGCCGTTTGTTTCATTCTGAAGCAAACGCCCAGTGAGTATGAAGAGGGCTCAATCCGTGAGCACGCTTCATACTGGCCCATATGCAACAAGACGCTATAGGGTTAAAAAAAGTTTGGTTGTCATAAGGACCAGGATTAACAATAAAGCTTAATTGCAGACACCTTTAATAACTGTTACAATAGCTGTTTATTGTTGCCTAGGGCTAAAGTTCAGTAAATTACCAACATCCTGAGGTCAGTTTGTAACTAGGGGTCGTCTGTAAGTCGGGTGTTCTTAAGTAGAGGACCGTCTATACATCTGTTTGGGTAATGTAACAGGTAAGGGAAAATAGCGCCCAAATATCAAAACTACCATGCTTTTGTGGGAAAATCATAAAAAGTGATTAGAAGGTTGTACAGCATGCAAAATGGCAGCAATGAAAACGTCATCTTCCCCCACCATAAATTAGATCATAGACAGTTCTGAACGCTGTAGTATGAAAGCAGCAGAACATGGCAAAATGAAAAAAAAAATTGTACAAAAGGTTTTATTTTTTTTTTAAATCTCTTAAAACACATACATACTTATATAAAGTTGGTATCCCCGTGGTCATACCAACCCAAGGAGTAAAGAAGATTTGTCATTTGAAACAAAAAGTAAAAAAATGTAAATACACTTCCCTTTGTGTTTTCAAAAAATGAAAACACAAAAACCAAAAAGTTGGGTTAATGTAATTTAAACCAAACATCTTTAGTGTAAAGCAGATTTTGGGTAATGTTGTCCTTCAAGTTAGTCAGTTCACCTACAGCAAACACTTGCTGCATCAAAACAAAAGGGCCACCAGCTGGTTACGATTATGGTTAAAAATCTAATCTAAGTTACATATATTAATTCTTTCTTGTATATTCATCTTTATTAACCACTACAGTCTAAAACTGGTTAAGTGTGAGCATTAAAAAAATACACTGAGACATATATATATGCTTTCTGTCCTGTTCCCCACTGACGGCTGAAAGATAAAGGAAACTGATATTGTGCCTAATGACTTAACTCTTCACAGACAGTCCCTGGTTAGTCTAATCTTCTTACAGTTCTGAAACAAAGTAAAATATTCTCTGGGTATGGAAAGAGTTAGACTTTAGCCTCCTTTCATTAATTCTATGCTGGGATTTTATATATACGGTATATTGCTCACTGCAGGAGAAAGAAGGATAAGGGAAAAGGCACAGATACGCTGCTTTACTTAAAGTTTATTACAAAGTTTACTATTAGCACCTGCTCAATTCATTTCTGAAATAAAAAAGCATGAAAAAATTAATTATACTAGAATTGATGACATCAAGTTCACTGCAGTTAATCCAATGATAACTTGAGAAATTCCGATCAAAATGCTGCTAAAAAAATCTGTAGTGTAATATGACATTTAAGGTGGCTAGGAAGCAGGTAACTACTAATAAAGGTGTAATTTCAGGAACTTGTGAAAAGGATTTTGTAATATACGCATGTAGGTTTAGAGTGAGCCTTCAGAATTGATACTAAATGTGGGCCCTAGGCACCCCAATCCGACAATGGGCCTTACCCAAAGGCTAGTTTCACATAGTGCCATTATATGGACACGTTTTGGCATCTGTATTTGTAAGCCAAAATGAGGAATGACTTAGGTCACAGTATATTTCTGAATTGGACTGATGCCATATACTGCCCAGAATAAAGTCATGTAAAACTGTTCTAAGGGCACATTCACATTCACATGGCCGTCTGCGGGGACGTACATGCGGCCGCAAATTTGCGGCCGCATGTACGTTCCCATAGACGGCAATAGCGGCGCGGCGCAGATCCGGCCCGCACACCGCAAAAAGATAGAGCATGCTCTATCTTTTGGCGTGTGTGCGGCCGTGCGCCGCTATTCTCTATGGAGGGAGGAGGGGTCACCTCCTCCTCCTCTCCAGCACACGGCGGGCATACCGCTGTGTGAATGCACCCTAAGTGTGTGGTCACTACACCTGATTTTACACCTTTGATTTTGATGCAAAAGTGGAGGAATAAAGAAAAACATTGTATAACTCAATTTTGCAAAGATTGCTAAAACAACTTTTTTTTTACAGCAGCAGAACCCTCACTGTTTTAAGTGACAAATGTGTTAAAACTAAAATATCACTTTTCTCCATTTTTTCTGCTTCACATCACAATCATATTTCATGCAGTAGAGTAGGACAGAGTAGCACATGATTTACTACTGCCTATAAAATGGCAGGCACTGAGGGATTGCTTCTGTATTTCTAGCCTTCAAGATCTAAATGAAGTCAGTTACTATCGGTTTATTTCTATTAACACTGAGCAACCTTTCACCTTTGGTCACATGGCTGTAATAATAATATGGCTGTACCATCAGTGCCTCATGTTACAACATTAACCCTTTCATGACCTAGGCCTTCTGATGCCTGAATGTCCACAGGACACACTGTAAAGTGTACATTTTGTGCGCTGTGATTTAGTTTTTTAACAAGAAGCTGATCATTTCAGCTTGCTACACCTTATAAAAGTTGGGGTAACAACTATAACTAATCTTTTTAATGACATATTACTATGCAATACAAGGGGGCACATTTACTTACCTGTCCGACAAAGTTCCCCCGAAAGTGCATTGTCCAACGAGAATGTACACTGCCGCGATTCACTAAGATTGTGCACCCGATATTCTGCATGTGTCGCTTTCCCACTCAGGTCCACCAGAGTTCACCGTCTTCTTTGTGGTGCATGTAAGTGCATTGTCTTGCAACTCAAATTGAAAGTTAAAACCTACGCTCAGTCCGAATCAGTCGTTCATCTGACGGCACGCCCCCCAATTTATGTCGCAAGAAAGCCAGCCCAGCTGCGTCAAAATCTGATCGTGTGCAACACATGCCAGCGCAGACACCTGTTAAATACCTGTCACAACCGCATAAAACCCGAAAACATCGAAAAGTCTGACGAAACTGTGCGCGCTTTGCAGGTTTACAAGCTATCACTTATACTGTGGAAGGGCTGATCAGTGACGATCTGGCTGTAAGGATGACTACTTATACGAAAACTCCAATAATATTCAATACATGCTCATCCTTCCACTCCATCCATAAGTGAGAACAGGACCCTGTTCTCTGGATTGATGGGGGTCCTTCTCTCACTTTTGGGTGGTGTGTAAGGATGAGCATGTATTGATTATTATGGGAGTTTTGGAAATTGTCCATTGCTGTGGGAGGCAGTTTCTTACACTTCCAAACCAGTGAACAGAATGGAAGGATGAATATGCTTGTCCTACTACATCTTAAAAATTGGAATTGAACAAGGACCTCAAATTTCTCAACCTCGAGTGTTACCTGTCAATGGTGAATGGCTCAGGTCGCCCATATGTTACATATATATATTCAATACAGTTATCCTTAGGATTATGCATCAATATTAGGTGTGAAGAGATCAGATTCTCAGAATACACTGTGAATAACAGTGTGAAGAGGGAGAAACAATCCAATGAGTTTGGCATCACCATTATTCCTTACCAAGTTCACTACGTCTAGTAGTGGATGTTCCCAGCATTCTAGCTCTTATATTTCATTGAATAGGGCTAAGTTATTGTGCGTTGTAGTACTAATACAAGTTAAAGGAGATGTCAGGAGGCCTAAATCTCTTGATGTATATGGCGGTACCAGTAGGGCGCAGATTCCATCATTTGATGGCGCACAAGCGCAGGCATATGATAAATTTGCCCCTATATCTATTTGAGTATGGCAGATGGTGCATGGTGTTACTGCCTTTTATGTTTTCTGCCACATATGTAACAGTTTTTTTCTCTCTCTGTTTTGGTCAACCTGCCATGCAAGCTGTTTGCCATATTACTTGTTTACATCCCATATGCATGAGTTGATACGTTTTGCTTCTTGAAAAAAAAAAACAGCTAAACAAACAAGTGATCAATGAGGCACCATATGACCCCATTATCATTGTGTACTGAGCCTTTCATAGTCTCCCTGCTCGTACCTGCATATAAGCAGATAGGCAGATCTCTGGTAAGACTATAGGGATATACTTGTATATACCGGTAGTTGCTGATTTAATATTGATTTGTATTTTACTTACTTTACTTATTTTCCTTAAATAATTCTTACTAGGAAGTAATGATATAAAAAGAACTAAAAGACTATAAAGACATTAAATCCACCCATAAAAAGAGTCAAATACAAGAATCGACCGCCCCAGCTGTCCTTGTTCATATGTGCAAGGTTACAAAACTCCTCCAGCTGCCAAACAATCAATGGTTTGTGTTTTAAAAGGAAAGGTTTTTTTTCTTAAAGCTGTTCTAGGAAACATTTATCACAATGGTTCATGAGCTAAGTAACATCATAAACGGGTTGTGCCTATATATGCAGAGGAAGGAAAGGTATAATGCTAGAGGGCTGAATAAAACCCTTTTCATTTCTTCCCAGTACATCAGTGAAAAGAAATGAATATATTGAATTCCAAACAAACATTTATGAGTCGAAAGATTCATTATGGGAGGTTATGACTCCTCTCAGGCAGAACATACCCATTTCTACTAAAGGATTGTTTCATTTTCTGGTTTCCTCTGTAATGAATAGATTAGTATTCACAGAATGTGTCCACTTACCCACAACGCATCTGATCCTCTCTCCTGCAGGGTCAGCATGCTTCTCTCAGACGCAGCAGGCGAGGTCAAAACACTGGCCCCGGACTGTGGCCACTCATACAATGCCTCAGCCTGCTCGCCTTTACTCTTCTTCCGCTTAATAATCTACACAATTAGATTAAAAGAACATTATAATATGACACAATACATGTTACATAGTAAACTAGCAATGATAATGATTACATCAATTTAGCCAGCGTGAGAATATACTATATCTGAGGCTGTATGCATGTGGTAAAGTTGTATGCATTAAGTCTATATGCTAAACCACATAGTAATGGTGCAGCCGTGTGGCATGTTGTACAGATAACGACAAAGCCCCCAGGCACATAACTAAGAATTTTGGATTTCTAATTCACCTCTATAGTCACATACACAAGGCCATGGAGAATTTGGCCAGGCCACAATAGAGAGACAGTCCTATTCCTGCCATTATTGTGACGTGTACAGTCTTTCATTATTGTCATATAGTTACAGAAACCCCTGATGTCCTGCTGTGGTCCTATGATGGGTTACCCTTATGGACTACACTACATATTGAGTTAACAAAAGGAACAGCATTTTACTGACCAGATGTCCTATACAAATAAGTTCAAGATGCCAACGCTGTTTAAGGGAAATCTACCATCAAAATCAAGCAAGATAAACCAGGGACATCTTCTCATAGATCCAGAGATTGTGACAGTGGTAATCTTATTATATTTACTATCCATGGCCTCCTTCCTTCTAAAAAAAAATCAGCATTTGTACAGAAACAGTCTGTAAAGCCGGATCACAGAGAGGCTAGGGTAGCCCCTCAGGCTTATTAGCAGAATATTAAAAGTGATCTTGGAGCCAGCACTGTGCGGATGTGCCGTCGCACCATGCTTGCGTCGTACAGCATGTGGTGCCGCTATGTACTAATGTAGTCAGGCTAGAAAGAAAGGGAGAAGCATAACCCCGCACATGTGGATGGAGGCACCCATTGATGGCTATGTTATAATATACATTATATAATATAGATATTATTATATATAATGGTTTTCTTTACATCCCTTCCTTATCCAATCCCTTCCTTGGTTGAACTTGATGGACATAGTTTATAAGGTTGAAAAAAGACCTACTGTATATACTCGTGTAAAAGCCGAGTTTTCCAGCACAAAAAATGTGCTGAAAAACTTCACCTCGGCTTATACACAAGTCAATGAAAAAAAAAACTAAACTTACATACTCACCCTCCGGCGCCCGATCCTCTTCACGCCTCCTGGTGGCTTATCTTCGGTCTTCTCTCTGCTCCATTAGCCGACAGAGACGCTTTTGTGCGATCTGCCGGCTGGCGCAAGGAAGAGCCTCTGCCAGCTAATGGAGCAGAGAGAAGACTGAAGAGGAGCCACCAGGAGACGCGACGAGGATCGGGAGCCGCAATGAGCACCGGGGGGGGGGGGGGGGGAGCCTGAGTATGTAAGTTTGCTTATTTTTATGTGAGCTGTATACTACTGGGGGCTGGCTGTATACTACTCGAGCAGGCTGGCTGTATACTACTGCGGGCGGGCTGGCTGTATACTACTGGGGGCGGGCGGGTTCTGGCTGTATACTACTGTGGGCTGGCGGGCTGTGTACTACTCGGAGCTGGCTGTATACTACTGGGGGCTGGCTGTATACTACTGGGGGCTGGCTGGTTGTATACTACAGGGGGCTGGCTGGCTATATACTACAGGGGGCTGGCTGGCTATATACTACAGGGGACTCGCTGGCTATATACTGGGAAACTGTGACCAATGCATTTCCCACCCCCGGCTTATACTGGAGTCAATATGTTTTCCCTGTTTTTGGTGGCAAAATTAGGGGTCTCAGCTTATACTCGTGTCGGCTTATACTCGGGTATATACGATATGTAAAAATATTACAGAATTTCTGTTCTGTTAATGTTCTGAAAATTCTGATGCACTTTTGTCCTGTGTGAACCAAGCCTAAAGGGATTTCATAAATTCACTTTTTAGAATCATAGCTATAAGAAGTGATTTTGCATAGTTTTCCAGTTCACTGAATGTAACCAGGACAAAGAGGAGAAATGCTCTCACCTTCTGTACAATGGTTGTGGCCAATTCCTCAATCAGTTCTTCCTTGTGCTCCCGCAAATAACAAGCCTCGTTCTGTTTATCCTGAAGGGAAAAGGAATATTTCTGAATATGTCACTGCCTTATGAAATCTAGGACACAATACTAGATTAACCCACATCTCTCTGAGGGCTTTACAAGGTCATGGCTCAGTTTCCGGATGCTTACTGCTGCATCCACCTAAATAACAAACATTAACGTCATCTTGGGCTACTTCATTCACACTTATTTTGCATCACATTTTTTATAGAAGCATTTATGGTCATTTATTTTACAAAAGTTTTTGCTATCTTTATATGGTGACAAAGTATATAACATCTTTATGGTAGGGGCCATCGACAGCAAAAATACTGCTTAATTTTATTTTTCCTGCTGCAATTGTGTGGTGGTAAAAACCTGTAAATGGGGACATACACTGATGCCGTTTTCAAATAGAGCACTTTAATTGCGTTTTAATGAGCCAATGAGCACCACATGTTTTACATGTAAGCAGTATGGAAACTCATATGCAATCTGTCTAAGCCCTGGCCATTGAAATTTGAATTGTGTTTCTAAATGTAATTCAAATGCCACGTATGGATGTGACTTCACTAATCCCATATCTAAAAAGAAAATGCAGCATAAAGTGATTCACGCTGCAGGTTTAAAATTCTAGATGCAGATTTGCTGGTAAAAGGCAGCCAGAAACGGCGGATGGTTGTGGTTGGTTGCCTTCCGGTGTCTAATAACTTTTGCATCAGCAGCTGCCCCCCAACAATTATGCTTCATGTAGTCCCAGCCTATATTAGGAGTTCTTGTTGGAGCCAAATCTAAGAAATTTTACATTGCATTATCCACTACTTGCAATATATGATATGAGGGTACCTACTATGCCCCCTAATTAAATTATAGAAACAGGATTTTCACTCTTTATACACTACTTAATAAGACAGGTGTTACATTTTTTTTTTTTAACAATCAAAGGTTCAATACCTAAGGTATTGGTTGCTGAAATTAATTGTCTGCATGAAGGTTAAAGAGATCACCAGAATTCATATTCATTGAGGGGAGATGTTACCATAACAACAGAGAATCCTCAGGTAATACTAATCAGGTGAAAGTAGAACAAGATAGGAGATTGCCATCAACATAATAAAACAGAGCTAAGGCGGCCAGATGGTAAATCAGAACCTATTTTAAGTAACAGCTATTACCTAGTTTCTCTCAGTATGTTAGAGTACAACCAATTGATTTTTCTGACCATGTGACTGTGCATAATCCTCTTTCCTAGAATAAAATCAGACTATTATTTAGTCTATTATTTAGTTTAGTTTTAGGGAAACTTGTCACCAAAACTGCTGTGTAATCTATCTGCATGTTATAGAGCAGGAGGAGTTGAGCAGAATAAAAATGAAACAAAATCCAGAACTCTGAGGAGCCTGGATAAAACTTGGAATTGTTTATCCCTTAAAACATCTTATCCATTAAAACAGTGGCAGTTACAACACAGAACAAGGTGCACATTGGACCAACGTGTTTCGATTTGCGTCTTTGTCAAGGTCTAACATATATAAGGTCTAACAGGTAATAATCAATTGAGCAGAATGGTATATCGTTTTTTTTGGGAAATTTTCAGTATTATCCTCAAACAGCCTGCATATGTATTTAAGAAGTGTTTGGGCAATGAGGCAATGGGCGCACAGCGCCGTATGGGAGTGGTACAGTATCACACACGTGCTGCACCATACCATTCTGTAGCCGGGAGAAACATAGGGCATGTCCTATCCGTGCCCCATGTTTCTCTATGGAGAAGGGCAGAGGTGAGCGTCGCTCATCCCCCTTCCTCCTCTCCCCGGGGTCGGCGTGTGCCTGTTTGCATAAATTTAGCCTAAGATTGTATTTAGATCATTAGTTAGAGCACTTCCTCCCCTACCCTCTACCTACACACTTCCTTTGTCTCTGTCCCTTAACTAGTTTACCCTTTATGTATTTCCCTGTATTGTATCCTTAATAAATCCCCCGTAAAGATCCATTGGATATTGTTGTTAATTTAATATTAACTGGCACCCCAAAACCAAGCAGATTTTAACCCCTTAAGGACGCAGCCATTTTGTAGCTTAAGGCTCAGCCCAATTTTATGTATTCTGACTTGTGTCGCTTTATATGGTTCTAACTTTTGAACACTGTTAAAAAGCGACTCCAAGATTGTTTTTTCCTTCATTTTAGTGGTATATGTTGTATGCTAAGTTTTGATTTTATTTACAAAAAATAGAGTATTTTGAAAAATTTGCCATTTTCGAAATTAGAAATCATTGCATTTTCAGGTAGATAGATTTACCACCTAAATAAGGTGCACAATAACATTTTCCATATGTCTACTTAACATTTTCATAATTTTTGAAATGTCTGGATATTTTATTTTGCTGTCACGCGGCTTGCAAATTGAATATCAATTTTCCGTATTTTCAGAATTGACTATTTTGGGGATAAATACTGCTTTGAAAGAAATTTTACATATTTAACACCAAAACCCCCTATTTAATCAACCAATATTCAAGTCTGCACCCCCTCAAACTTTCAGAAACAGTTTTTAGGAAGATTGTTAACCCCTTGAGATCTTCATAGTAATTAAATCAAAATGGAGGTGAAATTTAGAAATTTTGTTGGTTATACGTTCATTTAGCCCTAAAATGTACACATTTCCAAAATATAAAAAGAGAAAACCCATCTTAAAATATGTTATGCAATTTCTACCAAGTACAGAGACCCCTCCACATGTGGCCATTACTTGTTTTATGGGCCCACAGTGAGACGCAGGAAGGAAGGAGCGTCCTGCAGCTGCCAGGATTTTAGTTATCTCATTGGCTCCTTTTGTAGACTATAAAATTTTAACTTTATTGGGGCCATGTGACGCCATTTTTTTGCAGGATGAGATGCTTTTTCCAGTGTTACCATTTTGGGGTTGGTATACCCTATTATTGAAAATTTAGGAACTTTTTTTTTTAAGGCAGGAGTAGAAAAGCATCTATTCTGTACTGGATTCTTAACTTTTTTCCGCGCCCGTCTTCTTTCTTCTGCTGGGCGCCACCATTGCTCTTCCCCCGCCGGCGCCTACTATGATGCACCGCTGCTGACGTCATACTAGGCGCCGCCCAGGGGAAAGACATTGCGGCGCCCAGCAGAAGAAAGAAGACGGGCGCGGAAGCCTGAAGACAAGCGGCGCAGACATCGGGGGAGCAGCGCTGCACATCGGGGCCACCGGAGGGTGAGTATATAAGTTTATTATGTTTAAAGTATTTTTTAGTGACTTAGTGACTTCTCGGCTTATAGACGAGTATATACGGTACTCTTATTAGTAAGCTCTAAAAGACATTAAGCCAATTACATTATTCTAAACCCTGAACTAGAAGTACTGAAGCTTTTAGTAAAGTTTACAAACACAGATCATGAATGACATTTGCCTGTACAGGCGGTCCCCTACTTAAGGACACCTGACTTACAGACAACCCATAGTTACAGACAGACCCCTCTGACCTCTGGTGAAGCTTTCTGAATGCTTTACTTTAGTCCCAGACTACAATGATCAGCTGTAAGGTGTCTGTAATGAAGCTTTATTGATAATCCTTGGTCCCATTACAGCAAAAAAGTGACAACTCCAAGTGTCACTGGGGCTAAAAAAATTTTTTGTCTGGATCTACAATTATAAAATATACAGTTTCGATTTACATACAAATTCAACTTAAGAACAAACCTCCAGACCCTATCTTGTACGAAACCCGGGGACTGCCTGTACTTAGTTTTACAGCACTCTGTGAAGCAGAAAATAATTTTGGGGTGGAATTTATTAGTTTATTATTATTTATTTATATGTCTGGAGACATAACATGAAATACAGATTAAGTGGTGGTTAAACACACAATACATAAAAACATCTCATTATTCATCTATTACAATGAAAGTCTAATTTTACAAAATATTTACATATCTGATAACAAATCATGTTTATTAATGAAGAGGTTTTAGTACACAACATTTAACTGGTTCATAGACATGTTTATCTCATAGAACTGAAATGGAATTTAAATATATTATGGCAAGCATTTGAAGTCATTTGAGACTGGCAGTGCTAAGAGATTAAAGGGAACCTGTCACTAGGAGCCCTATAAAAAAAAGATACATATCATATTGTAGCCAGTGCTTATAGCTACAAGCGTGTCATCTAGATCTGGAATATGACTATGGGGTTTCTAAACCATTGATACCAAAATTATTCAACCAATTCCTTAAGCGTTACTCAAACCAGAAACCTACTACAAGGCAATGAGGCTCGGGCTACACATTTTTTACTCTCAATATGCAATTGTATTCTTTATGGAAATAAAACACTGTGATAATAAACAAAATAAGGCCATACTTTATTATTTGAAGTCCTCCTTCTATACACAATCACATTTATAATCAGAATAAGGACCGAATGCCTGCGTAACAGGGGGGCATGGAGTTCAAAGGACTCAGTGTAGAGTTTGTTCATCTTTTAGACCAGTGCGTCCGGTGCACAGGATCAAAAAGCAGTAATTAGTATGTAAGAGAGTCTGCCCTGGGATTTCCCTCCTAACAAAGAAGAACAAAGAAACTACAGGGAAATTATATATCGCTTAATAACTTGTACATAACCTATAGTTATGAGCCTCAGCTAACGGGATAGGGGGCAAGCTCTATCACCCCTGAAAAGTTAGAGTAGGTAGGACTTCAAAACCCCCCAAAAATCACACACCCTATTCAAGAACATAAACCCCTCCTGTCTGGTATGGGGTGAGAGGTTACTAGGTGCCCTGTTGATTGTAAGCACTTGCGCAATTATTACAACGTCCTATCAAGAGTTATGGAGTGCAACAAAAATGTTTTTGCAAAATGATAATGCTCTGCGGGGAGGGGTAGCAGGTGAACATCCTCCTTTACATTACCACCCGTAAAATTGCCCAAAATTCTCAATACATCTGTATTCACTTTCAGCTATCCACTAGTATGGCTATTTGTTTTTTATTCCTTTGTATTTTATAACTGTTTATTTATGTATTGTATGTATGTTCCTGTGACCACTTTTTTATCTGACAATGGTATGTTTTAGTTTTAGACTGCACATACATCTATGAAATGTTTAATACTTAATAAGTCTACGTTTGGGGGTTCTTTACACTAGTATAAACAGATTTATTACCACAGTATAGAGAATTGTATAATAGGCCCAAAACTATGTAGAAAGAAACATAAGCACAAAAATGATGAAAAAAACTATTTGAGTAAAATGTATTAAACTAAAAATAAATAAATAAAAGACATTTTGGCCTTTGACAACCATTTGACCCCATCCATTATATTAAACACATAAAATAAAATGGTGCACACAACCCTACAACCCAAAATTATATATAATTTAGTGCTGGACCTTACCAAGCTATCGCTGTATGATTCAGCCTTCGCAATCGCTTCTTCTACGGCTTCTTCTGCCACACGTAAGGCAACTGAAAGAGTATCCATCATACTGTGTCCTGAAATTCAAAAGTCATTCATAAGTACCACAGAGTTTAATAACTTGAAGAACGTGGAATAATTTATAAAGAAAATTCTAGTTTCAAACTCTTTTTGAACTTATCTGGGAAACATCAAAATTTGGCATTATTACACTACTTACTACACTTCTGATTAGTAGGGTAGAGAGTGGGTTTGGTGAGCCTGGCAAGGTGATGCGCTCCAGATTTATGAGCTAGGCTGAAATTGTCTCAGTCTGACTCCAAGTTAACATATATAGTGAAATAACATTTTATAAGTTACATAATACATTACACATAAATTAATGTCAATTTGCTGCAAATTAAAGCAACATAGATTCTAGCAAAACAGACTTTAAATATTCCCATTATACACATTCTTTTCAAAGTTCCAAGTACAGTACAGGCAGTCCCCGGGTTACATACAAGATAGGGACTGTAGGTTTGTTCTTAAGTTGAATTTGTATGTAAGTCGAAACTGTATATTTTATCATTGTAGTTCCCGACAATTTTTTTTTTTGCCCCAGTGACAATTGGAGTTTCAAATTTTTTTGCTGTAATAGGACCAAGAATTATCAATAAAGCTTCATTGCAGACAATTTTAAGCTGATTATTGCAGTCTGGGACTATATTAAAGCATCCAGAGAGCTTCACCAGAGGTCACAGTGGGCAGAGGGGTCTGTCTGTAACTATGGGTTGTCTGTAAGTCGGGTGTCCTTAAGTAGGGGACCGCCTGTATCTCATATTCACACATTTTCTATGTTATGGGAAAATGTATTGCAAAATAAGAAACTTTGTTACATTAGTTTTTAATGTTTATGGATTCAAATGTAATGTTATTATCCCCCCAAAATGCCTCTAATGGATATATAGTGAAATCTTTCAAAATGACCGGGACAACTCCGTTTGACTAGCAAATTGCATATTCAGTGCCACATTTTATTATACACACCTGCAGCTTCTTTGAGGATACCACCCACCTTAGGCCCCTTCCACACTTGCGTTGCAGATCACGTCAGAGTCTGATCAGGGTGCGATCAGGGTTTGGTCAGTGAAAAACGCACATTTTGCATCAGAGTGCAATCAGTTTTCAGTCAATGTTTGTTCAGTGTCTCAGTGTCTCCTGAAATGGACTCAGGACTGAGCTCTATCTTTTCTATGGCAATTGATGCGTGAGAACCGCATTGCACTTGCATTGCACTTGCAAGTGTCACAGAGTGCAATGCATTTTTGATGCATCTCCATAGACTTGTATGGTGCGTTTTTCACGCGCATGACTTGCAAAAGTAGAGCAAAAGTAGAGCATGTCGAGATTTAAACGCGCGCTAAAAATAACGCGAGCGTGTGTGTGAAAAAGAATGCAAGTCTGAAAAGACCCATTGGTTACAATGGGTCAGAGTGCAATGCAAGTTCTACGCGTCAAAAGCACACGCAGAAAACATGCGTGAAATACGCAAGTGTGAAAGGGGCCTAAAGCACTAATTTTCAATGCAATTCTGGGTGGTTGTGCTTTCAAAATGCATAAATGCCCCAATCGTAGTGAAATATGACATTCAGATATCAAATACCATTAAAGCCATGATAAGTAAATGCTACCTTGTGTCTGCCTGTAGAACGTAGAGTCACTCCCACAAATACTTCCTTCATTCTCTAAACTTTCATCAATAAAACTTCCCTCTGAAAAGAAATAAAATTTGGTTATATTAACATATATTATATTTTTAGCTAACATAATTATATGTAAGAAGTGCAGTTATGGGCAAATCATAAGTGTTCAGCAATACCAGACTGGTAGGGTTCCAATACCTGGTACACCCACTAATCAGACATTCTCAGCAGCCACCAGCCCTGAAACCAACACACAAAACAGTGATGGAAGCTCAACTCCATTCCCTGCTCAGTGGTCCAGCTGAGTCATTGCAGCTTAGCTCCTATTTAGCTACATGTGGTAAAGTTACATGACCTCCGCTACTGGTGGCTGCTGTGAGGATGCTGGTTTTTGGAGTGCTGGTGTTTGATAAACTACTTAGGACGTCCACACACTGCTGTGATTAATCTGTGAATTACAGACCATGCAGTGCCCTGTTTTACGCAATGAGCTCACATTGCGGGAAACGGGACTCCTTACGTCATTTACGAGATTTATGATGCAGGGAGTGCTTGCTTCCCCACTAAACAGTAGTGTCAAACTGCTATTATGATTACAGTGTCAGTTCATATATCACTATGATGCAAGGAATCCCATCCCCAGCAGTTTGGTAGGACATTGTAATCTCCGTGAAATAAGCAGTCTAGGTCCTTCTATTGTAAAAAAAAATTATATTTAGCCATTTTAGTTACTAAATTGGAAAATTCTAAGATTGCAACAAATAGTTAAAAGTTCTAGCAGTAATCTATTGAGAAGAGGATATAGCTAAAATATGCAATATTTAAAGGGGTTTTCCGACGAAGACCAGTTAGGCCATATACAAGGGATAGGGCCTAACTTGCTGATCAGTGGGGGCTTAGTGCTGAGATCCCCGCAGATCGCAAAAATAAGGGGTCTGACGGACCTCTAGCCGCTCCTCAGACTAATGGAGCAGATGGCGACGCATGACTGTTCTGCTCCATTAATCTCAATGGAGCTGACGGAAATTGCCAAACGCTGCGCAATCTCCGTCAGCTCCATAGAGATTAATGGAGCAAGTTAGGCTCTATCCCGCGCATAGGACCTAACTTGTCTTTGTGGGAAAACCCCTTTAAGGATTTTACTCCAAGGAGCATATGCCTGATCAATGCTCCATTCACTTTTATAGGAATTTATATAGGTAATTGTTCCAGTGGTCCCACATGATGCGATTGAATACTGCTGAAGTCTGCACATCAATGCTCCCTTTATATGGAACACTTTCCACACTACAAGTCTACATTCTTGTGATCATTGGGGGTCCCAGCATATTCAGACATTTATAGGTTAGGGTACTTAAAACACATTAAAGTAACTGTTTTCAGTTCTGTACTAATCAGTCTGGTAAATGTAAAGGTTCGTGTCTCCATTTGTCCCTAGCAATCAGCTTCTACAGAAAGTATTCAGCACACAACCACACAAGTCAAAGTGCAAATGACTAATTCTCAAAAATGTTTCACTCTGTAAAATGAGGACTAAGCATTTTACATTCACCATTTGTAGGTTATTCCTGTTAACATACAGGTGAAGGGAAGGGTCATTTTTATTATCTGCTTAACTACAATAAAAGATTTGAAGGATAAATTGCTCAAGTGATAAAACTGCAGTATATATTATATTTTTGGGATTATTGAAATAGTTTGTGTGGTTCATTGACACATGATAAAACATTGAAACGAATGAAAAGTATGAAAAGTGAACAATTCTTCAAAATGTAGATTCTTGTATTAGATAAGGGTCTTATGAGTTCTACACAATATAAAATCACACTTTCAAATCTTCGATTTCTTTAAAAAAAATCTAGCATAATAAAAAAATGTACCATAAAAGTAATGTATATTGTATAGATCATTAGTGATGGACAATTTATTTGGTGATGATAAATTAAGGGTTATAGACCTGGGGAGGGCTTGCTGATCCATATGGAGGCTGCTAGAAAGTCTACGGGAGAACAGCTACAGCAAATTTTTATTTTATTTTTAATGTAAACCATACACTAGCCTCAGTACCATGCCATATCTTCTCAACCTGTCTCAACATAGTGTTCTCCATGTGACAATACCTAGTAGCCCAGAGAAACCTCTGCATTGTTCATTGCTGGTAACTGTCATCAAACTGTAGTCACAAACTGCTGTCTTGGCTAGATAAGTTATAGGTTTGATTTTACAGCACACATGCTCATGATCCCATCTGAGCCCTGCCTTACATAAATCAAAGATCATGTCTAATATGTAAATGTAAAAATTGTGAATGGAGAGTGGTCGTTCATCCGTGGCAAACTCTCCTTTTAAACTGGCTGCAGGAAGGGTCCATAGAACCCTGTTCTCAAGTCAGGTGCAGGTCCCAGGGGTGGGATCTAACATGTATTGATAACACATCCTGTGAATATTTCATAAATATTAAACATGGGAATACCCCTTTTAGATTCTGCCAAAGCATCTGAAGGATGTTTTCCATGTGGGTTCACATTGTTGTTAATTCTGCAAACACCCTTATGTACGGATGGAAAGCCATTAGGCAGTCCCCGGGTTACGTACAAGATAGGTTCCGGAGGTTTATTCTATTATTGAATTTGTATGTAAGTTGGAACTGTATATTTTATAATTGTAGCTCCAGACAAAAAATTTTTGGTCTCTGAAAATTGGATTTTAAAAATGTTGGATTGTCATCAGAACGAGGATTAACATTAAACCTTCATTGCAGACACCTGTGATGACTGTTATAGCTGTTTGTTGTAGCCTGCGGCTAAAGTAGAGTAAATCACCAACATCCAGAGGTCCGTTTGTAACTAGGGGTCATCTGTAAGTCAGGTGTTCTTAGGTAGGGGACCGCCTGTATGCTGTTTATTTGGTTCCAATCTTAAGAGTCTAGTTCAACATCAACAGCTACTGCAGAATCCCTGGACTGGATGAGTATGGTAGTGTCAATCCCACCATCTTTGAGCAGGATGTCTGCAAATTGATACATTCTATCTGCAGAACAGAAGTGTAATAATAACATCCTATCTCAGGATGACCAAACTGCTCAGAATAAATCAGAAATGTCACTGCTAAGGGCAGATACATGGATGTGCCAATATATAGAATGTGTGACTGTAGTTTCCAGAACATACTCCTGAGAGAATGGAGGTGCAAGAGGCAAAAGAGTAGTATATAGAAACAGTTATCTGATTCAAAGTTAGTAACCATTATCAATGCATTGCCAGGGTCAAGGGCAACCAAAGCAAATATTTTCTGGATCCTCCTGGAGGATTGTGTATAATGCACTACTTTTGGTTTTATGAACAATTGGATACAAGAAATATTTGGCTGCCTATCATTCTTTACTACCTAGAAAAAGATCCTGAGCAATGCTTCCTGAATCAGCTGATTGATTGTGTTGGTTACAATATCACAAACCTGGGAACACCCCTTTAATTAATTATGACCTTTAGTTGCTTCAGACCAAAAATAAAGAATTTGTGAACCGGGGAACAAATATTCATTTATCCAAATTTTATTTCTGCATGGTAAAAAGTGATATTAGACATTTGTCAAAATAAACAATATCATGTTAAGTGAAGTTGAGGCTGATTTGTAAATATAAAGCAAAGTTTTTTTTTTAAACTTGTAAGTTGCAATAGAGTAGAGGCATATGACAACAGTATAACATGGACTTTTCATTACTATAGTGAGAGATGATGCTTGAAAATTCCCTGTCTTAATATTGTTTTCACAAATCAATATTTCTTGTCATCTTGGGAAACTTTTCTACTACTTACTTTCATAATCTATATCTGACAGTTCCTTTGCTATTCTCCTCAGTTTAGCCTGTCACAGCAGTATAGTTTCAGTTGTGATCTCCTCACTCACTGCTGATTATATCTGTGAGTCCATATCTTGTTTCCACAAAAGAAACTGTATGGGTACCACAGATGTTGGGAAGGGAATGTTTGACAAGCAGCTTTAGCACAGTAATTAAGCCATAACTATTAAAACGAAAATGGTGAACAACAGAAAATGTATATTGTTTTTGAAAGGGATTTTTAACCCCTTCAAGATGCAGCCAGTTTGTATGTTAAGGCTCAGCGTCTTTTCTGCAATCTGGCAAGTGCTGCTTTATATGTGTCAGGACTGTGAGTCTGTGGACCCTCTGGACCAGCACGGGAGATGGTACTAGCCGACACCTGGGACCTGAGTCTAAGTGGCACCTGGGAGCAGCAGAGACAGCCGCTGGAGCCAGGAGAGGTGAGGTTCCGCTGGGCTCCGGGGGCACACGGACACGGGTGCGCCGCGAACCGAGACAGGGATCGCGGGAGCACTTGTGACAATATGGTTATAACTTTTAAACAACTTTTTAAAATTACTTAAATGGTTTTGAGATTATTTGACACACTGGGGGTCATTTACTAAGGGCCCGATTCGCGTTTTCCAGACGTGTTACCCGAATATTTCCGATTTGCGCCGATTTCTCCTGAATTGCCCCGGGATTTTGGCGCACGCGATCGGATTGTGGCGCATCGGCGCTGGCAAGCATGCAACGGAATTCGGGGGGCGTGGCCGAACGAAAACCCGACGGATTCAGAAAAACCGCCGCATTTAAAAAAAAAATCTGTCGCTTAGCTTGCACTTACCTTCACTCAGCCAGGCTCGGTGAACTCCAGTGCGTTCCGATGCTTTTCAGCGCAGCAGCGCCACCTGGTGGACGGCGGAGGAACTACCTTAATGAATCCCGGCCGGACCCGAATCCAGTGCAGAGAACGCGCCACTGGATCGCGAATGGACCGGGTAAGTAAATCTGCCCCACTGTATTTCATGTTAGTAGTAAATTTTGGTTGATATTTTTTGCGTTTATTTATGAAAAAACTTAAATTTACACATTTTTTTGAGAAATTTGTCATTTTAAAAATATGAAATGATCAGCTTTTTAGCCGGAAAGTTTTACCACCCAAATTAGCTACCTGCATTACCCATATCTCAACCTTATGTTTTCATCATTTTTTTAAATGTCCTTTAATTTATATATATGATGTTAGACAGCTTACAAATAGGTAAAAGTGCTGTTCTCTTAAAAATGTTCATATATTAACAAATATATATGTTTTATATAACACTCCCATTATAATACCAAATGCAATCTTAGAAGAGTATGTGTATTATTTTATGTAGTTAGGATAAAGCCCTAGAATTTGTTTGAGATACCTTTTTCACACTTTCAATATCAAGAGAGCTACAGCATACTACTTAGTGGCACTGCTGCAACATCTAACAAGCTAAGTACAGAGTTTATAAATTTGAAATGACGTATGCTCTTTAATATTTTCTCATTGATACCATCCCTGAGGGGCAATCATTTATTTTTTAGCCTCCCAATCCAAAGGTCCTATTGCATTTACTGTAGAGAGTTGCTCTGCATGATGATATTGAAATGAGTCAGACGCTTCTGTGAATTATTAAATGAATCCCCCACTCTGGATTGTAATCCTGTGAATGGAGTCAGCCGGGGGTTCCTTTTAGGCATCAAAGCCCCCTTCCTACTCCATCCTCTGGTGAACACACCTCCTGCTAAGCTACAGTACAGAAAGCAGTGTAAATGACTTGTGCAGGAGGCATGCAGGGGGAGAAAGGAGGGGTTGCAGCGGCCTCAGCTCTGCTCAGGAATGACTGGCTGACAGGTTCCCTTTAACTATCAAACATTCTGCAACAACCTTGCCAATGCATATGACAGGTAGGTGTTGCAAAAGTGTCCCTCTCCTTTTCAGGAGCGGTCTGATGAGTAACTCATCCAGGGGCAACTCATCCAGTGGCTCTAACATTGTAAACTTAGTAACTGCAGCTTTAAGCCTCTGCCTGGGAGGTGATGAGTTGACTTTTCTATCCAATTGTATGCTCAGTAATTGTTGAAGGAGTGTGCTGGTTGGACAAGTGCTTGCCACGTCATCAGGGGGAGTTTATGAATCCCCCTTGTGGGTGGGAGCAGATGGTCTGTGGAGTCAGTCCAGTGTTCAGCACATGTCTGTGCTGAAAAAGTCAGTGTTCCAGACCAGGAAGCAGAGGTGTCTCTGACATGCTGCCTGACAATTTAGTCAGTTCCAAGAGACTAGGCCTGAGGACAGATATCCATCAGGACTCTGCTCCATCTTTACCAGCCCAGCCTCCAGCTATTATCCAGGCTGAGAGCGAACATCTTTCTGCAGACCTGCACCCCAAAAACCAGCTATCTCCTTCCAGCTGTAATTTTGCTGATGTTAAAGCAGTTGCCTGCTGTTTGGAGTTCCAATAAAGAACTGTAAGTTATTTTGCACCAACATACCTCTGTGTGATCCCTGGATTAGGCTGTTCACCATCATGGGTTCTCCATACTCCATCATCAGGGATCCCTATCTACACATCGGGGTTGCCCCAGGAAGAAACCTATTCTATCAGCCTCTCCCTCCATTTTCTTGCCTGCACCACCTGCTGGAGACCTGCCAAGGACAAGGCTTCTGTTTCCGTATACCAAGTACTGTGACCATAGCGTGCCCAAGGCCACAACAGCCGGCCACTTAGGAATTCCGGGCCCCAGCTTCATCCAGACCAAGAGAAAGGCTAGGCCCCGGTGGGAGATGTTGCGATTCTATATGGAAAAAAGTTTGGGGACTTGCTAAATAACATATTAGGGGATCTTCCCCAACTACTGAGGTATAAATGGCTACATCTTAAGACAGTTGAGTATTGCCAATTTTTCTGATGTAAATAGGAGCTGAGTTGCTGTATGCATATTTGGTAAATGTCAGTTTAAAAAATGCCTCTCAATCATAAGACCTTTTAAGAATGAACACATACACCCAATATTCTACCCTTGCCAAACCCTTGCGCTCTTAGCTGTAGTGGAGCATAGTATAGGTGGTTTGGGCGTTAGCCACTGAAACCATCCACCATATTTTATTCACAGAAATCCTCATACATCTGTTCCTGCAGATACACATGTACACAAGAGCCTTACTGAAACCACAGATTGAAAACTGATTTGAAAAACAAGTTGCATGCTTCATTCCCTAAGAAGCTTGAATCTAGTACCATGTACTGTGTACTGTATAGAAAGTATATTCCAGACAGGCTATTTCATGACTTTTTTCTGCTCTCCTTTCTATTATTTACAAATGGAATTTTTTAAGTCTTGGTAATTTTTAAGCATTGGTAACCAAACTATGTGCAGGCAAAATGGAGCATATAACCAGAGAAATCTAAGCACACGGCACTGTTCTTTCATACAGTTGGTTTAAGAGGTCCAAAGTCACAGTGGATAAAGTGGCTTGTAATAATTAAACTGACATAAATCATAGGGAAAAAAAATATTCTCACCGCAAACATCTGCACAGGCTTCTGTCTCTAACCTGTGCTTTCTGTACAAATTCTTCAGCACTTTGGCACTGCCGAAACGCTTGAAACGGCTTTTCACATTGTTGTAGTACCATTCCAATGACTGGGTTCTCAAAAGCCTGTAATAACAATGACATAACAATATAAAATACCAAACATTATATGAATACAAATAAGTTACCATGTCCAGGTTTAGACCACTCTCCATTTTGTCAACACTTCAAGGTATTATTTCTCATATATCTTTATTCCAGAAATGCTGCTTAATTAACGTAATAAACATGAAGTTTATGCACATAAAGACATTGTTTATACTGGTAACTTTGTTGCTTAAGCAAGATAATAAAATGAACGATGCCTCAAAATAAATATTTGTTATATCAATTACATTAGTGTTTGCAATTCTAACCCCCAAAGCAAGCAGTAATGTAGGCAATATTCATATTACTGAAGCCCTTAGGGGATTGTATGGAGAGAAATGTGAAACTACATTAAAAGGTTTGATTATTTTCTATTTAACATTAAAACTGATTTCTGTCCCCACCCCACTGAGGACATGCTAAGGACAAATAGTATAGATAGGTCATTAGTTTTTACTAGGTGATTGTCTATACTGTGAACAGCCTGAAGCAGAGAGTACTAACCACAGAATAGCCATTATGCTGGGGGACTGCAACTCTGCCTCCATTATATAGGTACAGATCTATGGCACAGATCCATGGCACAGCTGCTATACAGTGGAACAGCTTCATGGTATGTGGAGGTTAGACCCCCATCGATCACATACTGATTACTGTCCCGGCAGTAACCAGCCTTGCAGGTTGGATAAAATTCCAGCTTTCTTAAGTACTATTAAGTACTGGCATGCGGATCCTGCATGCCCCCTGACCTTCACCAGAGCCCACTGCTAATCAGGATGGATTTGGCTGCCATGGGCTTGCAGGATGTTAAGCCTATAGGGAAGTGGCAGATGGTGAAAGTTTGACAGGTAGTGACTGGTAGGAGGGTAAGGCCTGGGACAGGCAGATCTGGGAGTAGGTTTGGAATCAGAGGCTGGATCACAAACAGGTTGCATTGTAGCCGTCACAAACAGAAGGTCTGGGATACATAATTATACATAACAAATGGAGGGCTGGAGCAAACGGAGAGACCTAATGCTCTAGCAAAGACAACGGATTTATAGTTCATCCCACAGAGAAGAACATGTGACCTCAGGAGGACGTTGCGGCATAAGGCTGCAATGCTGAGAACCAACCACCAGAGAGGGTTTAGAAAGTTATCAGTAGTCAGAATGCAGGAAAGTGCAGAGTCATGACAATTACCTATTGTGGGCATACGGGCCCAGGAAACCCCCCTTATATCCCATATAAAGTTTGTAAGAACCATACTCAGAAAAACTAAAATCTACTATTTATATAAATATTCTGATCAATTCTAAAACAATAACTTTCACAGATGTAATACTCTGGCATTTACTTCACATTATTTCATTTGCTCTGTCATTAATGCGTTGTACTGGCGAATTCTCTCAGCAGAACATTGTTGTATTTCTATAGTCAAACAATACACAGTCAAAATCATTATTGAATTCAAGCGTATAATAGATGCAGAAAGTGGAAGGCCATTTGGGACCATTAGTCACAGTGAATATTGTCATGTTTTACCCATCGTGTAACTCATACAATTAGGTAGAACAATTGTACTGAAATCAACATGCAGTTAAATCTCTGAAATATCTAGCACTAACTACCACTATCGATTTGTAGAACTCAGGGATAATTTTACATTTGTATATTTTAGGTTCAAAAACATCACATGAAATAATAAATACTGCCACATGTTACTGGGCCAAATATGTAATGTATAATTAAAGGGTTTTTATCACCAATTTTGTGTTTGTGGATTTGCTATTTTTTAGGCTATGATTATAGCCATCTTGCCTCTACTTTATTAACATATTAATCTTGCAGCTCTCTTTCATTTTTGTGATTCCATTTTTCAGTTTTAGTTTTTAAAAATCCATAATAATCCTATTTTATTTTTCTGTGTACAGAACTGTATGAGGATTTACTCAAAATGAGGCCTCCCCATTATTCCTTGGGTTGGTACAATCACGGAGATATTAACTTTTTATATGTTTATTATGTTTTACTAGATTGAAAAAAATATTTGCACAAAAATGTCTTTGTTTTGCCATATTTTGATGCTATTAACTTTTTCTTACTTTGGTGTACAGACATTTGTGAGGTGCTATTTCTTGTGGGATGAGATGACATTTTCATTGGTCCCGTTTTGAGGACTGTACAACCTTTTTATCACTTTTATATTCAAATTGTATGTGTTGAGAAAAGGTGAAAAAGTAGCAGACATTTGGGCACAATTTTTTATTACAGAGTTTTTTATATTTTGATTGAATGGGCATTTTGGGACATGGTGATACCTTACATGTTTAGGATTTTATTTGTCTATTTATTTCAGTATTTTATATCAGATTCAAGATAAGGGAGACATTTTTGAAACTTTCTTTTGTTACTGTATTTTTGGACCTCCTAGGGTTCTAGCACCCTAGAGGGTCTGATCACTACTACCATATACTGCAATAAAGCTGTCAATCTGTTTTGGTCTGAAAGTAGCACATTTACAGAGCTGGATCACTGCCTCTACTAGAAACAGGACAGAGCCACTTGCTCCAAGGGCCATTCTGAGCTTTTGTTCTAAAGTGAAAATGGGTTTCTAGTTGACAGTAATCATCAATATTAAAGATCTGACAAACCCCTTTCATATTACAGCCTCAGCTGTATAAGGGTAAATCTTTCACTTGTTTTAAATGAACACAACAGCCATTAACAGATTCACGAGTTGTAAAACATCTTAGAGCAATAATCATGAATATATACAATCAGGCAGTAAATGATAATCACTTCACAGCGTGATAGGAGATTGTAACTCCAACTCCCTTGAACATATATTACTCTGCTAACATGACACTGCAGGAAGATATTTACTTTCATCTTGATTGTTAACCCCGTTAAGTATGAAGATTCCTTGTAGTCATTTACTATGTCCATATGTTTTGAAGGAAGGTTTCATTTAAAATGCTTATATCTTTCAACTGGACAGTGAGGTGGATATATAGTTAGCACAACCTAATAATCTACTTCATTCTGCAGACCCTCCTGTTCCTACTACTTGAGTGGGAGGAATTCAATACAAGTTTGTGTATCAGAGTGCTGCAGTGCATTGTCACCGCAGATAAAATTTCCATTTTCTAATTCTATACATGTTGAACTCCCACAAGATGCAGAAGATGGGGATTAATGGAAAAAAATGTGTTCTTTTCAAGGATATACATAAAAACATGTATTTTACAACCACAGCTTTCAGCAGTATACTTCATAAGGATAAGATAATGCACACTGTGGTGTCATAGTACATAAAAATAAACAGAGTGATGTCACAGTACATAAACACTGATTATACAGGGATAAAACACACGGTAAGGTTACAGAACAGTGATGTGATAGTACAGTGATAACACACACGAGGATGTCACATAATGGGGATAATCCACACAATGGTGTCATGGAAGAGGGATAATGGCCACAGTAATATCACAGTATAGAGATGTTGCAGACAGTGGTGTCACAGTAAATGGATAATAAACACAGTGATGTCCCAGTACAGGGATAAGAAAAATTGTGGTGTCACAGTAAAGAGATGTAGGGGCTGTAGGGACATCTCTGCCATATTTGACAAAGTCTCCTCAATAGGTCTCCTTAATAGCTGTTACCGTTTAAGGAATATATGAAGTACACCATGATGTAAAAAGCTAAATTATTATTATTATGGATTGGCTTTTGCTTATATCGTTTAGTAGAGGGTGTTTTGAGTCCATCAGATCGGCTGTCCTTTCATACTCATAGACAGGCTTCCTAACTAGGGATTCCCTCCACAACATCCATATGCCTTAAAGGGGAATTCCCACAACAAGATCCTCAAATACACTAAAAATAAGGATAACAAAATAACACATTATCAATTTCACTGTTATTAAGAAAAATATAGCATTTCACAGATATAATTCCAGCATGTGTCTATCAGTCCTGGTGTTTACAATGTTGGTTGCCCATGGATACGACCATAAATATTCTCACTATGGTCGGATTCTTCTCATGAATAGCTTCTCTGGTCTGCAAACTGCAGTGGTCCCTGCCTCCTGCCCCTCTACCCTGCATTACAAGACCAGGACAGACACAGGCACTTCCTGCCAGCAAGCATCATCGTGGATATAGCTACAGACAAATAAGGTCTTTATCTGAGGTAGGCAACAGCAGAGATGACACTGTGTGTTATGGGTGAGTTAGTAGAGCTGAGAGTGTCATTGTGTTTTATATCCATCTCATGGATCTCATCATCTCTCATCTCTGATCTGTCTCATATCTCTTTTACCATGTGTCAGATACTAGTAGAAAGTTCAGAAGCTGTATAAAAGTGCAGATAAACCCTCTACCCAGTTAATCTAAGCACATTGTCAACACACATCATCTCATAACACAGAGGAATCATGAAGTGTCTATTTAGAGAATTCCTACCCATATTCTGAAATTTTATAATGACCATCACTGAGTAAAAGGAGTTAAAATGTATGGGTTCTTCCACTTCAACTAATAAGGACAAGTGTTTCTACATTATGTCAAAGGTTATTTATATCTACTGTAGCTTATTAAAATTGATTAATAAGATATATTTAACTAATATTTTTGCGAGACACACTAACTAGTGCCTGCACTGCCCAAATATTAAATTGTGTCCAGATAGTGCTAAAAAAGTTCCTACATTCACTGCTCAAATAATACCTAGTAGAGAGAACATAATAATGCCATACAGTGTAATTTTAATTTATAGTGAGAAAAGTAAATTAAAAAAACGTTTTCTGGAAAACAACATTCAGATGGAACAAGGACAGTGAAGATACAGGAATATTTGTAGGCTAAGATCAGAGAAGCACTAAAAGATCAATATAGACCTATAGAGAAGTTATTTATAGCCACCATTTTTGCAGATAACTCAAAGCCAACATTTATGTAAGTTTGCATGTAACCAACTGCAGATGAACATATTTAGCCCGTGGAATAGAACCCGCATGTTGGTCCGATCCTACATACGGAACACATTGACATGAGTCCTTCAATCATGCAGAAAAATGATGCAAGAACTTCTTGTAGGCTGGCCAACAGGGTGGCATACAGGAGTCCTTGCATCATATTTATGTTTAATACTATACCTACTGTTATGTGTTAAGCCAAAAGGAATGGACCAGTTTACTGGTCCATTTCCACAAGCTGTAAACATTCGCCTGCAGCTGACCTGAAAAGGCAACTCTGCTAAGGAGCTTGATTCTTCAACACATATTTGGAAATACACTTTCAAATTATTTGGTCTCTTGCAGACTGTAACATAATCACTCACAAACATTCACACATTATGACCAAAGCAATGTCCTAAAAGTTACGTTTTTACACTTCATATTGTACATTGTACATAGCATTAGTTGAAGTGAATCTCTTACCGGACAATGTATGTTTTAATTATATATTTTAATTAAATATGGTAAAATCAGTAGAAAAATTGAGTATAAAATTGGCTTTTGTTGCTCCATTTTGTCACAGGTACAGACTCAAATAACATGATTTTAAGTAGGGAACTCTCCTTTACAAAGTCAATATCCCATAAAAAGATGTGGCAACCCATCTACATATGGATTTTGACTAAGAATTTGTACACTATTCTATTTTTAGATTTCCCCTACTAAAAAAAGGTTATAAATAATTAACAGAAGTATCATTGTAACTGTCAATGCAATTTCCTACTTTACACCCATAGGCATAGATAAATGTATCCTTTATAAAGATGGCTATGTGTCATGAACACTATAATGAATAGGTCCTTCCCAAGATGTCAATTAAAACGTAACATTGGATGTCAATATATGGATTCCCAGATTCCTGAGAGATTTAGACTGCTGCTGGATAATTTTCAAGGCTTTGTTTGCCTGAAGCATAACTGTGTGTCACTCTTCTACATATGATTTCAATCATGTCTAGTTAAAAGATTATCATTAGTGTAGTTGCCAGATTAACAAAAATATTTCTTCTCTGAAGATCTGAAGACTGACATGAAGCAAATAACAATGAAATACCGTATTTTTCGGCCTATAAGGCGCACAAAAAATCCTTTAATTTTCTCAGAAATCAAAGGTGCGCCTTATAGGCCAGTGCCTCTTATATATGACCTACCGTTTTTCCCCGATAGTAAGACACCCCCGATAGTAAGACATAGTGGGTGTTTTACGGGGGTAGGCTAATGTAAGACGTACCCCGAAAGTAAGACATAGTAAGAGCGGACAGAGCCGGGAGCTGCAGCCTCTTCTTGTCACTGCTGTAGCTCCTGGCCGATAGAAGACTGTGACCAGAGCTCAGCTACTCCGCGCAGGCTCCGATCACATGGCAGAGGAGACAGGGGAGGCAGCGCTGCACAGTGTGGAGTCTGCAGCATGGAGCTGAGGGAGAAGCTTCCTGCTCTGTGCTGCTGCCGTCTGTGTTACTGGAGCAGCTCCTCCCCCTCCTGTGTAGCTGCTAAACTCTGCTACATCAGCTGGACCTGGAGGGGGAGGGGAGCAGGGAAGCACATGTCAGCCTGGACCAGCCTCTACTCAGCCCTGCAGTCAGTGACACTGAAAAGTATGTATGTTTATGTGTTTATGTGTAATGTGTATGTAGATGTGATGCCTGATCTATATTTGAACATTGTGTTTATTTACATGTATAATGTATGCATGTAGTGTGTGGGTCAGTGTGTTTGCTTGCACAGTTCTATGGTTTGTGTTAAAACACCCATCCCCCTGCACTATATAATGCCCCCCCTTACACTGTATAACCTCCCACACTGTATAATGCCCCCCTTACACTGTATAACCTCCCACACTGTATAATCGCCCACACTGTATAATGCCCCCCTTACACTGTATAACCTCCCACACTGTATAATGCCCCCCTTACACTGTATAATGCCCCCCCTTACACTGTATAACCTCCCACACTGTATAATGCCCCCCTTACACTGTATAATGCCCCCTTACACTGTATAATGCCCCCCCTTACACTGTATAACCTCCCACACTGTATAATGCCCCCCCTTACACTGTATAACCACCCCCTACGCTGTATAATGCCCCTTACACTGTATAATTCTTGGCACTTGCTTTTATAAAACTGTTTTGTGGTGAATACCATACTGTTCAGGTTGTTAATAAATGTTAATTTTATGGTTAAAACAAAAATCGACATTTTTTCGCCAATATAAGACATACCCCGAAAGTAAGACATAGTGGGACTTTTGGGGGTAAAAAGAATGTAAGACACTGTCTTACTTTCGGGGAAACACGGTATGTAGTATAGAAATGTACTACAGACAAGATGTACTGTACATTTACCAGTGTTTAACCCCTTAAGGACGGAGGGTTTTCCGGCTCATTTCTCGCTCTCCAACTTCAAAAATCCATAACTTTTTCATTTTTCCGTGTACAGACCTGTGTGAGGGCTTATTTTGTGCGTAACAAATTTTACTTTCCCGTAATGTTATTTATTATAACATGCCTTGTACTGCGAAGCTGAAAAAAAATTCCAAATGTGGAAAAATTGAAAAAAACCCGCACGTGCGTCACGTTCTTGTGGGCTCAGTTTTTACGACTTTCACTCTTCGCTCCAAATAACACGCCTACTTTATTCTTTGGTTCGGTGCGATCGCGGTGATACCAAATTTATATCGGTTTTATTGTGTTTTAATACATTTTCAAAAATTAAACGAATGTGTACAAAAAAGAAAAAAAATTTTTTGCCATCTTCTGACGCTAATAACTTTTTCATACTTTGGCGCACGGAAATGTGTGAGGGGTCATTTTTTGCGAAATGAGGCGACGTTTTCATTGCTACCATTTTGAGGTCTGTGCGACATTTTGATCATTTTTTATTTCATTTTTTATGTTATGTAAAAAGGTGTAAAAGTCGCATTTCGGACATTTGGGCGCCATTTCCCGCCTCGGAGGTCACCGCCGGCCGTAACCGTTTTTATATTTTGATAGATCGGGCATTTTGGGACGCGGCGATACCTAATATGTCTGTGATTTTTACTGTTTGTTATGTTTTATATCCGTTCTAGGGAAAGGGGGGTGATTTGAACTTTTAATATTTTATTAATTTTTTTTATTTTTTAAACTTTTTTTTTTCTTTTTTTTTTCACTATTTTTTAGACCATCTAGGGTACAATAACCCTAGATGATCAGATCGCTCCTACCATATACTGCAATACTACAGTATTGCAATATATGGCGTTTTTGCAGGTCTTACATTACAATGAGCCACTGGCTCATTGTAACGAACCTGCATAAACCATGTAGCCTCGTGTCAAGAGAAGACCCGAGGCTACCATGGTAACCGATCGCCGCCCCCCGATGACGTTCGGGGGCGTGGCGATCGAAAAAAAGATGGCGGCGCCCGCGCGCCGCCGTCTTTTAAACGCCGCCCGCGACTTTGCGGGCGGCGTTTAGAGGGTTAATAGCCGCGATCGGTGCAAGCACCGACCGCGGTTATTAGCGGTGGGGGTTTTGTGCAAAATGCAAAAACCCCCACCTCTGTATGAAGAGGACTCAGCCCGTGAGCCCTCTTCATACTTCCCTTATACCTCTGCGCCGTAGAGCTACGGCGCAGAGCGTTAAGGGGTTAATAGCTCCAACCCCAGAAATTTCCTGCACCTTCCCACACAGTATACAGGGTCCCTAGCTCCTGAAGTGCCCTGGCACCACAACTAACATTGTGCCCATCCTGCCCTCCCCTAGCACGGAGAGACCGGAGCTGCCATAGTGCCGACCTTGAGGCAATCATCATCATCAGTAAACAATCCCCCATTCCTGACAGCACTGTAACAGGGGAAAGAGAAGGAGCCACGGGGAACCCCACAGGAATAACACCCTGGCTGAGGAGGGAAGGAGGAGGGGCAGAGGGAGACCGCTTAACCCCTGCTGCATCACCCTGCATTAACCTCCAGCAGCCCATACCTCTGAGATCCGAGCTCTCTGACACGCTGAAGACAAGTTTCCCGGGAAGTGTAGCTGGCTTGAACTGTGCACAGGTCTGCCACCTGCTGGTCATTTTTAGGTACTGCATTTGATCCTGCGCCTTATACTCCAGTGCGCCTTATATATGAACCTAGATGTCGTAGCAGGCATATATTAGAGGTACGCCTTATAGTCCGGTGCGCCTTGTGAATTCATAAATGTACAAAATCATTTACCGTATATTCCGGCGTATAAGACGACTTTTGAAGACAGAAAAATCTTCTGTCTAGTCCGGGGTCGTCTCATGCGCCAGTAATCGCGACCGCCCGCCGGCGGCAGTCGGGTCGCGCTGTATGCAGAGGGCTCACGGGCTGAGCCCTCTCCATAGCCGGTAAGTCTTTGCTGCATATTGCAAAGCTGCCAGCAGCCTCAAAAAGATAGCGGCTCATGGGCGCCGCCATCTTACCTGGGATCGCCGCTCCCCGTGACGTCATCGGGGGCGGCGATCCATCTCCATGGTAGCCTTGGGTCTTCCGAAGACCCGTGGCTATTTCGTTTTAACCCCTTCATTACAATGTGCTGATAGCACATTGTAATGAATGAGGAAAATCCCCATATACTGCCATACTGTAGTATGGCAGTATATGGTAGGATCGATCAGACAACCTAGGGTTAAAGTACCCTAGGGAGTCTGAAAAATAGTATAAATAAAAATAAAAAAAAGTTAAAAAAAATATATATATTGTAAAAAAACCTAAAATTTCAAATCACCCCCCTTTCCCTAGAACTGACATAAATATAAATAAACAGTAAAAATCATAAACACATCAGGTATCGACGCGTCCGAAAATGCCCGATCTATCAAAATATAATAACGGTTTTTCAATGCATTTAACCCCGTAACGGAAAATAGCGCCCAAAGTCGAAAATGGCACTTTTTTGCCATTTTGAAAAATATAAAAAAATCTATAAAAAGTGATCAAAAGGTCGTACAGTCCTAAAAATGATATCATTGAAAATATTATCAATTTTCGCAAAAAATGACGCAACCCACAGCTCCGTACACCAAAGTATAAATAAGTTATTAGCGCCAGAAGTTGGCAAAATAAAAAAGTAATTTTTGTACAGGAGGTTTTCATTTTTGTAAATGTATGAAAACATTATAAAACCTATACAAATTTGGTATCCCCTTAATCGTACCGACCCAAAGAATAAAGTAGAAACAAAACACGGTGCGGCAGCACCCAGAATACCTCCACACGGATGATACTGTTAAAAGCCTTCTTTTATTACATCACAAATTAAAATGGGATGGATACAGGAAGGACCTATGCGTTTCAACGCTACTGCGTCTTAATCATGATCTTCACATGGGACAGTTACTACAAGGAGGAAAAGCGTGATTGGGTGAGCGTACAGTTTTTCTATTTTTCTACTACGTTCTAAAGAATAAAGTAGACATGTCATTTGGGGCGCTCAGTGAAAGACGTAATATCCAAGCCCACAAGAAAATGGCGCAAATGCGTTTTTTTCACCATTTTCATTGCATTTGGAATTTTTTTCCCGCTTCTGAGTACATGGCATGGAATATTTAATAAAATAAAAAGGGAGACTTGATTCTACCATCAACATAGACAATTGTTCTTTTCTGTAAGAGCAGTGTGACTATGGAACTCATTGCTGCAGGAGGTTGTTATGGTGAATATTTTGTACATGGTCAAGAGAGACCCGGACGCCTTTCTTAATATCACGGGTTATGGGAAAAACATTTGTTTAATTCTTGTAGGTTGTATTTGATGGACATGCGTCTTTATCCAGCCTTATACTATGAAAATATGAGACCCATAAATATGTTGGTTACTAGTTTAAGAAAATATAGTTTTCAGGTTTGTGTGATGCTTGGCCTATGAATCAATATAAGAGCAACAGGAGTTTAACACTCAGTAGCCCTACTGATAATCTGATACCAACTGGAATCAACAAAGAGAATAGAGCCAAAGCACAGCTGTCAGATTCCCGCTGATCTAATATTGATAACCTAGCCTGCAAAACTCAATAATCACATTTTTTTTGGCTTTGTCTTGCTGTAAGATTTTTTTTCAGGTTAAGATAAATTTTTTATTAATCTGTATATTTAAAAAGGAGCAAAAGAACCATTAAAATTTCACCAATTTTGAATATAGAAATTTGACAGCCTATAAGACACCCTGATTCTATGTCTTGGGAACATCACCACTTTTTTTCCTCTGAACCACTTACAAATTACAGTACCTCCTAAAATGTGTTATAGGGCTTTTACTGACCATATACACTCACCAGCCATTTTATTAGGTACACCTGTCCAACTGCTCGTTAACACTTAATTTCTAATCAGCCAATCACATGGCGGCAACTCAGTGCATTTAGGCATGTAGACATGGTCAAGACAATCTCATGCAGTTCACACCGAGCATCAGTATGGGGAAGAAAGGTGATTTGAGTGCCTTTGAACGTGGCATGGTTGTTGGTGCCAGAAGGGCTGGTCTGAGTATTTCAGAAACTGCTGATCTACTGGGATTTTCACGCACAACCATCTCTAGGGTTTACAGAGAATGGTCCAAAAAAGAAAAAACATCCAGTGGCCCCTTGGTACCAATTGAGCATCGTTGCAACGCCACAGCCTACCTGAGTATTGTTGCTGACCATGTCCATCCCTTTATGACCACAATGTACCCAACATCTGATGGCTACTTTCAGCAGGATAATGCGCCATGTCATAAAGCTGGAATCATCTCAGACTGGTTTCTTGAACATGACAATGAGTTCACTGTACTTAAATGGCCTCCACAGTCACCAGATCTCAATCCAATAGAGCATCTTTGGGATGTGGTGGAACGGGAGATTCGCATCATGGATGTGCAGCCGACAAATCTGCGGCAACTGTGTGATGCCATCATGTCAATATGGACCAAAATCTCTTCCAGCACCTTGTTGAATCTATGCCACGAAGAATTGAGGCAGTTCTGAAGGCAAAAGGGGGTCCAACCCGTTACTAGCATGGTGTACCTAATAAAGTGGCCGGTGAGTGTAGTTCACATTGTATTTAGAATCCATCTTCACGCAGAACAGAAATATCTAAGAGAAATATCAGAAGCCTATAGAATGAGTTTGAAGGATTCCCCAGTAATATGAACAGATTTCCATTAACTTTAGAAAGAGGCATTTACTTACATTGTATTTTTTCCCTTGTACAGCAAAACCTATTCCATATCAGATGGTAGAAGAGTGCATAACAAAAATCAGCCAACAACTTTCTAAATCATTAAACCCTTCCCGCCGCAGCCCTTTTTCGTTTTTGCATTTTCATTTTTCACTCCCCACATTCAAAAATCTGTAACTTTTTTATTTTTCCATGTACAGAGCTGTGTGATGGCTTATTTTCTGCGTAACAAATTACACTTCAAAATGGTGGTATTTAATATTCCATGCCGTGTACTGGGAAGCGGAAAAAAAATTCAAATGTAGTGAAATTGATAAAAACAGCATTTGTGCCGTATTCTTGTGGGCTTGGATTTTACGGATTTCACTGTGCACCCCAAATGACATGTCTACTTTATTCTTTGGGTCGGTACGATTAAGGGGATACCAAATTTGTATAGGTTTTATAATGTTTTCATACATTTAAAAAAATTAAAACCTCTTGTACAAAAATTTTTGGGGGGATTTTGCCATCTTCTGGCGCTAATAACTTTTTCATACTTTGGTGTATGGAGCTGTGGGTGGTGCCGTTTTTTGCGGATTTTGATGACGTTTACAATGTTATCATTTTTAGGACTGTATGACCTTTTGATCACTTTTTATAGAATTTTTTTTTTTAAATTGAAAAAAAGTGCCATTTTCGACTTTGGGCACGATTTTCTGTTACGGGGTTAAACGCAGTGAAAAACCGTTATCATATTTTGATAGATCAGGCATTTTCATACGCGGCAATACCTAATGTGTTTATGATTTTTACTGTTTATTTATATTTATATCAGTTCTAGGGAAAGGGGGGTGATTTGAATTTTTAGGGTTTTTTATTATAATTTTTTTTAACTTTTTTTATTTTTATTTTTACTATTTTTCAGACTCCCTAGGGTACTTTAACCCTAAGGTGTCTGTACGATCCTATCATATACTGCAATACTACAATATGGCAGTATATGGGGATTTTACTACTACATTACAATGTGCTGATAGCCCTCTCCATGTACCGGGACCCGACATGTGACGTACTATTACATCACATGTCGGGAAGGGGTTAATGACCAAATTAATATGAAAGTATAAAGGTGCATTATGTAATCCTAAAATCTGTACTTTTTAGACGTTATGCAGAGCATATGGAACATATTAGTCACGCAACTTAATCATTAAATCAAATGTTTCATTCAGTCTCATTTCCATAGGTCTGTAAAACGCAGCCCTTAGCCATGTGGTATGTGCAGAGTGCTGAGGTTCATAGTGCATAAAAGTGCCCAAAAGTTCTACTCAATCGAGAGCTCATCTTATATCTCAAAAACTGTCAGGGCCACTATGGCATGGATTTCTATAGTCGAGCCACTGCATGCATACCCATTGCACAATGGAAATGTGTTTTGGGGTGTCAAATCATGCTTCTTTATCAAGCAGTCTCATTTAGGAGTCTGCTTTTGACAAATGCTAGGAGAACTAAGGAAGATATGAGCAGATAAGACTAAGCTCTGTAAAGTAATTAACACAGAGAAGGATATTCCAGATGAATTTATGGAAGCTGGATGCTTGGGCTGATAATTGGCTAATGAAGATTAATATACTTTAAATAAATGTAAGTTTACATAGGAAACAAAAAACACTAGTATGTTATCACTTGGTAAAACCACAAGCCTTAGGTTTTTGTCAGATAGTAATCTTTATGTCAGTGACCAGAGCCAGGCAGCTGCTTATGAGGGAAATCCAATTATGGGATGTATCAAAAGAGGCATATATGCTCATGAAAACGACATACTTTTGGTCTTGTACAAATCACTGGCCAGACTATTCATGGAGTGTTGTGGGCACCAGTTTAATTCATGGAGTGTTTGGGCACCAGTTTATAAGAAGCACAGGTACAGAAGAGAAAATATGTTTATTAGGAGTATAGGCAGAATATAATACCATGTCAAATAAGGGATTGTTCAGTTTAGAGAAAAAGATAAATAAGGGGTAATATAATACAAGGTGCAAATCTCAGAATGTGCAGTACAGGGATCTATCCAAAGATCTTTTCATACCTAGGCGTGTGACCACTGTAACAACTGATACCACTGATACTTTGTACATGTTCAAGAGAGGCCCAAATGCCTTTCCTGAAAGAAAAATGAGTTATTCTGACTGGCATACTGCATTAGGAGTCCGGGTGGAAATATTCCTAGCTATGGTCTTTTTGGCATCGGCTATGTAGTTTTTTTTTCTCCTTCCTCTGGATAAACACTGTGGGATTATATGCAGTACTTGATGGACCTACATCTTTTTCTAAACTTAAAATTTGGCAGGTCACAGGCCTCAAAATAATTGAAAGTGTCAGTGTGCCCACGTCAAAAGTTTACCTAATTGAACCCTATCAATTCATTGTAAAGAAATGCACCCTCCCCTTTCAGCAAGGTTGAGAACTGTGGTTCCTAGCTTGCTGTTTTCCTGTAATGGTGGTACTCCATTGCCTATTGATTCCTATATCTAAACCCGATGTATTATATCTAACGGATTTGTGATCCTGAGCACCAAAGTTCATATTGTAAATCAACAAGGTCTGCTGTAAATTCTCTGGTATGAATTATGAATGAAGCTCTAGCATACTCCATACAGTAACTGGGGATAGGTAAAAAAATATCAATTTTCTAATGCTAACTTTTGATTCAGATTTGATTAATATGTGAACTAGTAAAAGGTACTTTAAATAGAGGTACAGGAACATTGGGGCAGATTTATCAAGTGTCTAAAAGTCAGAATATTTCTAGTTGCCCATGGCAACCAATCACAGCTCCCCTTTAAAATATTCATGAGCACTGTTAAAATGAAAGCTGAGCTGTGATTGGTTGCCATGGGCAACTGGAAATATTCTGACTTTCAGACACTTGATAAATCTACCCCATTGAGTGAAACCTGTCTGGGTGTGTTATGGTCAGGTTACTTAAGGATGCATTTTATGGAAACCTACCATCACAGATCTACCTAATAAGGCAGCCATGTCCTTTTTTAATAAAAAGTTTAGTCCCCCAGAACTTAAATTTGAATATATATTCAAATTTTCTTGAGAGGCTGCTGAGGTGTGGAGCAGCCACGTGGTGGAGTGGGAGCTACTCCAGGCCCCAGTAGTCTCTTTCACTCCCACCTATGGCTTCTCTTCAGCGGGCAACTTGCTGTAGCTGTAAAGCCGAAGTTCTGCAGAGTTCTCTGTGAGAGAATCCTTTAATATGAAATACTAGCCATTTAAATGGATTGCAAATCTCACAATAGCCCTCATAAAAATAAGAAGAGCTGTGTATGAACATAAAACATTCCATCTTGGGCAGATCCAGTTTGGCACATCTCAAAGATCCAACCCACCTAGCTGATGTGCCTTCAGCATAAAAAATACACTATTAAACATAAGAGGAGATCATGTGACCAGAACTTGACTCTTATGTAATGATGTGGCAGATCAGCTGACCGGAACATGAACGGACTTTGGTTGAAATCGGAGGTATTGGTAGGAGATGTGATAGGCTGAAAGAGTTCAGTGATCCACCCCTTGGACAAAATGCAAAGTGGTAGGTAATGGGAAGGATCAATGGCTGGTTAAAAGACACAAAATCTGAACTCAGATGGCCACTGTCATGCAATACAGAGAGTCTTTGCTGTCCAGATTCACTAGTTAACTTTCCTGATGGACCTAAATAGGGAAAAGCTTAAAGGTAGAATATATAAGAAAGAAAAAGTAAGGTTGTTGTGGCATTGGGGCATCCTTGTAAAAAAACATTTCCCCAGCAGAATACTATTCAGTGTCAGAGAATATGGAAACACAATTGAGGGTAAGAGAATGAATTGTTAAAACCCACAATGAGCCTGAAACTATCCGTAGCCCAATGGTTATGAGATACCCATATAACTCAAACCCAGCTATTAAAATGAAAAGCTCAACCTATAAAGAAATATTCAATGAATGGAAGCTGACTCAGAGAATGAATATTTTGTTTTTAAAGTAATAGAAATAAAAGTTATATTTTAGAGGTTTATCTTAATCCAGTCCTGCTCCGTTGGGCCAGGTATGCATAGAAAGAACTGCTGTCTGTAAATAGTGTTTTGCTTTGGCTTAAAAATAGGGTTTCTCAAGTATGGAAACCACAAGACATATGCAAAGGGGCTGTTCTTAGCAGCAGGGGTTTTATGTACCATTGTATATCCAATGATCAATCTTATATTCAGGAATGCAATAAGTGCTTTCCCACCAGGTTCAGGGCAAGCTCATTTAATTCTTATCTGTGTGGTGCTAACACGATCTCTGGTGAATTTCATGCATGCAAGATTTATAATGTTAGGAAAGACAAATTCATTTAGTACCAAATTCTGTAATCAATTTCTAGAAGAGAGGAAAGCCTTTTGCATATCTAAAGAGAAGTCATTTCTGTCCTGTACTGTTATACCCCAAAATAGCATATTTTTCATATTTCAATCAAATTCCTAAATAAATAATTAATATGACATTAATAATATAATCTGACAGACCCACCTAATTTGTAATGCATTTGCCTTGATAACATGTTAAAGAAAAGTCACCCAATCCCCTTTGCATGACCACACATTTAAAAATGCAAATGCTACATCAATGAAGCCAAGTTGCCTGCTAACCTTCTTCATTCATGTCTAATAGCTAGCATCTCACATAGGCAACTATTTATCATTACATCCTTCCTCTAAGTAATAAAATAACATAGCACTTATGAATGAATTGCAGCAACAAAAAGGCACAATGGAAAAAGCATGGGGTGTAAAACCCTTCTATAGACAGTAATTTCTCTCAGTAGTAAATGGTATAAGGCTTTCTAAGGTATGAATTAAAACATATACTATAGAAAGATATTGTTACCTTAAATGAAATGCATGATGTCCTCTCCACAAGGGAAGATGCTGATGAATGAGCTATTCAAGAGGCACCGACTTATGCTTGTAAATGGAAGGTGTACAAGCTGCTTTCCTGTATAAGAGGAGGGGGGTTAAGACAGTAACGTGCAGAGGATGTGTCTATGCACTCCCTTCTCCAGCTTTAGGGGGAAGATACTGAGAAACAGCTGTGATCTCACAGCAGCGAAGCAATTCACAGCAAGCCTCTAATACACAAGCAATAAAACCAGAAACTCCGTCTCACCCAAAATGATCAATATATATTTTTTAATCAAAGGCCAGTATTCAGCTTGGCTCCTCGCACAGAATTTCCAATGTCTTGAAAAGCAGCCAATTCATTACCATGTGGCTGCACTGTGGACCTGCTCTATTAAACTGCTGGGGAAAATGGCTTCAAAATGTAACATTTTATTTAACTAGTTTGCACTCACAATGGTCAAGGGGAGCGTATATATAAATGTGTATACTTGGAATTTTATAGTTGATATGTCAGCAAAAAATTGCTATAAAAAGGATACCCTGTAAGAGCTTGAAAAATTGCAGGGTTTAGGAAGTGTAACCATAGCAACTGTGGTGTGTTATTTTCAACCAATATCAATAATTTCTTTTCGCAATTAAAACGGGAGTTAGATGCTTGATATATAGACAATAAATAATAATGTCACAGAAAACAATTAGATGAAGGTATGTTTTTAATCCGTTCACTGGCTTCAAGGGTCATTTTATGTAGGGATGTGAAGAAATGTAAAATTTATGAAAATACAAATAATCACTTCCGGTATTGATAATATGACCATTAGTGGGGGGGGGGGGGGAATGCTAAGGAAAATTACTCCAAACAAGATAAAAGGGCCATGTTATAAAAAAAATTAAAGAGATATCTTAATTGGTTAAACAATGCAGTCTGCATTGACAGTGGCTTATTGAGGATGTATGGTCAAAGCTTGGTAGCACATGTAATCATTGGGGTAGATATATCTGGACTTGTACACCAGTTTTTGTAATGACGGGACGACTTCCTTTCACAGGTGGTTGTGCGCATGCCTGGTGGCCGCTGTGCGCCTGCGCAGGCGGGCGGCCGGCCATCGCATCGTCTGGATCACATGACTGCTCCGGATGATGCGTTTGTCCCGCCCCCCGTCCTCATTCGCCATTGCCCCGGACATGCGCCATACATCTTAACACCTCCTACGTCCTTTCATCTCATCATCTTGCACAGGTGCGTTCTTAATCCCTATTGGTCAGCTCCAATTTTTAATCTGCTCACACCTTTCTGGCACCACCCTTTGACAAAGTCCTGAGTGGACGAAACACGTGTCGGGAAGGTGCTGAGCAGCGGCCCCTCTGTGCACTTTACTGCCTCTGGATTTCAGGTATTACCACTACGTTTTATGGCTGTCTGTGTACCACTTATAATTGTGATGCAATAATACGTTTTCATTGTATGTTCAGTTCTATGCACTTTGGCACTTTTTGCTTATTATATTTGTATAACCTTATAGCTCACTGAACGTTTCCTGCTGCTCAGCACCCACATATGCTTGCTGCAATATCACTCTGTCTTGTTACATGTTACCCTTTTTAATTATACCTAATAAAATCGTGGTTTTATTATTACCATCGGTGCTCATTTTTCTTCCTTTTTCGGTATTGTAATTACTAGGGCACAGCCAGCAATTGTTCACCACTCTTTACTAACAAGTTAACAGTGCAATTATACGCTAGGCCCTGCCTGCCTGAGATGTTTACGCTGCTCAGCCGCTCCCCAAACACAACAGGAGAACAGAGCTTCTTGATATATTTGAAGGCACCAGAGAGGCGGGGACTTTATCCGGCGTATGATAAAAATCCCCCATTGTGTGGCAGTAATATTGTATGAATAGTCAGTTCTTGTCAGTGTTGGCGAATAGACCAGTGCAGAGTCAGACTACACAGTCATCCTGGATGATTTATCTGGAGTAGTCTATGAATGTGGAGACTTAGCTATAAGTTGGTCTACTTTCCAACTGAATTTTTCAAGCATCCATCAAATTTTTTGGTGCACAGACTAAGCCAAGCTTCCTTCCCTGAGGTTAGACCCCTTTTCAGACAGTTCATAAAACTGCCCAAAAATGGTCTAAAACCCTTAATAAATGTGGCACAAGCTATTTCAGGTGCAAGTTACTCCAGAATTCTGGTATAGACAGATTAACATATCTCCCCCATTGAATATAAGTGCATGCAACATTTACAGCCTCTCTATTACAGAGTTCTATAGCCCATTGTACTTTTGTACATCTACATAATTCAATCAAGTGTAGAAATGTATAGTCTCTTGCCAGATATATTAGTAGATTCAGATGACCCATGCTAAAATTCTTCTACTGAATGCATACACATGCAATGAGAGCTATACAAATAAATATTAAAGGGCTTTTTCATTTAACTCTAAGGGAGTCCTATTATGCTCCATACAATATTGACAAATGACATAAGTGTGTTTTCCTAGTTCAATATTCACATTAAATATACTGTAAATGTGGCTAATTCTAATGATATGTTACAACGAACACAAATTTGGTGCATACAATATTTTATGTATCTTTTGTTGTATATGTTAAAAAAGATTTTCTATTTATATAAGTAACGTTATCCCTTTTATTGTTAAAGGTTGTACATCAAAAGTCCAACCAGCCGTATGAAAATAAAATAAGGAATGCTTCCCCTGTAGGGTCTCCAGCTGTTCTATTTTTTTCTGAAATGCCAAAAAGTACTGACTCAGCTAATAAATGATTAAGGGGGAGAGGGGTATTACCACTATGGCCTCTGACTGACTTAGTAGTAGACATCTGTAGGTATTTCTTAAAGGAAATCCACCACTTGTTGGTAGGAAAATGAAACTACCCATACTTACCCATATTCGTCTTCTCCATGATCCTGGCACTGGTCTTCTTTAAAGGAAACCTACCACTTTAAAATGACCCTTCTGACCCACAAATACCTTAAGCTAGCTCAGGATGAGCTGATGCTGGACCATATTTTCAATTAAACCAGAAACCGCTGTATTTGTAGAAAAATGATTTTCTTGTGGTAGTAAAATCTCTCTTCGGCGCTTCTGTAAGCGTCATGCGGCGCGCACCCCGGACCCTGCTCCGCGGTCACGCTCTCGTCAGCGCCGCTCCCGTCACTAATTTTGCAGTGCCCAAGAGCCGGTGACGTCACCGAGCTCTCGGGCACACTAGCGCATGCGCACCACCTCCTCCCGGCGCGTCGCGGCCGGATCCCATTGCGCATGCGCGAAGTCCCGAAGCCTCGTAGTATCGCGTGCCGGCAGCCCACGCTGTAAAAACACCCGATCGCGGATGTTACCGGTAAGCCTTTGCTGCAATATGCAGCAAAGACTTACCGGCTATGGAGAGGGCTCAGCCCGTGAGCCCTCACCATGCAGCGCGACGCGACCGCCGCCGTGAATACACGGCGGGCGGTCGCGAACCGGTTAATATTCCATGGCGTGTACTGGGAAGTGGTGTGGCTGTGAAAGTGGTGAAAAAAAAGCATTTTCTTGAGGGCTTGGATTTTACAAAGCCATAAAATCCAAGCCCTCAAGAAAATGCTTTTTTTGCACCCCAAATGTTAAGTCTCCTTTATTCTTTGGGTGGGTACGATCAATGGGATACCAAATTTATATTGGTTTTAGTGGTCCACAATTTTTTAGTGGTTAGTGGTACAATTTTTTCCTCCAATGATAATCCGCCTTGTCTGCACTTCCCCACTCCTCCTGTAGTCCCAGTATTTGTCACTTTAAAATAGCATGGAGTGAGGCACATTCTGGGCTGCATCAGACTGCAGCAAGAGGTCGAGTGCACCCGGGGAGGAGCACACATGCCAGAAGTTTGCCACCACTGCCCTAGGATACTTTAAACCTAGGTAGTCTGATTGATCCTACCATACACTGCCAGACTACAGTATGGCAGTATATGGGGATTTACTACTTATTTATTATAATAGTGAGCAGCATATGTATATATTTTTTTTTACGGGAAGACATGTATTTAACTATGACTTGTTAACTAAAACTGAGGTATTTTGATGGTAGAATCCTTCCTGTGTTCTAAGCCCTACACTTTGTCTAATCTAACAAAATAAAAACTTTATCTTTCTTTTATGTAAATTGCGTGGAGTAGCCCACCTGGGGCTAAGGATACTCCACACCCCTGTAGCTTTTGAAGTGCTGCCTCCCTTTGCGCCCCTTTCGCTCTTCAGCTCTGCAGCCTGTGTCTACACATGCGCAATAACTTCCAGATCACTGCTGACTTGCTGATGACACCTCTGGAGCATGAAAGATTAAAAAATGCTAAAAACACAACAGGAGAGGACGGTTCCTCTTGTAATATCGTCAGGTTGAAATACTAGTGATGAAAACTGCTCACCTGATTACCACTTGTTAGGGTGCAGTATATAGCCCACTCCGGGGGAAGGTTCCACAATAACTGGCTGGTGAAGCAGCTGCCACAGCTCCAGAAACCAGGTACCAAGGAACAGGCCCGGTAAAACAAATAGATATCTATTTATATGTACGTTGACTGCTGGTCGTGATATTTGTCTTTACCGGTCTGAAGAAGGTTTTATATAAAAATGCGTCACATAGACAAAACTATAATGGTATTCATGCCATTTTATGTTATTGTGGATACTGTTTGTTCCATTTTTCAATAAAAGTAATTTTATTTAATCCATAAAACTTTGGAGTTGATTCGGTTTTGCTACTGAGTTTGGCTATTAGCTCCCCACGTTAGCTTTCCATTTTTCCCAATTTTTTCACTAAATCCTTTGGAGAAGGCGTAGAGCTCCAAAAAAAGGAAAGCGGCAAGCCGGAAGTTATCAACTGATGATGGGATGAAGACCCGAAGAGCACTGCAAGGATACACAGGGAAGTGGCCTTTCAGAGGCTAAAGGAGTGCGGAGCTGCCTTAGCCCCCTAGTCAAGTGCCCGGATGTTAGGACTTAAAAGGGTATTCCCATCTGGGCATTTACATATAATTAAATTCATTTGCCTTATGTAAACATTTCTTCAATTGCATGTTAATTAAAAAAATGTTCCTGTGTGAAGATAATTTCTCCTAAATGTAGCCATGTTGTCCCTTAGAAACCAGATAACTTTCTCGGATACGACCACGTCACACTCTGGCAGCGGTGGCCAGATTTGCGCTACAGAGTCCTGCCGGACCACCAGGATTCAGCAATCATTACCACAGACATGTAGTAACTCCCAGACATTTTATATACAAAAACCTTTTGTTTCTTTGTGCACTCACTCCAGCAGAGGTGGCCGTAACCGAGGAAGCTATCTCGTTTCTAAGGGACAACATGACTACATTTATGAGAAATTATCTTCACACAGGAACATTTTTTTTAATAACATCCAATTGAAGAAATGTTCATATATGGCAGATTAATGAAACTGAATGTGAGTGCCCAGACGAGAATACCCCTTTAAGTACTACTCTATATCCTCTATATCCTTAATCTTTTACTGTTCATAAAAGTAATTTAATAATGAACTTCAAACATGCTCTTATAAGCCGTCTATCTAGGAAAGCCATTCATATTCCCTAACTACATAAAACCCTTCACCCCAACTACCGTCCAGGCCAGATCTCCCAGACAGTGTAGGGGATGTGGACTGCTACACCTGGCTGACCCGGCCTCTGTGTGGTCTGCAGCTGAACTCTCCCTCATAGTGTAAATACTCACGTATAGGGCAAGGCTCCTAATTTTACCATAGAAAACTGGAACAAGCTATTGACTTGAGTAAAAGCCCTGAAGGGAGAAATGCAGCCTCTACTCTAATGAAATGTCTAGCAGCCACACCTCATTAATGAACTGTCCACAGAAGAGCCCCACTTTAATGAAATGTCAACAGCAGAGATCCTCTTTAATACAATGTCAACAGTAAAGCTCCCCTTTACAGAAATGTCGACAAAAGGGGGCCCTTTTAGTAAAATGTCTACAGCAGATGCCTCCCTTTAATGAAATGTCTACTGCAGAGCTGACCTTTAATAAAATGTCTACAGCAGATGCCCCTTTTTAAAGAAATATCCACTGCAGATCCCCACTTTAATGAAATGTCCACCACAGAGCCCCCCTTTAATGATATGTCCACATCAGATGTACCATTTAATGAAATGTCAACAGCAGAGCTCTCCTTTACACAAATGTCCACAGCAGGGGCCCCCCTTTAGATGTCTACAGCAGGACCCCCCTTCACAAAATGTCCACAGCAGAGACCCTCCCCCCCTATATTAATGAAATGTTCACAGCAGAGATTCCCCCTATTAATGAAATGTACACAGCAGGGCGCACTTGAAGGAGAAGTCGGAGCCGCGGGTCGGGAAGAGAAAGCGTGAGTATGGATGTTTCTTCAGAGCCTATCCAGGGACTGTAAAGAGTTAGTCATTAGACACTTTATAAGCTTCCATTATATATCAGCTGTCAGTGGAATAAAGGACAGAAAGCTTACTTACACATATTGCTTAACCCCTTAGTGACGCGGCCTGAAAAGGCTCTAGTCATCGAGCATTTTGGACAAATTTTGGTAAGTTCCGGTTTAAGGGCCATAACTTTTTTATATGCATGCAACCTTAAAATATTTTGCGGTGTTTTTCTTGAGACACATAGAGCTAGTTAAAATGTAATAAAAGTATCAACATTTTTTTTTTCATTTTTATTTGGCGTTAAAAGTGGGAAAAACCTTTTTTTGTAATCTATAGTACATTTTGAAATGAACTCAAACTGAACATTATTATTGAATTCCCTATTTTGTTTCGGTTGTTTTGATATATAATATGTATAGTCTCGGGAAAACATGGCTACTATGGCGGTGTCTATTGTAGTGTAACGGGGGATTTTATTTATTATAGGAGGAAATGCAAATGTATTTTTATGAATATTTGTTAATCTTTTTTGTGCATGTGCGTTTTTACTTTTATGGCCTCATGGAGGACGTATAAAGCCCTGGGGGACATTTTTCCTGTTTTTTTAATTATTTTACATTATTCTTTTCTTTTTACAAATTTTCACCTGTACCTGGGGCACAAAGAACTAAGGATCTGGCCGGTATGGCCATGCCAGATTTATAGCTTCATTATTTAGCCGGTCAGTTGCGTTTTTTGGGATTCTAGCTTTCTCCTGATGATCCGCTGCAAATGTATTTAATGCACTATGCTAATTCCCCATTTACTATGATACTTACTGAATTCTCCTTTTTGGATGAGTCGCTGCCCTCTACCAGTCCATAAAGTAGCCAGGATGGTTTGGAAACAGACGTAAAAGGTAATAACCTATACAGATATGCCTCTTGAGACCCTTCTCTGGAACAATCCAGATCTATAACATATAAATGAAAATGTAATACCCTCTTTCTGGATCACCCATGGCCTAGTGACATCCCATGTCATAAAGGCTTTTGGTGGTAGGGGCGGTATAGTCTACATGCCGCCTCTGCCGTAAACAGGAAGTCCAGAGTCCTGCTGCTGGTAGGTCATTCTTGTGGAATACAAACTTTACCGGGTTAGTAAAATATGGGTGACCATATTAGGGCCTACACTTACCCTGGTAAAAAATTTGTTATAGTAGTTAACCCCTTTAATGAAATTTGAACCAAAAGGCTATTTTTGACCACTATGCTAAATTAGAAATACCACCAGAAGAGTAAGAACTGTTAGAATATCAATAGTTCTGCCAATTTTACAGAAATCCCCATTACCAAACCAAGCAACAAATGTTTATACACGTCTTAATCTTTTTATAATCAATGGTGAGCATGCATGGCTATGATGGACCATCATAATGGTTTCATACTGATTTCTTATTGTTCCTGTTTAATAAAACACCCTAGATTGTCAGAATTTGACAAGTTTCAGTAATAAATGAATGTACAGTTGCAAAAGCAATAATGGACATTATCAGTAAATCTGTCCCAGGCAGACAATGGAAATTCATTCTGTCTGTTTTTGAACAACATGACTTGGTGATCTATTATAAATGATTTTTCAGTTATGTATTGATAAAAACCACCAATCCTAAAATAGTTTCTAATAGTTGATCGTATATATCACAGGTTATTACAAATGATGCATTAACAACAATATATGGGGTTTTTTTTATCAATGTTTTGGTTTACAAGTCATTTTAAAGGGGGAAATTGTGTTTTTTTTATAACTTGTTTTTTTTATTTTCATACAACATTTTGAAGCACATACTTTAATTCTCGCAAGGGGATTTTGACCTATAACCATGGCTTGCAGAACTTCTATATCATTGTCAGTAGTAAAATAATAGGTAGTCTGAATCTGGCATGGCATAATACACATACACTTATGATGGACCTGGTAGTATTAATTTGGCTTCCTGTTACCATGTAATGGCACTGGGACCCTTAAAATATGTTTGTGGGGTGCTGATGCTTGAATGAAGGAGTCCACTTGCTCTTAAACACGTATATACCACAGGCTAGTTAGTAGTGTCAGTAAAATGACAAATTGTCAGTCTTGGATGTAAGAGGTAAAAGTTAAGTCTTACTCACAATTTCCTTAGTTCATCAAAGACAGTATAAACATTCATTAAATATACTATTTTTTTTTTTCATGGGAAAACTAGCAGAGATGTTCTTTATTCTACACACGGGGTTAGATTTTAAAAACATGACTAGACAACAATATAGAGACATCTAAGAGAAATACATTTAATGCTCACAAAAAATATGTTTTTAAGTAAAACATAAAACAAATAAAGAGGAAATTATCTGATTAGCAGATCAGGACATACCTAGTATGTCCTGATGCAGCTGCCGGTCCGTATAGACCAGGTGTTTTCTGCATAATGCTGGCCTGGTGCTTTATAAATGCCGGCTGCACAGCCGCCAGTGGCATTTAGATACTGGTGGCGCATGGGTGCCACCATCTTAAGCAATTCATTTCCTTGACAGCCGGGAGTCTAGGTGAGACTTCCAGGCTTGTCATTCAGCATGATCTATAACAGTGTGCTTGTGGCATACTATTCCAGATCTGCATGAAGATCACAATGCGGTATTGTCTCAATAGTCCTTGCTATATTTTTTCCAAAGCAGCTTAGAAGTTGGAAATATAGCTGATACTTTGTTGTTGGTAACTAGTATAATGTTTTTAGACAATATACTAATAATGACCTAGGAATATAACCTGTTAAAATGTTTTTTTCTCGCACTGCAAATTTATACACATATCCAAGGATAGTTAATAAGTAATGTTTTAACTGCTGTGATGCCAATTGGTCATAATAATAGGGTCCAAAGCCCCTGCCCCATTATTCTCAAAGCGTTAAAGAGATTTTTCATGAATGTGGAAAAATCCCAGTGGCCTGGGGTTGTTACAAAAAAAGAGCATGCTTCCGGGGTCAGAGGACTGACCTCCTGGCCTCTTAGGACAATGGTAAATCACTTGATTTCCCTATAGGAACTTCTTTTTCCGTGGTCCAAGGAATCCACAGGTTTGATGAAGCATATCTGATGATTTCTCAGACTTCAGCGTCTTCTGCTCAAGTGCTTAGCCGAAAACAGACGTACCAGTATGACCAAGGAAGCAGAGAGGCATAAGCATGTTTTTATTTTTACTGACTATGGCCCTGGCCCCATGGGGCTGGTTCCAGAAGTCCTGTTTACTAACTTCACCCTGGGTTCCAGCAATCCAATACTCATTGCTGATACTATTCTGTAGAAAATTGTGTTTTTAAAGTCATTAAAAGGTAAAACTTAATTCATTTTCATTTAATTTACAGTAGCCACAGATTTTCTTGCCAGCCATATAAAACAGACCTTTGCTCAGTCTGTTAGTAATTTTGCCAAAGCCAAGAATAGGACAGTCATATAAATATTGAACAACTGAGTATTTCCACACAACATGTTCTATGATTTGGCACAGTCTATTGCAGTCCATTTATTGAAACAGATTTCACATAGATTTCTTGAATAATACTTACCGTAATTCATTTTGTATTAAAACATTACACTATAGATGATGAATATTGATCCTTTTTTAGAGTCAGTTTACAGATGTAAGCAGTAAATTCTCTATTATTATTAATACTCTTTTATTACACTGCATTACAGAGAGCCCCATACAAATATGATTCCAGAACATCAGATAGCATTACATTTACCTATCATACTGATGTTTATCTAAAAAACTCATGGGACTCTATTACCAATTTCCTTCTATTTCAAGTTGACTCATTCTAGCATATTTGATAGTAAAGAACCAGCCCTAAGATGTAAGATTATGCCTCTGATGAATGCCTAAGGTAGCATTCATCAGAAATACAAAAACCATGTTAAAGAGATGAGTAGACCAACATCTATAACCCTATGCGATTACCACTACATTTGCGGTAGTGGTGGTGGTTGGTGGAAATTGGCTGCAACGAAAGCAGTGTGAAAGTAGCTTCTGAGGTACTATAGTGTGTCCAAGTCAGCTTTAATGAGATTGGGTTAAACATACCATGAACCCCATAATATGGTCGTCAGGTCAAAACTGCTACCCTACATACAGCAGGAGTCACTGGAAAGGCCACCGGGACCACCACAGCTTCGGTCATGTAGTCAATAGGAGCCTAGTTATGAAGTTCATTCAAATCTAATTTTTTAAGAATTTAGAATTAGAAAGCCACCAGAAAAGTAGTGCATTTAGCATTTCATAGAAACATTCCCAAGTCAGTAGCGACGCAAACAAGTAGTGTTACCTGGTATTGTGCATGTGCACTAATACCCTATGATGCCACTGGGTGTTTACATTGCAATACGCAAATTCTAGCAAAGGTTTACTGCTAAACTGCATGGGGATGTTGCCTTGGAACTCACTATCCAATCGGGTACACTTGGGGGTGGGGTTTCGGACTCAAATAAGCGGAAGTAATGGAGTAAGGCGCAAACTCTATGCAAGCAAACTCACCACAGTCTTAGGCTATATTCACACTGCCGTTGCCCGCCCGCACTGTACCGTAGCGGGCAACGGCAGTGCACGGGGAGAGGAGGAGGAGGTGAGCACAGCTCACCCCAGCCCCTCTTCATAGGAAGTAATGGCGCACGGCGTCGTATTACGGCAAAAGATAGGACAGGTCCTATCTTTTTCCCGGGTACGGAGCGGTACGGTGCCGCACACGTGCTGCACCGTACTGCTCCCGTAGGGCGCTGTGTGCCCATTGACGTCTATGGAGGACGTATATCGGCTGTATATATACGTCGGCCGTATATACGTCCTCCATACGTTAGTGTGAATGTAGCCTTAGTGTTACACCACCCGGACGCTGGACCCAGCAGCTTGGTATCGGGGACAGGTTTACAGCCAGCTCTTTCCCAGTCGCACTTCATCTAGTACCTGTGTACACTGCCCTCTCCAATAGTAGCATCCTTAACACACCCATCCCTCCGAAGAATCAGATATTGAAGAAATGAGTCAGGGAAGTGTGTGTGTTGGGGGGGGGGGTAGGATTGTTTTGTAATAGGGACATTCTTGGGATCGCCCTTGTCAGGGCAGGAGCTATTGGGGATAATTCAGGGATAATGTACCACCATGCATCCCCTACTCCTGTGAAATTTAGCCACTACATGCCTGAACCAAGGTGAGAGATATCAGTTAAAGGGGTTGTCCGAGAGTTGTAAAAAAAAACTAAAGGTGGCCGGAGGGGGCTGCTTAAAAAAATAAAGATCTGCTCACCTTCCGGGACCCTCCGGTGTCCCGTTGCTTTCGCTCCAGTCCGGGCACCATGTAAACAAACATGGCCGCTGGAGCAGTGCTGGATTCAGCTTCCGGTCGGCCGTGGCTGTCCACGCCTATCTGTCCCTATTCACAGCATTGTGTATGGGGGCCGGAAGGTTGTAGGCTCCGGCCGGAAGCTGAATCCAGCACTGCTCCGGCGGCCATGTTTGTTTACATGCCGCTCAGACCGGAGCGAAAGCAGCGCGGGACAACGGAGGGTGCAGGAAGGTAAGTAGATGTTTATTTTATTAACCTCCGGCCACCTTTAGTTTTTTTTCACAACTCTCGGACAACCCCTTAAAGTATTTATGCATTCTCTATCATCAGGCAGTGACGTAATGGGATTTTTATGATTGTTTTACTTCTGCTGGTCATACATACAGGTTTTTGGACAGGGACCCATAAGCAATCTTTTCACATTTGTTCTTTGTGCCTGTTTTAATGTGATCTGAACGAATATTATAGGGGTCATTTACTAAGGGCCCCAATCGCGTTTTTACGGCGGGTTACCCAAATTTTTCAGTTTTGCGCCAATTTCCCCTGAATTGCCCCGTGGTTTTGGCGCACACGATCGGATTGTGCCCGCATCGGCGCCGGCGTGCATGCGATGGAAATCAGGGGCGTGGCCGTACGAAAACCCGACGGATTCGGAAAAACTGCTGCATTTAAAAAAAAATAAAAAATGTCACTTGACACGCACTTACCTGCAGCCGGCCTGGCTTGGTGAGCTTCAGTGCACTCCGGCGAACTTCAGCGCAGCATCGACACCTAGTGGACATCGGGGGAACTACCTTACTGAATCTCCTGAAGACCGGAATCCTCCACACAGAACCCGCCGCTGGATCGCGAATGGACCAGGTAAGTAAATCTGCCCCTATGTTTTAAACACTACTACCACTCTTAGAGTTGATACTCTGCTTGTCCATTTGAATTCTGAATGAGGAACGTTCTATATTTCGTTTCTGAATACCTCGGCTGATATAAATATTTCAATCACTGCAGTGATCTAGGGCGATACCCTAGTATAAACTCTGGTATGTACTTTGAGAGATATAATAGAAACAGAAAAACAATGGGGGAGCTGTATCAATCTGAATATGGTAGGAAGCTAGAGTAATTTGCACCTCAAATACTGTGCACTACATTTATTGAAGATTTTAGACCATTTTAGGCAGTTTTCTGACTTTCAAAAAGGGGTGTGTCCTCTGTAACTAGGGGGCTTAACCGAAAAATAACCTATGCACCAGAAATTTCAGTCTGTGTGCAAACTAAACGACTTTTTAAAAAATGTGCTGAAAAATCTCACCTCGGCTTATATACACGTGTCGATAAAAAAAAAAAAACCTTACATACCACCTTTTGGCCTCCATGATGCTCGTCACGGGTCCTCTTCTGTCTTCTCTCCGCTGTAACAGCCATGCGATCTGCCAGCCGGCACATACTATAATGCGCCCGCTGGTGACATCATAGTATGCGCCGGAAAGAAGACAGAAGAGGACCCGCGACGAGCATCAGAAAGCCTCAACAAGCATCGGGGACGCCAGAAGGGGAGTATGTAAGTTTATTTTTTTATGCGGGCTGGCTATATACTAAAGGGGGCTGCCTGGCTGTAGAGTAAAGGGGGCTGGCTCACTGTATAATTAAGGGGTCTGCCTGTATACTAAAGGGGGCTGGCTGAATAGAATACTTAAGGGGGCTGGCTGTATACTTAAGGGGGCTGGCTGAATACTTAAGGGGGCTGGCTGGCTTGCCGAATACTTAAGGGGGCTGGCTGTATACTTAAAGGGGTATTCTCATCTGGGCACTCGCATTCAGATTCATTAATCTGCCATATATAAACATTTCTTCAATTGGATGTTATTAAAAAAAATGTTCCTGTGTGAAGATAATTTCTCATAAATGTAGTTATGTTGTCCCTTAGAAACAAGATAGTTTCCTCGGATACGGCCACCTCTGATGGATTGAGTGCACGAAGAAACAAAAGGTAATTGTATATAAAATGTCCGGGAGTTACTGACCCCAGCCATCCTGTGGTAATGATTGCTGAATCCTGGTGGTCCGGCAGGACTCTGTAGCGCAAGTGACGTGGTCGTATCCGAGGAAGCCATCTCGTTTCTAAGGGACAACATGACTACATTTATGAGACATTATCTTCACATTTTTATAATCAACATCTAATTGAAGAAATGTTTACACATGGCAAAATAATTTAATTAAATGTAAATGCCCAGATGGGAAAACCCCTTTAAGGAGGCTGGCTGTATACTTAAGGGGGCTGGCTGCCTGTATATGTAAGGGGGCTGGCTGGCTGTATACTTAAGGGGGCTGGCTGGCTAAATACTTAAGGGGGCTGGCTGGCTGTATACTTAAGTGGGCTGGCTATATACTACTGCGGGCTGGCTATATACTACTTATGTATCCTGCATTTTCTTCATGCACTTCATTACAAACTATGCCAAGTACTACTATTATTGCTGAGGTTTTTTACGTATCTGTATATATTTTTGTGTGTTTCTAGTTACACTAATTGGAGAAGTGCACTCCCGAAACGCATTGTCCTCAACTTCCTCGTTTTGAAAATAAAGTAACCATTTTTATCTGTCTGGACTGTCATTTTCCTCCTACAATTTATCTATGAACTGAAACTGCACCAAAAAATTTCATCTCTGTACTGTGACATCACTGCCTATCATTATCTAAGCCTTTTGAAATGTTCAGTTGAAAATGTCATGTTTTAGTGGGAGCCCATTCCAAGATTCTCCATGTGGCCTCATGTTAACTAGTTACACCCCGGTCTGCCAACATTATGGGGGCCATTGATCTTCAATTTTTCTCTTTTTTGCATCTTTTTTTGGCATATTTTATATAACTTTTCCATTCGTCTAGCAAAGTAAATTTCCAGTGTTCCACTTGATATATCTTTAAAATCCATATGTCGAAATAAGAAAAAGTCACAATTTTGCCATGAATCATGGTTAAAAAGTCATAAATAAACTCCAGCCCTGATCATGCATGGAAAAAACATAGCCGTTACAGAACAGTTTGGAACTTTTGTGTGACTTTATAATTAAAAGTCATAAAAACCCCACAGAATCAGCTGCCTGATATATCAACCTCTAAAATAAATCCAAACCCCAGAAAAACCAAGAAAAGGCACACACAAATGTCCTGGCTAAAGTTAAATATATGAGAACTATTTTAGAGCAAAAAGGAAAAGAAGATGGAAATCAAGAAATGTTATTAGCTTACCAGAGTAAAAAATGTTACACCCGATAATTATATCTGGATTGATAGCTAACTCAATTTCTTTGAAGCCTATGAGTCTCCATATATTAAAGGTAATATGTCAGAAAGCCTGCTATCCTAAAGTGATAAATCAGACCTGGTATAATTGGAAGAATTCCATATGGAGATACTACATATATCAGCTGGACATGTGTATCCTACATTTATATGCATCTAGATTTCAAGGTTGAGAGACAATACTTAAAAGCTAACGTATTATTTATGATACAAAGTTACAATCTACAGTATGTATCTAGATTGTGTTTATTACAGAACATGTAAGTAGATGGAGGAAATCAGAAAACTTTACAATATCTTTAAAAACATTGAAGAATAAATTGACAACTGAAGGAGTACACTGAGAAGATAAAAGGAGTGGATTAACATTAAAGTAGCATGGCTAAAATGGGGGCAAAGTTTAGGATATGATATTGTATACCTCAACTATGGAAGAGTTTTACTGCAAAACTGAGGTCCAAAGTGGTGGATATCCAGCATGTGATGGGAATGGTATATTTTAATCTATAAGGCTGCATAGCATTTATTGTAAGAAGTGCAAGCACACATTTCTTTGGAGACACAGAAGGTTACAATGCATACAAAACCTATTTGGTCATCATGTAAATGAGAGACTCATTGTGGGCTTGGATTTATCTGCCCAGAATATCTCTAATGTAATGTCACCCAGCATTACCATCCTCTTCCTCTGGTTCCATGTGCTTCAAAATGAAATCCTGTAATTAACCTTAATGCTAGCTAAGCATATATCTGCTTCTTCCTCAAAAGATGTTGTGATCCAGCAACTTAAAAAGGATTCTTCTTCATATACAGGCGGTACCCAACTTAAGAACACCAACTTACAGACAGACCTCTCTGCACACTTTAACCTCGGGTGAAGCTCTCCCCATGCTTTACTTTCAGGCTGATCCTCTGTAAGGTGTCTCTAATGAAGTGTTGTGGACAATCCTTGTTCCCATGACATCACAAAATTTTTAAAATCCAATTGTCACTGGGAGTAATTTTGGTCTGAAGTTACAATTATAAGATATGCCTGTTTTGACTTGTATACAAAATCAACTTGAGAACAAAGCCAAAGAACCTATCTAAGATTTACACATGCAGCAGCAGCCAGCTGGAGACTCCAGGTGGCGGAAGAAGGTATTGCAGGCACAGTTGGGACATCTCCTGTTGCAGCTGGAGCTGTAGCAGGAACGCTAACCTCCAGTGCAGTAGCAGCATTAACTGGGGAATCATCGGCAACTGCTGACATTAGTGGATCCATGAAAAGAAAGATATGCACCTGCGGCAATGCCACAGGTTCATCTGCTCCGGAGCACTCGTAGGCTGGTGAAAGCTTGGGTCCTCAGGATGTGGATTGGAACTTCATCCACCATTGAGGGAACTTAAGATCTGGCAATGCTGGCTGTCTGAGATGAGGAAGGAGTGTTCCTCTGGTCTGTGAATGGCAATGGGGCCCATGCTCACAATCACAATAGATGGGGCACTGATGCGTGTCACTGCATGCGGAGCAGTGGGGAGGAAATGATGGAAGGTCCACCCATAAGTCCTCCTTGCAGTGGTCATCATAAATGGGCCCGTTGTAAGATTATTATTGGTCTGCCACAAAGTGCTGGGCCTTTAAGCAAGCTTCACCTCGACCACAGGGTTGCAGGTCCGTGCAGGTGGGTTTTTTTTAGCCGCAGGCTCGGGTTCCACAAGGGCGGTGGCAGAGACCGCCATAGATTGTGCAGCAGCAGTAGCCTGAGTCTGCAGGACCGTCTGGTAAGGTTGATGCAGAAGCCTCTCGGAGAACCTCCTGGGGAGTGACAGTCCCGGTTCTCGGCACTAGCATAGTGGCCAGGAGGGGCAGCAGATACCGCATGGGTAGTGCTCCCTGCACAGTCACAGATCTGAGGTAAGTGTCCATCACGGAGGCCTAATTCATGCTTCGAAGCAACCGGTGAGCAGCGGATGGTCTCCAGATGGGATTTGCTTTTACCATGATCACAGTTTCAAAGTTTCAAGGAACTCTGGTTCCTCATCAAGGGGAAGAGGCCTCGGTCTCGTCACGATGGAAGATGCATCTTCATTCCATGAGGGACTGAAGAGTTCACTTCCTGTGCTGAAGTAATGCAGGAGACTTGGAGGAGGATAGGGCCTGAGTCTTTCCCTCCAGGGGTTTTGGCAAGCTGGAATTTCTTGCTGCATAGCACAGTCTAATACTTTAGGTGCTGGAGCAGTCCCAATCACAGTAGCGGCCTTAACTCGATGTAGCAGCAGGGTTAGGCAACACAGTTCAATAAAACACAGTTCTTTATGCCAGTATAAGGCACAGAAATAAAATTCTGTTTGTGACCCCATTGCAACAACTCCCACAGGTGCCTAGCCTTTTTCTGGCTTGGGCGCAGCTGGATTCCCTTTGGTACCTAAATGGCTGGCGGAGCGTGGCCTAGCGCTCCACTGAGTCACGGTGCTGGGGTACCAGAGGAAGAGGCCTCGTCCATACCTGGCAGATATCCGACAGGTGGATTCGCAAGAAAGGAGGGAGAGGCTGCAGGGGTAGGAGAGTTCTCCCTAGGGCAGCCCCGATGTGTGTGTGTACGGATCCCTGGGTGATGGTAAATGGGGCACCATTGTTAGTGGTTTTATGCAAGGATCACTTGGAGACACGGGATTTCAACCATAAAACTCACAGTCCGTTGATTCCAGAAAACATGGCAACGGCCACAACAGCAAGAACAATTCAACTGGTTCAAGGTTGCTGGTTCGATGGTGTTCGACAGAAGTTGCTCACAGCCTGGTATAGGGAGCTTCAGGCTCAAGGTGAGGAGCTGCTATGCAGTACTCCAGCAGGCCTCAGACACATGTGCTTCTTATTCCTTCCTGGGAAGAAAGAGAGTAAGCTTTTCAACCACAAGGGGGTTTATAATCCGACCAGCACCTTTGTACACTGCAGCTGCAGTGCCAAATGGAACTAGTAGATGGTGGCATTGCTAAGGGGAGGACATCTCACATTAGGTAAAATACTCTTTCTTAAAGGTGTTGTCCTATAGAACCTATACAGATTGCAGGATTAGGTGGCCATACTTCTACATCTAGAAGGCATTAAAGGTTCACAGATTTCATAACATCACCCATTCATCAGTATGTTTCATTACCACTGAGCATCATAAATTCCTTTGGTTGCTATCTGTCATAACAATATCCTACAACAAAAAAGTTAAGAGAATGGTACTTACTCACGGCATTTAAAGCATTATCCACTCACTCTACTCTGTACTGCTCACGTTTAAAACCTTATGTGTATAAACATATATCTTGTAGTTTTTTTACATTGCTGGGAAAGATACTTTTTCTAGCCCAACTTCTATACTCTGTTATTTCTATAAACTGTTCTCTCCTATAAATAGTTAGCCCCAATACGGTCAAGGCACATTTTCTTGGCACTATAGTTTGAATGACAGTCTAGACACCATTATAACACTTAAAATAGATGTGATTTAGAATTAAGACTTCAATTACAATTGATTTTGGTGTCACCATGTCAGCAAATGTGTTCATTCTGCTTAATTAAAACAAATGTCTGGAGTGTTTCATTTTCTTTACTAAGAGTTTGAAGTTCCTTCTGCTACTTCTTTTGTTAGACAACATTTCCTATAGGTGAAGTGTTGTTGTCTTTGCTTCCCAGACTGTGAAGACAATTCAATGACTTCGAACCGTTAGGTAATTACATCATAGAGTATGCACCTTGGGTTAGGCCTTGATTAAAGTAGATCCAGCATGTCCGGTACAAATTTTAAAAGTTATATTTTAATATCCAGTAACAAATAACAAACTGATAATAAACATAAGTATAGGTAGGCACCACCCACAATTATAAGATAATATCAAGTCTTGTGGGTTTGCACCCATTTATTGAACTCTGTACCCTTGTTCAATATGCATATATTTTTCTGAATTGATGCATTCTCCTGATCATTTATAAGGGTATGGAAGTGTAGCATACCAGATGGCTCCCTAAGGGACTTCTTATGTTTGTATGCTTGTATTATATCTGTTAATCCTCCTTAACTATTTCAATACCCCACATTTTTTATTTCTTTTGGATCCTGATTGTAATTTGCCATAAAATGCAATGATAAACTGTGAGCGTCAAGCTCTTTAATATTTCTAATATGCTACTCTAGACATCCTTTCAATATATGCCCTGTACATCCTACATGCAATAAACCAGAAGGAGAAATTATAATGCAGACAACCAAATATGTTTTACAATTTATATGAATGTCAATTTAATATTGCTTGCTTCTTCCTCCAGATTCCATAGTGTGTATACAGTCATGGCCAAAAGTTTTGAGAATGACACAAATGTTAATTTTTACAGTCTACTGCATCAGGTTTTATAATGGCAATTTGCATATACTCCAGAATGTTATAAAGAGTATCAGCTTAACAGCAATTAATTGCAAAGTCAATATTTGCCTAGAAAATGAACTTTTTCCCCCAAAACAAATTTCAACTTCATTGCAGTCCTGTCTTAAAAGCAGCAGCTAACATCGTTTCAGTGATTGCTCCATTAACACAGGAGTGGGTGTTGATGAGGACAGAGCTGGAGATCAATCTGTCATGATTAAGTAAGAATCACACCACTGGATACTTTAAAAGGAGGCTGGTGCTTGGCATCATTGTTTCTCTTCTGTTAACCATGGTTATCTCTAAAGAAACACGTGCAGTCATCATTGCACTGCACAAAACTGGCCTAACAGGGAAGAGTATCGCAGCTAGAAAGATTGCACCTCAGTCAACAATCTATCGCATCATCAAGGAATTCAAGGAGAGAGGTTCCATTGTTGCCAAAAAGGCTCCAGGGCGCCCAAGAAGGACCATCAAGCGCCAGGACCGACTCTTAAAAGTGTTTACAGCTTCGGGATCAGGCTACCAGCAGGGCAGAGCTTGCTCAGGAATGGGAGCAGGAAGGTGTGAGTGCATTTGCACGCACTGTGAGGCAGAGACTCTTGGAGCAAGGCCTGGTGTCAAGGAGGGCAGCAAAAAAGCCACTTTTCTCCAGAAAAAACATCAGGGACAGACTGATATTCTGCAAAAGGTAAAGAGAGTGGACTGCTGAGGACTGGGGTAAAGTCATTTTCTCTGATGAATCCCCTTTTCCAATTGTTTGGAACATCTGGAAAACAGCTTGTTCGGAGAAGACAAGGTGAGCGATACCACCAGTCTTGTCTCATGCCAACTGTAAAACATCCTGCAACCATTCATGTGTGGGGTTGCTTCTCAGCCAAGGGAATCGGTTGTCTCAGTTTTGCCTAAAAACACATCCATGAATAAAGAATGGTACCAGAATGTCCTCCAAGAGCAACTTCTCCCAACCGTCCAAGAGCAGTTTGGTGATCAACAATGCCCTTTCCAGCATGATGGAGCACCTTGCCATAAAGCAAAGATGATAACTAAATGGCTCATGGAACAAAACATAGAGTCCATGGCCTGGAAACTCCCCAGATCTTAATCCCATTGAGAACTTGTGTTCAATCATCAAGAGATGATGTGACAAAACACAAGCATTGATTGTGCAACAATGGACTGCTACCAGTCAGGATTTGGTCCAGAAGTTGATTGAGAGCTGCCAGGGAGAATTGCAGAGGTCCTGAAGAAGAAGGGTCAACACTGCAAATATTGACTTGCTGCAGTAACTCATTCTAACTGTCAATAAAAGCTGTTGTTACTCATAATATGATTGCACTTGTATTTCTGTATGTGATAAAAACATCTGACAAGCACAAATAAAAACCAGAGGGCAACAGAATCCAAGAATCCACAAGCTGGGGGTCCCCACCATCTTTAAGCAGTGTAACTATTAACGTCTCATAACAGGAGGTTGGCAATCTCTTGCGTTACATTGCATGGAATATTAAATGAGACTACTAAAATGTACAATTTGTCCCGCAGAAAACAAGCCCTCACACATCTCTGTAAACTGAAATGAGGGGAGTAAAGTAAAAAACGAAAATGAGAAAAAAACAAACAAAGGGCTAAGGTGTCCTGTAGGGGGTTAAAGTATCAGAAAAGTACTGAAGTATAGCGTTCATCATGCAACCCGACTCGAGTATAAGCTGAGTGGGGCTTTTTCAGCACAAAAATTTTGGTGAAAAACTCAACTGACACACGAGTATGTACATAATTTAGACAATTTTTATCCCATTTATAACTGTAGGAATCTCAATATTACCCATAAGAACCAATAAGAGCTGCATTATTTTATACAACATTTTAAGCAAGTTTATGTATTTGCAACTTCTATTTCTCTTCTTTTATACAAGTGAGCAAGGTACAGTATATCTGCAGGAAGTGCAACTATATGCTATGTATACAATGTGGCCAGACCCTAGATCTTTGTCAACCCTAGAAAAGGCCCTGTTAACAACCCACAAAGAGGCAACTTCATATGACTGAAATCTAATCCACCCATCCATGGTGACCCAATGTCCACAGAATGTTGCACAGAGTGTTGAACTGGCCCTTCTGCTGGGCACATGCTTCATTCTAATGCTGGACTACATAGATACAGCAGAAGGCATATTCATTTGGAGGCTAGTTTTACCAAGAGCACCCATAGAACCCTGATTTAACATGGTTGTTGTTGATAAATTTTGGGCAACATCATACAACATCAATCTGCCCACTACACTTGTGTGGGTCTAATGGTTTCCTCTATTTGTGCACAAGGCCTCAGCAGTATTTTTTGATGGCCTGATAGTTCACAAAGAAAAACTAACATGGAAAGGATAAACTGAGAGCTCTTTTATCCTGGGTATATAAATAGGATTCAACAGAAACATTAGCAATGTGTTTACCAATTTACAGTATGCTGCTTCATCTCAATTTATCTGAAACCATGGAAATATAAAATACCATATTGTGCTGCCTGAAAAGAAAATATGGTAAGATTAGCATCTCATATTGAATTCACTCCTTGCAGAGGCAGATAAAGCTGTGTTTATAGGTCTGAATGCTTTAAACAGAAAAAAATCATTTGATACTATTTTATACTAAATAGATAAAAAGCAGCTAAAACAGATTACATGCTTAAAAAATGCAATAGTAAATAATATTAAAATAAATTATGGAAATCAATACATTTTGCTGGCGCTTTTAGATCTTAATTTTAACAAACTGATTCATTTCACTATCGTTAAATGTCTTCAACCTGCAGATGTTTATCATAAGATGATGAAGATGTTAAGAATTCTTAAAGAGTATCAACAACATCATGAAATATGGATGAAATATAAGAAAATAGTGGCGGATGTAACATGACAAATAGTTTAATGATATTGAGGTGTGTATGAGTGCAATTGTGTGTTAGGTCGTCATTGACAGAACTTTAATAGATATTCAATGACATATTTGTGAATACAGTACTTTGATTTCTAAAAATCATCTTTAGTGCATTCAATAGTGTCATATTCTCTATTTTTTGAGCATGTGACTGTAGTATTAGTGAATATCTATTTAAAATATTTATGTGAAGTTCATCTATTGTATAGTAGAAGTCCTTTCTCATACTGGCGATTAAAGGGAATGCATGCACAACTTTCATAGTAACACTGAAGTGAATACACAGGTTTTAACATCATTTTCTAATGTAAATTGGTTAAAAGCTTAAACTGATTCACAGTACAATACACTTATGGGAGTCAGAACTTGGTTTTTGATACAAAGCTTATAATTTCTTGCATTAATATGAAGTTTACAAAGATGACATTCTGACTACTTGTGCCTCCACTACAGAGAGCTTAGATTACTTTAAATGTTTTATTAGTTTAAGGACATCTACCATCAGTTTGACTGAGGGTGCGGTCACAATTTGCAGTATAACTGCATCACAATCAGTTTTGAGGTGGTTTGAGGCAGTTTTGTTCATTTAACAGGTGAAAGACATGAATTGAACTGGTGAATTTGATTTTGAAGGGGAAACCTGTTCTGCAAATGTTTTTCACCTGTTAAAGAGGACCTGTCAGGTCATTAAAGGGAACCTACCACCACGATTCTACCTCTAAAAGTAGAACGGGTGGTAGGTGGTTAAATGGGACGTGAGGATAGCCCTTTTTAGAGCTAATCCTAACGTCCCGGCTATCTTTTAGAAAACTTTATTAGGCTCGTCCAAGAAGCCGGAGTTCTGCGCATCCGCAGTAGCTCTGGCCTCGAGGAGCTGGATGCCGAAGATGTAAGGGCAGGAGGAGAAAAGAGGCTACTGGGGTGTGGAGTAGCCGCGACGTGTAGCCTCATGACCGGCTACTCCCCGTCCCAGTAGCCGCTTAACAAAATTTACATATTAGCCTAATAAAGTTTTCTAAAAAATAGCCGTGACATGAGGATTACCTTTAAAAAGGGCTATCCTCAAGTCCCATACATCCACCTACCACCCATTCTACCTTTATAGGTAGAAGTGTGGTGGTAGGTTCTCTTTGAAACACTTTAGCTGCTCATACTAAAGAAAGCAGCTCCCTAGCCCTACCCCAGTATAAGCAGCGTTAAATCTCTAGCTTTATTGGAACATACACATAAGCTAGGAAACACTGCATAGCGGTCCGATCGTTGCATCTAGCTTAACAGCGGTCAAGGGTATTCATGAGGGCGGCCTGAGGAGGCAGTGACCGCAGCCCCGAGCCTAGCGTCACTGCCAGCATATGGTGTAGGAGTGGCAGTCTGGGGGAGAAACTGCGGAGAGGGGAACGCCTCCGATCGCCCCCTCATGAATATGCTGGGCAGCTGTAAGCTAGGTACGACGATCAGACCGCTAAGTAGTGCATTGTTTCCTAGCTTATCGGTATGTTCCAATAAAGCTAGAGATTTAACAATGCTTTAACAATTTAAGATTTGACAAATTGGGGGAGGGCTAGGGAGCTGCTAGAGAGTTTTGTATGAGCAGTTAAAGTGTTTTAATGACCTGGCTCTCTTTAAATTAACAAAACTGCACCTAAAAACACCTCAAAGCTGATTGCGATGCAATTTTAACTGCAATCTGTGATTGCACCCTTATGGTATGTTATGGTATGGTAGCGCTGTTTCAATGTGTTAGCATCCTAGGCTTATGACTAGGTCAAGGAAGTAAGAGTTCTCCTAACACTTTGCCAAGGTCAACCCGCATGTGGAGACTTACAGCCATTGTTGTGCCACTTGAGAAATATGCAAATTTGCTGGAGACAGTAGTCCTATGTGTAATCAGTGACTCACAATATAGGTCACAATGATGCTGTGATACTGGGTCACTGGACAGTGTTTTATCTGGAAGATTTATGCCTGACATACGACTAGTATTTCATAGACTGAATAAGCTGGTCTGTCTTAATGATTTAGCATCAAAGATAACATACAAGACTACATATTTCTACATTATCATTAGATACTTAAAAAAAAACCTGAAACGTGACATTGAGAAATACTAGACAACATATATTTGAATTATCAGTCAAGAATTGGAATATACTTAAGCATAAATCAATAATATTTAATGCAACCAATTAAACAAGATATTGATTTCATGCAATGAACTAATTATATCTAAGAACTGTTCCCTAGTACTGGGTTATAAATAACAGATCAAATATTAGAATGGGATTTTATTGAAGAGCTTTGTGGGTGTAGAGAAGTCTTAAAATAATAAAATTAACTAATGTAGAAACGTTAACAAAGACAGCAATCTTTTTTTATAAAACATAAATCCATGTGTAAAAATCAATAATACTATATTATATGTGAGTCATGCCTTCATGTAAATATATTGTCAATTGGCTCAGTGTTCAAATACGCATGTAGAGTCACACACCTCACACACTGTGAAAGGTAAAGTCGCATTATTTGGAAATTGATGCAAATTTATGTTATTTGGCAAATTTGTGTATGTTATGATACTGCTTTTCATGAATTATATGGTATTAAAGGTTAATTCTTAACAGTTTTTCTAGATCTCTTCTTGCTGTCATGTAACAGGAAACCTCATTCTTTAAAAATAAACACTGAGTGCTGGTGTATAATATTCCCACCGCTGCTCTTTCGCAGCCTGATACATTTGCCTGGAAAAGAAATAAATGCAGCCGGCAAATTTTCACATGTGAAAATTTGCAGGCTGTAGTGATTGCGCAGGCATGGGGACAGTGTTTTTTTTTTTTTTTTAATTGAGGCCACGCAAAGGGAATATACAGGCTGATATGGGACCAGGGCCGGTTCTAGACAAAGTGGGGCCATGGGCAAAACTAAAAGTGGGGCCCCAAAATAAAACTATTTTATGACCAGTCACAGTCAGAAAGAGGCTCCTTTAGTATGTTAAAACAAACTGTAATATGGGAGAATTTTTATAGGAGATAGATAATAAATGATCAGATTACAGGAGATATATAACTAGACAGATAGATATATAGACAGGAGATAGATGATAAGTATCTTCACCCGGTAATTCAACGAAGGGCTATCAACCCTTTCACCATCAGGCATTTCTGGATATCTCTTATTGCGTTATTGACCAGAGCAATTTTTTTTAATTTTGACGTTTAATAATAAAATGGAAATTACAGCAAAAAGAATTAAAGTAAGCCCAACAAACCAGATATTTTCTGAAAGCAGACACTTGCCCCATTTTCAAAATTGCATTAGAGTTTATAGACATAGGCGCCTTCATGCAATTTTGATTCAAACTGAAATGTTTTATAAAAAATACTTAAAATGTGACTTTGATGGCAAAAAATGTGCTCCAAACAGAAAACATTTACCTTCACATCTCCTAAATGTAATAGATGGACATGTGTAGAGTTCACAAATGTCCCATAATGATACATTCACATAACTAAATCCACATAATATCACTAAAACTGTAATAACTAGATATCTGCTTTTCAGCTAGAAATTTTAAGCCAGTCACAACCTGCAAAATATAGCAATAAAACAGAAAAAAAAAGTAAAGGTGCCATAAAACCAATATAATTTTGAAAGCAGACAACCAGGCGATGCATTTGGCAATTAACATTCAAAATTTCCTATATGTAGAAATCCAGATACTTATATAAAGAAAATATACTTTCCTAAAACAGTAAGATGTCAGGAGATCATACAGACCCCACATGTGTATATTCACCAAAATATGCAGCAAAGGGAACGTTAAATCCACAGGAGACACCAAACTATTTTTGCAGAAAATTGCACAGATATATCATTGTTGCTCCCTTACACAATGGTAACCTAATTAAATAACTATATATCCATGAACCAAGCTAATGAGATAATAAAAGTCACTTTTACATGTCGCCAATGTATTAGCTGCAAAATATCAGAACCCTCCGTGCTTCATAAGAATTTGAGTGAGAACGTCATAACATAGGTGTAAATAATGGAAGATGGTGTAAAATAAAAATTTTACATGTGTGTGTTTTAGCTTTATGGACATGTTCTGGGTCACAGAGTTAATATATAATAGCAACATTAGGGGAAGAGCATCAAATGTTCATCCTATCAGTCAATTTTTTGCAAAAAGAAAACAATCACGAAATAAAAGGCAATAAAAGAGAAAGTGTGTTCTTAGATAGTTCTGCATAGAGAAGGGTTAAAAACATGAATATTAGTTGATATTATCCCTTATCAAAATGTAGTAACATATAAAGTGAATATTTCCATTATCTGTGAGGTGCAGCAGCTCCTGTGTGCAGCAAATTCTCCTTGTAGACTGATGGCTAAGAATCTGGAGGGGGGACAATTCAGAAGGCTGTATCTCTGGCTCTGTGACACATAGAACATCACTTCTTTTTTCTTTGAAAGAAGAGAGTCTCCTCTTTCATATGAATCTAAATTTGTGTTTCTAAGTGTCAGGAAAACGGAGATATTAACAGTTAAACTGCCGTCGGGAGTGATTTTTACATATTAAAATGGCACCTGATATTCTCACTTTAAACCTGAATATCTCTGGATCCATGGCACCTAGAAACAAAATTCAAGATTCTTTTGAAAGAAGAGATTCTCCCTTTCAGGAGGCCCTTAGCAATTGCCCACTTTGCCTATCCATAGCGCTGGCCCTGTATGGGACCCTAGTCCACAGGTCCATACAGACCTATAGTTGGTTTAGGGTCCCAAATTGATTCTGTCAGGTCCCCTTCAAGGTAAATCAGGGAATTATGTATCAGTAATGTTTTATATTTTGTAATGCCTGGGAGCTTCTGACTTCGTACATAGCAATATGAATAATAAAGTGGTGATTTGTTGAGATAAAAACCTAAGATGAAGAAGGTGGCTGAATTGGCCAATAACAGGGAGTCATAGACACAGCAACCTTCATTTGCATCAGGGTACAGAGACAAGTATGGAAACCCTCTCCTTGTGTTGGAACATAATTAGAAGTGAAATCTACCAGCCGACTTCAGTTTGATAAAACCAGGGACACTTACTCAGATCCAGGCACAGTGAATGTAGTAATCTTATTTTTATTATCCATGGCCTCATCCCTTCTAAAATCAACTTTAAACATTATGCTAATGAGACCCTCTGTGCTGAAGATTCACAGACTGTTACAGTGTGCAAGGAACAGGTCTTCCCTTTCCACTGTGTGCTGAAACTTCCTCTGTTGCAGTGGCAATGCAACTGGTAGAGGGAGGGGGAAGTGCTGAGGGAGCTGAGGGGTGGGGTGAGATAGCCTAATAGCCTATAAATTTGCATCAAAGAGGGACTCTAGTAAAACCCCACAGAGCCCTTCAAACTCATTAGCATAATTGTAAAAGTTGATTTTAAACAACTCCTTCAATTTAGAAGTTTTCAATAGGGAGGTAATTTGGTGGGCAATGTGTGGTGTTAAAGAAAGTATTGTCAATGCAGCACTGTAGAAAAATGCATCAAGAGCCCTCTAGAGCTACTTTAGTGCCACCCTCAAGCCTTTTAGTCCTGACTCCAGGCAAACAGTCTGGACTAAAGGGGAGGCACTAGGCAGCAGTTTACGTGGGCAGAAAGGCTTTGGCTTGCTGTGTAGTATTTCCCACTGATTCCCATAACTTTAAAAACATAGGGGGGAAAACAACACTGCTTCTACGACAGTTTTTTGAAGGAGCAGTAAAATAATTGAAAATTCTTGTGCATTGCAAGAATTAGCATTTATTATATGACTACACTTCCTCCATTTCACAAGAGGAGTGCGGGAACAGTTGGAGTGGGAGGGGTGGCCGAGCATGGGACATACCTGGTTGGACCTGGCATTTTATAAATTCCCCCCATAATTTCCACTGATCGCTTAATTGAATTGTGAACAATGATAAAAATAACTGGGGTTAGGGAAAGAATGAAGGAGTTAAAATCCAAGTGAAAGCAGCATACTGCAATTTACTATTCCACAGACCAGAAGTGCACCAGCCAAATAATGAACATTTGGTGACATCAATTCCTTTTTTTATTGTTACCAACTATCTGAACATCAGTGGCGTAACTAGAAGCTGATGGGCCCCAGTGCAAAGTCTATGCCAGGCCCCCGAATATAACGTATGGTTTATAGTAATAGTTTTCTCATATGGGAAAGTGACACCATATGGGCCCCCTAAACCTCTTGGGCCCGGGTGTGATCGCAATCTCTACACCCCCTCAAGTTATGCCCCTGCTGAACATCCTTGTTACAAACAAAAAGGTGCTGGTTGCTATCCCTAACTGCAAATGGACTTTGCTCTGGCTCACAGTGCTCCATTGGTTCTGAAGCCATGTCCCATATCTTTTAGATACAGTGTTCATTTTAACTCTGCTTAATGCAATGTCATTGGCTTATAGGTTCATGACTTATAAATATATTGCTTTGCAATTAATAATAGAACAACCCAATTGTGATTTTTGTTGTAGAAGAGTATTGTAAAGGCCACTCATTAAAAGACCCCACGATAAATCTGTGATTGTGAATAACAAATGCACATGCCCACAACATTTAACAAATATCAGTAATAAATGCAATAACTGTAGACATTTGTTCAGTTTGTTTTATGCAGCTTTGACATTGTTATGAAGACTGATGTTATCTAGTTCAATGGGAGCTTTCGGTAGGTAAGTAGTGAAGTGAAACTGCCATAATAGATTAGCATATTCTCATGTATACATAAAAATTACATGTGCATCATGGGGACTATTTGTAAAATGAATGTGCGCTATGAACCATTTAAATCCCTATATAGAAAAGTGACGGCACATCAAGAACAGTCATTGAGGTAGAAAAATGGAAAACTAACTAAATCTGTGTAGAGAACACTCTCCGCTATAAACCTAAGCAGGATTATTGCTTCAAAGATCCCGAATCAATACTTGGGTTTGTACTCAAGTTGAATTTGTATGTAAGTTGGTACTGTATATTTTAGAATTGTAGCTCCAGACCAAAATTTTTTTGTCCCTTGGATAATTGGATTTAAAATTTTTTTGCTGTAATGTGACTAAGGATTATCAATAAAGCTTCATTGCATACACCTTACAGCTAATAATCGCAGCCTGGGGGTTAAGTAAAGCATTCAGAGAGCTTCACCAGAGGTCACAGTGGGCAGAGAGGTCCGTCTGTAACTAAGGGTCGTCTGTAAGTCTGGTGACTGCCTGTACATGATGGTGTCTGCGCCAGTTTTGTGTCGCGGCTGCATTGTGTGCAGAAAAAATGTGCACCTAAAGGGGCTTGTTAGTGCTTAGTCCAAGTTTGCACCACATTTATTACTGAATAGCACCACTATTCTTCAACTTGAATAATGTGCACCGAAAAAAAAAAGGGTGCACTCTTCCCAAGCAGTGCAGACGCCACCAGATTTATGAAGGCCATGCACCAGTTCTATTTAATGCGAACCTGTCACCAGGGACCTTTTTTTCACTAAAGGCACGTTGTAGAAGCCCATTGCAACTACATTGCAAATATGACTTTCTGCCTTCTCTAAGCATTTGCATTACAATATAATTCTGTGTTATAACTTACCTTGCACCCCGACAGAATCCTCTGTGTAGTCCCAGCGTTTGGGCTTTGGTCTGGATGCATTTCAAAAAACAACAAGAGACTTGTCTGTGCTGCAGACTGCTCAGCTCTTGGCCCCAACCTTTGTGCTCCAGTACAACTACTCCCTCCCCCACTATTGTCAGCTCACCAGGCTATGAGCTCTGTGAGGAGCGAGGAGCTGTGCAGGAGCACAAAGGTGGAGGCCAAGAGCTGAGCAGTCTGCAGCACAGACAAGTTTTGAAATGCATCTGCCGCACTCTGCACACTCCACAGGCAAACTACACTATGTACTAGTTGCACTAGTTTTGATAAATGTGGGCCAATGTACCCCAAAACAAGTGCAAACTAAAACTAGACACATTGCACCCCTTTTTATATATTTGGGCCAGTAGATGCTGCATTCATACATTTTCATATGTGTTTTCCGTGTGGCACACGGACTACCCCACCTCCCGCTATCCAAGAGCTGCGAAAATCAATCCATGGGGACCAAGTCTTGGTGTATCTATCAATCTGTGAATCTGCCAATCCCTTCATAGCTCTCATCTCCTCCATTCTCATTATAGGGTTCAGCACTTCTGCCCATTGAGCCCTTGAAGGGCAAACACTTGACTTCCAGAGTCTGGGAATGATCTGACGAGTAGCAGAAATACAGTGTCTCAGAAAGCCTTTCTTTACCGGTGAAATAGAACCAGGGATCATAGACAATAGCCCAATCTCTGGAAGTAGTGTAATAGTATCTGACCATAATTTATTGTACAGTGCAAAAACCACTTCCCACAGGTCTCTAACCCCAGGGCAGGACCACCAGATATGCAACATGGAACCATGTTCCCGTTTACACCTCCAGCAGGTGTCAGACACCGAAGGGAACATCTTATGTAGTTTTGCTGGGGTTCGGTACCACCTGGCCATGATTTTGAAATTCGTCTCCCGGATTTGTGACGGAATAGAGAGTTTATGGGTCAAAACAGCTGCCTTATCCCAATCCTCCTCAGAGAATGTTTTGTTCAATGCTCTCTCTCATGCATGTCTGTAAGGAACAGGCATTTTCTTAACCCTCTCCCTCAGCAACCACCGTAGACTGTAGAGATCATATGTCTAGGAGCAGCCTTGTTCGTGTATATCTCTTCTATAAATGTCAGGACCTTCCAGTGCATGTCGTAGCTGTACCACCGAGTTTGACGGAAGTCCAAAAAGTCAGGATTCAGGTCTCGCAGGGGACACTTTGGATCCATAAATATTGGTGACATAGGGCCAAGTATAGAAGTCAGGTTGTGACGTCTCCTCATCTTGTCCCAGCTACCAAGAAGTATTATATAGAGGCTTGTGAGGAGAGGATACGTCTCAATTTGTGGCGGACAGCCAGAGGGATGCCATCAAAGGAGTTGAAGTTAAAGGAGCTTCCAGCATCATCCATAGCTTAGAAGATGAGCTCAAAACAGCATCCGCTAGGCAGCTTCATAATATAAACCTATATCAGGCAAAACCGCCCCTCCTAACTCTTTAGGCCTGGTGAGGAGGTTGTGTGACATCCGGGGTCTGGAGGAGTCACATATAAACCCTGATATTACCCTTCTAAGTCTATTATAAAAGGGAGGAGCCACGTGTAGGGGGATTGTTTGGAAGAAATAAAGTCGTTTTGGCAAAATGTCCATTTTAATTACACTAATCCTTCCAAACCAAGAGAGCGAAAGGCACTTCCGAGCGAGAAGATCCTTCTCAATTGAAGTTAAAAGGGGCTGATAGTTAACTTGAAAAAGATGAGACAAATCTGTTGGGATTTGTACCCCCAAATACGTAATGGCACTCTCGGCCCACCGGAAGGGGAACTCGGCCTTAATATCTACCAATAGGGTATCAGGAAGGTTGACATTGACTATTTCGGCCTTGGTGAGATTCACCTTGAAGTTAGATCTTTTGTGCTGTTTCAGTTTGTCCTGTTATGATTTATTAGGCTCCATTTGGCCAGAGCAAATGGCTGAAGCGAAACTTTGCTTTACAACCAGCCAGTATGAGGGGCTGGGGCAGTGAGGTTCCAAACTCCAGGGAGTCTGTTTGATCAGAGAAACATTCTCTTCATTAAGTGGGGAAATTTACACCTTAGGCCGGAGTGTGGTTTAGGAAGGGGGATGAAAAAACAGCAGACTATGTGGATTTTTTCCTCCAAAACTCAGACAATGGGAAATATCATAGCTGTCCATAACTGGGGCTTAATTTATAACTATGGGTCCTCAGTTACATGGGACAGTTATGGGGTCTACATATGCTCCTGGAGTGAGAATCGGAAGCCTAACTCCAGGGGAAGTCAGACGATATCAGAACACCCCAGATATTAGGCTAAGACACCCGAGTTTGGTATGGTGTTAATGGGAATAAGGTACCCAATTGATTGGAAGCAATGGCACAATTGTGTCATCTTCCAATCAAAAGTTCTGAGGTTTTAATAAAACCCCAGACCCAGAAAGTACCTCACTGATGGGAGGGGAATAGAAAAACTCCCCCTCACAGTGACATCACAGCCAGGGGTGGGGGTCAAAAATCCCCTGGGTTTAAATTATTGTAGAAGCCACATGCCTTGGTTCAGTATAGGGGAATCTATTCACTAGAAAACTGGATCGCTGTCTATGCCTTGTCCTTGGGCCAAAGAATTTCTACCTATTTCAATAGCAAGAGTTTTTTGTGTCCTTTTACCATAACTGTTTGTAAGTATCGTATGTGTATTGTTTTTATCTTTATTATTTTATCTGACAATTTTATTCTTTGGGTGCACTGTATTTTGTTACGTAAATTAAAGTGTTAACTTTAGTAAGTCTCTGCTTGTAGCCTTTAAGAATCTGAGTCTCCGAAGGGAATTACGTTACCAGAGGTCACTTTTAACACAGTCTATGTAGTAAGCGATTGTATGCTCTGTGTGAACCTATCATTTTAATATAGTATAAGTAGTGAGTGCATGTGCTGTGTAAATCATCAGTGTGCATTGTCTGTGTGGAGGAGGTGTCTACGGCCTTCTTTGCGTAAGTAACTCGTGTGTGGTGGCAGTGGATTGACTGGGTGCCGAGATTGAGTAGAGTAAATTTAGAGTTAGGATGCCATTTTGTGGAAGTGAGCGTAGCTTTAGGGCTAAATTCTGGGACTCCATAAAGTAGGTGTACCCCGTGTGTGAACTGCGATGAGTGGGGTTCGTGACAAACAATAATGGCCTTTTTTGTGTTTTGAATGTGTCATTCCCCTTGCGCATTAAGGCTACATTCACAATGCCGTATGGAGGACGTATATACGGCCGACGTATATACGGCCGATATTCGTCCTCCATAGACGGCAATGGGCGCACGGCGCCCTACGGGAGCGGTATGGTGCCGCACATGTACGGCACCGTACCGCTCCGTACCCGGGAAAAAGATTGGACCTGTCCTATCTTTACCCGTAGAACGGCGCCGTGCGCCATTACTTCCTATGGAGAGGGGTGGAGGTGAGCTGCGCTCACCTCCTCCTCCTCTCCCCGTGCACTGCCGTTGCCCGCTACGGTACGGTACGGGCGGGCAACGGCAGTGTGAATATAGCCTAAATGTCAGTACATTTCTACATGTGATGCTATTATTATGGTGATATCAAATATGTATAGGTTTTTATATTTTTGATAAAAACTTTTAGATTTCGTGTTGCCTCTTTAGATTCAGCATAGTATCATGGGATGGAATGTTTTAAGCATATGTCAGGGGACACTTGATCTTGACCCCATATCTAACAATTATTCTCAAATATACCGTACATTTAAATCAGAACAATTATAAAGTCAGCAAAACAGTCAATCCAATTCAATAAACTAAGTACTAGTTCAGCACTGGCAAGATCTATGTCCTTAATCTGTCACCAGGAAAGGCAATGTATAGACTATGGAATACTAAAACCGAAGCTCTTCTGAAAAATACAGGTCTTACCTCTGACAAGTCCGTCGTAGTCCAGGGAGTGCACCATCACTAGGTCACACATAATGTTCATCACCATATCAACTATTTGATTCTTCAATAACACATATCACAGCCCCTATAGAAGTCTATGAAACTTGGTGACAGTGCAGTGAGCACATACTGGGCCAGATTTACTTACCGGTCCCTGCGAAATTCCCGAGGTGCGTTCCGCGACGAGAATGCACAGCTGCCGTGATTCACTACGAGCGTGCGCCCGATATCCTGCATCTGTCGCTTCTCCAATCAGGGCCGCCGGAGTTCACCTTCTTCTTACCAATGTATGTAGGTGCTTGGCTTGCGACACAATTTAAATGTTAAATCCCGCGGGTTTGTCCGAATCTGTTGGATCGTCCAATGGCCCGCCCCCAATTAGAATCGCATGAAAGTCGGCGTGACTGCGACACAATTTGATCGCGTGCAACACAATCCCATTTGAAATCCCTGTTTCCATTGTAAATAAGCCCCAGTGTGTCACTACACTGTGACGGAGCCGGGCACCCTCTGTGCAAAATATAGGACTTGTCCTATAATTTGCTGAAATATGGCGTTTCGCAGCCTTCCTCTTATGCCTGGGTTACAGCCCGGGAGAGCACACTATGGGGCAGATTTACTTACCCGGCCCATTCGCGATCCAGCGGCGCGTTCTCTGCGCTGGATTCGGGTCCGGCCGGGACTTAATAAGGTAGTTCCTCCGCCGTCCACCAGGTGGTGCTGCTGCGCTGAAAAGCATCTGAACGCGCTGGAGTTCACCGACTCGGGCTGAGTGAAGGAAAGCGCGTCCCGAGCGACACATTTTCCGTTCTTAAATGCGGCGGTTTTTCCGAATATGTCGGGTTTTCGTTCGGCCACACCCCCTGATTTCCGTCGCGCGCATGCCGGCGCCGATGCGCCAAAATACGATCGCGTGCGCCAAAATCCAGGGGCAATTCAGGTACAATCGGCGCAAATCGGAAATATTTGGGTAACACATCGGGAAAACGCGAATCGGGCCCTTAGTAAATGACCCCCTATGTGTGTTTGTGCATGAGACATAACTATGAGTAAAGTGAATTGGTCTCTATCACCCTGGATTCTGCATTAGTTTTTCTGCCTAGTGCGCCACCATCAGGTCTTCTGGTGTACTTATGTGTCCATGTCCTCATTGGTATCCCATTCTGACACATCTTGCAGTAGAAGTCACTTTCCTATTATCCATACAAATCCCTCGTATTTAAGTCCCAGAGCCTTCAAAATGAAGGACATAGATGTTTAAATTAATTCTTTTGGCTGAATATAACACAACAATATTGTATCTTGGATCCAATACCTGGCCCTTGAAATTACACACCCATAGGACAGGAGCGGCACATAAAACACTTACAATGGATTGATGAGATTGTTGCTCTCATTAGTTTAAGTGGAGTAACCTCATTTAGGAAGCAGTAAAAAGCAATGGATAGTCAAAAAACAATCACATTACTTCTTCCACATTAGCTTAAGTATTTATTGGGTTGGGAAGAAATGCATCTGTCTTGAGAATGGACTATACTCCATGCAGGAAATGGAGGATACAGCTTTCATAGGCCTTCAGCTTGAAATAATACATCAAATCTGTTCTTTGAATATGTCATGGAGTAATAAAAAGTGAAAGGTCTCCACCTCAATAATAAGCATGTTTTACTAGTCAGGAGACAGGATTTTCTCTGCTTGTTATATATAAATCCTGCTCTAAGCGATATAAAACTATGTGGGGTTGGATTTATGAAGGCTTGGAGTGGTGTACAAGAATTGAAAAAGTTGCATTGCCAGGAATTGCAACTTTTTCCCTCCAGGCCCAGTGGGTGGGAAGGGGCATGTAGTGGGTCGTGACTGGCCTAACAGCGGGCTGATGTATTAGCTATAACTTTCACCAGTTCTTGGCGCAAGTTAAATGGCTATTCTATTCACAATGTGCCATGGCTTGATAAATACCCCCCTTTGTATAACAAAGCTAAGCTTGTCTACCTCTACAATATCCTGCTCATTATATAGAAGTTGTTTACAAGCAGTACAATGTACAATAATAAAGGCTGACACCTCAGCAGAGTCAACTTGACTTGTCAGCCACCACTGGTCACTTACCTGCTGAGACCCCAATTGATAGATATGACCTACTCGAGACAGATGCATCAGGGAACTGTATATCACACCACCTGGCTAACTGACACCTTTTCCCACCAACGTTTTCAACCGTGATGTGACGGGTGTTAAAAAAATGTAAGATTAATTTCCCAAATGGGCCAGAAAAACAAGAACATTTTCATAATTTTTTTGACACCAGAATTCTGCAGTCCATCCCCCAGTGACATGTATCAGCACTACTATTGCATCTGTCTGTCATTCCTCTCCTCCTGTTTCATGGTGTGATATTTATAGTTTATTGTCAATCAGCCATCTAAAGCTTTGTGCCTAAATGATTAGTCTGCAGAAACTGACAATCCCATGGGATGTGGAAGTGCTGTGTGGAAAACTGCAGTAGAATGGTTGAAGAGAGCAACAAACAGGATACATCATATAAAGTATATAGACTTATTTATGGACAAATGAATAAGGAGAAACAAATACACAAGAATTCAGTGATAGGCTTTTAAGAGCATTATCTGATTCTCATTTTACCATTATCTGCTTCTGCCGTTTATGTTTGCTAAGGAAGGATGACCTTTATTACTTGTATGTCTCCAGTCTTAAACAATGAGAATAGATGACCTTGAAATTTATTCCCCAAGGCTCCTCTTCAATGAAACTTTTATTTGCTGACTTTTACAGACATTATAGCATGCTATGTTCAGGTTTCCAGTGTTAATACTCCTATGTACTCTACCCTTTGCTATGTATATTACTAAATGTATATTACATATTTCTATGTCAAAATATATCAAATATATATTTAGTGAATTTAGTTGTTTGTTCTCTGTTTCATATTTACAGTATGTATTAGTCAATGCTCCTAATTACCATTGAAAAGTATTAACAGACATACAGTTATGGTAATTTATGAGCAGGGACTGCTAGCTATCATGTAAGGGACATAACAACAGCAGAAGCAGCCAAAGCGACTGCTACGGGGCCCGCAGAGCATAACATGTTTAGTATATATCAGTGAAATCTTCTACATTACACAGCTAAATCCGGGGAGGGGACGGCAGGACTAGGAATCTCTCATCGCTAGCTTTCTACTGTCTACTTCTTCCATGTGGACTGCAGTTACCTGCAAAGATATCTGCCCTCAACCTACCTGTGATAAGAAGACTGCCTGGCAATGGGGGAAGGGAGCCCCATTCAGAAGTCTGCTATAAGGAGCCCCATTCAGAAGTCTACTATGGGGAGCCCCATTCAGAAGTCTGCTATGGGGAGCCCCATTCAGAAGTCTGCTATGGGGAGCCCCATTCAGAAGTCTGCTATAGGGAGCCCCATTCAGAAGTCTACTATGGGGAGCCCCATTCAGAAGTCTGCTATGGGGAGCCCCATTCAAAAGTTATGTAGACTGTGTGTGTTTTTTTCATGCAGAAATTGTTGCTTAATGCAGAAAATAAAATAATGATAATGTCACTTTTCTTGTGCCTCCTTGTAAAAGTATAATTTCCTCCTATAGCCCTTTTTTTGCCAGAAAGAATAGAATTTACCTTGTTTGTTGGCAGACATTACAAATCCAGGCCTTCTCTTTCTTTTGGTAAGAGCTGCAGTTCTTGCAGATGTTAAACTTGCAGTCCAGACACTGCCGCTTAGAGTTGATCAGAAAGGTGAAGGGCGAGCAGCATCTGATGCAGCAGTGTTCATTAAACTTTTGATGCTTTGACAAAATGGAGCACTTATTGCCCTCTTCATCCAGCTTCTGCTTTAGTTCACTAAAGAAGGGAGAGCAAATGATTTTAAAAATGATTGTAGAGAATCCAAAGAAATAATCCAAGATGTATTTTGTATGTCATAATAACATGTAACACGTAACACATACAGACAAACAGTATATAACTATGTGTTGCTGATATTGTGTTTATATAGTATGGCCTCAAGAAAGAACTGGAGCGAATCCTTGAGATTCTACTTTTTCTGATATCTCAAGAAACTTAACATGACTATGTTGCTAAGTAGGGCCGGCACCAGCACTGGGCATACCTGGGTAAATTCCGGGGGCCCAGAGTTGTTGGGGAGGCCCACATAAGGCTGTACATAAGGAATCCATGGGATTAGGGAGGTTGTAGCTAATGTATGCATAGTGTGAGGGAGGGGCTTATGTAAAATGACCACGACAGGGCTGTTTGGGATGATAGACTAGGGAATATTTTAGGGAATAGTTTCCTAGGTTTTAGTTTCTGCATTATTATTATTGTCACAGCATTAGGCAAAGGGGCCTAATGAGGCTCAGTCGCCCAGGGGCCTACTGAAACCTGGAGATGACCCTGTTGTTAAGCATCTGGTCGCTCGACTTTGGATTCCGCAAACTATAACAAACAGCAGTACCAGTCATTTGATCCCACGAAACTCATTCGGAGTGCATGTGCGATTTCTTGTACCAAACCTAGATTCACTGAGCTAAACAGACAAGTTCAGTTCAATGACTGGCGTGTTTGTTCTAGGAATTTCTGGAGTGCATGGAGAGAATTACTTGGAGTGGGCAACTACCTTTATGGGTAACCTGTAGATATTTGGAAGTCAGACAAAGTAGATACTTTGTATACATTAGATCTGGACATGTATACTAGTTACATAAATTAGGAATATATAGATGCATCAACATATTACAATTACAGCTGAATCAACTAGTTTTCTTCACTAAGTAGTAATAAAAAGTGGTTTGATATCTGAATCACAGTTTGGTCAAACATCCACACCATCATCCTCCAACACAAGTTCTTGGGAATCTTGCAACTGTACGTCTGCAACTGGGGCACGTGGATGGACCACAGAATACCAGCTAGGAGAGACATCATACAGCATGAGTGACTGTTCCGTGACTTTTGTCTGCAACAGATTTGTTGTTTGAAGGAGCGTGATGTGAAGGATTCTGAACTTTAAACAGAGGCAAAGATAATCCCATGGAAATTGAGGCACTGTCTGATATATTGACCAATGCCCCAACTTTGTGTGGCATATTTAGGCCTACAAGTATACCCTGTATACCCTGGCTCTTGCTTGCAACAGAAGAAGTTTTAGCAGGTAGAGACTGAACATGTCCTGTCCTTGCAACACCAGCTCCATCACCACCACCACCAGCAGCACCATGGCCATGTCCTTGTTCTTAATTCCTGCTTGCTTCATTTTAAAGCATCTTCAGTACTGTATGAGATATTGCTGAAATTAATACTGTACTGTGTGATGCAAATAGTACTAAGACTGGCAGTATAACAGAACACTCTATGATGCTTTAAATGCAAATAGTACAAAGACTGGTATTTAATGAAACACTGTCTTATGCTGTGAATGCAAATAGTACAAAAACTGGTCCTTTAATGGAACACTGTATGATACAAATAGTACTAAATCCGGTAGTGTAACGGAACACTGGATGATGCTGTACAGACAACCAGCTTGCCGAGTTTTCCTATACACGAACCTGAGGCCTGATGTCCAGCTATGGGGTAATGGGCCCGAACCTACCATGTTTGGTATGGACCCGAATTTGGGGGTGTGGGTTCCCTCAACACTAAACATTTGTATCAATGAAAAAAAAAATAAACTCAAATGTAATTGTAAAAAGGGCTTGTACCTATCACCTGCATCAAAAACAGTAAAACTTCATAAAGGGGAGAGTAACATAAGTATTTGCCATTCATCAACATGATATGTCAAGCTCCAGCAAATCCACCTCAGAATACTTCTATTTCTTTCTTGAGTAAAATATTCAATTGAAGTTACTGTCACAGGGATGATTTGCATATCTCCTGTAGACACTGCATTTTTTCCTTTATACAAAGCCAAGCTAAGATAGATACCAGCAAAAAAAAAAAAAAACAACACTAACAACACATATGTTAATTCCAAACACTTACCAGTACCTAAAAGGTTTAACTCATGTCAAGCTCCGAATATTCAGATCCTAGTGAACAGTATATTGAAACATGCAGAAAGCTTGCTTTTTCTCTACAATGCAGATATATGTTACCCATTGCCCATGAAATAAATCTGACACACACAGCATGAATGAGATAGCAGGGAGAGATTGCAGAATAATTCACAGCTCTAATGAGATTCTGTGAGAGGAAGAATGTATCAAACACACAATCCTCACAGCATCCATCAACTACAATCAGGCTGAAAAATGAGCAATCCCAGTTATAAGTCCCGATAGCAGTGAATGGGTTAAGCCAGCTGTGACATCATTGTGCGTGTTCACAAAATCACTGGAATACTAATTATCCCAGTCTATGCTATTTTCATAGCAATGATACACCCAGATAGTTATATTAACTGAATGCTTAATGGAGCATTCCGGAACAACATGTAACTATTTGCTTTTGCCACGATTGTTTCACATTGACACAACCTATTTACAATTAATTGGTAATAACTTATTTCAATAAACGGAAACTACTGAGACTTTATTGCGCCAGTCACAGAATATAAACAATTACGAGTGTTAATGATATAGAAAATAGCATTTTCCATTTCAGCAACTTTAATAACCTCATTTCAGATAAATATTCCTGCTATACTGTTAGAGGAGTTCTTCATACAAGAGGCGTTTAAAGGAAATCTACCACTTAGTAAGGGGCTTTTTAACCAAACATACCTTCAGACAGCATCTGTTATGCTGATACAGGAACGGATTTTGGCTTCTATTGTAACTAAGCATTTTCTGCAAAAACTCAATTATAAGTTTATGTAAATGATCCTCTGGTGCTCCTGATGCCGTCATATAGACGGCTCGGTGCTCTATTATTATTCTATGCATGCCATCGGTGTGCATGTCACAGCACGGCCTGCCCTCCCCTTCCCGGAGACTTCACTGAGCTCTGGCGCGCTAGCACTTGATAGTGTGCAGCCGACTGCTTTGCAGTGTGGCTGCACAAACTATCCGAAGACTCTGAACTGATAGAAGTCTCCAAACTAAGTGCTAGTATATGTGCGATACAGCTCTCGAGAGCTCAGTGACATCACCAGGTCTTGGGAAGAGGAAAGGGAGACGGCCATGCTTATGAAATGCACACTGGAGGCATGCATAATTAGGATAATAACAGAGCATGCGTGACGGCATGAGGAGCCACAGAGCATAATTTGCATTAACTTATAATTAATTTTTTGCAGAAAACTCCTAGTGACAGTAGAAGCTAAGATCAATTTCTATATCAGCATAACAAATGCTGTCTGAAGGTATGTTTAATTAAAAAAGCCGATTACTAATTGGTAGATTTCCTTTAAGTAATATTAAATATTCTTTTCTTAAATATCTGTGCTTATGAATTTACTAGAATTCCAGTTCAGGACATTTTCTAGGTGATTTGGCCACAACCGGTGGCACACAGCTGCACTGTATGCAATACATTTTAATGGATCAGTGCCCATGGACGTTATATATTAATTAACCACTCAACTAAGGTTCCATGCAAAAAAGATACCAAACTGAATCATATTGACTGTGAAAAATGCCTAGTTAATGTGCATGTAGCCTAACAAGACAAATCTCCTAAATGTGACTTGCCTCCCATTTTTTCCCCAAATTAGGGTTAACCTTTCCACTGAGCACATTGCACCATGTCCAAATCATTCCCTAAATGACATATCTTCTTGGTTCCTCAAATACTGTATAGTATCCCCAGCAAAGTATACCCCCCCCAGTGGCATTAAAAACAGTATAATGCCCCCCCCCCCCTGCATGCCTCTTAGTGGCCTTTCAAAACCATAATGTTCACCTCAGGGTTCTCTCTCACATTAAAAAGCCACTCAGCTTACCCTCTCAAGCCCCCAAAAAGTATGATCTTGTTGGCTTCCTACAATACATAATTCCCCTTTAGTGGAACGTGGGTCAGTGCAGTAATGTTAGACATCAGGGGTCCTTTGTAAATGCTGAAGAAGGGAGCTGAAGTCAATGATTGGACCACATGGGCCTAATGGTCCTCCAGTACACACACAGTGCTCATCACAAATAATATCTATCAATAAACCATTGTGGTGTGTTGAAAGGTGCCCACTGCCCGTGACTGCTGGTGTGAATATTATAAAGGTTTTACAGATGTTTTTCAATATCCATTGATAAATTGTTACTGACTTTTATTTAGTGCCGAAATTAGAGTTTGCTTCCAATTGCTAAAGCATTTGGGGAGTAACAATAGTAAGCTTTTCAAATGGTCCCAATAGAATATTTTAAGAGATTATGATTTGTAAAGCACTACAGAATATGATGGCACTATATAAATAAAGATTATTATTATTATTATTACTATTATTATTATTTGCAAGCACCAGGTTTCTGTGCATGTTACAATAAGGTCAACTTGCAACCACAATAGCAAATGAGTTCCAATGAGCTCATTTAACCTCTACCATGGCTTCAGAGGTCTGTGTTTATTATAATGTATGAATGTATGTCTTTGCCTACAGGAATTGGTACAAAGATTTGTGCTTATTACAAAGAAGGTTGCTGTGGATCAGTGACTATGGGATCAGAGCTGTGCTCATTAAAACTAAAGTATATACTTCAGTGCGGCATGGACCGCTACAGCAGACTGCTCATTCCATAGAATTACACTACGGCAGATTAGTTTCTGATCAATGAAGTTGTAATGCCCTCAAATAAAGGGGCGGCTCATGTATAATTGCACTTATTTCAGTTTTTTGTTAAAATTGTCGCATCAGAGATTTTTCATTTCAGAAAACCCATTGAGATTTGAATCCTGATGTAAACATCTATACTTTTTAGACTTTTTTAAATTCACAAATTTATGCCCAGGCCCAGCCCATGTACAAAACATGTTTGTCTGTGTGTGCTGGTCTCATAAAGAAGGTGCTAGAATATATTTCTGGGCTTTTGCTCGGTATTGTCCCAAAATTTTGGGAGTCCTTGCGTCATTCAGAAATATGGTCCAAAGAGTCCCTGTCTGCTGGCCACACTTCAGCGCTATTGCTGTAAGAACTTTTCTAGTCCCAGTACTGCTGTTCAGCCAGCAATGTGCTCAGTCTGTGTGATTGAACCAACATAAGTGTTTCCATGGCTACAATCCATGTAAAAAAGTACTCCTTTTTGACACAAAAATGCAAATGGTTCACAAAATGTTGCAAATATAAGAGGAAAAATAATGGAAAAGTCTAAGTTGAATGACTCCCTATAACAGTGATGGTGAACCTATGGCACGGGTGCCAGAGGTGGCACTCAGAGCCCTCTCTATGGGCACCTGAGCCATCAACCCAGCACAGAGTTCGCCAGACAGGACTCAAGGCCTCTTGCAGTCCCAGAGAGCCCAGGACCCTACAATGATAATCCAAACGTCTTCTTCTTTCTACTGTATTGGTGTCCTCAGGTGCCTATATACTTTAAACCTGTGAAAGAGCAGGGTGTAATATGTTACTGCTTAAATTGACGCATTGGCACTTTGCGAAAAATATGTGGGTTTTGGTTGTAGTTTGGGCACTCTGTGTCTAAAAGGTTTGCCATCACTGCCCTATAACATCTACTTCTTTTTTTAATGAAGGAATTCATCTTTACCAATATATTGTATTTCTTTACTCATCCAGTATTTATTGGGAGCCTCAGTGTTAGTCATTGCCTCAGGCTTCACAAATGAGCTACTTGTCAGACTATTTGGTAAAGCTGCCAGCTAAATGTTCAGGATTCTTTTGCCAATAACATGCATGTTTTTCTTGAAAGGTTTCAGAAGAGAGATGCCAACAAATTAAGCTAAGTAAAAGTGATTGCACAAAGTAATACCAGGGATACCATGAAGAAATGAACAAAGACTGCAAAGAATTTTACCATATACTGTCCACTCTGTGCAAATCGATGTGTCTCCACAGTTATGTACGGTACTACAAACCGTGGATAGTCTGAGACTCCACCCAAAGTTTATGGATTCAGCACCATAATTTTTCCAGGGTGGATGCTGTTCTGTGACATGTAACACTGCCATCCAGTGAATAAGGTCCTGTACAATGCAAACACTTTCAGTACAATATTTTATTCATCATAAAGCACGTCCCTGTTGTCACAGGCCATTAATATGTTATCCTCATCTAGCTCCTGCTGACAACTAAATGACAGCAAAGCTTTATCTTTTTCCCCTAAGTGACCATGGGCATCCATGTGAACTTACTGTATCCTTTAAAATCCAGCTTTCAAGCTCTCTCCATTGTCACTTACACTCAAATGTGATCTGAAACTGTCATTTACTTGCTCTTGCTTTGTTTTGTCATATTCCACAGAGTCAAAGCTACAGTATGCTGTATACATTCATTTGTGTTTGTCAATGTTTATAAATGGTACAAAATATTCATATTGTTTTTATATATTCTGATCAGAAAGATTTGAGCCATTAAAAATGTCCAAATGACCAAGAACTGCTATTATTTGATGGAAATGGAATATTACAGGGATTTTCAGATCCTGTATTTCATACCCACGTTATTCTGATGTTGATGACCTATCCCTCTTAAATTCTATCGATTCTAGTCTGAACACTTTGTTCCTAGCAGCCTTAATTTATAGTTACCACACAGTTTGCCTACTGAGGACTTTACTCTGATTTGATAGACAGAATCTCACTCCACTCACATTTCTGCCCTGTCTGCATGCCAGAGAACTGATCCAATCATCTTCTGGTTCAAGACTATGACATCTCATGAAAGATTTCCAGACTTATTGCTCCCTGCTTGCGGTAGTCTTATTTGGAGCTACCTGGCGTTCATCTTCACTTCTGTATCTTGGTTTCTTTCACCCTTTTCCTGTTTTCTGAACATACCTTTGCCTACTGATTTTGTACTGCATTTGTCCATTGGGTGAAACTGTCATTTACTTGCTCTTGCTTTGTTTTGTCATATTCCACAGAGTCAAAGCTACAGTATGCTGTATACATTCATTTGTGTTTGTCAATGTTTATAAATGGTACAAAATATTTATATTGTTTTTATATATTCTGATCAGAAAGATTTGAGCCATTAAAAATGTCCAAATGACCAAGAACTGCTATTATTTGATGGAAATGGAATATTACAGGGATTTTCAGATCCTGTATTTCATACCCACGTTATTCTGATGTTGATGACCTATCCCTCTTTAATTCTATCGATTCTAGTCTGAACACTTTGTTCCTAGCAGCCTTAATTTATAGTTACCACACAGTTTGCCTACTGAGGACTTTACTCTGATTTGATAGACAGAATCTCACTCCACTCACATTTCTGCCCTGTCTGCATGCCAGAGAACTGATCCAATCATCTTCTGGTTCAAGACTATGACATCTCATGAAAGATTTCCAGACTTATTGCTCCCTGCTTGCGGTAGTCTTATTTGGAGCTACCTGGCGTTCATCTTCACTTCTGTATCTTGGTTTCTTTCACCCTTTTCCTGTTTTCTGAACATACCTTTGCCTACTGATTTTGTACTGCATTTGTCCATTGGGTGAAACTGTCATTTACTTGCTCTTGCTTTGTTTTGTCATATTCCACAGAGTCAAAGCTACAGTATGCTGTATACATTCATTTGTGTTTGTCAATGTTTATAAATGGTACAAAATATTTATATTGTTTTTATATATTCTGATCAGAAAGATTTGAGCCATTAAAAATGTCCAAATGACCAAGAACTGCTATTATTTGATGGAAATGGAATATTACAGGGATTTTCAGATCCTGTATTTCATACCCACGTTATTCTGATGTTGATGACCTATCCCTCTTTAATTCTATCGATTCTAGTCTGAACACTTTGTTCCTAGCAGCCTTAATTTATAGTTACCACACAGTTTGCCTACTGAGGACTTTACTCTGATTTGATAGACAGAATCTCACTCCACTCACATTTCTGCCCTGTCTGCATGTCAGAGAACTGATCCAATCATCTTCTGGTCCAAGACTATGACATCTCATGAAAGATTTCCAGACTTATTGCTCCCTGCTTGCGGTAGTCTTATTTGGAGCTACCTGGCGTTCATCTTCACTTCTGTATCTTGGTTTCTTTCACCCTTTTCCTGTTTTCTGAACATACCTTTGCCTACTGATTTTGTACTGCATTTGTCCATTGGGTGAAACTGTCATTTACTTGCTCTTGCTTTGTTTTGTCATATTCCACAGAGTCAAAGCTACAGTATGCTGTATACATTCATTTGTGTTTGTCAATGTTTATAAATGGTACAAAATATTTATATTGTTTTTATATATTCTGATCAGAAAGATTTGAGCCATTAAAAATGTCCAAATGACCAAGAACTGCTATTATTTGATGGAAATGGAATATTACAGGGATTTTCAGATCCTGTATTTCATACCCACGTTATTCTGATGTTGATGACCTATCCCTCACATAACTCATCCTAGACATCCTATAGATCCTTTATCACATTTCCCATCTAATTGCATTGTTTCATAAAATATCCTATTCTCACTAGAAGTATTTGTCGCTTAATGATAAAAGTCCTACTTTCTGACAGTTGAAGACATCCTTTTAAAAAGACAATGTACCATGTGACATGCTCTGAGTGAGGGTGCACTAAGTGTCATTTCTTTAATTCTATCGATTCTAGTCTGAACACTTTGTTCCTAGCAGCCTTAATTTATAGCTACCACACAGTTTGCCTACTGAGGACTTTACTCTGATTTGATAGACAGAATCTCACTCCACTCACATTTCTGCCCTGTCTGCATGTCAGAGAACTGATCCAATCATCTTCTGGACCAAGACTATGACATCTCATGAAAGATTCCCAGACTTATTGCTCCTTGCTTGCGGTAGTCTTATTTGGAGCTACCTGGCGTTCATCTTCACTTCTGTATCTTGGTTTCTTTCAACCTTTGCCTGTTTTCTGAACATACCTTTGCCTACCGATTTTGTACTGCATTTGTCCATTGGCTTGTGACCTATATCTTGTTGACTTCTCTCTGGTGTTTGCAAGTATAAGGGGGTGACACTACCAATATTATATAATATAGATAAAGGTATATAAGGTAGTTTATCATCCCGGCATTAGGACCCACCAGATCAGTAAGAGATTTGTGTTCACCTCTAATTGACTGGGCTTGGAGAGTTGAGACAAGGTGCAGTTTCCATGGTGAGAGAGAGTTTAAGCCTCTAAGGAGACATTATTAGTTGGTGTGGAGTACAGAGCTACAGTAGATGACATTAAGTCTAGGATTGGCCTCAAGTGACTCGTGTGTCTCCTGACTGAAGTGACTGAAGCATCTAAAGAGCTATAGTCTGGACTTTTGAAGTACTAAGAATTCATTTTTGGGTATAAACCACTTAAAGAGCCCCAAATAAAGTTCTTATCTATAAAAAGAAGGAACTTGTGGGTTTTTGATGTTGTATTGCTCATCCTTCATGTTACATATGGTCCTGTCTGTGTCTCTGTGTTTGCACTTCAGCACAATCAGGTAATGTCTGCCGGCTGTCATTTGCCGCTTGGCGTAGGCTATGCAATTAGGCAAAGGCAGTTGGGAAAAAGTCCTAGTGCACACTAAGGATTCACTGTCCTTGTCTGTCCTTCCTGTCCATGCAGGCTGTTCTGTTCCCTACATAACAGACAATACAGTAATTTATTAGTTGCTTCTAATATATCAATTCTATAACATGCTAGAATAACCTAACCGGCCAGGTAGATAACATTAACGTACCAGTGATGCAGCCTTAAAGTCAACGTCTATTTTTAAAACACTATAAGGAAAATTTGCAAACATTTTGAAAGAATCGTTGTAATCAACTGAGAAGAACAAGTTACTGCCGAAAGAAAAGTCCCAGGTGAGTGTCTAGTGATGACCTGCCTCAATGATTCAGTAGCAGGTTATAATATGTGCAATTAAAGTGGCCCCCAAGGCCTCTGAGGAGTCCATGGTCACCTAAACCACCTACCAAGTTTGATACTCACCTATAGATCTAAAAAGGAGAAGTTCCTTCAGCCTTATACATGTGTGTACAGTAACACATATGTATACAGCAGCCCTTCCAGACCCATTGCAAGGTAATAGTCTTTATGTCTGGATCTATGAGTGTGCCTGTGTCCCTGTTTTATCATGCTCGATTTTAATGGTAGATTTCCTTTAAGTTTGTCTATTTTCTTTTTGTGTAGTCACTGGTGTTTGCACTATGTGCTTTTACTTAGGTAAGTGAGAAAAAGACTGACACTAGTGAACATGGTACATATAAGAAATAAAATGTACAAATTTAATGAACTACTGTAATAAAACATGGAAATTCTGCACATGCAAATTTATTGCCTAACTGTTCTTATATAACGTTGTTAGATGTAATGATTTATAAAAACTCAAAACAACACAAGATTAAAAGCCACACAAAGTTGGGGGTTATCGACCTTGCTTGTTAAATCCATGTGCTGAAACTATGCTTCACTCGGTATTCTCACCACTCAGTGTTGATTTGAACTTTATAAATAATTACATGTAACAATGTCATATAAGAGCAGTTAGGTGATAAATGTGCATGTGATGAATTTTTATGTTATGGATTTTCATTAGAGATGAGCGAACATACTCGTCCGAGCTTGATGCTCGTTCGAGCATTAGCGTACTCGAAACTGCTCGTTGCTCGGACGAGTATTTCGCCAGCTCGAGAAAATGGCATCTCCCGCCGTTTTGCTTTTTGGCGGCCAGAAACAGAGCCAATCACAAGCCAGGAGACTCTGCACTCCACCCAGCATGACGTGGTACCCTTACACGTCGATAGCAGTGGTCGGCTGGCCAGATCAGGTGACCCTGGAATAGACTAGCCCCTGCCCGCGCTGCTCGCATCATTCTCTGTCTGGATGCCGCTAGGGAGAGAGCTGCTGCTGGTCAGGGAAAGCGTTAGGCTGTTCTATTAGAATAGTGTTAGGCAGGAGTGATTCTACAAGAACCCAACAGCCCTTCTTAGGGCTACAATAACGTTTTATTTTACTTTTTTTGTTTGCTTGTGGCTGGGCTTGCTGGCATTAGTAGTGCAGCTAGTACCATATTGTGAGGAATTTGCAGGAAGACTTGCTACCGTTGTGTTTAGCTCTTAGTGACACACATATCCACCTTAAACACCGAAGTGGGACAATTTATTAGGGGTTTGATTAGAATTAGGCATAGTCTGCTGATTTATTTTTTTTTACCTTTATTTCTTTTTATAGCTCAAAGTCATATTGCAAAGCAGTGTGCTTTCACTGTAGGCTAGAAAATAGCCATAGGAGAACCCCAACAGCTTACTTAGGCATACAATAGCGTTATATTTTCCTTTCTTTTTTTTGCTTGTGGCTGGGCTTGCTGGCATTAGTAGTGCAGCTAGTACCATATAGTGGGGAATTTGCAGGGAGCCTTGCTACCGTTGTGTTTAGCTCTTAGTGACACGCATATCCACCTCAAACACCGAAGTGGGACAATTTATTAGGGGTTTGATTAGAATTAGGCAGAGTCTACTGATTTATTTTTTTTTACCTTTATTTCTTTTTATAGCTCAAAGTCATATTGCAAAGCAGTGTGCTTTCACTGTAGGCTAGAAAATAGCCATAGGAGAACCCCAACGGCTTACTTAGGCCTACAATAGCATTATATTTTCCTTTCTTTTGTTTGCTTGTGGCTGGGCTTGCTGGCATTAGTAGTGCAGCTAGTACCATATTGTGAGGAATTTGCAGGGAGACTTGCTACCGTTGTGTTTAGCTCTTAGTGACACACATATCCACCTTAAACACCGAAGTGGGACAATTTATTAGGGGTTTGATTAGAATTAGGCAGAGTCTGCTGATTTATTTTTTTTTACCTTTATTTCTTTTTATAGCTCAAAGTCATATTGCAAAGCAGTGTGCTTTCACTGTAGGCTAGAAAATAGCCATAGGAGAACCCCAACGGCTTACTTAGGCCTACAATAGCGTTATATTTTCCTTTCTTTTGTTTGCTTGTGGCTGGGCTTGCTGGCATTAGTAGTGCAGCTAGTACCATATAGTGGGGAATTTGCAGGGAGCCTTGCTACCGTTGTGTTTAGCTCTTAGTGACACGCATATCCACCTCAAACACCGAAGTGGGACAATTTATTAGGGGTTTGATTAGAATTAGGCAGAGTCTGCTGATTTATTTATTTTTACCTTTATTTCTTTTTATAGCTCATAGTCATATTGCAAAGCAGTGTGCTTTCACTGTAGGCTAGAAAATAGCCATAGGAGAACCCCAACGGCTTACTTAGGCCTACAATAGCGTTATATTTTCCTTTCTTTTGTTTGCTTGTGACTGGGCTTGCTGGCATTAGTAGTGCAGCTAGTACCATATTGTGAGGAATTTGCTGGGAGACTTGCGACCGTTGTGTTTAGCTCTTAGTGACACGCATATCCACCTCAAACACCGAAGTGGGACAATTTATTAGGGGTTTCATTAGAATTAGGCAGAGTCTGCTGATTTATTTTTTTTTACCTTTATTTCTTTTTATAGCTCAAAGTCATCAGGCACAGCACAAAATCCAGTTGTGTGCTGTCAGTGTAGGTTAGAAACTAGCCATAGCAATAGGATAGCATCGTTTTGTTTAAAAAAAATAAATAAAAAACACACACAAAAAAAAAAAATTAAGTTTACACTTTAATTTGGAAAATGTTTAACCCGAGGGCTAGGGGTAGAGGACGAGGGCGTGGACGTGGGCGTCCAACTACTGCAGGGGTCAGAGGCCGTGGTCCTGGGCGGGGTGAGACACCACCTGCTGATGAGGGAGCAGGGGAACGATGCAGAGCTACACTCCCTAGGTTCATCATGTCTCAAGTTACTGGGACTCGTGGTAGAGCACTGTTGAGGTCAGAACAGTGCGAAGAGGTGATGTCGTGGATTGCCGACAATGCTTCTAGCCCTTTGTCCACCAGTCAGTCTTCCACGCAGTCCACCCATGTCACCGAAATCAGCACTCCTCCAGCTCCTCCACCTCAACCTCCTTCCCCCCAGTCTGCCCCCTCCCAGCAAAATTTGGCATTTGAACCGGCATACTCTGAGGAAATGTTTTCTGGACCCTTCCCACAGTCACATACCACTTGTCCGGTTGCTGCTGAGCAATTTTCCGATGCCCAGGTTTTCCACCGGTCGCAGTCTGTGGGTGATGATGACATTATTGACGTAGTGGAAGAAGTGTGTAAAGAGGTGTCGGACAATGAGGAGACACGGTTGTCAGACAGTGGTGAAGTTGTTGTCAGGGCAGGAAGTCCGAGGGGGGAGCAGACTGAGGGATCGGAGGATGATGAGGTGACAGACCCAAGCTGGGTTGATAGGCCGGGTGAACACCGGAGGCGAGTCCTATAGCAGAACAGGTTGGAAGAGGCAGTGGTGGGGCCAGATGGAGAGGCAGGGCCAGAGCTGGTGCATCAGCGCCAAATGTTGCCCGTAGTCAAGCTCCCGTGGCGAGGGCAAGATTTTCAGAAGTCTGGAGGTTCTTTAAAGGAACACCGGATGACCGACGGACTGTGGTGTGCAACCCCACTCAATGGCACCAAGCCCATTCACCTCCGGCCGGGCACACCACTGCTCCTTCCCCTGTGTCATCTGCTAGTCAGCCCCCTGCCCAGGACCACGGCCCAAACACCTCCCGTGCGAAAACCCCATCTTCGCCTCCACGATCCTCCACAGCATCCACTAGCGTTCAGCTCTCCATACCCCAGACGCTGGAGCGGAAAAGGAAATATAGTGCAACCCACCCGCACGCCCAAGCCCTTAATGTCCACATCTCCAGATTGCTTAGCCTGGAGATGCTGCCCTATAGGCTGGTAGAGACCGAGGCCTTTCGAAACCTCATGGCGGCGGCCGCCCCTCTGTATTCGGTCCCCAGCCGCCACTACTTTTCCCGATTTGCTGTCCCAGCCCTGCACAAGCACGTGTCAGAGAACATCATCCGTGCCCTGACCAACGCCGTTTCTGACAAGGTCCACCTGACCACGGACATGTGGACAAGTGCTGCTGGGCAGGGCCACTATATATCGCTGACGGCACATTGGGTTAACTTGGTGGAGGCTGGGACCGAGTCTGACCCTGGGGCTGCTCATATACTGCCGACGCCGAGGATTGCGGGGCCTACCTCGGTCCAGGTCTCAAAGGCCTACTATGCCTCCTCCTCCTCCCACCCCTCCTCCACCTCCTCCTCCGAATTACCATCCGTGGGCATGGCGCCATCAGTCGGTAGCTCTAGGCACAGCAGCAGTGCCGTCGCTAAGCGACAGCAGGAGGTGCTCAAACTGCTGAGCCTAGGCGATAAAAGGCACACCGCCCAAGAGCTATTACAGGGCATCACGGCGCAGATCGATCTGTGGCTGGCACCGCTGAACCTGAAGCCAGGCATGGTTGTGTGTGACAACGGCCGTAACCTGGTGGCGGCTCTGCAACTTGGCAGACTGACACATGTGCCATGCCTGGCCCATGTGTTAAATCTCATAGTTCAGCGTTTCCTCAAGACATACCCCAATCTGTCTGATTTGCTCACGAAGGTGCGCAGCATCTGTGCGCATTTCAGGAAGTCCAGCACAGATGCTGCCACTCTCAGGGCAGCGCAGCGCCGCCTCCAACTGCCCGCTCACCGACTGTTGTGCGACGTGCCCACGAGGTGGAATTCAACATTAACCATGTTATCCAGAGTTTACCAGCAGCGCAGAGTGATTGTAGACTGCCAGATGTCAACTTCCACCAGAACTGGTAGTCAGGTCAGTCAGCTTCCTCAAGTCTACAATGAGGAGTGGACGTGGATGTCTGATATCTGTCAGGTGCTGAGTAACTTTGAGGAGTCAACACAGATGGTCAGTGGCGATGCCACCATCATCAGCCTCACCATCCCGCTGCTTGGCCTGTTGAAAAACTCTCTGGTCAGCATGAAGTCGGAAGCTTTGCGCTCGTCACAAGAGACGGGGGAAGAAGATTCCCTTGTTGATAGCCAAAGCACCCTTAGGTCTGTTTCTCAGCGCATATCGGAGGAGGTGGAGGAGGATGAGGAGGAAGAGGAGGAGAATGTTGGCGAGACAGAAGAGGGGACCATTTTTCAGTCCTTCACTGTTCAGCGTGTATGGGCCGAAGAAGAGGAGTTGGAGGAGGAGGAAATGGGCAGTCAGGCCAGTGAGGGGAGTGAATTCTTGCGCGTTGGGACTCTGGCGCATATGGCAGATTTCATGCTAGGCTGCCTATCCCGTGACCCTCGCGTTCAAAGAATTTATTCCAGCACCGATTACTGGGTATTCACTCTCCTGGACCCATGGTACAAGCAAAATCTTTCCACTCTCATCCCTGGAGAGGAATGGAGTGTGAGAATCCATGAATACCAGCAGGCCCTGGTGCACAAGCTGAAACAGTATTTCCCTTCTGACAGCGCTAGCGGCAGAGGGCGTACTTCTGCGGGACAAGTAGCGAGGGAGAGTAGGCGAGCAGGCAGCTTTTCCAGCACTGGCAAGGGTACGCTTTACAAGGCCTTTGCCAGTTTTATGTCACCCCAGCAAGACACTGTCACCTGTCCCCAGTCTCGGCAGAGTAGGGCTGATCTTTACAGAAAGATGGTGAGGGAGTACGTAGCTGACCATACCATCGTCCTAAATGATCACACAGCTCCCTACAACTACTGGGTTTCAAAGCTAGACATGTGGCATGAACTGGCGCTGTACGCCTTGGAGGTTCTTGCCTGCCCTGCCGCTAGCGTGTTGTCCGAGCGGGTTTTCAGTGCAGCTGGTGGCATCATCACCGATAAGCGTACACGCCTGTCGACTGACAGCGCTGACAGGCTGACGCTTATCAAGATGAATAAAGCCTGGATTTCTCCGGATTTTCATTCTCCACCAGGTGAAAGAAGCTCAACCTGAATAATGTATGCACTCCTCCTCCTCTTTGTACACTAAAGCATAGGAAACTGGCTATTTTTTGCCAGGGCCAACTGGCTCTAGCTATAGTACTCTATGTATTTAATTTTTCTGGAGGGCCACCTACCCGGTCCTCTGTTTTAAGCAATTTTTGGGAGTGCCACATACAGGCACTCAATCTATTTAATTTTTCTGGAGGACCACCTACCTGCTCCTCTGGTTTGAAAACTTTTTTGGACTGCCACATACAGGCACTCAATTTATTTAATTTTTCTGGAGGACCACCTACCTGCTCCTCTGGTTTGAAAACTTTTTTGGACTGCCACATACAGGCACTATCCAAATTAAATTGTCTCCATAGCAGCCTCCACATGTCGTCTTTTTAGCTGGCTCCACACGTTGTCTCCATTGCTACCTCCACACGTCATCGCCATAGCTGCCTCCAAAAGTCGTCCATGTAGCTGCCTCCATACATGGTCTCCTTCTCAAACAAACTGTGTCAGGCAGAATTTTGGGTTGTTTTCATGGCTTCCACATCAAACTTGTTAACTTTGTCGCCACCCTGCTGTGTAATCCACAAAATATACTGGCAAACTTTTATCATTTACCGATATTATTTCAGCGCTTATTGCGCATCTGTTTACATTCCCCTCACCCGCCATATCCTAAACTTATAAGAACGCTACTACACTTGATCTTATACAAAAGGTTCTTAGAAGTGCTGTTTGGGGAGTAGCCTAGAGACAGGGGCTTGGATTGGCGAAAGCTTGCCTGGCAGCGGAGCGCCAGCTCCATCTCAAGATCCAACTAACATAGTTTTAACTGCAGCACCTTTAATCTACTACTAGTTCCCTGCCTCCATACATGGTCCCCTTATCAAACGAGCTGTGTCAGGCAGAATTTTGGGTTGTTTTCATGGCTTCCACATCAAACTTGTTAACTTTGTCGCCACCCTGCTGTGTAATCCACAAAATATACCGGCAAACTTTTATCATTTACCGATATTATTTCAGCGCTTCTTGCACATCTGTTTACATTCCTCTCACCCGCCATATCCTAAACTTATAAGAACGCTACTACACTTGATCTTATACAAAAGGTTCTTAGAAGTGCTGTTTGGGGAGTAGCCTAGAGACAGGGGCTTGGATTGGCGAAAGCTCGCCTGGCAGCGGAGCGCCAGCTCCATCTCAAGATCCAACTAACATAGTTTTAACTGCAGCACCTTTAATCTACTACTAGTTCACTGCCTCCATACATTGTCCCCTTATCAAACGAGCTGTGTCAGGCAGAATTTTCAGGTGTTTCACCAGATACATAGTGGAACTCGGCCCATCTGTCGCCGCCATGCTGGAGACCTGAAGTTGCAATCATAGCAGCGCAATATGGATGCCCCATACTGTCGCTCTTAATCATGGAACCATTTCCGTAAAAACAATTAAAAATAGAACCACTATGCTATTCCATTATTCCTAGGTGAAATATTCAAACGACCCGGTCTGCTTTGAAAATTATAATTTTTTCAAAATAAACGCTTCTGGCCCCCAGGCCCATTTTGGGTGCGGAGGAGCCGAGAGACAGGGGCTTGGACAGGCAAAATCTCGTCTGGCAGTGGACCGCCAGCTCCATCCCAAGATTAGGCAGCCTCAGAGGCATCCATGCATGCTGCCCCTGCTGTTTCCTGTCCATTTTGCCTCCACGATCCTCCACAGCGTCCACCAATGTCTCATTTCAACTCTCTATACCCCAGACGCTGGAGCACGAGAGGATATGCAGCACATCATCCCCTTCTGCCTGACCTGTGTCAGGCAGAATTTTCAGGTGTTTCACCAGATACATAGTGGAACTCGGCCCATCTGTCGCCGCCATGCTGGAGACCTGAAGTTGCAATCATAGCAGCGCAATATGAATGCCCCATACTGTCGCTCTTAATCATGGAAGTCGTCTCCATGGCTGCCTCCACATGTCGTCCCCTTATCAAAAGAGCTGTGTCAGGCTCATTTTTCGGGTGTTTCACCAGATACATTATGGAACTTGGTCACTATGTCGCCACCATGCTGTGTTATCGACTAAATATACCGTCAACCTTTTGTTCACATAGGAAATCATTTCACCTCCTTTGGTGAAACCTGGTGAGTCCATTTAGGGTATGTCGCCATGACACTCTCTAGCCTGCCACTGCTGCCGCTGCCTCTGCATGCCGTCCCTTATAGTGTCAGGGTCAATTATTGGATGTTTTAGATGCTATATAGCCTCATTCGGTCACTCTGTCATGGCCATGCTGTTGCCCATAATTTTGGCATAATGGTGCGATTAAGCAGCCTCAGAGGCATCCATGCATGCTGCCCTTGCTGTTTCCTGTCCATTTCCGTGGTGTTTCCATCATTTTCTGAGGTTAACAGGTGTTTGGCCAAGCTTCCCTGTGCAGACCCTTGGTCCCCTTGAAAAATGCTCGAGTCTCCCATTGACTTCAATGGGGCTCGTTATTCGAGACGAGCACTCGAGCATCGGGAAAAGTTCGTCTCGAATAACGAGTACCCGAGCATTTTAGTGCTCGCTCATCTCTAATTTTCATGTTTTATTAGTTCATTAAATTCATAAATTTAATTTCTTATATGTACCATGTCCACTAGAGCCAGTCTTTTTTTCACTTATTTTTAATCTCTTGTAGCCTAATGTCAGCGACTATTTGTCTGTACACAGTGCACATTGGTTTATAGTTGAAGTGTATTTTTGTACAGTGCCCTCCTTGTCCCCCCCCCCCCCTTTTTTTACTTAGGTAAGACCTAGAAGCAATTCTTGGTTATTCTTCCTTCTAGTGAAAAAAATGAAGCGTAAACCAATTTCTTTGCTTTTTCCCCAGGGTCCCTACATTTAAACAAATTTACCTCTACTGGTTTTCTTCAGCGCCTAGATGTGATTTGTACTTTAAAGATCACACATCAATTTGTATTACTTTCAAAAGTGTGTTGTAAACTCTGGTGAGAATACACTGCAAATGACGCTCAGGATTTGATTTTAGGTTCTATGCACTCATTCATTTATTTCTAGGTTTTAGACTTCTTACCACAGTTATCAGTTGCCTTTTTCCTCGCGCGTTCTTCTTAACAAGTCAGAGAGGGAAAATTTTGAAATTGTGGCTTCTATATTTTTAAAAGACAAATTTACTTCACGAAGTACAGAGTGCCCGGCAATAATGCACTCTGGCGCGATTCACTAAGATCGTGCGCCCAATATCCTGCATGTGTCGCTTCCCCTCTCAGTTCCCCCGGAGTTCGCCTTCTTCTTACCGATGCATGTAAGTGCATTGTCTTGCAACACAATTTGAATCTTAAATTCCGCACTCAGTCCGAATCAGTCGGATCGGCCCGCCTCCCCAATTTCTGTCGCGTGAAAGCCAGTGCAGCTGCGCCACAATCCGATCGGTTGTGCGCAATCCACAGTTAAATACCTGTCACAGAGGCGCAAATCCTGAAAACGTCGAAAATCCGACAAAAGTGCGATCCGCGGACCTTTAGGAAATAAGCCAACATTGGATTTTTCACCTACTTGTACAAAGATTTCAGGTTAAACATTATTATTCATTCCTTAACCTTTTCTGTTTTTAACTCCTCACCTTCCAAAAACATTACTTTTTATTTTTTACTTTACTTTGTTTTTGATTTTGCACAATTTATAATCGTATGCATTCAGAATCATAAATGACTGATGCATTTATTTAAATTGACACTTTTTCGCCATATTGAAACTAATAAAAATCGTAATAAAACGTGATCAAAATGCCGTACAGTCCAAAATATTGTAAAAATTAAAATGTAATTATACACAGCTGAAGCATGAAAAAGTTGTTTTTTTTTTAAACATGAGGTTGTAAATTTTAAAGATCTGTTAAAACCAATATAGATTTCATATCCCTGTTATCATAAAAACCCAGAGAATAAAGTACAGGTCTAATTTGAAGTGTGCAATAAAATCTGTAAAAAATAGTGCCCACAAGAAACTAGAACAAAGGTGCTTTTTTTTTGTCAATTTCACCACTTCAATGCAATACCTTAAGATTGTAGGAAATCCATGAGATGGAAAAAAATGTGATATGACCAATTAAAGTTACTGATAGAGAACCATGAAAGTATTGTAATAAGATCACAAACCACTATAGCAAGGCTCCAGAGAATCAAGATAGCATTACATTGAACATTATGGATTTCTGCCTCCTTAATTATGACATTACATTTTTACTACTGTTCATAATTCAGGCTCAAACAAATAGAAGTACAAGCCTTATACACCTTAATAAAGGCTCATTAGTTAACAAATAATAAAGAGATTTTACCAAAAATATCACAATGCAGTTAAATTGATATGTCTCTATCTTAACCCCTTCCTGTCCAGCACTATCATATTACCTCACACAAAGTAATACATTTATTATTATCACCAGGTGCGCATGGGGCAAGCAGAAGGGTTACAATGTTATTAACTATTGAATTTCATGTTACACATGTCACCACCCACTACAGTTGAAAGAGACCACACTCATTTTATAGACAATCATCTTGGGTATCTCATACATACATTTGACATGAAACCATTTAGAACATGTATTTGTTATGCAGCTTATTGCCATGTTACTGCATTGTTAATGTTTATCTCATGATAGTGAGCAATATGTTTTATTAGTTTCATTCCCAGCAAAAGGTCACTGGTTCAAATCGAGGTGTGGTGGTGGTGGTGGTGGGGCCTACAGGAAAATGATAATATGCATCTGTATGTGATACAATCCACTAACTGTGATACAATATGGAAGTCATCTGGATACATATACATTTCATATTATGGAGATTAATATATACCTTATATACTCGAGTATAAGCCTAGTTTTTCAGCATAAAATTTGTGCTCAAAAACCCTAACTCGGCTTATACTCGAGTCAACTAAAAAAATAAAGACAAAACTCACCTTTCTGACGTCACCCGTAGGTCCTCTTCTGTCTGAGACAGAAGAAAACCTATGGGGGACGTCGGAAAGATGAGTACAGTGTTATTTTTTTTCCTACTACAGGGGCTGGCAGACTATATACTGGGAGGCTGTAACCAATGCATTTCCCACCCTCGGCTTATACTCGAGTCAATAGGTTTTCCCAGTTTTTTGTGTTGAAATTAGGGGTCTCGGCTTGTACTCGGGTCGGCTTATACTCGAGTATATACGGTATGTATATGTCTATCGATCTATTACTTTTAATCTTACAAGAATTGTAAGAAAGCAAGCATTGTATACAGTGCAATAGTTGTTAAAAACCATATTCATCGGCACATGTTAAGGAGTTCACCGAAAGTGCATTGTCCGACGATAATGCACTGTGCCGCGATTCAGTAAGATTGTGCGCCAGATATGCTGCATGTGTCGCTTCCCCACTGAGGTCCTACGGAGTTCAACAAATAAATATTGTTGTTTGTATGATAAAAAGTTATACAATTTTCCAATATACTTTTTGAACAGTTTTTATTTTAATGTTTTGGGAGCCGCAGAGAGAAAAAATTACTTTTTGCCATAGTTTTTTTATTTTTTATTTTTTATACCATACACCAGTGATGGCTAAGCTTTTAGAGACCGAGTGCCCAAACTATAACCAAGACCCAATTATTTATTGCAAAGGGCCAACACAGAAATTTAATTTGTGATTTATACTCCCTGCTCTGTCACAGCTTTCATTCATATCAGCACCCTGAGGACACCAATAAAGCAGAAAATAGAAAAAAATTTGGATGATCATTGTAGCTTCCCTCCAGGGTCCCATAAACAATAAGAATTGTCAGGGCTGGAGCAGAAGCTACAAAGATAATCCAGATCTGTCCACACCTTCCCACTCCTCCAGTAGTCCCAGTTAGCACTGTGCACAGCAAGTCCTGGGCTGTCTGGGACTGCAGGAAGATACCTGAAGTCATCTCTGGTGATGGCCTGAGTGCCCACAGAAAGGGCTCTGAGTGCCACCTCTGGCACCAGTGCCATAGGTTAGCCACCACTGCCAGGTTTGCTCTGGCTTTTAGTTCCCGTGCACTCTGAGAGGCCATCCACTTACACGTCATCCAATGACTGGCCTCCTTGGACATGGGGCAGCACTTACATTTTCCAAAGGGCTTCACTTCCTGTCTTGTCCCATGGTCCGAGGAAGTCAGTCATTTGATGAAGCAAGCCCTATTGGTTGGGGGCTGGGCCCTAAACCAGAAGTACTAATGGGGGAAACCAAAAGCTACAAAGTGGCTTAATAATATCTGTTCTTTTTCCTCCTGGGGGAATCTGCAGAAATTTAATATCTACAGTGTAAAATCAGTTTACGCACAGACAATTTGGCTATAACTAACCCACAGTGAAACCTCTCCATCTGTCCCCTGTCAAAGACAGATCTCTCAAGCCATTAAGTAAAAGTCCTTTTTTAAACAGTATTAATAAATCCTCTGCAGTATCTCATACAGACGGGTCCCCTACTTAAGGGCACCTAACAGACGACCCCTAGTTAAAGACAGACCCCTCTGCCCACTGTGACCTCTGGTGAAGCTCTCTGGATGCTATTGCTTTAGTCCCAGTCTGCAATGATCACTGTAAAGTGTCTGTGATGAAGCTTTATTGATATTCCTTGGTCCTATTACAGCAAAAAACTTTGAAACTCCAATTGTCAGTGGGGCAAAAAAATATTTTTTTCTGGAACTACAATTATAAAATATGCAGTTTCGACTTACATACGAATTCAACTTAAGAACAGACCTTTGGAACCTATCATGTACGTAACCTGGGGACTGCCTGTAATATAACAAAGTGTTCATTTTTGCTATTTGTCTGGTTTGTAACATAAATCTATATGTAAGACTTTTTAATGGGGGTTAAAAATTTGCACTGCATGATAAAAAAAACTCTTTTCCATCAATTTCCAACATACAGTACTGACAGATTTATAGCACACAGCGCAGCATTGAATGTAATATCTAGTAAAAGCCAACAACCATAAACAGGACATTGCACAATAAAAATGTGAATGTGCGCCCCAGAGTGACGAGAGGCTGTAACTATGCAAATGCAACGTTTATTTAGCAGCTGTGCATGAATGAGAGAAACCATTACTGAAATGATGTGCTGGAGAAATATCTTGTGGGGTTTTCACAAACATATGACGCTCCTAATCTAGCAAACGTATTAATTAGAGATAGACACAGTCAGCACAATAGGTAGGAAGATTAAGCTACAGTATGCTAATAGATTGGATACATTAACATACATTGCAGATACTAATGTGATTTTCTAATTATGTTAAATGTTAACTGAATATACACAGCACTTTATATACGATATGTTGGAAGCTTGGATCAAATGCTTGTATTCTAAGGGGCAATGTTGTAGCTCATCAAGAGAAGCCAAAAGCACTAATCAAAGCAATAGGTGGCTACTTTGAAGAGCCTAGAACAGTGGTGGCGAACTTATGGCACGGGTGCCAGAGGTGGCACTCAAAGCCCTTTCTGTGGGCACTCAGGCCATCAGCCCAGGACAGAGTTCACCAAACAGGACCACCAAATCTTTCTGCAGTCCCAGGCAACTTATGAGATGCTGCTCTCAGCGCTATTTTAAAGCGACACTTCATTGGCTGTTTGGACCTGCGGGAAAAGTGAGGTGGTGTAGACAGAACTGCATTATCTTTGGAGGTCATCCTGTTGGACCTCTACACAGAGACCCTCTTTCAACTGTATTGGTGGCCTAAAGCGACCTATACAATTGAAAGATGTGGAAGAATATGTGGCAATAAGTTACTGCTTAAAATGGCACGTTGGCACTTCACAGTAAATAAGTGGATTTCAGTTGTAGTTTGGGCACTCGGTCTCTAAAAGGTTTGTCATCAGTGACAAACATATTTTCAGTTGTTTCACACTTTTTTGTTAAGTATATAATTCCACATGTGTTAATTCATAGTTTTGATGCCTTCAGTGTGAATCTACAATTTTTACATTCATGAAAATACAGAAAACTCTTTGAATGAGAAGATGTGTCTATAATTTTCGTCTGTACTGTATATACACTATATATGTATATATATGTGCCCGCCTTGGCAACAAACATGTCCCCCTCCCCTCAGACAACAAACATGTTCCCTCTCCCCTTGGAATCAAGCATTTCCCCCTTCTCAATGAGCATGTCCCTCTCCTCCCTTAACCTGACTGTCTAAAGATGTTCAGTTACTGGGGCGGCTGCAGGCTTTTATTGTTGCGCTGAAATAGCCCCCTGTTAAAATATCACTCATTTATACACCTTCTAGTGTAAGCATTAAACATCCGAAGTGTTGCATATTTGTCATTTTACTTTGCAGTCTAGAGAATAATTTAATAGAAAATAATGACAGTACAGTATCTTACAATGCTCTATGCTACCTGCATGCAGTGAGAAAGATATACATAATATTAGCTGCAATGCAGCACTTGTCCTCAGGGTATGTGTCAAGCACTTCTCAAAAATGACAAAACAATTACATGTGTTATGTGGTAGGAATGTGACAGATTAATGAATAAAGCATGCCTTGCTTCCTTGACTTAATGAATGAAACCAAGGGGAACTTACATATACTGTTTGATTTGTAATTCACAGTTTCTGTGTAAGTTGTTAATTTTAGCAGCCTACTACATGGATATAATTATGTGGTGCTATTACGTCAAATTGCAAAGCCAAGAGTACAGAATAGAAACAGCTTGACAGATGAATATCAGCACCAAATTTTTTAAACATTAGAAATGGTGGTGTTTTTTCATGCCTGTTTCTCCAAAAAAGATTCTAGTTTCCATACTGATGAACAGAACAGTCACAATATGCTGACACCTGTTTTCTCCCATGTCAGTAATTATGCATTGACTAAAAAGTGATGGACAGAATCTTATGAAGCACCCATCTACCATGAGGCTAGTTGAGCTTCTAGCCTTAGGCAGCAGGGTGTATGTTCCAAGATTACAGCTAGACTTGGAGCACTGGGAGGTCTCCGCACATTGCTGTCCTTTGAGATCTCTGCAGTGAGCTGTTCTGCAGGTCCTACCTTTTTGTATTGACTAAGGCTAAATTCACACTACCATATGCTCGCCCGACCGCAGCTCCCAGGCACGCTGGAGAGGGAAAGGAGTGAGCACTCTCCTATGCACGGAGCACGGGTATGCACGGAGCACGGCCATACGAATGGGGAAAGATAGAACATGTTCCATATTTTCCCTGTGTATGGTGTAGTACTGTGCCAAACCTGTGTGCAGTGCAGGTGTCCCAGCTTAAATCTGCCTCCTGCCACTTGTAAAATCACTCCCCAAAATTGTTCTGCTTTTGTTGGAACTACCCCCTGGCATGTGACTTTGCAGAAAAATGACTGTAATTAAGTTACAGTGCCTCAGTATGCCGCTGATAATTTTAGGTGATATGGGGATGAGTTTTAACCCTTTAGCAGCAGGTATTACTGGTGCAAGGGGTAAAATTCTGGTGACAGGTCTTCTTTAAAGGCCCAGCAAATGCCATAGAGCACCTAACATATGTCCCAGCAAAATCAAGTGTTCAAGACCTTATGTGGGGTATTTATGCATTTAAGAGAAACTGAGTAACAAAATGGATGCCATTTCTTCTTTAACATCTTGTAAAAGCTAAAAATTTGTGGCCCATTGTAACTTTTTTCTGCCACCTGAAAACAATTTCATCAAAACCTGCCCTCCATAAGCTCATTGGTCCTCCTTTCCTTCTGTGCTCTTTTCTGGGTCCATACAGTGGTTTACATCCATATGTGAGAAATTGCCATACTTGGAAGAAACTGCACAGTATAATCTGAGATGTTTTCTACTTTTATCCTGCATGAATGTGTATATTTTATGGCTAAATAATCATCATTAACATTTAAAAAAATTCCAAATAGAACCCCCATTTTATTTTAATTCACGTGAGATGCTTAAGGGGTCAATGAGTTTACCATCGGCCCTGTTAATCTTATGAGTGGTGCAGTTTTATAAATTTGGTGATTGGCGGGGAGTTTAAATAAAAAGAACTCTAAAACCCCACGTAAAAATAAATTGGCTTTTAAAATAATTGAACTAGAAATTTCCTCAAAAATGTGGAATATTTGCTTTTAATTTGTAAATTACAAATTGATTTGTAAGCCTCCTAAAGTCTTAAATGAATAACATAAAAAGTATGCCAACATAAAGGAGACATATGGTAAATGTTAGTAGGTAACCAATTCGGGTGGTTAGACTAACTGTATGATGAAATAACAAAAAATAAATAAAAATAACAAAATCACAACATTTTCACAAAATGTCCAATACAAAATGTCCAACTTAAGGAAACCAGGCTTACAGACGGACCTCTGGATGTTGGTAATTTACTGAACCTTAGCACCAGGCTGCAATAAACAGCTGTTATACCTGTTCTGACTTAAATACAAATTCAACTTAAGAACAAACCTACAGAATCTTGTACATAACTCGGGGACTGCCTCTATTTTAATTAAATAATGCAAAACAAATAAGCCAAATGTACCACTAATGTGAAGTACAACATGTTATGAAAAACATTCTGAAAATCACCTGGCTAAGTTAAAGTGTTCTAAATTATACTGCATATAGTGACACATTAAAAAAGCAGGCAGTGTTTAAAAGGTAAAACTGAGCTGAATCTGTAAGGGGTTAAATGACTTATTCTTATTAAGGAAAAATGTCATATTAAAAACCATGAATCTTACAATTTAATTGTGATATTTTCAGTTGCTAATTTTTTTTTTAGTCTTCTCTTTTTGGCAGTAAAAGAAAAAATATAACAACCACAGTGTCACAGATGCTCCTGTGACCCAGGTCGCAGGCACACCCGTGCACCCTTCTTTTCTGTAGCACGTCCGTGGCAGGTCACCTTACCTGTTCGTGTTCCCATGGTGTCTCGACGCTAATTGGCGCCGGTCTCCCCGTTAATTTATTAAATAGACGGCCCTTTCCCTGCATACCCTGCTGGATCTTATCCCCTACTTCCCATTGTGACCCCGGTTCCGTTTCTGACTACGCTCCTCTGCTGCCAGCCCTGACCTTCTGCTATATCATTGACTTCGATCCTGTGCTGCCTGTCCTGAACCACTACCTGTCCCCAACCACGATTCTGCTCTACGACTCCGTACTTGGCTTTGGCCACCACCGCAAGCAAAGTTGCACTTGTGGAGCAATCTGGTGGTATCTTGCTGCAGCAAGTCCAACCCGCTTTGTGGCGGGCTCTGGTAAAAACCGGGTGACACTTAGATTCCGCTCTCATTCACTACATTGCCAGTATATTAAAGGGGTATTCCCACAAAGATACGATTCGTAAATATACTCAAGATATTAAAATAACACATTTTTTAGTTTACTAATTTACTCTATTTTTTTATTAAGAAAAATACAGTATTTTACAGATATAATTCCAACCTGTCTATATCAGTCCAGGTGCACACAATTTTGATTGCCCCGGGTCCAACCATAATTTTCTGACTTGGGATCGGGCAGAATGGAAAAATACCCCATTAAACAGAAGGAAAAAGTGAAATTGATAAATTACCAAATGACAAAAACTAGCCAAAAAAAACAGAGATAAGATAAATGACCCCCATAGACATAGGAAGGAGACACAGCAGGGCTGGCTGTGTGTGTGATATAGTTGAGTGAGCAGAGCTGGAGAGTGTTATTGTGTGTTATATGCATCACATGGATCTCATCATCTCTCTTTTTCTATGTGTCAGATACCAGTGAATTTTCAGAAGCAAAATGAAAGTGTAGATAAACCTGGACCCTCATAAGGTAACCAGATTGTCAGCACACAGGGATCATGAAGTATCTGCTTAGTGATTTCCCCCACTCTGGAATTTTACATTGACTATCATCTCATTATATAAGCTAAATCAGCAATAAAAATAAAATTGTAAAATAAAAATAAAATTGTAAAGTAACGGCATAGCAATCATGTTTATTGTGTTAACATCACTAGGGGTTTAAAATTTGATAATTTTCTTTCATGGGTAAACCCTTTTAATCTACAAATTTTTCCACAAAGCAAATTCTCTAAGATTGTGGGAGCCATAAGGATCATCGGCCAAAGTGTGTTCACAAAACCCTCTGCAACCTCTCTTATCTCGTTCAACCCCTTTAACCTTTAGTTCATATAAGAATTTAGTAGGTTATGTTTAAATATTTATATAATAAACTGTTTCCAACCAAAATTCTGTGTCAAAAATGTATACTATCCATATGCTGTATATCTTAGGGTTTACCCAGATGGGTATGTTTGTTTTACATCCAAACAATGGACCTAATTTCAGTCTGTGCTATATAGTGTGTGTAAAGGTGTATGAAGAAAACAGACATGGGTCAGTATGAAATGTGAAATTACATACAAACGGGCAATGAGACCACCTGGATGAACCCTTAAACTGGTGTTTTATAAAGATCAACTGCAATATATTTCACTGAAAACTTTAGTTTCAGGCTGGTAAAGAAGATATCTTTATGCATTATGTATTCAATATATTGACACTGTTCCCTTTTGTTTTGCCAACATTATAAACCTACCATCTGGATACAGTGCCAAGAAAAAAGAGCATATGCTGAAAAATACTAATGCAACTTTGTAATCATTATACAAAACAATTTGGGGAAGATAAAAAAGAACTGCAGACATCACTATCACAGTATAAACACAACAATAAATCTATTTTTAGTCTAGATTACTGATATCAGTTGTTGTGAAGAATAAACATACTTTATCTAATGCAAACACAGCATTTCAGATTTTACACAAAAATGTGTCTATTATCTATCTATCTTTCTATTTCTCATCTGTCATCTATATAACGGGTGAGTCAAAGGTCCCATAAGTTTTATTTCTGAAACAAAAGGAGAAATTACATATCTGAATAATGGGTAAGGGGGGCTATTATTTAAGCTATATTCAGAGCATGGCTGCCATCTTGAAAGCTGCCATATTGAATCAAGGGTAAGATTTTTTAAAAGAAAATTATTTATGTAGCAAAACAAAGAAGGTTCAAAAGTTATATACACACAACAAATTTAGAATTATAATCACACATCTATTGATGGCTACTTAGCTTACCATCACTAGGGCTTGGAAGTTGCCAGCAGCACCTCAATGAGGTTTTGGCTCAGGCTAATACCAATTGTGTTTATGAAAGAGCAAATGCACTGCAAAGAGGTCGCTTTACTCAATTCTCAATCCAATGGAACAAACAACTTGTTTGTAGTTTGCAAATTGTACCCTGAATTTAGTTTTTGTCCATTTTATATTTGCAAAGGATATGTCAGTAAATATCCGAATTATAATCTCAGACATTCACAAAGTGCATACAAACTAAACTAAGCAGAGAAGGACTGTCGGGTTTGGAACAAACTACTATGTATGCTTCAAGACAGCATCTTATATTATGAGGTAACCATAAAGGGTGGTGTCTTATGTGTGGAGACACACCTCATGTACTATGTGATGTCTGCAATTTAGTTTCAATGTTTGTTTCAATTTTTAAAAAAAGTTATTTACACAGAAAGTTGCAACAACATCAAGAAAGTTCCCTGAGATGCACAGCTATGCGACGTGTTGTCCATGGTTATGATCACAGAGCTGAAGGCACTGGATCCAACTTAAAGAACCTACATGGGAATCTATAGACCTAGCATAAGAGATTGGCCCCATCATCTGTTTCTTGCTGGGTTATTTAGATGTATCATTTTCCCTTGAAATAAAAAGATATCCGGAGACTTATGACTGGAAATGTATATCAGTATCTCTCTCCTGATTGTTGAAAAGTAATTAAAAGTAAACCAACTAATAAACCAACAGTGGATCCAACTACATTACTGTACAATCATAAAGTATAATAACTGTCTATACTATTCAAACATCCTAACCTGATTGCCATTTTCTACTACATATAATTTCATATGAAATTTCATGTAGGTGGGATGAACATTCCATCATAATCAAAGCCCTCATTAGCTCTTTGTTGGCCAAGTGAGCAAGCAGCCCTAGCAAAATGACCTGTCAGTTGGGGACATTTATAAAGTGATTTGCAAGAAAATGATGACTTTTATAAACAGTCAGGAAGAAGATAAATGTTTTTTTAAACAATGAACAATCCAATTCTACTAATCTCACAGCATCAGAATCCAAACCAGCAGATAGTGAGAGTTTAAAGGAAACCTGTCACCAGGAGACCCATTTTAGCTATGCTCTGTGGGGACTGGGGGAGTGCTAAAATGGGTGTCCTGGTGACAGGTTCCCTTTAAAACATAAAATCACAAACTCAGATCACAAACTAAGTGTAAACACAAAACAAAATCATTAACACCACGTGTTCATTAAAGGAAACATACCACAGGCCACAGGTATCAGACAGGGCAGCTACTATTCACTTGCATAAAAGTAGGAAAATATACTGCATCCAAGTGAGGGAGACTGGAGTAAGCGGCACAGGTTTCTGGATATAAGGTGAGGCAGAGTCCCCTAAGTAAGGATTTGTTTTTCAGGTTGCTGCAGACTGCCATTCAGGCTGTCCCTATCACCATGAGTAACTCCCACCCATACAGGGGCAGTACCAATGACTATACACTACACAAAATCCCCCACATAATCACACCCTGACACAATTCTTCAGAGGGTATATTGTGTTAATCCGGAGTCCAAATATTAGAGGCGTACGAATGTACAGTAACTAGCACCAGACTGCTATTGCCATTTGGTAGGGGAATACAGATTGCTGGAAGAACTCCTATTGGGTAAGCTCCACTATGATCCCTGAGCTCAGGCAGAGATGCTTCCTACAATTTTATATTTTCTATGGCGATCACCCAATAGAATATTGATTTGTCCTATTTTTGCTTCTATTGGCCATTTTGCATTTGCCTAGAAAGTCGTTGCAGCTTATTCAGCAAGCAGTTTTTTTTGGCGCCATTCGTTTCTACAGCAGCACATTATCCACTATGAAATTCCCTACTGAACATCATATTCCTGTTATACACTGCTCCCTGCGTTTGACAAAGACCACTAGGTCAAAACATGCATAATGCAAAAAAGTGGATTTACCTGTTTTTGAATAAAAATTCTGTTTACATTAAAGGAGTGCTTGGGCTTTACTGTTCACATTATATCAGAGTGGGTATCTGAGCCCATGCAGCTCCTGCCCTACTGATGTGCATCCCTCCCCCCAAGGTCACATAAAAGAGTCAAAAATCATGTTTGAGGTCCCTCTTCCTGCTTTTCCATTTGATTTGTGGGAAGCAATGTTTAAAATCTTTTTCATCAATAACACCAACCAAATCGCAGATAGCAAAAACAACGGGGTAAAAAGTTACAAATGATAAATATGACCCTGAAAGCTGTTCCAGGGTTTTCTATGTGATTGTAAAGTGACAATTGTCCAGTGACTCTGTCTCAGGTCAAGCAATAACTTTAAGTCATTTCTTCTTTAACGAAAAGCAACTGTGTTTTCCCTTCAACTCCAACTAAACTACAGTAAATGTGATCAGCCTGCACATCCACCTTCAATAGCTCTTCAGCTGACAGCTATTTCATCCCCATGCATATACACACTGCGCTCAGCCAGGCATGTACAGTAAGTGTTTTCAATAAGGTGAGGAGAATAATCTGCTTCCAGACACCTCTGGAGCCTGCAAATCTCCTGGAGGAACAAAAGGAGTGGGTGTTAAAATTCAACATGCCTGAACGTTCTTTCCCCAGACATCATGTGTCAAGTGAAAGTTAGGAAGTCATCAAGTTTGACAAACTTTTCTATAATGTTTATAGGATCCTTAACCCCTTCCCGACTATGCACTCTTTTGATTTTGTGTTTCTGTTTTTTGCTTCCCTTTTTTGTAATAATCCATATCTTTTTTTTATTTTTCCATGTGAAGTGTTTATAAAGGGCTTGCTTTCTGTGTACCCAATTGTACTTCCTAGTGGTAGTATTTAATTGTTCATGTTGTGTACTGAGAAGCAGAAAAAAATTCCAAATACAGTGAACTTGACTAAAAAAACTTGTGCAACACTTCGTTGTGGACTGTTTTTTGGATTGGTTCGATTATGGGGATACCACATTTATATAGGTTTTATTTGGTTTTAATACATTATTAAAAATTAAAACTTTTTGTACAAAAAAAGTCTTTATTTTGGCATGTCTTCACTAATATATTTTTCATACTTTGGCATTTGGAGCTGTGTAAGGTGTAATTTCTTTGGGGAAATGATGTTTCCATTGCTACCATTTTGGGGATTGTATGACCTTTTGATAATTTGCTTTTCAATTTTTTATGTGTTGCTAAATGACAAAAAAGTGATTTTTTTGGACATTTGGGCGCTATTTTCTTTTATGTGGTTCACCAGAAATAGCCATTTTCATTTATTGATACACCGGAACTTTTGAGACGCAACAAAACCTAACATGATTACCTAATACCTAATTATTATGTCTAATGTATGATCACTAATTTATTTTGAATTCACTGGATCTGTAGAAGAGCTTGCTGGTAGCAAGCTCCTTTACAGATCCTGCTATGACAGTATGACAGCCAAGGAACAGTAATTTGAATAATTTAAAATTTAGAACATACAAGGGAGGGAGTGAAGGCAGGAATGCCCGTGAAGAGGAGACGGCCATTTCGCACGTAGCAGCGCTTCTTCCGGTCTTTTCCGGAGGCCGGAAGAAGCGCTGCTACGCGCAAAACGGCCGTCGCCTCTTCACGGGCATTCCTGCCTTCACTCCCTCCCTTATATGTTCTATATGTGAGTATGCATCGTTTACTCTATAAATAATGAAGATAAAAGTTTCACAAGAAGACCGGTGAGTGTTATCCATTTTTTCTATCTACAACTTTGATGTTTTGGACTGTGTTATTCTGGATAGATGCACCACGGATTTGTGTTGAATATTTTCCCGCAAAGAAGCGCTCGGAATAACCTCATATGCGGCTGTAAGGACGAGACCTGCGCTCCCTTGATGGATGTTATAGGACAGTGGTGGCGAACCTATGGCACGGGTCCCAGAGGTGGCACTCGGAGCCCTTTCTGTGAGCACCCAGCACAGAATTTACCAGATAGGATCAAGGCTTCCTCCTTCAGTCCAAGAAAGCCCAGGGCGTGCCATGCTCAGTGCTATTTTAAAGTGACACCTACTTGCTGCCAGGACTACAGGAGTAGTGAGTAGGTGTGGGCAGAGATTGATTATCTTTGGAGATCCTGCTTTGGGTCCCCTGATTCTTCCTGTTCAGGGGAGCCTGGAGGGGAAGCTACAATCCAAATGTCTCCTGCTTTCTATTATATTGGTGTCCTCAGGACGCCAATGCGATTGAAACTTGTGATACAGCAGAGATCAAGAGGTTACTACTCAAACTGTCATGTTGGCACTTTGCGACATAAAAGTGGGTTTTGGTTGTAGTTTGGGCACTCTGTCTCTAAAAGGTTCGCCATCACTGTTATAGGAGCTTGTATATGATGACAATAAGGTGGTGCCGTAATCACTGACTTGTGTGTTGTACGGTAAATTAACATAGACATATATTGCATAATAAAAACTATTAGAGAAATAGTGTTATTGTAATAAGTAAGAGATAATTATGTGTCTTGGTGAATAAAATAAAAAGCTGCAATTAATTTTTGTATTTGGCCACTAGATGGCAGCACTCTTATAATGTGTAGTTGGACAGCAGACGCATCTCCTACAGTCAATAATGAATGTGGATATGTAGGTATAACTCTGCCTATAACCAGCCGTTTACCTAATATAAAGACAAATATATACAGTATGCACATGAAAATGTACAGTATGCACATGTTAAATGTACAGATTTGCTATTGTCACACAAGAAGCAGCACCCTACAGCTACTAAAGCATCATGATACAGCATTACAAAAAAGCAAAGAAAAAAAGGTCACAGCTGCATGAAGTCGATTCAAGGACAAATTCCTAGCTGGCGGATTACTGCTAGTCTTCAAACTGGAATCTGTATTGAACAAGCTTTTAAGATCTAAGCAGTTTGGGCCTTCTGAATAAAAGAGTTGTTCAGGTTTTCCATTGTTACATTGTGAAAGCCATAATTTTTTTAAGCATTTATGTAAATACTTATTTTATACTTATTTTTTATATTTTGTATTTTTGTTTGCAGTAACTATAACTTATTAAGGCAACGTTCACACCTCTGTGACAAGTAGACATCAGGAGGATTACCTACTAATTCTTAAAATGGAAATCTGCAAATGAACCTACCCGATAAGCATACAGTGGTAACACTCATCATATGCAGCCCCCCCCCCCCCCCCTACTGGCAGCAGGAGGAGGAGCGAACATTGGCAGCAGGCAGAGATTTTCTGCTGCCAAGAAAACAAAAGGTACAGTTTTGCAGGGTATTATAATGAACAAACAATCAAATGATTACTTGTTCATGTCCCATAGTCAGACAAGTAAAAAAGTTTTTAAAAAATTCTTAAATAAAAATAAACTAATAAATTAATTTAAAAAAGCCCCCAAAGCTCTGTTACATGAGAAAGGATTACAAGACCAGATCCTGCACCAAGGTATAAAGAGGATTCAGTCAGTGATGCTGCTTTATAAGATATGAATCCCACAGTAGATTTCTTTTAAGACTAATATGATAAAAAATAATAAATATATGGATTAACCAAATACTGTAACTCAAACATATGGCATATTCTGTGCATCACGTAAATTTCCGTCATGGCTTGCAGTTGTGGCTTACTTGGTGAGGAATTTGGAAGATCTTTCAAGTGAAGTCCATGGCAATGTGAAGCAGACAGAGCTTGACAATTTCTGTGCTGCCTTCATGGACAGCAATGGAGAGGAGAGAAATAACAACCTCTGCAACAAGGTTTATAGACATTACAGCAAATGGTAATGAGCAAGGTTTTTCTAGACGTATTTTCTCCAGTTAAAATGAGCATCCCACAGATATTTATCCTGCTGATATGCTAGAAATTCCCAAAATGAGAATAACTTAAACTGTGATTTGAAGCCTCGTCCATATAATCTTGGAAATGAGAAACAATTGTGAACAGGGATGGATAAAGATCCCTGAACCTGTAATTCTACCACCTGAGTTCCAAAGATGTGATAAAAAAAGTTCTTACCATTGCCCCTCCATCTTATTTTTCAATGCCCTTTTGCAAATGGTAAATATATAATTTTGTCATCTTTTCTAGGCACAATTTCTATTTACACTCTGAAGCTTTCAGCCCAGACATGTTCAGCTCTTCATTTTTGTAGCACCCCCATCCCATCAAGCCTGCTCTGATTTCAGCCATATCTTTTTTTCCCAATGGAAAAATGGATATGCTGGACACCAATTGCAAACTGCTCACAGCTCGCCCACCAAAGTCTGTATAGCCAGAATGTAAGGAATAAAGGTGGAGGTTTATCAAGAGCTCATGCATGTTGCACCAAATATACTTGGAGGTACCGGACTCTTAGTATATCTGGCAGACGTCCGGCGACCAGATCAATTAACGGCAGGACCTTACGCAGGTTGTACCTCTCCTTGCTCTCTTGGCGTGGATGTAGTATAATGGGGTGGCAGGGAGTCACTGTTACTAGTGACTATTCACAACTAGTGATAAGACAGATCAGTGGTAAATACTGCACATTCGTGTATTACACAAACACGGACTTCTGCGAGAAATCTGTATTCGAGTTTGGCCGAACATTCATCAGTAACATCCATGGCACCAATCAGGGGTGTTGACAAGCAGACCCATTTTAAAAACCGTTGATGGTTTTGCCCGTGGCATTTATGGGGTTAACACAAACTTTTGGTCCAGGTCCAGAAGCAAAGTCCACTCTTCACTACTCACAACTTTTTCAAACCTTGTAGGCCAGGACAAGCCTTGATAAATCTGCCCCAAAATACGCAGCTTCAATCAGGCAATTTAGGCATATTAATGTTATTGTTTGTATGATTTATATAATCTTCCAAAATACCTTCTGTATCAATTCTTCAAATTTTTCTAGAACTCTGTTTGCTGTCAATCTATAGAAAGCTTCTATGTTTGCTTCCAGTGGACAGAAATCGGGCCATGGTTATATAGATAGTATATTGGAAACTTGTATAACTTTCCATAATTCTAACAATAAATTGTATTTTCTTCTGCCGTTACTATTACATTGGGGTTCTCACTGTACCTTTCCTCTTGGCTGTATATATAATTTTATCAGTTTTTTTTTTTATTATTTTACAATATAAGTTATATAAAATTGTTTCCCTTAAATACTGACATACGCGAACAGTAACGCATTCCGGCAGGAGACTTTGCTACTACCCTCTGGCATTAACCAATTAAAACAGTAAAAACACTAACCAAAACATTAGCTAAATAAAAGCCATGAGTTTACGAACACCAGCTTATGCAGAAGTAGATTGTTTATGAAGTAGACTTTTGTAAAAAAAAAAACTTTCTCTTGACCGTATGTAATAATTATTTTGAGAATAAAAGTTATTTTAAAATTTTTTTAAAATCCCTTCCTCATCTAATCCCTTCCCTTCCTTGGTTGAACTTGATGGACATGTGTATTTTTTCAAACGTATAAACTATGTTACTATGAAGTTCTGACACAAACAAAACATTTCTTTAGCATTTTAACATGTTTTTTGTGTCTTATTGGTGTAGTACAATCACTTTAGAACAAAGAGAAAGGAATAATAATGTAGGTGTAAAACTTGTTCATACTATAAAAGGGACACAGTCTTCTCCATGTGTGCCGTGGCTGCTAGGCAAGCACAGTAATTGCAAAATAAAGTAACCTATTTGATAGCAATTTAGTGCACTGAGCAATTTACCAAATCATGATGTATTTAAAAAAAGAATATTCTGATTGTGCCAACAGTTAAACTTGTGAATAGCAAAGTAGATTACAAGTGGGTCACAGTGGCTTCCAAGGACTTGGACGTCAGATTATAAAGCTGTGACAGATTTAAAGTGATTTAGCCATTTCCCCAGGAGAACAAAACTCTGGAACAAAATCAAAGCATTGCAGATTACACGTTTGATACAAAGAAGACTACACATACACTACAGAGTTTTTCCACTTACGTGATCACTATGAAAGAAGAAACCAGCAGCTAACATACAGATGTACTGTCAACATTAATCAGCTATAACACTAGAACCACAAAAAAATAGGTGAATAAAAGATACCTCCTAGAGGTACGTATGAAGAGGCATAGTACACCACACTACACTGGTAGTTCCATGTATATGTAATTGTTCAAACAAAATGAACATAAAAAAATTGTGAAAACTCTTAAAGGAAACCTACCATTTAGAATGGCAGGGGTAAGCTGTAAGTACCGAGCACCAGCTCAGGGTGAGCTGGTGCCGGTACTTACTTTTGTTAGTGTTATAAACCGCGGTATCGCGGTTTTAACACTTTTTAAACTTTAGAGCAGGAGAGGCTTCGGCGCTGCGCGCGCAACATCTCAGCTATTTCCTATGTTGGCGCGCGCACGATCGTGCGCACGCAGCGCCGAAGCCTGTTCTGGTCTAGAGTTTAAAAAGTGTTAAAACCGCGATACCGTGGTTTATAACACTAACGAAAGTAAGTACCGGCACCAGCTCACCCTGAGCTGGTGCTCGGTACTTACAGCTTACCCCTGCCATTCTAAATGGTAGGTTTCCTTTAAACTGTAAACTATGAAAAAATGAATTAACAAAAAATGGAAAAAAATAACAAAAATGTATTTATATGAACTCAAATCGAATGAACTCCAAATGCAAAATCTAAACTTTAAAAATTGCATTTTCCCCAATTTTCCTTTCCAAAATGAGATTGATAGAATTTGTCAATGAACCCTATGTACCCCACGATGGCGACATTAAAAAGTTTAACAGTATTCTCAAACTATAGGCCCTCATACAGCTAAGATGAAGGAAAATGATAATTGAGGCTACCTTCAATTTGCAAAGCTGAGCATAAAAGATCAATAGACTTTATCAATTTACCAGGACTCTGGCTTATCTGCAAAATATTTTCAATTACCAACTTTCTGTGATAATGATCATAAGCTGTGATTTATTGTTATATGCACTGCATGTGTTCATTCGTTCATTGTGTGATTAAGAATGAAACGGGAGGACATGTTGTTTTCCGAAGGACATGGCAAGGAGACTTCATAATACTCTATAGAAAAAAATGTGAGAAAATGGATAGACCAGAAAGCAAATCTTTTTTATATGTGATCTCATTGTGTCATGATGGTAGATAAATCAGCTTATCACACAAAAACCAACAGATCGCATTATCTTTTGGCTATGCTATGTAAAGCACTCTAAACCACAAAGATCCCTACTCTGATACTATGTCCAAGAAGAAAATATGACATTAGATATTTTCTTGTGATCCTTGAAATTTTTCATAAATCAATTTGAGCAAAACAATAAATTCCTCTAATTGTTAATCTTTTATTTGCTGTAAATATTTTTTATCATTTAAATGAGTTTAATTTAAAGGAAATCTACCACCAGGATAATGGATTGTAAACCAAGAACACTGACATACTGGTGTGTGCCGCTCTGACAGGATCTGTTCTCATTTTAGCTTCTTATGTCCTTGTTTTTAAGAAAAGGTTTTCAAAATGATGCAAATACACCTGGGGGGCTCCAGGCAGCATTAAAACCTTTGGATCCCAGAGCCCCTCCGTTACATTTGCATCATTTTGAAAACCTTTTTTTGTAAAAACCAGGGCATAAGAAGCTAAAAGAAGCGTAGATCATGCCAGAAGGGGCACACACCAGTATGTAAGTGTGCTTGGTTTATAATCCTTCATCCTGCTGGTAGATGTTTTTTAAGTAGATAATGCTGTTTCATTACTAGGCTCTCATATTTTATTATGAGTAGTGAGGTAGAGGTAGATCTGTTGGCAGGTTCCTGTATTTAGTGGCACCCCGATGTTCTTTTGGTAAAACTTTTAGTGTCCCAGATCTATATATGTATACATATGTGCATATAAAGTAGCCCTGGCTTCTCAAACGTGTCCACGCAGCTATAGTGAAGCAACCTCATCTCCAACGCCGGAGCTACTGCGTATGCACAGGACTCCAGCTTCACAACCAATTAAGAATTGAACAAATGTTTTTCCCCATAACGTGTGATATTTTTGCACTCCAGAAAGACATCCAGGCCTCTATGAAAACGTACATAACAGTCTGCCATAAAAACGACCTGCGGCAGAGAGTTCCATAGTCCTACAGTAGTCCTACAGTAAAGAATCCCTGTCTATGGCAACAGTAGAACCTCCTCTCCTCTAGGTGTAGAGGCTTCCACCTTGTCCTGGTCCTTGTCCTAGGTATAAAAAGATCTTTGGAGAGATCCTTGTACTGTCCGTTCAGTTATTTGTACATTGCAATGAGGTCTCCCCTCAGTCGTCTTTTTTTCTAAATTGAATTACCCAAAGTTTAGTCATCTATCATTGTATTCTAGTCTTACTAGTTCTACTATGTTCTTTTTATACACTGGTGCCCAAAACTGTACACAATATTCCATGTGTGGTCTGTCCAGGGATTTGTATAAGGGCAAAACTATGTCTTTATCATGAGAATCTATTCTTCTCTTGATACATTCCATAATTTCATTTGCTTTGCAGCAGCCGCCTGGCTCTGGTCACTAAAATTATGTTTACAATCCACCAATACCCCCAAGTCCTTTTCAGCTGCAACTTTACCAAGTAATTGACTGTTTACAACATAATTGTATGTTTTGTTTCCACGGCCAACTTTTTTCTAGGTTACATTAGGAAAGTGACATTGTTTGTTCCTTGGATGTTCTTAGGGGCTTTTACTCCCCATGTAAAGCTTAGAAGTTTTTTGATTTTTCTCAAAGTCATTGTCATAGTTTTTTTTGGTGTTGGATCAGTGAAACATTAAAGATAAATTATAACCACAAAAAAGGATGTGAGAAGTGGGGCTTGAAGTTGAGCCACAACAGGCACAGGGGAAAAGGAGTTATCAAACTGTCTATACTAGAATTATGTTATAAGTTGCTCATGTGCCAGCGTATGATAATGTTGCAGCCCCTTCTGCGCAGCCTGATATATCAAGAGGCTTCAGGTGGCCAACTGTGCAGCATTTTTATTTATATATCCAGCTGCATGAAAACTATTGAAATTTCACACGCTGCTGCTTATGCACAGGCAGAGAGTAGGAACACCTTACACCAGGCCATTCCGCAGCCAGCTTGCCCCACCTTCATGTCCCTCCACACCCCCATGGCGGGGAGCTGATGTAAAGGGGCAAAAACGGCTTGCACAGGTATGGGCTTGGAAGCTATATGCTTGTGGCTTTGGAGCCAGTTTGTCGCAGAGAATTCATTTGATCTAGTTAATATTTCTATTAAACCATTACATTATTCAGAAACTTATATGGAGTTTATGGATTAGTTTGACTTCTAGTATGTGTAATAGCAATGCATTAAACAAATTACCGTAGTAGATTATATAAGAACCTGCAAAGAGAAGATAAAAATTGTTGAGCAGCATCCTTTTTTTACACAAAATTATTTCCAAATTCTGAGTCAGAATGTTATTTACAATTTCAATGCTTTGCCAAAGAACTTCTGTTCAGCTCTTGCTGTGCTGAGATATAACGATCATGAAAGACTTTGGCTGCATTAGAAAATCCTCCCAGTGTGCACTGCAGACCTAGTCAATGTCAGTTCTGCTCACTAGAGATAAATATTTTCCTGTATGCAACAGAGAAGGCAGGTTGTCATACTATACGAGTAATCTTTCTGTACAATGAATGTAGTGATAAAATAATATACGTATATAAAAAAGAGAGTCACATGAGAAATCAGACGCAAAGCTACATTGGTACGCATGTGGTTTTGGATTGCAGCCTAGAACTTCCCAATTAAATTGATCTATCTTACCGTGAAAGTAATATACCTGAAAATGGAACACACATAATTACAATGCTGTGCGCTGGCAGCTTTCTTGTCCTCAAATTCTGTCACATTTGCCACTCTACTCTCATACATATGGAGCGAAAAAGAAGCTCATTCAGCAAGGAGTTGTATTAAGGTAATTATTTATGTCTTCACGTTCTGCTATAGAAAGTCACCAAATGTACCGACACTCAAATTAGATTAAATTAATCTGGGTGAAGAGCAGTAAAATCTATTCTGTGAACCTTCCCAGAATTTACGCACACAGAAGGATTTTTTTTGCCCTCAGGGTAATGGACTGAACTGGAGATTTTTTCTTTAAAGCGTTGTTGTGCTTATTCCTATGTCTCCTAATTAAATAATCTGTCAGCGCACAAATAACTGAATATACAGGACTGAAAGCTTTCTGTATAGTTTTTAGGCAAAGACAAATTAAACTAATTCACAACACTTCTGCCTGTACAGTAGTTTCTAGTTTTATGGAAAGGCTTTCCGTAAGATTATGGCTTGTGTCTGTGGGAATTTGTCAGGTCAGCCACCAGTAGTGGATCATAATAAAAGCGGTTTGGGTGGTAGCCCGGGGTCCTTGGCCACCAAAACCACCCACCAAATTTTATACTAAGAAGGACCTTCACCTATAAAATCCTTGTACATCTGTTCCTTCTCTCAATGCACATGTACACAAGAGATATTTCCGGACCTTGGAAGGTCTTCCGAAGGTCCTCAAACCACAGATTGAAAGCAGGCAGAAGAAATGCATTCTCCATTCCTCAAGAAGCTTGATTCTAGTACCATATGTAGGAAGTAAATTCCAGACTTGTAGGGGCTATAATAGTCATACAGCCCAGGGCCAATGGTAGTCTTAATCCACCCCTGTCAGCCACTAATGTTATATGGATAATACAAAGATAAAAAAATTGGAGAGGGCCGGGAGAGTGCGCTTGTAACCGAACAGAAATCTCCAAGTGTAGTGATTAACACTTGGAAATCTCCAAGTGTAGTGGCAGAAGGTTTTCCTTATACTCGGTTTGAGGCATTCGTCTTGGCTTAGAGCGCCTGCCTTGGCACAGGCGGAGGAAATGAGAGGAGGAGGGTAGCCTTTGGCTTTGAACCTATCTTTTAAGACTGTACTTTGTATGGTATAGTCGTCATTAGTGGTGCAATTACGCCTTATTCTTTTGAACTGGCCGAAGGGTATATTTGTGAAACCATCTGCCACAGAAGATCCACATTTCAATCCAATACTACCGGAGAGGTGTTCGAAATTAAAAGTTTCCTTAACTGTAGCTCTAACTTTGTAATCTATCTGATTGAATGTACGTGTAAATTACAATACATTGGCCGCACTATTCAACCATTGAGAGACCGTATGAATAAACATCGGAGTAACATCACCAACGGTTTTCTCCTTCACAGTATATCAAAAAATGCAGCCTTGCATCATAAACAGAATTATAGGGAATTCAACATAACACCAATCGAACATGTGAGTCCCTCTACCTCCCAGCGTTTCGATCATCTAAAGAAACGCGAAATGTACTGGATCTATAAACTTCAGTGTCTTATGCCAGCCGGCCTCAACGAATCCCTTGAAAATATCTTCTAAACAATAAACAATAAACTTATTTTACCACACCCCCCTGTCTCCTCCCCTTTATCAGTTATCTTTTTATTTACACTCCCCTCATACTATAATATATGGCCCCAATTTACCTACTATCACCACACACTTTAATACCCGTTCCAACTCCATTGGTCCACTTACAATTCACTATCTATTTACTATTCAATGACTGTGTGTTCTATGTCCTTCATAGAACCTTTTTATTGTTATTATTATTTTACTAACAATTGGGTCTTCTAGGTATTTCTTATTAATTTTAGCCTGTTTCTTGAGATATCATTTCATCATTTTATCTAAGACCATTACCCTTTATGTTAATACTATCATTTTTATTTTTATTTTTAATCTATTACTTTTATCTCACGCTAGTGGACTAACGGTCTTTTACTTATTTATCAGCTAGTAATCATGATTATGTGTACTTTGTCTTTCTTTTGTACCCTATCTATTATGTGATTTTGTATACTTCCATTTTTTATATGTACCCTATTTATTACCTATTTATTGAAGTGTCTAGATGAATTTTTTACATTTTTTATTATATTATATATTTTTTTATCCATTTATTGTTACCTATTTTTATATGATTAGCATTAGTCACTGACATGCAAAGTCTTTATCTCTACCACTAACCACTTTGTTTCTCCTTTGTCTTCATATCCATTATTGTCCATATCCCCTTTTCATAATACTCGTAGTCGTCCTTATTTCCCCCTTTCCCATCTGATATTCACCACTAAGTTGCTTGCTACTACTTCCCACACACAGTGTCAACACTTGTACTTTTTCTTTATACACACGCCGATGTCCCGATCTCAGCGCGCATGCGCCGGCTCCCGCTGCTCGCCGCTCTATACGCAGGCGCCGGCGTTCTTACTCCCATAAGAGACACACTTCCCGCGCGCCTGCTCTAGCAGCAGACCGCCTGAGCTCCCTCTCAGCGCTCCTTTGTAAGTAATACTGGTTTTATTTCATTTTCCCTCCTCTACAAGTGTCCTAGTGGCTAATAGCTAAGGCTATTATTCAAATGATCTCTATCTTTACTCATTTTCTGTTTTTTGTTCTTCCCATACAGTCTGAGTTCCCACTCAGCACTTCCATGTAAGTTATTTTGGTCATATTTTCACCTTCTCATCCTCACTTTCTCTATAGCCAGTATTTAGTATTAGCATATTATTCACTGTGCTTTTTTATACTTTCCTTCCTTCCTATCCTTCTTTTCTCCTTTTTGGTTCATTTACCCCATTCATCATACAATCTAATTAATTCATACCTATTTTAACCACACTTTATCATTCATCCTACTTTTATTCCCACGGGACCCACTGCATCTCCCACCCCTATAAATATAAATATATATATATATATATAAAATATATCTATCTGTGTTTCAATTCCTCCCACATATGTCTCAATTCTCAGTTGCTACCTATATTGTCCATCATTCTATCCATATTCTAATTATCATGTCATCATTACCCTTTTACATCTATTGCTCTTTACACCCAATCCTTTCCCTTTGTTCTTCTAGTATCACACTCTTTGTACTACCATGTATCCCTTACACGATCATTTCTAATTTTTATGTATACATTCGAGCACTAAGTATTAATGGATCTACATGTGCTTATATTCCATATGGTTCACTGTGTTGTTTTTTTATCAATTCTATGTATGTATTTGTTTTGCTAGTTTGGTCTGACGAAGGGGTCTCCCCGAAACGCGTTGCCTTTGGATATCACTGCTACCAATAAAATTTGTGTTAATCACTACACTTGGAGATTTCTGTTCGGTTACAAGCGCACTCTCCCGGCCCTCTCCAATTTTTTTATCTTTGTATTATCCATTTCACGGTACCTTTGGCTACCGGTTTTCGGAGAGCCCAATAGTTGCTGCAGTAAACTAAGATTCAAACCTCCGTACCTTCAAGGATCCTCCCCCTCACTGGATACTATATACCGCTTGTACCCAAGTGGTTACCAGGTGAGCAACCATTTTTCTCACCACAATCGGTACACTTGTCTCTACGTTATTACGCGAGGCGCCGTCCTCCTCCGCTGTTGTTTTTGTTTTTTTCTCTCTCTAGCCACTAATTTTAGACAACAAGGAGTCGCGTAGAGCTCAAGGTTTTGCCAAGTTCCTAAACATCAAGCTAGTGAAGCCACATCTCTATATACCTTACCTTATGCACAGAAACTAAATCATGCTATAAAAAGGCAAGATAGAGCATTTTATCTCAAATGTCCTTGTACAGCATGCTCAGGTCTATACATTATATTTCATTAGAAATCTTCAATACTATAACTTCACTTGTGAAGTCACAAATAATCTGCCTGTGTACAAACAAGTTTAATTAGAAGACTAGGCTAAGATTCTACGCTAAGATTCCTAGAATTAAGAAAGTAAAATCTGATGTAAAATCTGTACCAATATCCTTCCGGTGAATGTGCCCTAAGCTATAGGATTTAACAACTCTTTCCAATCTAGCTTGTACATCCCTTTGAGATAAAGGATTTAAAAACTCAGCATTGCTACCTAATAAAGAAAAAAGCGCTTCCAGATGACAAGGAGGATGCAGTAGATGAGATCCTATATTACTACCAATGTCTGTTGAAATTTCCATTTTTTATGTGTCCTTAAGACCAAACTCAACAATCTGGGTGGATGGCCACATGTTTTTGTCCAAACAGTGTACGTACAATAATGTTTATCTATTTACAAGGACCAAGGCGATCACACTAATATTACGTATTTACACGTTGAACTTTAATAAAATTTGAAAACAATTAGATTTATGTAAACAATCAGATTTATGCAAGAAAGGACATAGTATACTCATGGCTTTCAGTAAGGGAGCAGAAGCAAAAATGAAAAGCTTGACTGCCTCTATGATTGCGTGACACTTGCCAGGGATGCTTTAGGCTTGTGGAGTAACAGTAAATTGTTAACTGAAAGCATACCTGTCACTATCACTTAACATTTTGTAGCCAAGTACATCCTACATATTTGTGACACAAATTCTTTGCCAACACACAGTTTTGTTAGGAGTTAGAACACTCAATAAAGCATCTTAAAGAGAACCTGACAGTAAATGTTCTCATATACAAACTGCGCTCAAGGCTGTGATGGTTTCCAAAATTCCTACATTAAAGCTTTTCTGTTACTATCCTAAAGTGTGAAGTTTCCTAAAATACAACACTTGAACCGTAGAACAAAAAAGCATAATACTGCGGCTCATATCATTTACAAGTTTGTGGTTTAGAAAATAGATAGTTTATGGGGCTCAAGAAGGGAGTATACCAGTTGCCCCTCAAGAGTCAACAGCGTTGTATCGGGAACTTTATACATTTTCTGTTTCCCAGGAGTCTGCCATGTTAGATAAACATTTTTCATATCTAAGTATTCAACTTCATGCTAAATCAGTGCGCCAGGAGTGAGGGCTATGCTTGTTTACAACCCACCAGTGCTAATTTGCACAAAAGTTCCCCTTTTCCATAAAAAGAAGGTAAAGAAAGAAGAAGGTCTCACTAGTAATAATAACCATTCCCTTGGTATATTGGATGCTAATTTGCATACATATAAAAACAGAACTGAACATTTATCAATTTTGGCGCACTAATCGTGCTATAATTTTCACTGGGATATTAGATTGTTGTGCAAGGCGTTCATGAAGTGGCAAAGGAGGGAAAAGGGTGAAAAAGGTGAAATAGCTGAAATAGAACACTGTAGACCAGCTTTTAGCAGCTCTAATTGTATGCCAAATATTGCACCAAAATAATTTGTAAGAAAACTAAATGCGCAGGAAAAGTGTCGGATTCCCAAGTGGTGTCCAAATTGTGCACCCAAAACAGAAAAATTAGTCAGAAAAGCACTTATATTGTGGTGCAACAGACGTAGCAAGGAAAGTAATGCCTCCCAGAGACTTTTGTTAAGGGCACATCACTAGAAAAGAGGTAAGATCTGTCTGAAAAGAATTAAAAATTCCAAAACACAATGGACATTTTACTTTTGGGTGGTAGACTGCCTATAAGGACTTTCAGCCTAACATGGCTGTTTAGACTCAATAATCATTTTCAATTTATAAAACAGGGTGGCTGTTAAGTCCATTTGCAAAATTTTTCAGAAAATTGCCGTGTATGGTGAAAATTTTCATTGTGATAAAATTTGCAACTTTTAATATACATTTTATGCCAGAACATCAGCACAAAAGGTACTTTTGAACTGCAGCATCAGATACAGTATAAAATCGTTTCCAAATCTGACACTGTTGAAAAATAATAATACAGAGTAGTGATCCTCACTTTTTCCTTTAAAATCTGGTGCAAATTTTGCCTCTATAAATGTTGAGGTTTGGCCCTCTGCCGCAGCACATAAATGGCATAAAAACACAACAAAAAAAGCTGATTTATATTGTTGCCTGCTGCTTTTGGAGTTTATGTGCTTTGTAAATTATACAGTTTAAACTCCAGTCCCTTTCCATTGTGTGCAGATAGTGTTAAAGGAATTGTACCAAGTTTAATTATTAGGCACTGTACCCTATCACAGTGTTGGGTATTGTGGAGCACAGTGCTATGATACCAGAAAGAACAGAGTGCTGTAATGGGCAATTTTCAAAGCACACATAGTATTGAATGGCGTTGCAGGATGCTTGCTCGACCTTACTCTTCATTAGTTAGTGAGAACAGAATCCCCATTCTAGTGATTGGCGGGGGGTCCATGTGGTTAGACCAACACTGAACAGATTGTTATCCTCTGTAGCAATTAAATTTGGATCAAGCCCTCTAAGGTATCCTGGAAATTTCAGGTAAAATTCGATTTTTCAGTTTATGAGTAAGTGCCGAATGAAAATACACTAACATGATGGCATGATACATGTTACATTGTTACATTTCCATAAACTATACATTGATACTAGGATATAATTTACACAAAATGCTTTAAAGTGTGAATGTAAAGTAGCATCAGTAGAAGGCAAGTTTTAATAATTCATCTGATGTAGTTTACGATAAATAAAAGATTGCAATGACCAGCTGTTAGAGTCCCACCACATCTGAAGACTTTTTACTGTGAGGGAATAGAATCCCCTTTTGAATCTGTTCTTCTACCATGTATCTAACAAAGACCTCTATGACTAGTACCATCACCCGAGTACACAGATCATCTTTCAGTTTCATCCTGTTGGCTATTGGAATGTGGGCATGGTCAGTAGGTTCCTTTGTCTCAAGAACCTATAAAAACTGTCTGCTACCTAAATAAATGGGAATTCTCTCAAACATGTGAAGGTCTGAGTGATTCACCGAGCAGCTTGTACTATACAATGATTTGGAACCACACATCACATCAAGAGATGGGGATATTTCCCTAACATAAATTGGTGCTCGAACAGCGACATGGGTTTGCATGACGCCTAACGGACAATTCAGGGATCATCCTTTCAGGACAGACAGACCATGCAGCTGCACAAAAAGGTAAGAAGCTTTTTCTTACAATTTGCTCTGTCTCTCCTTGTTTGGATTTCCCCACGTCTGGTGAGTTGCATGCCTATATTGCCCAGTCCAAAGAATCTTGTTATTGTTATTTGAAAACACCATGTGATGTGTGGTAGTGTATATGGGTATTGTGTGAGTTTGAAAATGTGTGTTTGATAGCGCAATTGTGATACTGTATTGTACTGGTTTTAAGAACGTAACATTCTAGAATCGCCCCTACCTAAAGAGTCAGCCTAGAAGAGCAGTTGGTGGATCGTAATTCGCTTGAGACAAAGGAGACTGAGTTTGTACAGTCAGACTTTATAAATTTATTTTGTGTGGTAGGATCCAAATCTGCTTAAAGGAAGGGGACTGCGGTCATTTCTTGATGGACAAGCGGTTTAGGAAAAAAAATTATTAAATTAAATAAAAGTGGTTAAAACTGCCCTAAGGAAGAGTGACTGCGAGTGTGTGCCGGCACTAGAGATAAATAGAAAATTATGGGAAAAATTTGCTAGGTAGGATTAGAGGCAATTCGGAGGGAAACCAGTACTACAGATCGTGAAAGAGAGAGGGAAAAGAGGCTGTAAAAGGATGTCAGAGAATGTTGAAAAGGACAAGTATATGAAAAGATGGTTGTTTGCATGTTAGTAAAGGGAAAGGTTCTTAAAAGAACAAAGTCTGGTTGCATAATAATGATATGATGAAAATTGCAAGTGGATAGAAGAAAGTTACAGAGGAAGTGACCAGAGAAGGTTATAAATAAACAGCCATAGGAAATAGTGTGTTGTAGGAGTGTTATGACGATGATGGACAAAAACGTTGGACAGACAAAAGACAAAGACAACATTCAGGAAAAGTTCTACCTCCACCCTAAAATGGTGGTCGTATTGCAAAGTGTATGGAAACACCCAGACTGGTGGGAGACATGTGCAGTGTGGCACCTAGACCCAACCCCCACATTGGAATATATCCGGTCATGACTAGATTAGGAAAAGTGCGGGCTCCAACAGAACAAAGACATAGTCTTCAGATGTTTCTCCTGTAAGGGGCATCTCACTTTGATATTCTTTAGTAGACCAGTGGTATGGAGAATGATGTATTGCCTAAAGATCTTTGGATCTGCATCCACAGTCCGCTCAGCTGTATTTAGCTGTATTTGGCTATTGCTGTAACTTTAAAAGACAACTAAGATATAGTACCCAGGGAATAAATGTGGGAGACTGTGCCTTCTTATCTAAGAGTCACCTCTCAGAACTTCAAAGTCCAAAAACCCGGGTAGTAACATATTTTTTACGGATCTTGGACTTCTGTGGGGAGAGCTCCTGGACGGTTGTGCAGTCCCAATTGGATTCCCTGAGCTGACCCTTGCCAGATACTGTAGATGTTCTATGAGTTTATTCCATTATACAGTCCTGCAGATTATGGCAAAGATATAAATATGTGTTTTGTCTATATCATGTATAGTGCTAATGGTATTTCATCAGAGTTACCAGATGTAAGGAAAGTCCAGCACACAATTGTGGACATTGTTCATTGCAGGCTTGGACCTGAGACACCTTGTGATTTATGTTTAATAACATCAGAAATGTAGCGTTAAACTTTATAATACACCTAAAGTTTTATTGGTGTGGTCAAAAGTTTTTGCAATTTGTGTAGGATGATGGAGTGAACTTAGATGTTACAATGGTGTGTTAGATTCCTTCTTTGTTATCCTGGTATGCTGGGACACGTAGTACTACAGACACCACAGGGAGAAGGAGGGGGCTGCCTCCCCCCTTGTCTTAGTGAACACAGGGGGGGGGGGGAAGACAAGTGATGGAATGTTAAGAGAAGAAAGGAACAATGACAATGTGTGTTCATTACTGAGGACTGATAACCCTCATGGCCCTAAGCAGATTTTGGGGCAGATTTACTTACCTCGCCCATTCGCGATCCAGCGGCGTGTTCTCTGCTCTGGATTCGGGTCCGGCCAGGATTTAAGAAGGTAGTTCTTCCGCCGTCCACCAGGTGGCGCTGCTGCGCTGAAAGTCATCTCATCGCGCCGGAATGCACCACCTCGGACCAGGTGAAGGTAAGCGGTCCCCAAGCGACACTTTTTCGGTTTTTAAATGCGGCGGTTTTTCCGAATACGTCGGGTTTTCGTTCGGCCACGCCCCCCGATTTCTGTCGCGCGCATGCCGGCGCCGATGCGCCACAATCCGATCGCGTGCGCCACAATCCTGGGGCAATTCAGGTACAATCGGCGCAAATCGGAAATATTCGGGTAACACGTCGGGAAAACGCGAATCGGGCCCTTAGTAAATGACCCCCTTTGGGTTTGATTCGGTGCAACATCTGTAATTTTATTGTTTTAACCAGGAGTAAAACCTCCCTATGATCCCATACTATTAGTCCTATTCAGCAGCTATGATGGAGATTATTATTAGGAGCTTTTTAGGCAGAAGTTATAACACCCCTAGAAGCCTCCTGCTCAGTAACACTGTCCCTCAGCATGTGCCCCCAGGATGACTGTATAGTTTTAAAATAATACAGCATTGATACATCGGCATTAGTCACAAAACTGTGTTTTTTTCTGGAGTATGTTTCTCATTTTCTATTGTTCTCATTTAAGTTTAAGCCAAGCACCTCAGAGGAGAGGAAACAGGCCGGAAGCTCTGCTGATCGTGTGTAACATGACAACCTGGACCCTTCTTGGTTTTGTATCCTACTGCTGCCTGTGCATAAAAAGCTTCTGTAGTAGTTTTGGATTATCCTGTTACTATTTCACCTCTTCATGACTAGAAACCTTGGTTATAATGTGCCCTCTTTATGATGTATTGCATTGAATCCAGCTCCACTACTTTTGCTAGATTCAAAGGGGGGAGACATGAGGTAGACGGGTTGGAGGGTGGACTATGGCAAAAAGGTGACAAGCAATGTCTGCCAAGGGCCCTTTACCCAATGATGGTTCAGTGCACCCACAGGGTGAGACACCAGTCTAAGACTCTATATGCTCCGTGGTGGATAAGTATTGAGTATCACTTAGATTCACTTTTTCTACTGTCCAATTACACAAGTATGTTTATATATGCTTAGTACAATGTAGGGAGAGTAGTGAAAACCCTCATATATACACTCTGAAGCCGCTTTACCCCTTCCAGAGGTTGCAGATTGGCTAAGTACAGCTAACAAAGGTAAGTAGCTACGAACATGTGCTTGTGTGTGTGGACCTCTTTTCTGGGTAAGCTGAACCCTATCCTGTAACTAAAGCAACTGTAAAGACCACAGCCAGGGATCGATGAATACGTTAGTCCACTTATTCTAGAGACTAAGGTAAAAATCCCTATTGGGGCAGTAATATAGTTGATGACAGCTCTAGGGATTAAAAAGTCTTTTCACCTACTGAGGTTGTTTTTAGAATTGCCCCATGGATAAACATATACTTCCCTAAGGTTGTTCAGAGGTGTCATAGAGAATTGGTGGGGTGTCCAAAAACCTGCAGATTTCATTTGTTTCTTAGGTGCATAACCAAGTATCTGTTTTAGTTCCAGAACCTGGTAAAGTATTTAGAGCACAGACCTGCACCCAGGTGATGAGATGGCCCTGATGTGACTAACCTGAAGGGTCATCTTTTGAAGGTCATCCTAAGTACCTCTGACACATCAACGTGTAGAAACTACAAGGAGACTACGACAGCTGAAGAAGGGCGCAGGACCCAGAGACTACAGAACATGAATCTGTGTATCTTGATGCTGTTATGGACATTGTTACTCTTAACACTTGCAGCATCACTAAGAAAGATTGTGATCATAATGTCTTTCATGGGCTATGCAAAAGAAAGCTGTGACAGTGTGTGCGCTGTACTATGTCTAATAGTACTCAGGGGTTGGTAGGGTGATATGTATAAGGATATAGACCAATAGGATGTAGAGATTCTACCCTTTACAGAGGATTTACATGAATTGTGTTGTGATGTAATGTTCAGGATGCTCAGGAAGGAAGCAGGTGAAGTGGTCAGATAAGTCCTGGATGTGTGATTAGCACATATCAATGTACCACCTGAGCAGTACCTGAAATTATTCACAAAAGGGAGAAATTGTGAGGGAATAGAATCCCCTTTTGAATCTGTTCTTCTACCATGTATCTAACAAAGACCTCTATGACTAGTACCATCACCCGAGTACACAGATCATCTTTCAGTTACATCCTGTTGGCTATTGGAATGTGGGCATGGTCAGTAGGTTCCTTTGTCTCAAGAACCTATAAAAACTGTCTGCTACCTAAATAAATGGGAATTCTCTCAAACATGTGAAGGGCTGAGTGATAAACCGAGCAGCTCATACTATACAATGATTTGGAACCACACATCACATCAAGAGATGGGGATATTTCCCTAACATTACTCAGACTTCAAACTAAAAATCAAGAAACATGTACCTGAACAAAGACTTGGGTAAAAAAGATTTCTTTTTTTAAAGGAAACCTACCACTGCTGATGGTATTAGATGTGATGGATAATGTGGAAAAGTAAGGCCACGCCCACTTACGGCAAAAAAACCCGGAGCAGTCGGGATAGTCGGAAACATCTGTTCTTTCCGGCGCAAACTCATTATAAATGATCCGCAACAATTCTGCGCCAAAAAAAAAAGTTAAATCCCAGCATTTTTTGGGCGCAGATACGATAATACATGTCCCCCAATGTGTTATTCTTTAGAAATTTCTAATGACATTTAAAAGGGTTCTCTGGGTTATTTACTAAAATGTCGAATGCTAAGAATCATTATCAAGCAAGGAAAGAAGAGAATATATTTTCTTGCTCGTTACCTTCATCACCCTACTCTGGTCATCCCACAAGGACTGCTCTCACAGGAAACAACCCCCTTTCCTTAGCAATATGAACAATGACTTTAGTTCATTTATTTGAATTAAAGGCTTTGGTCCTAATAGGATCACCCATTTACACTTGTTTACACCATGTTAAAGTTTGCTGGGAGCCAGAGGTAACATGAAGTCAGGCATCAGTACTTCCTGATGCAAATTATTTTCTCCAGCTCGGATCCACCAGTATTCAGACGGTGTTGTAGTAAAATAAGTTCTTTATTTAGATCATATTAAAAGCAGGCAAATACATTGTGAAAATCCAACACGTTTCAGACGCTTATTGCGTCCTTAGTCATGACTAAGGACGCAATAAGCGTCTGAAACGTGTTGGATTTTCACGATGTATTTGCCTGCTTTTAATATGATCTAAACAAAGAACTTATTTTACTACAACACCGTCTGAATACTGGTGGATCCGAGCTGGAGAAAATAATTTGCATCATACAGCTACCACGCCAAGGCGAGGCGACTTCCGTGCTCTCCACCTTTTGACGGGCTCACGCGCTAAGAAGCTGTCCTGTGTCCTGCTGGCTTCCTGCATACAGAGGGGGCAATGCAGTCATCACTGTCTGCACACCACCACCATCATAACCAAGCCCATATCAGTGGTTGCACAACTGATACCACTGATGGAGGTGGTGTGCATTAAGTGATGAAAGCATGGCCCCTTCGTTGTGTAGTAAAACAAGCAGGACATGGGATATGAAGGAAGTTCCAAGTACTGCTGCCCAGGAGTCATGTGATCTGTGTCTCCAGAGAACTTTAAAAATGTAAGCAACAGACCTTCCACTGCCTCTATTCTCTGTACAGCTCTCGATCAACCAGTGTGTATGAGAAACTGAGAAGATAGAAGCTGTAAATACTGTTTCTGTCTTCTCTCAAGGGTCCTCTGCAGCTGCCTGTAGCACGGCTTTAGGGACCCAAACCACCTGCATTAAATCTACAGTGGTTGCTTCAGAACCTATTAAAAAATCATGGGCATCAAGGCCGTCCTATATTACTTAGTTTTCATAAATGTTTACAATTAAATGGCAAACAAAATAACATATTATTACACAAAATACAACCCAGTACACCAAAAAGCATTCATTTATCTAATGGTAGATTCTAATATGAGCATACAGCTAGATTCCTAAATGATATTCCTTTCTTACAAATTTACATTTTCCTTTCACAGTTTTAAGCTGAGCAAGCAAGTTCTTCTTTTAACTTAATATTACTTTCCCCGTGAGAACAGTCATAGAAAAAATCATAATTCAAGAAGCAGCAGTTTTTACTGTTGTCATATACAGTATGCACATTAATCATTATTTATAGGTCATAAACTCTAATGTCCCTAGTATGAAATATCATACATATACAAATAGTCAATTAAATAATTCTATCACATGGAAAGTGATATGAGAGAATAAAAAAATCCAACACCTTATGAACGCCTCAGACTTTTCCACTGATGCTGCTGAGAGTGAATGGCTTGGAGGGACTGGAAGGTCAGGCAAGGACAGTGAGCTCCAACGCTAAAGCCTCCTTCCCAGCTCCTCCTACCTAATTGCCCAGCCTACCTTAAGCGGGGGGAAACAACTGGTCCATGTTCCCTTCCAGCGACAAAGTACAAACAGAGAGACAATGGGGGTTATTTATCATTAGACCAGTTCCTCTGGAAAGTTCTATGTCTATTTTTGGAGCTCCGCTGCCCATCAGAATGATTAAAGTGGCTTTGGCCCTTTAATAAATGTTCTCATGGTCTATTTTCTGTCTGGCATTTTTTTTTCAAATAGGTGTAACTATGACACTTTTTATAAGACTTTTTGCAAAAGTCTAAAGTCATGAATCTGGCTTTGAACATCGTTGCACAGTGTTGTACTAGCAGTAGTTCTATGCTTACACCAGATTAATGAAGATGAATAATTCTGTGAGACTTTTTAGCAGTAAAAATTCTCAAAAAAACCTCAATGCAGCTGCTTTGAGACTTTGTTATGCCAGGAAAAACAATGATAAATAACCTAATAACTTGACAAAACTAACACATAAGAGTAGTCAACAAAATACATGTCAAAACCAAGAGGACATATGCAGTATAAAATCAATAGTTAAATGGATAGTCACAAAACAGGCAAAGAATCAAGGAATCTAAAATAAAGGAACCAAGAACCGAAATAAACGCCAGCTAGTTCAAATTAGGACTTGTAGCAAGCAAGGTGGAAATAACCAGCAAACCTTTTATGAAAATCCGAGTCCTAGTCTGTTTTCTGACATCCAGACAGGGGAGAAATTTGAATGGAGGAAAATTCTGTCCATTATTAACTTAACTGTTAACCAGAGCAAAATCCACAGAAGATACACAGATAGACCTGTCATAATTACCAATTTACTTTTATAATTAATATTAGTGGTTCCACTCACTTTTGAAATTTCATAAAAGTATACCTGGCTCTCTACCAGAAAAGGGATCATTATCATCATCAGTATAATCTGCTCACTGCTCTCACAGACTATACTTCCTCCTCCCTCTTCCCCTCCCCTCATGCAGATGTGAGCGATCAGAAATTTGGTTGCAGTATGGGGTCAGCTCATGTCTGCATGATGGAGGGGGTGGAATAGTTAGAGGGGAGAGCAGTGAAAAGATATTGATGATTACTTAATGTAGTTTGCTGGCAGGGAGCCAATATGAGGGCTGACTTTAAAACTGACAGGATTGAGGAAAAAGCAGCAGTACACTGTTGTGATCCAATGAATCAAGTGTTATCTTTATTCATACATGCAATCAGAGGTCGCACTAACATTTTTCCAGAAGGGTAATAATACTCCTCTCACCATTTTTGAGGAGTATTTTTAGCCGAGGAAGAGTATGGGATTTTCAGTAATACAAATATATAACTCCTAGTCGTATACATTGTTAATAGCCATCCGCAAACCCCCTACCTCCCCACGCTGAGCAGGCTGGGGCTGCCGCCTCTAAATTTATTTAATTTATTTTTGGGGTGTTGAGGGCATAAAACTTTTTTTTTTACACCGTTTATTTTTTTACTAAAGTGTATCAGGCGATAGTCCTTCCCAAAAACATAAGCCTTCTGAACAATGCACTTGCGTTCAATAACTACCAAGATGTATTTGGCCACGATAAAGTTGCTACTTACTGAGCACAAGTGTCTTGGTTCAGGGACGATTTTAAACAAAGCATTGGAGAAAAGTGAGTGTGATACATAATAAAATATAACTTTTAATCTAAAATTTAAAAATTCAAGGTATATCACAATTATGACAGTGTGTAACAAGAGTACCTGCTTGCAGAAATGCTACACATAAGGTTTCAACAGGTAAAGTATTACGCACTAGATACTCTTACCGTGGTTCAGACGTAAGCCCTACCCAAAGGTGGAAGGTCAGGGGTACCAGGGGGAATAACTTGTCTGACCCTAGACATCCCCTTTAAGACTCCCTTTCAGGGATAATGGCATTTGATAGGGGGGCATGCTGAAGTCTAACAGGGACAGCTGTGGACTGCCCTTGTAAGGGCGGGAGTCTTAAAGGGGATGTCTAGGGTCAGACAAGTTATTCCCCCTGGTACCCCTGACCTTCCACCCTTGGGTAGGGCTTACGTCTGAACCACGGTAAGATTATCTAGTGCGTAATACTTTACCTGTTGAAACCTTATGTGTAGCATTTCTGCAAGCAGGTACTCTTGTGACACACTGTCATAATTGTGATATACCTTGAATTTTTAAATTTTAGATTAAAAGTTATATTTTATTATGTATCACACTCACTTTTCTCCACTGCTTTGTTTATTTTGACTGTTGTGAGTAGATTGTACTACCAATTGGTTGCTCTTGTATCAGGGAGGATTTTGTTCAATAGAATGAGTTTCAATACAATGTGAACACAGCCTTAGGGTCTTTGGGGTTTTTATTTATTTTATACCTGAAATGCCTGGATCATTGTACACCTCCTGTGTCCCCACCTCCTTCTCATAGATTATAAGCTCTTGTGACCATTGTACAAGGACTGTCACCTCCTATGTCCCCACCTCCTTCTCATAGATTGTAAGCTCTTGTGACCATTGTATAAGCACTGTCATGTCCTGTGTCATCTCCTCCTCATAGATTGTAAGCTCTTGTGACCATTGTAAGATCACTGTCACCTCCTGTGTCCCATGCAGTCCACCCATGCATAGAACCTCAATCATAACTATTTTGTACTTTATTGAATACATCTAATGTTTGGCTCAGGTAAACACTATTAATTAATTGAACTCTCTGGGAATAGGTCAGCCACACAAACCTGTGAGACCACCACACCAGGCACAGGACCCCCACAGCAGGCACAGGACCCCCACAGATGACAACAAACACCTTTGGAATCAAAAGCTCGTCCACTCTCCTTTCTCTCACTTTGCTAAGTCTGCTAGTGCGCATGTGCAGCTGTATCTATTAGAACTAGAGACGGGTCAGGTGGGGAGGAGGAGCAGAGACCCCAGTAGTGGTCACATGTCCTGTCCTCTTGCCTGTGCCTTGCCCCGCCCCTCAGTGTAATGTGATTCCCCTGCTGCTCCCTATATGCTAGTGACACTGGATACAGAGCAGCTGGGAGAAGACAGTGACAGCTCTGTGCAGAGGGGGGCGTGTCCTGAGCTCCTCTTCTGCGGGGGAGGAGCAGATACATCTCTGCAGTGTAGTGGGCCCGTGTGCAGGGCACATGACTGCTCTCTGTCTGAGCTCCGCTGCCCGCTCTGTGGGGGTCTCTGCACATCGCTACTGCCGAGAGCCAGCGCTTTTACAAGAAAATCACCAAGCGTATTTATACGCTTGGTGTTTTTTTTGGAGAGTAATTGAGCCTCTGCATGCGTCATAGACGCTTGTAGAGGCGTTATCGCGATCTCTGCATGCAATGTTTCAGAACTTTTTTCCTGATGCGCTTTCCTTAAAGCAGGCCGAGATTGAACAAATTTGGAAGCTGTCTTAAACTTGTTTTTCACGAAAACTGATGCTTGTATTCTGAGGTGTATTCTGAACAGTTTTATTATGTTATCATAGTATATTCCTGAGTTGTTCAGTTCTTGGACACTTTGGTAAAAGTATAAAATATGGCAATGTATAGCTGTTTCCAGTCAAGGAAACCTACACAGAAAGCGGATGCAATACGCAGACCACCATCAGAGCGATATAAGACATGTTAATACCTATCTAGATCCCATGTCTTATGCATGGGATCAAAGGATGGGAGAGTTTAGTGTGTTGATTTCCCACCAGAAATTCAAACCAGAGACAAAAGAAACTTATATTTATCAAATACCATGGACACAATCATTAGTTATGAGGTCCCACTAACAAAATAGGGTCAGAGAGGTTAGCTCCCACGTCCTTCCAAATCTTGAATAGGTGGGGCTCCGCGAACCCCACTAAATCACCTAACACCCCTATTCCAGGATATAGACCCCTCTTGTTTGCTATAGGGTGAAAGGTAACAAGTTACCCAGTGGATTGGTATGTGTCATACGTATATTGTTTTGTAAACTTTTTATCTGACAATTGTATGTTTTTATGTGTGCACTGTTCTTCATGTATTAAATTTTAAAACATTAAAAGTCTCTGCTTGTTACCTTAAAGAACCTAAGTTTCTAAAGAGATAACATTACCAGGATCTATTTATTTCTAGTAATTGTATAGATAATTGCATAATTTTACATATGTATATTGGGTTTACAAATTGTTCAGGGATTTCTATAGCAAAGGCGCCTATTTTTTTTCTCATTTATACTATTAATGGGAGAAAGATAGGTGGTGTCAGCAAGAAAACAGCTTGGGCTAAGAGTGTAAAATTTAGCATGAAGGCGCCATCTTGTGTTTGTGGGTGGGGCTTTATGTGCTAAATTTTAGGTTCTCTACTGTAGGTGCACCGGTGTCATCACTCTAGAGTTCAAACCTCAGTTCCTTACCTAGAAAATAAGGAACAGAGGTTTAATGTCACAATTAAAAATCCCATTAACTTGTTATTATTTCCATTTCGGCGTTCTATTATTCATGCATTTTTGGACAGAGAAAAAAATTACATTGGCTGCGGTACTTTTGCTCCATTTTTTAAAAAATGGATGGATAATGGATGCATACCAAGTGTTCAGACTAATAAGGACAAAATGAAACAGAATCACACAGAAGAACATCCTAAGCCATACTTTATAGACAAAATAGTTCTGAAGCCTGAATGGGTACATGGTCTTTGTTTACTACTGGTCTTGTTTACAAGGCTTCAGCAATGTCATATCTACAACATATAACCACTGAAACCCATCTCTGTCCTCTGCAGCACACTGCTAAATCCAGTGGTGGGATGCATTGGTCACATGAGGTGGGCTAGATCAGTGAACTTAAGAAAATCATTAAGAAAGCAATGTTTTCTTCAGATTTTTTAACATTTTATCGCCTAATTTGTTAGACTTTGATCTTAACTCCTCTCTACTCGCCCGCTGACTTTAGATGTCAGAGGAGCAGGTTCACAAAGCTGGCAGTGGCATTAAAAACTTAGCATGGGAGCCTCCATGTTGACTTTGATCGTCGCTCCCCTTGTGTCATCGGGGAGCGGCGATCCATTACTGTGACAGCTTTGGGTCACAAAAAGACCTGAGGCTGTATCATTTCACACTATTTATTACAATGTGCCATTTGTACATTGTAATAGATGATGTTGAAAATCCCCATATACGGCCCTACTTTAGTATGGCAGTATATGATAGGATCAATCAGACAACCTAGGGTTAATGTACCAAAGGCAGTCTAAATAAAAAATTTTTAAAAAAATGTAAAAATGTAAATAAAAAAAACTAAAAATTCAAATCAACCCCCTTTCCCTAGAACTCATATAAACAGTAAAATCATAAACATGTTAGGTATTGCTGCATACCAAAATGTCCAAAATATCAAAATATGCAAATGGCGGCTGGCTTTGAGGTCCCACTCTGAAATTTAATTCACATTACCTGGCTCCCTGCCAGTAGCATGTGGTGAGTCAGGAGTAAGGGACAAATGCATCCTGTGTGGTCTTTGGTCAGTCCTCTCCTCCACACTCATAAAGCTCACTCACCCCTCCCCACTTCCTGTCATGAGCATTGAGCAGGCAGCGGAGGGAGGAACACAGGCTCCAGCTGTCCACTTCCCAGTTATTGCTGGCAGGTAATGTGAAATAAACTTATATAAACTACTTAAATGATTCAGAATGATTTAAAATCAGCATAGCATAGGCTACTAGAACCTGTCACCAGCTAAAAATTGTGACAGGTTCGCTTTAGTGTTAGATCTAGCTCAAAGGGTTCTAGTTCAAGTTCTTAAAAACAGCATTTATTAACCCCTTAATGCCGAAGCCGCTTTTCACCTTCCTGACACGGTCCATTTTTTCAAATCTACCCTTTGTGACTATAAGTGGTTATAACTTCAGAACGCTTTAACATATCCAAGTGATTTTTAAATTGTTTTCTCATGACACTGTACTGCATGTTAGTTTAAACATTTTGGTGGTATGTGTTGCGTTTATTTATTTAAAAAAAAACAGATATCAGAAAAAGTCTCAATTTTTGGAATTGAAAATCTCCTACTTTTTCTTTATGTAGTCATAACAGCAAAAAAAACTTGATAACTAACATTAACCAAATGTCTGCTTTATGTATCCATGGTTTTTTATGCATTCTCTCAATTTTGTCAGAGGTTATGGGGCTTTGAAATTTGATTTCTCAAATTTTCATAAAAAACACAAAATCACGCTTTTGCAGGACCTGCTTAGATTTCAAGTCACTTTAAGAGGCCTAAATAAAAGTAAAACCCCATAAATTACCCCATTATAAAAACTACACTCCTTAATGTATGTAAAACAACTTTTGTGAAGTTTGTTAACCCTTTAATAATTTTACAGGGGATAAAACAACATCGGATGCAATTTTGGCTAAATGAATGTGAGTTGAGTTTGTATGGAAGTCGGATCTGTATACAGGCAGTCCCCAGGTTACATACAAGATAGGGTCTGTAGGTTTGTTCTTAAGTTGAATTTGTATGTAAGTCGGAACTGTATATTTTATCATTGTAATCCCAGCTAGAACTTTTTTTGGTCTCTGTGACAATTGGATTTTAAAAATTTTGGGTTGTCATAAGAATCAATATTAACACTAAAGCTTTATTACAGACACCTGTGATAACTGTTACAGCTGATTATTGTAGCCTAGGACTAAAGCACAATAAATTACCAATATCCAGAGGTCCGTTTGTAACTAGGGGTCGTATGTAAGTCGAGTGTTCTTAAGTAGGGGACCGCCTGTATTTTATCATTGTAATTCCAGCCAGAACTTTTTTGGTCTCTGTGACAGTTGCATTTTAAAAATGTTGGGTTGTCATAAGAATCAATATTAACACTAAAGCTTCGTTACAGACACATTTGATAACTGTTACATCTGATCATTGTAGCCTAGGACTAAAGTACAATAAATTACCAATATCCAGTGGTCCGTTTGTAACTAGGGGTCGTATGTAAGTCGAGTGTTCTTAAGTAGGGGACTGTCTGTACAATCTTACTTTTTTGGGAAATTTGAACAAATAAGGGCTTATTTTTGCGACATTAGATACACTTTACAAATATTTCATTTAAGTGGGTCATTAGCTCATCGATGAGATTTTATTAACTCTTAAATGTATGTAGGAAAAAAAATTTAAAATTTTGGTTTCCTTTCTTCTTGTATTTTTTTGGGGGCATTCCCCTCACCATAAAAATAACATATTATCTTTATTCTATGGATCACTACGGTTATGGTGATACCTCATTTATATAGTTTTTTTAATATATTTTTACAATTTTACTGAATTAAAACTAATACAGAGAAAATCACATTTATTTTTGTATCGCCATCTTTACGGAGATATAACGCTAATATTTTTCAGTTGACGCTGGTTTAGGGCTTATTTTTTGCGTATTTTTTTTATCACTTTTTATAACAGTTTTGTGAAGCGATTTAATGAAAAATGTACATTTTTGGGGAGTTTTTTTCGGGTTTCGTTTTTACGGCGCTCACCAAGCGGGTCTAGTAATGTTACTGAGTTATTGTACAGATTGTTATTTTTTTGTTATTTTGTGTTTTTTTACTTTATTACATATGTATAGGGAATGTTTTTGTTTAGGGAAATTTAACTTTATTTAATTAATTCTTTTTATTAATAAATGTTTATATGAAGTGTTTTTAACATTTTTTTTTTTTTAGTTTAACAGGTTGGCTTGAACAAGCCAGAAGGCAGGACCCGGCTCCTAGAAGAAGCTGCGTGTCCCCGGGGCACCGGCAGTCCCTGGGGATGACAGTGGAGGATCGGATCCCCCCAGTAAGCGCCGCGGGGGGGGGGGGGCTTCCGTTTTAGCGCACCCGATTGCGGGTACTAGAGACGGGTGCCAGCTGTAACATAGAGCTGGCACCCCATGCTTCTGGTACTGGCTCCGTTCAGGAGCTGGTACCAGAAGCATGATGTAATAATACTGCAAATTGCGGGAACGCACCTCCCACCATGCAGTATTATTACGTCAAATGTCGGGAAAGGGTTAAAATCTGAAGCCGGCCTTAAACGCTGACATGCTGCAGGCAAATTTTAAGAAATGTTTTTTATACGAAGGAATTTATGAATAAACTACAATAAGGAAAAGTTTTCATATTATATTGTTTATATTACGTTCTTTTGCGATTTTCTCTAGAATTTACCATTCTATATGGTTATGAAACTGTCGAGGAGAGGATAATTAGAGTGTCGAGCCATAGTTTGGAGGTTTTTATCCTCTGTTTTATATATTTATCTTTGGTTGTATTTTAACTACCATTATCTACCATTATCTGGAATCTCAACATACCTCGCTGACTGCTCGCTCTTCTGACAGCTTATTGTTTAGCTCTTATGCTTGTTTCCCTTGATGACTCATAAAAGCCCATTAAAGCTGAATTTGTATCAGTTTGATAAGAATTTAAATAGGTTGAATGTAATTTCCTATACTACATTCCCAGCTTGTGTGCCCCTGACTTACCTATTTTTTGAATTTGTTACTTTCTCATGCAGGATCTCTGTAAATCTAAAGCTTCTTGAATCGGGGAACTGTTAAATATCCCTACTTCTAGGTGAAAAATTTATTTCTCACTTGTTCTCTCGCAGACCCATTACTTTTTAAAGTCACGGAATTAAATTCCATAATGAAAAGGAAATAGGATTTCAGTGCAAAAAACCCAAAAACATTAATATTCAGGCTTCATGTGTAATTTCACTGACCCTTGCTCAGAAAAACCCTTTCTGCTATAATTGAGTTGAGGGTCAACTGAGCATACGCTTCCTCCCCTCATTCCATACAGAAGACAATTTGGGGCTTCACTTTACATATCAAGAAAGTGGAGCAGAACTATTAATAGATGTATATTGGTAAATTACCTGATATCTTGCCCCCCACACTTACACACATATTACAAAAAAACATGAGGTAAAGTGGTCAATCCCATTAATTGTCCGAATCTCCTTTTCTGTAGCTCACATAATTTGAGATCTTAAAAATAAGATTCCTTACTATAATATGAAACCAATAGCATGTTTCTGTGTACTATAGAAGCAAAGACGCACATAAACGCATCTGAAATATCACTCTCCCTAAAGTGTCTAAACTTGACTTATCTCAAATATGATTCTACTCTGCTATAATGATGGATCGTTCACAAACGATCCGGCACAAAGAGCCGATGGCTCACTAAACCCCCCCTGTAAACAGCTCACTATGCCCACTTTAACCCGATAAAATCTGGTTAAAAGTGGAGTGGTGTGGTGTGACCTACTGGCCTGCAGCTCCCTATTATATGTATTATAGGGAGACATTCAGGAGCCAGAAGAGCCGGCTCTTCTTAGTGAGCAGAGCCTAATGACATTTTCACATGACATTGGAGGAGATTTTTTTTATATATGTAATCAACAGAGAGTTTACATAAAAAAAGAAATTTTAGAAAGGACATATACCCTACCTGAAGGATAGTAGTTTAATAGGGCAATGGACAAGTATTTTAGATGTTAACCACGTGTATTCAGTACAACAAGTGCAACTGACATCCAATTACCTTCAAATAACTGTATATTTTCATTATAGGGAGTCATTAAAACCTTCGAGGCTATATTGTAGTGACGGATGCATAGTAGGTTTAAGACAGTGCAACAACAATAACCAAAGAAAACATGCCAATTAAAAACAGTCCAAAGCCACTCTTTTCAGCACTTGCCACATATTCAGGCATTTTAGCCTCATTAGAGCGCAGCCAGACTTCCTCCACAGGAACAGCAAGCGGAATAAAGAAGCCATTATCTTGTTACACAGAAATCCACCGCAGTACAAAGCATGCCATGCAATCAGGTCAGCATTTCCTCACTGCAGAGAGGAGTTACAAGCCAAGATCTCCCAAGTGTATGTTTTAACAAAAATAATTGACCTTAATCTTAGTGATATGTTTATTACGTGACATCACACGTGTGGTTCAGCATTAAAGCATCGATAAGGATTACTGAGCCTGCCGTAGGCTACACCAACACCATTGGACTTAAAACATGTTTCTGACTGTTCACTAATTCGCAAGGAAGAAATCCATTCTGTAGATTACTTTATTCTGTAATGAATGGGGACTGAAGTAATTCAGGTTCAGTTAGAGAAAGATATTGGAAACTTGTAATGGTAAAGAACCTATGAAAGTATTTCCTAATTTATTATCTCTGCTCAGACTTCTGTTCCTGTTCTCTGGAAATTTCACATAAAATAACAATTCAGTGCTGGAAATAAGCAGGGCCATTATTATACAGTACTGTAGTTGCAGCATTCCTAGTAAGTGAGGTGCCATTAGGAGAAGGAATAAGAGTATGTATATAATTGCATACACAATTTCTGCCTGTGGTACATATATGACCGCATTCATCCTCTAGTTACTTCCAAACAATGGAGCTATGCATACATTTTTACATTTTTTTATTATGTTCATGTAACCCCAAGTAATATATTTGAGAAAGTGTTTAAGGCCAAGGCCATATATCTCATCTCTTGCTTCAAAGGAGATATAATTATAGTAGCCAGTAGGTGGCTGCTGTCTCTGTCCGGAAACTTCTGGGAGTTGACTCAGCAAGAAGATGGCTAGCCTTCAACATGGGTGGATTAAGACAATTATAGACCCTGAGCTGTATAGTAAGTTGTGGACCCCAACCAGCCTCAACTTTTAACCCCTAACTGACCCTTGATGTATCTTTATGCCACACGATGACCGCTAGTGTATGGAGAGGGCTGACAGGCTGAGCCCTCTGCATACAAGGTGGGTATTTGCTGCATATTGCAGCACACACACACCAATAACACCCGTGATCAGTGCTAACCCTTGGAATACCGCAGCTGGCAGTCAAAAGCTGGCGGCACAAGGGCGCCACCATCTTGGCTTAGATTATCGCTCCCTGTGTCGCCATGAAAGCCTCAGACCTGAGTATGTTTGTTTTATATTTTGAGTTTTTTTTGTACAGAAGGTTTTAATGTTTTAAATGGATGTAAATTTAGTATCCCTGTGATTGTATTGACATAAAAACATAAATGAGACATGTCATTAGGGCCGCACAATGAAAGCCTTAAAAACCAAGCCCACAAGAAAATGGGGCAAATGCATTTTTTCAGCAATTAACTGCATTTGAATTTTTTTCCCACTACCCTGTACACGGCATGGAATATTCACTATGAAGTGAAGTAAAAAATGGAAACACAAAAACGACATTTACTGTATACATAGTAACAGACACAAATACATTACGTAGTTTACTACATAGGAACATTTGAATGTATAAATGAATAAAGCTTACTGCATAAATTGTAGCAGAACCAATATTGCCCTTAACAATTGATGGAAGAAGCAGCTGAATAACTGAAAATAACTGAAAATCCTTTGTGCATATGTGATGTTAGCCCCAAACATAAGCACCATCTTGTAATAAGGAATTCACATTCACATAATGCTCTTGGATTGCATTTTGCATTGTGCTCTGGTGAAATAAGTCCCTTTCACATTCTGCATTAGTACTATACACAGTGATATCAGGTAAATGTGCAGGGAAGGCAAAATAGCTGAATTTCATCTTCTAATTTAACCCCTACAGGAAAAAGAAAGTTTTGGGATAGAGCAATTTATTCCATATTTAAAGTTGGGTTCTAAAAGATATGTATTTTCTGTGTATTTTGTCAATTGTAGTTTCTTTTTTTGCAAAACACGCTGTATTTTTTTCCCAATAATATATAATAATAACATTTTTCTAAACAAAATCATTAAATTTCCCTAACGTTGGAATGAAGTCAGTCAGGGCTTTTTTTTGTAGTATGTGATGATCTGTTATTTTCATCGGTACTATTTTGAGGTGTATATTATTTTTATAAAGCAATTTAGTATTTTTTGCTCGATTTGACATTTTTATGGCATTCACAGTGAAGTACACAATGGATTGTATTCATAGATCAGAACATAATGAATGCAGCAAGATCAAATATTTAAAGAGGACCTATCACCAGATTTTGCCCCCCCCCCCCGACTAACAATGTCTGATGATAAAGGGTTACAAATCCTCCCCATATCACCTACAATTAGCTGCCAGTGAGACCCTGTACCTTAATTACAGCCATTTTTATGATATGCAAATTAGCTTTTTAGAGTCAGAGTTACCAGTGAACCACGCCCCATTATTCTGACTGACAGCTCTGTGTCTCTTCAAATCCCTGCCCTGCCTCCTTGTACTTAGGGACCGTCTGCTAATATTCTACTACAGACATATAAAGCTCTATGATAGATGGGAAATATTGTGTCAATTTTTCTACACAGTGCCTTGTGTTACAATCATGAAATGTGATCAGTGACATCATCGCAGGTCCTTCAGACTTCTACTAATAACAAACTGTACACCATGTATGTGATTACATGAGATCACAGCAGCTTTCATGGAGGATGGAGAGGAGTAGAAGTCCATGGAGGCAGCTTTGACTTCATGTGGTCAGATACATACATGGGGTATAGTTGGCTATTAGTAAGAAGCTAAAGGACCTGAGATGATGGCTGTATATGTGCAAATGTGATGACAGGTTCCCTATAAGGTTTTATTTTTGGCTTTAAAGGGATTAGAGGGATTTGGAGTTTCATTGTTATTTTACATTGCACATTTTTTTCCCAGGAGAGGGATTGGGAAGTGTAATGGTCTGTTCATTGGCTAACAGTTATTACACAAGGCTCTACAAAAGAAAGCTGTTCTTCTTATCTATGAGGAAATAACTACTACAAAGAAAAAATCTGACAAATCTGCCACATGAGAGGGACTGATTGTATCCGGTAGGTTGCATGACTTATAATTGTGCCCATTGTGTTTGTTAAGATGATGGTCATTTCATTTAATGAGAAGAACATTGAAAAACATGAGCATCAAAATGGAAATTGTGCCCCAAATCCCTTCATTACAAGTAGTTTACCTTTCATGATCGCAGTTCAGTAAAACTACATAAATAGCTCATGTCTTCTAAAAACTTACTCCTAGTAATATATTTGTTGTTCTTCTTCCATTAAGATTTCTTCAAATAGCAGAAAAAGTAACCTATAGTTACAATCCTTTAAAAAAGGAGAGCAATCCATCATAGCTACTAATGGCTGAAGAATTCCCACAGGGCTGGAAATCACTGTGTTCAGTTATAAATAGCAGAGGAATGACTCTTTATTGAAGAATACAGTCCAACCTCTCTGCTGGAGGATGCACTTTACCGACAATTTCTCTGGATGAGAGTGATCTATAAAACCACAGAGTTCAGTGCAGGAAGACGATCAGGTTTTGATTGTTCTAATATCATCAATAAGTCATCCATTGCTGGGTAACAGTTGTATTTGGTATACAGGCATTACAGAGGTTACCTTCATAAGGTCACAAACGCTTTCCTGGATGCAGTATATGATTTTACAAAATAATTTGATGATTATCACTAACCCCTTCCTGCTCCAGAACCTACGGTATATAGCCTATCAACCAAAATGAGTAAAATGTTGCTATAGGGAACTAAGGATGCAGCATTTTTTTGTTAATATTTTGCTCCACGTACAGAGCTATGTGCGGGCTTATTTGCAGCGTAACACATTTTACTTCTCAGTGACGCTATTTATCACTGTAGGCCATGTACTGGGAAGCTGAAAAGAATTCTGAATGTGGTAAAATTGGCATAAAAACATATTTATATAGATTTTATTGTGTTTTAATACATTTTCAAAAATTAAAACAATGGGGCTCATTTACTAAGTGTTTCGCGGACCGTAAAATTGTCCGATATCCCAACGGTTTTCCGATTTGCGCCGCATTTAAAAGGGGATTTTTTGTTTATGCTAAAAGGGTATTGTGTCGCGTGCGATTTTGTCGGGCCGTCGGACGATCTGACGGATCCATGCACTTACATACACAAGGAGGACGTTGGTGAACTCCGGCCAACCTGATCGGGGAAGCGACACATTCAGGAAATCGCGCGTACTATATAAGTGAATTGCAGCAGAGTTCATTATCGTCGGACATTCTGGATTTGGGATCGCACAGGGACGGGTAAGTAAATGTGCCCCAATGTGTATGAAAAAAAAAATTGTTTCGCCATTTTTTGACACTTTTTCAATAGTGTACGGAGCTGTGTAAAACATCATTTTGCGAGATGAGCTGACATTTTAATTGCTACCATTTTGAGGTCTGTGCAACCTTTTGATCACTTTATATTAAAATTTTTATGTGATGTAAAATGGTGTAAAAGTGGCGTTTTGGACATTTGGGAGCTATTTTCCATTATGGGGTTAACCACTAATTTTAATAGATCTGGCATTTTGGTATGCGGGGATACCTAACATGTGTCACTGGTAGTCCCGTGCTCCTCTGCCTCTGCCGGCGCAACAACCGTGCACCTTACCCGTCCCGGCTCCTGGCACCACCCCGTCCGCCGTGCGTGCTGTGTGCCTCACAGCATTAGAAAAAGCTCCCTCGCGATTCTCCTTCGTTCTCGCGTGTCCAGCGTTCCAGTGTGTTCCTGCTCCCGTGTGTGCCTGCTCCTGTTTTTTCATGCTCCCATGTGTTCCTGCTCCTGAGTTCCCGTGTCCTGTGTCCCGTGTACCTGTGTTCCTGATCCCATCTGCCTGGACCTCCCGTTGCTGACCCCGGATTGGAACTTGACGTTGCATCTCTGCCGCCTGCCCTGAACTAGTGCCTGGGCCTGACCACGAGACTGTCTCCTCCTAAGGTACCTCGATCATGCCTGCCACCGCGAGCTAGTCGTACCTGTGGAACAACCTGGTGGTACCTTGCCGCAGCAAGTCCAACCCGCTTTGCGGCGGGCTCTGGTGAAGACCAGGTGCCACTTAGACTCCGGTCCCAGGTGTCGGCTAATACTACCTTCCGTGGTGGTCCAGTGGATCCACGCATCCCGAACTCTGACAACATGTTTGTGATATTTACTGTTTATTTAGTTTTATATCAGTTACAGGGAAAGGGGGTGATTAGAATTTTTATTTATATTTTTTATAATTTTTTTTAACTTTAAAAATAAAAATGTTACTATTTTTAAGACCCTCTACAGTTTTTTAACCCTTGATGGTCTGATCATCTGACAATGGCAACCAATTGCCGCTCCTAGAAGACATCATGGGGAGAGTCAATCTCGACAGAGAGAACCAACTTTTTTTCGGTGCACCTTTAACATACTGCTTGCGACACAATTCTGTTGGAATTTGCATGATAAATGTGGCACATGGTCCGACTGAGCATTGGAACGTCCGATGCATGATGCCTAGTGCAGCAGTGACACAAAACCTGCGACACAAATGTGGCATGCAGTTTGCACTAGAAAGAATGTGCAAAGTCTGCCAGAAAAATGGTGCAAGGGCCTTAGTAAATGTTCCCATTGTTTGCAGCCTGTGAATTACATGGGGAACCTAATAAAGTTTTTGTTAAAAGGTAACCTAATAGGCTCATGACTCTTAACAAATGCAGTGATTTGGGATTTTTTTGCTATCAGGTTCAGTTTATTGTTTGTCTGTCCTCAAAATAGGGCAAAAATTTAAAATTGTTTGGGCATGCCAACGAATCCCGAAATACCAATTAATTATAAGAATGTTTTTTTTCACACCATACATTTGTATTGCTTATTTATTCCTTTAACATTTCCATGATTAAATGTTCACAGCCTGACCATTACAAATTTGTGAAAACAGCAAAAATTTGGCTGAAGCATCTTGTCTGTCAAAGTAAGGTGTACAGTATGTTCCATAAGAATTGTAGTTCATTTACAGTGAATTGTAAGGCAATTAAACTAGCAGATAGAGGAGACTAAAAGATAACAAATACAACTTACTTAAATGCCCACAAGGGAGTTTGTCGTAAATGTATTTACTGCCATATATTGACAACTAAAAATATGTTCATGCGAAATGTTTTTATGTTCATTTTGATGCAAATTCCATCTTTGTTTATCCATGCCAAAAAAGCAGCATGTAAGCACTCGCTGCACATGCCCATTAAAAAGGGTGCCAATAATGCTCCTTTTGTGTTTGTTCTCTATTGAATATGTTTATAAAACAATTAAATTGACTTTGTTTGCGGCCCATAGGACATCAGTGGGTGAACATTTGACATCCCACTATTGTCAATTAAAGGGAACCTGTCAGCAGAAATGTACCTAATAAACCACTCAGTATGTTGCTAAGCAGCTGAACACCTTCCAGATCGTGTTACTTTCATGACCCTGTGTGGGGGCATCTTCCAGAAAATCAACTTTGAAGTGCAATGTAAACTGGATGTATACAGTCAAGGAGGTGGAGATTTTAACACTAAAGTCAAGCTCTCTCTTCATCATAAGCCCCATTTACTGTAATTGATGGTCTCACATCCAGAGACATCAGTAGATCACTGGAAGTCTGATACATGATGTCAATCGCAGAGGAGGCGGCGTTCAGAGCTTCTGGACGTTACACAGCCAATTTACTTCTCACTTCAAAGTTGATTTTCTAGATGATACAATCACACTGGACTAAAAAAGAAACAAAAACTAGAAGTTATTACAATGTTTGAAAATATATTGGTAGTTGTTTATTAAGTTAATTGCTGATGACAAGTTCTCTTTAAAGTGATTGGCCATAGTGCAAATCTGGGCAGGAATAGGACCAGCTCTATAATTTGTGGTGCAGCCAATCAGCGCATTCGGAGTTGCACCTTGCTGCACTGCACCGTGACCATGCACAATAGAAGTCAATGGCGGCGTGAATGAGTGCCATTTGCACAGCCAGATCACAGCCCCCAAAAATGGTCATGTGCAAGAGGCCTTAGTTTGTTCATATTAATATATATACAGTATTTCTTGCATCCATACAATCAATGCTGCACAACAGCACATATACAAATGCATTTTGTAGTTTCCATCTTCTTTTGAAAGCATTTATTCTCATTCAAGAAGCTGCTATTTCTACAATGTATTCATACCGTTAATATTACACATTTCATAAATCTATACAAGTTGACTTAGTGGTTAGAATAAGCAAAAGCCAGAGGGGAGTCTTATATAATGATGGATTTGAATTGCATGAAAAATGGAAGTCAGCAGGTATTAAAAGCTCACGAACAGCAGGAAACACATACACTACTATAGGCCACTTATTTATCAAGGGGTAAGAGTGACTCAGCAGCTAAATTCATGCAGCCCCTGCCAACTTTGTTGCTGTGTTGCCCAGTTTTACAAAGTATTATGGCTCACATAGCTGATACAGCTACAAAAATAAATACTGTAACTCTAACAGCAGCCTGTTTTCTATACAATACTGTAAATCAATGGAAAATATGTAGAGTCCAGAAGAATTTCACAAATGCATCCATGATTTCTTTGAGGTCTGCCTTAATACCCATCTGCATAACAACTGGAGAATCAATCTATATCAAATATAAATCTTGAGGGTTTATCACATGTAAAGGCAATATGCAATATTTTGACTGCATAAACAAAACTTTTATATACTCTACGAAAACTGCAGACAGTGTTCATGTATTAGTAATAATCTTCCGTAAATTTATTTCAATGACGATATAACAACTTTCTTCACAAACCTGCAACATTGCCAAAACCTCAAAACAAAATCTTCAATGCAGCAACCTACACTAAACATCAATTTCCCGTATATAGTTAAACATTATTTTCAACTGCAATCACTTTTAGAATATGAGTGCATAATTTCCACTTATTGTTATGGAAATGCACATATAAAAATTGACTTCCACACATTATGGCAGAGAAAAATACAGATACCATTATCAGAAAATTACAGAATGGGGCCAGTTATTCAAAAGAAATATTCAAGTAACATTTATGCATCACTAATGGAAGTTTGTATCCAGATAATACAAAAAGACGCATTACCATGTGATAGAGTTTTCTGAAAAGGCAGCTCCATTATATATATATATATATATATATATATATATATATATATATATATAGCTTTAGATCCCAGCATTGCTCGGGATAGTAAATAACTGCATGTAGTTATAACAAAATAGAATTGGTTACACCTGTCCAACTGCTCGTTAACACTTAATTTCTAATCAGCCAATCACATGGCGGCAACTCAGTGCATTTAGGCATGTAGACATGGTCAAGACAATCTCCTGCAGTTCAAACCGAGCATCAGTATGGGGAAGAAAGGTGATTTGAGTGCCTTTGAACGTGGCATGGTTGTTGGTGCCAGAAGGGCTGGTCTGAGTATTTCAGAAACTGCTGATCTACTGGGATTTTCACGCACAACCATCTCTAGGATTTACAGAGAATGGTCCGAAAAAGAAAAAACATCCAGTGAGCGGCAGTTCTGTGGGCGGAAATGCCTTGTTGATGCCAGAGGTCAGAGGAGAATGGGCTGGTTTGAGCTGATAGAAAGGCAACAGTGACTCAAATCGCCACCCATTACAACCAAGGTAGGCAGAAGAGCATCTCTGAACGCACAATACGTCGAACTTTGAGGCAGATGGGCTACAGCGGCAGAAGACCACACCGGGTGCCACTCCTTTCAGCTAAGAACAGGAAACTGAGGCTACAATTTGCACAAGCTCATCGAAATTGGACAGTAGAAGATTGGAAAAACATTTGCCTGGTCTGATGAGTCTCGATTTCTGCTGCAACATTCGGATGGTAGGGTCAGAATTTGGCGTCAACAACATGAAAGAATGGATCCATCCTGCCTTGTATCAACGGTTCAGGCTGGTGGAGGTGGTGTCATGGTGTGGGGAATATTTTCTTGGCACTCTTTGGGCCCCTTGGTACAAATTGAGCATCGTTGCAACGCCACAGCCTACCTGAGTATTATTGCTGACCATGTCCATCCCTTTATGACCACAATGTACCCAACATCTGATGGCTACTTTCAGCAGGATAATGCGCCATGTCATAAAGCTGGAATCATCTCAGACTGGTTTCTTGAACATGACAATGAGTTCACTGTACTCAAATGGCCTCCACAGTCACCAGATCTCAATCCAATAGAGCATCTTTGGGATGTGGTGGAACGGGAGATTCGCATCATGGATGTGCGGCAACTGTGTGATGCCATCATTTCAATATGGACAAAAATCTCTGAGGAATGCTTCCAGCACCTTGCTGAATCTATGCCACGAAGAATTGAGGCAGTTCTGAAGGCAAAAGGGTCCAACCCGTTACTAGCATGGTGTACCTAATAAAATGGCCGGTGAGTGTATATCTATGCATCTATCTCTCATTGTCTGTCACTCACTTACTCTCTCTACCTGTCTCACTGTCACTCACTTTCCCCGCCTGTCTCTCACTGTCCCTGTCTTTCTCTGTGTCAATGACTCTCCCCGTCTATCTCTCACTCACAATCATTGTACTCTCCCTGTCTGTCTCTCAGTTACTCTCCCTGTCTGTCTCTCACCCACACTCCCTGGCTGTCTCTATGTCACTCACCCTCTCTGTCTGTCACTAACTCTCCCGGCCTGTCTCTCTGTCACTTACTCTCCTTGCCTGTCTCTCACTCTCCGCATCTGTCACTCTGTCACTGACTCTCCCCATCTGGCTCTCACTCACACTCATTGGCTGTTTCTCTGTCAGTCACTCTACCTCACACAAAAGCTGTATTATACTCATTGCCTATAGTAACCAATCAAAGCTCAGAGCTCATATTAATTACCTGTGGTGAAATAGAAGCAAAGCTGTGACTGGTTGCTTATTGCCATGGTGGTTATCATATTACCTCACATATTACTTAACACAAACAAAATGCAACATGTTAACGCAGTCTTAGGTGTGAGGTAGGATGTGAACTAATATGTTAACATATGCATTTTCAAATGCATCACAACAATTGAGAAGAGGAGATTTGCCTAATTACATTGCTGTCAACATTATGTTTACAAAATATACATGTTAACAATTTGTTACCATATATGTTACCACTTTGGTAACATATATGTGTGTTAACACTTTGTTAATGCATGTCTTAACAATGCATTAACACTTGCGTTTTGTAAATGCAATGTTGACAACCATGTAATTATGCAAATCACCTGTTCTCAGCTGTTATGATGCATTTGAAAACGCATGTGTTAATGCAAACAAAACGCACCGTGTGAACACAGCCTAAGCTGTATTATATTCATTGCCCATACTAACCTATCAGAACTCATATTAATGACCTGTGGCAGAACAGCAACCAATCACGGCTCAGCTTCTAACTGCCACAGCAATAGCAGACAGTGGCTCCTGTATATAGTGTTTATCATAATACCTCATATTACCTCACATATTACTTCACATCTTACCTCACACATAAACTGTCTTATACTCATTGCCTATAGTAACTAATAACAGCTCAGAGCTCATATTAATGACTTGTGGCAGAATAGAAACTGAGCTGTGATTGATTGCCACAGCAGACAATGGCTCCTATATATGCTGGTTATCATGTTACCTCACATATTACTTCACATCTTACCTCACACAAACTGTCTTATACTCATTGCCTATAGTAACTAATAACAGCTCAGAGCTCATATTAATGACCTGTGGCAGAATAGAAACTGAGCTGTGATTGATTGCCACAGCAGACAATGGCTCCTATATATGCTGGTTATCATGTTACCTCATATATTACTTCACATCTTACCTTACACCTATGCTGCATTATACTCATTGCCTATAGTAACCTATCAAAGCTCAGAGCTCATATCAATGACCTGTGAACAGCAACCAATCAGGGCTCAGCTTCCGAGTGCCACAGCAGCAGCAGCAGACAATGGCTCCTGTATATGGTGGGTAATAAGTGGATTTTGGAAAGCGTGAGGCTAAAATTTCGGCTCAAAACCTATGATGTTTCCTGAGTCACAGAGAGTGGCTGTGCAAAATCTGGTGACTATAAACACGACAGTGCAGATTCCTTTATGGAACATACATACATACATAGGTGCTACTGACCTGTAAGTAAACACCTGTAATTATATAGCCAAAAACTACCACCGTTCAGACAAATTGTCATTTATTTGTGACTTTCTTACTAACCAGATGGATAAAGGGGTCAGGATATACAAGATTTGTTTGTAGTCTGCTACCTAGGAAACACATAGGGGGTAATTCATTAAGACTGGCGTTTTAAATGGCAGTTCAAATTAACGCCACTAGAGTTCAGGGTACTAAGAGGCTCAGATTTTCTAGCAGAAACTACCGTTAATCTGGTTGGCCGTTCACACCCCAGCCCATTGCCCCCTACCCTGACACGACCAAAGGAAACTGGCAGAGACTGGGGAATATATATGTACCTTCTCCGCCAGTTATGAATTCCCACCATCGAAGGTACAGACCTTGTAGGAAATTCTAATCCACAAAGCTGCCTATGTGAACCCCACCCTGTCCAACCACCACTTACTGCCTTGGGGTGATTCTAAGCTAAAAAAAAGTGTAAGAATGAATAAAGTAAGAAAAAAAAATAATTTGTGTTATTATTGCTGTAATTATTCTATTTAGGGGCATGTATAATACACATTCACTCTATAATATCATTATTTTCCTAATCATAAACACTAATCATAAACACTACAAAGTGTAAATGTAAATCATAGCACAGTAAACCTTTGTGGGTGCACTTTTGTAAGAAATGCATTATACATGATTACGACAGAAGGTCAAATGGACCATAATGCATTGCGAGACATATTTCAAACCGTATGAAGTATGACATTTTATATAGCTAGTCAAATATGTATGAGTGCAACAAAATGTAATTGAAATCCCCAAAGATTAGTTCCTGCCAAACACAATCCTCATATAAAATATAACCAGAAGCCAGCAAAACCTCTTTTGTTCTGTGCTGCAGTAAAACCCATCTTCCCAGTGAATAAAAACAAACTCAGATTCCTGACGACCTTTGGCCTCTAAAGAATGACTAGCGAGAGGAAATGGGCAATATTTTCTTTTGAACTGGAAGTCTGAGTCCACAAGGAAGTCGTGACCAACTTCCACTGTTTGTCTAAGAAGTCCAGCAGTCACAGAAGAGTTCTCATATCACAAAAAGTTAACAGAAAAATGGACATTTCATCAAGGAGGTTCCCTTGTATGGAATCTGGAGTATAAATGCATCTTTATTCTGTACCTTCCTCTATTTCTTTCTAAAGATTTTTTAACAACAGACTATATTTTACACCCCATCCTTCATGTCTTTGGCTATTTATTTCTATAGCCATGAACTAAATCTAATAATTATTATAAGTTATAATATACAGGTGGTCCCCTACACCCGACTTACAGATGACCCCTAGTTACAAATGGGCCTCTGGATTTTGGTAATTAACTGTACTTTAGCCCTAGGTTTTAATAAACAGCTCTAGGAGTTATAAAAGGTGTCTGTAATGAAGGTTTATTGTTAATACTGGTTCTTATGAAAACCCAACATTTTTTAAATCCAATTTAAAAAATATTCTGGCTGGAGATACAAATATAAACTATTCAGTTCCGACTTACCTACAAATTCAACTTAAAGGAAACCTACCACTGCCTGCATGTTGAAATCATGCGAGCAGACCACCCAGTAGGCTACTTAATGCTGATGCCGGCACATAGTATGTGCCGGCATCAGCATTAAATAGCCTACTGGGTGGTCTGCTCGAATGATTTCATCATGCGAGCAGTGGTAGGTTTCCTTTAAGAACAAATCTACAGAACCTTGTACGTGACCCGGGAAATGCCTGTACCTGGGATTATTACCTCCAGGCTTCTCATAAAAATATATTTACATGGGCGTTCTTTTTCTTGGCTATATTTTTCATGGCTGAGAATCATACTAGGTGGGCTCCATTTTTTTCCGATCCATAAAAAATAGTGCCTTCACAATTATTTCTTCATGGATTATGGATCCCTCATGAACGAAAAAAAGGATTATTTTCCAAAGAAATTGTGTCATAATTATCTTTTTCATATGGGTGGTTTGGTAATAGGTATTGTCTCATAGCTCTCCTCTTGTTGTAATGGAAATAACTCTCCATGAAATGACTTCTGGATAAGACTGTTGTGTATGTACACAGCAAATGCAAAAAGGCAGAAATTAGCATTCTGAATCAATCTTGAGACATTTACTTACCCGTCCCGTCGCGATCCCCGCCGTGCGTTGTCCAACGAGGATTTGGGTCTGCCGCGATTCACTAAGATCGTGCGTCCAATTTCCTGCATGTGTCGCTTCCCGAGCTGAGGTCCGCCAGAGTTCACCTTCTTCTTCTCGGTGCATGTAAGTGCTGTTCTTGAGACACAATTTGCTTTTTAAATTCCGTGGTTTGTCCGAATCAGTCAGGTTATCCGACGTCCACGCCCCCCGATTTCTGTCGCATGCAAGCCAGCACCGATGCGACACAATCCGATTGCGTGCGCCAAAAACCTGGGGCAATTCAGGGCAAAACGGAAAAGAAACGCAAAACCAGCCGAAAATGCGGCGTTCGGACCCTTTGTAAATGTGAGCCATAGAATGCAATGCCTGATGGGATAACAGATTTTTAAAATAATATGACAAAATCCCTGATACATCCCATTGATTCATGGGCAGAGTATAAACACATTTCACAAAGGGTGGGTGAATATAATGCAGCTACCAGAGGGACTGTCCTTTTAGTCAGGACTGGAGTTGGAAAACTTCTTTAATAATCCATAGTAATATAAGTTACTTCCTCTTTGCCAGCAATAGTCTTCCCCATTTCCAATTGATTTAGGCCAGTTGCCCACGAATGAGTTTTGCCTGTAAAATCCAGCCAGCACAAGGAGTATTCTTCCCAGACTGAACTCGCCTATGGCAACCGGCCTAAGATTGAATTCACTGGACTGAATTCATGTCAGTTCAGTCGAGTGTTACTAGATTCCATGCGGGAAATCCATCCAGTACACAGGGCATTTTCATGAACCAAACTGGCTTATAGGGAGAATGAAAAGGGAACACATTGACATGACTATTGCTATATTGCTATGACTATAGCAGTGTGACCCCAAACCTTCTCACCAACTGTTTTTAACCTCTTAAGGACCAGGCCCTTTTGTGTTTTTGCGTCTTTATTTTTCACTCCCCACCTTCACAAATCTATAACTTTTTTATTTTTCCATGTAAAGAGCTCTGTGACAGCTTGTTTTCTGCATAAAAAATTGCACTTCGTAGTGGTGGTATTTAACCCCTTAAGGACGCAGGGTATTTTCGCTAATTTCTCGCTCTCCATCTTCAAAAATCAATAACTTTTTAATTTTTCCGTGTACAGACCTGTGTGAGGGCTTATTTTGTGCGTAACAAATTTTACTTTCCCATGATGTTATTTATTATTCCATGCCATGTAGTGGGAAGCCACAAAAAAATTCCAAATGTGGAAAAATTGAAAAAAACTGCATGTGCGTCATGTTCTTGTGGGCTCAGTTTTTACGACTTTCACTCTGCGCGGCGATACTAAATTTATACAGGTTTTATTGCATTTTAATACATTTTCAAAGATTAAACGAATGTGTACAAAAAAGAAAAAATTTTTTTTGCCATCTTCTGACGCAAATAAGTTTTTCATACTTTGGCGCATGGAGCTGTGTGAGGTGTCATTTTTTGTGAAATAAGCCGACGTTCTCATTGCTACCGTTTTGAGGACTGTGCGACATTTTGATCATTTTTATTACATTTTTTATGTCATCTAAAAAGGTGTAAAAGTCGCGTTTTGGACATTTGGGCGCCATTTGCCGTTCCGGAGGTAACCGCCGTCAATAACCGTTTTTATATTTTGATAGATCGGGCATTTTGGGACGCGGCGATACCTAATGTGTCTGTGATTTTTACTATTTATTATATTTTATATCAGTTCTAGGGAAAGGGGGGTGATTTGAACTTTTAATATTTTATTATTTTTTTACATTTTTTAAACTTTTTTTTTTCTTTTTTTCCCCACTATTTCTTAGACCCTCTAGGGTACATTAACCCTAGATGGTCAGATCGCTCCTGCCATATACTGCAATACTACTGTATCGCAGTATATGGCATTTCTGCTCACTATACATTACAATGAGCCACAGGCTCATTGTAATGGATATGCAGAAGCCATGTATCCTCGGGTCAAACGAAGACCCGAGGCTACCATGGCAACCGATCGCCGCCCCCCCGATGACGTTCGGGGGAGCGGCGATCGGAAGTAAGATGGCGGCGCCCATGCCGGCGGCAAAGAAAAGGTTAACACCCGCGATCGGTGCAAGCACCGACCGCGGGTGATAGCGATGGATCTTTGCTGCGATATGCAGCAAAACCTATCTCTGTATGAAGAAGGCTCAGCCCGTGAGCCTTCTTCATACAACCTTCACAGCTCCATGGCGGATATATCCGTCACGGAGCGTGAAGGGGTTAATATTCTATGCCATATACTGGGAAGCTGGAAAAAAATTCTAAATACAGTGAAAATGATGGAAAAACCCATTTGCGACATTTTCTTGTGAGCTTGGATTTTATGTCTTTCACTGTGCGCCTCAAATGACATGTCTACTTCATTCTTTGGGTCAGTACGATAAACGAGATAACAAATTTGTATAGGTTTTATAATGTTTTCATAGATGCACAAAAATTAAAACCTGTACAAAAAAGTTCTTCATTTTGCCGTCTTCTGGCTCTAATAACTTTTTCATACTTTGGTGTACAGAGCTGTGGGTGGTGTAATTTTTTGCAACTTTTGATGATGTTTTCAATACTTCTATTTTTAGGACTGTGCTACCTTTTGATCGCTTTTTATTGAGTCTTTATATTTTTTAAAATGGCAAAAATCCATTGGACCCTATTTTCCGTTACTGGGTTAAATGCAGAGAAAAAAAAGTTATTATATTTTAATAGATCGGGCATTTTAGACACGGCGATACCTAATGTGTTTATGATTTTTACTGTTAATTTATATTTATATGCCTTCTAGGCAAAGGGGGGGGGGGGTGATTTGAATTTTTAGGTTTTTTCAGACCCCCTAGAGTACTTTAATCCTAGGTTGTCTGATTGATCCTACCATATACTGCCATACTACAGTATAGCAGTAAATGGGGATTTTGCATATCATCTATTACAATGTGCAAATCACACATTGTAATAGATACCCTAAAACATACCTCGGATCTTTGTGTGACCCATGGCTGTCATGGCAATGGATCGCCGCTCCCCGATGACGTCACGGGAGCAACGGTCGGAGCCAAGATGGCGGCGCCCTATGCCGCCAGGACGGTAATGTCACCGGCATCCACGATCGGTGCTAGCGACGGGCGTTTGCTTCATCCCGTGAGCCCGCTTCATACTCCCCCATAACCAACAACACATAAGGGTACGTCTTTTTGCACTATGGGGTTAATGGTGGGTAGTCACCTTTATTTGGCAGACTTACCAACCTGTAGCTCATAACCCACACACAGTAAACATGTTTCCCTGAAACATCTCTAGCCCTGTTAAGAAAAAAAAGCAGTTATAGACGGAGATTTATCAAGAACAGAACTGTTGTAGTTGTGCATGGCAACCAATAAGAGCTTAGATTTGGTTTTCATACAGATGTTTATAAAATAAAACTGATTTGTTTCCATGAGGGTTGTGGTGGAGTCAAATTATTTTTACATGTCTGTTCTATTCCTGATCTAAGGATTTAGGACAGGAGTGAGCATAATTTATTGGTCCAAAGGTCACACTGTTATACTGCTCAACTTTAACCCGGCGCAGAGGTGCAGGCGATTGTATTAAGATGGCTCACAGGCTGGGGTTTGCTGCATATTACAGCAGACATCCACTGCTAATACCTGCGGTCGGTGCTAGCACCAATCACGGGTATTAATCCTGCCAATGCCACCAGCGATATTTAAAAGACGGCCATTGGCATTTATAATCAGCCAGTGGCTCAATGTAATGAATACTGTGTAAGAATGCCATATATACTGCAATACAGTAGTATTGCAGTACAGTATATGGTTTGGAATACTTTGTAAAAATGCCATATAATGTAATACAGTAGTTTTGCAGTATATGGTAGGGTTAATGTACCCTAGAGGGTATAAAAAATTGTAAAAAGAAGTTTCCAAAAGGTGCAAAAACGAGTAGAAATGTAAAAAAACTAAAATTTCAAATCAACCCCCTTTCCCTAGAACTGATATAAAATGTAATGAACAGTAAAAATCACAAAAACATTTTACATAACATTAAGAAATGTAATAAAATGTGATCAAAATGTCCGTAAAAAAAATCCGTACACATTCATTTAATTTTTGAAAATGTATTTGAACACAACAAAGCTAAAATTTGGTATCACCGTGATGGTACCGAACCAAAGAATATTCAGAGATGTTATTTGGAGCAAACTGTGAAAGTCGTAAAAACTGAGCCCACAAGAAATTGATGCATTTGCATTTTATTTTTTTAATTGAAATTTTCCAATTTCACCACATTTGGGATTTTTTCTAGCTTCCCAGTACATGGCATGGAATAATAAATAATGTCACTTAGAAGCTAAATTTGTTTGCAGAAAATACACCCACAAGCGGTTAAGGGGCCGCATCGGAAACCAGTACCCTTGATGCACCAACAACCACAGTACAGCACAAAATGCCACCCCAGAATTATAAATACTACAATACAGCAATAAATACCACCCCAGAAACTAAATACTGCATTCAGAACAGACAATAATAGTGCAGATACCAGAGCAGATAATAATAATACTGGTGACCACATAGCAGGCTTAAACTACTAGAGACCCCCAAGCATAAAACTACTAATACTTAAGACCCCCAGAGCAGAAAAATACTGAAGACCCCCAGAAGAGCAAATACTGGAGACCCCATAGCAAACTAACAATACTGGAGACCCTATAGCAGATAATAATACTGGAAACCCAAAAGCAGATTATAATACTGGAGACCCCATGGTAGATTAACAATACTGGAGACTGCCAGAGCAGACTATAATACTAGAAACCCCATAGAAGAAAATACTGGCGACCCCCAGAGCATAAAACTAATAATACTAGAAGCCCCCAGTGCACAGAAATATTGGAGACCCCACAGAAGACAATATTGGAGACCCCTAGAGCATAAAACTAATAATATTAGAGACCCCAGAGTTCGCAAAAAATAATTGTGTCCTGTGCTGGTTGTATTCTGCAGCATCAGCAGCTGGAGCAGAACAGCGCCAGTAGAAGGAGAAGCCCCGGGAGCATTATTACAGTCCAGCTGACAAGTACTTATCACTCCTGGGTATTCGCCTTCGGGCACTCTGCTATGGGTGTTGACCTCAGTGCACACAACCAATATCAGAAGTCAGGACACAAAGCGACAGGAAAGTGAAAGCTTCTCAGCTGCACAAGGCCTCCATCAGTTCCATCAGTTAAGTTCCATCAGTTATGGAAGTGCTAATTGATGCCCCTTTTAGTTGAGATGAATGTGTGCTGCACTTTACAAACAAATAAGGTACTGGAATCAGAGTTGGAGTCGGGGGTTTGGCTTACCAACTCCACAGCCATAGCCATGGGTAACTAGAATAGTCCTGCTCTTAGACTTTCCAGATAAATGTCCTCATATCTCCCTATTTATTCTCATATTTACTCATGTTGCCAACAACACTTTTCAAATCACACACGTACACGCTTCACAGAGGCTTCCTCCCACTTCCAGACATGCATATGGAGTAGTGCAGTCTACTCCTCGACGTCACTGTTTATAGTCATTATACTATGTGCACATTGGTTGGTGCAGCTAAAAGGAAGCCAGGTCTAATAATTGTGTTTATTCACCCAAAGTCGCTGAAAGGTTTCTCATTTAATGCACTGAGCAGCTGATGAGTTCATTTGGTTCACGCAGTTGTATGCTGGGTACTTGTAGAGTCCATTTACTCCAATAACTCTTTATAAACATGTCATAGATATTCCTTTTTGATGACAGATGTGCAAAAAACTTTGATTACAGTTAAATAATAAAATAATTTTAAAGGGTTATATTTCAGGAATACATTGCATAATTCATATTCAAATGAGTCATTAAAATATAAGTTAATATGTACTTAGTTGTTATTTAAAATTTTGCTTCCCTTAGCAGAAAAATGTTTCTGAACATATAATGTAAAATTAAAATGTTACTAGCCCTTTAATCAGTGTGTCTTTGTACTGTGACTTGTGGCTTTGTCCCTGTGGAGGAGACACAGAAGAGAAGATGGCTTCTGGTCACATGTCAACATCACATGTCCTGTACCTGCCTGGGCAGGTCATGTGATCATCACTATGTTTGGCTGTGGTTGCCAGGGGCGTTGCTAGGGTGGTAAAAGATTCAGGGCACGGGCCCCAATGCATGTGTATTGCACTTTCAGTAATGCCCCCTCCTGTACATAACCCCCTCACATGTGGTTGTGCCAATAACAAGGTCACTTCTGGTATATACAGCTACAGAGAACAAAGGAGAAATCCCCATCACCACATCTTATGTTCCTCATTCTCCCTACATCTTGGTTCCCTGACGCATTCACACTTTTGTCTTGCATTTAAACAAAACCAGGTGCGTGTTACCCATCACTTGTGTATTACTGGAAAACATATGAGATCAATCCGAGGCCTGACCTAGTGACATGTGTGAACACGCTCCAAGAAATGTCCCCCACACAGCCCCCCCCCAGTAAGTAATGTGACCACACAGCCCCCCAGTAAGTAGTTTCCTCACACAGCCCCCCAGTAAATAATGTGCCCCACACAGCCCCCCAGTAAATAATGTGCCCCACACAGCCCCCCAGTAAGTAATGTCCTCACACAGCCCCCCAGTAAGTAATGTGCCCACACAGCCCCCCAGTAAGTAATGTACCCACACAGCCCCCCCAGTAAGTAATGTACCCACACAGCCCCCCAGTAAGTAATGTGCCCACACAGCCCCCAAGTAAGTAGTGTCCTCACACAGCCCCCCAGTAAATAATGTACCCACACAGCCCCTCAGTAAGTAATGTGCCCACACTGCCCCCAAGTAAGTAATGTACCCACACAGCCCCCAAGTAAGTAATGTGCCCACACAGCCCCCCAGTAAGTAATGTGCCCCACACACAGCCCCCCCCCCAGTAAGTAATGTGCTCACACAGCCCCCCAGTAAGTAATGTGCCCACACAGCCCCCCAGTAAGTATTGTGCTCACACAGCCCTCCAGTAAGTAATGTGCCCACACAGACCCCAAGTAAGTAATGTACCCACACAGCCCCCCAGTAAGTAATGTACCCACACAGCCCCCCAGTAAGTAATGTGCCCACACAGCCCCCCAGTAAGTAATGTGCCCACACAGACCCCAAGTAAGTAATGTACCCACACAGCCCCCCAGTAAGTAATGTGCCCACACAGCCCCCAAGTAAGTAGTGTCCTCACACAGCCCCCCAGTAAATAATGTACCCACACAGCCCCTCAGTAAGTAATGTACCCACACAGCCCCCCAGTAAGTAATGTGCCCACACAGCCCCCAAGTAAGTAGTGTCCTCACACAGCCCCCCAGTAAATAATGTACCCACACAGCCCCTCAGTAAGTAATGTGCCCACACTGCCCCCAAGTAAGTAATGTACCCACACAGCCCCCAAGTAAGTAATGTGCCCACACAGCCCCCCAGTAAGTAATGTGCCCCACACACAGCCCCCCCCCAGTAAGTAATGTGCTCACACAGCCCCCCAGTAAGTAATGTGCCCACACAGCCCCCCAGTAAGTATTGTGCTCACACAGCCCTCCAGTAAGTAATGTGCCCACACAGACCCCAAGTAAGTAATGTACCCACACAGCCCCCCAGTAAGTAATGTACCCACACAGCCCCCCAGTAAGTAATGTGCCCACACAGCCCCCCAGTAAGTAATGTGCCTCACACACAGCCCCCCAGTAAATAATGTGCCCCACACAGCCTCCCAATAAGTAATGTGCCCACACAGCCCCCAGTAAGTAATGTCCTCACACAGCCCCCCAGTAAGTAATGTACCCACACAGCCCCCCAGTAAGTAATGTGTCCACACAGCCCCCCAGTAAATAATGTGCCCACACAGCCCCCAAGTAAGTAATGTACCCACACAGACCCCCAGTAAGTAATGTACCCACACAGCCCCCCAGTAAGTAATGTGCCCACACAGCCCTCCAGTAAGTAATGTGCCTCACACACAGCCCCCCAGTAAATAATGTGCCCCACACAGCCCCCCAATAAGTAATGTGCCCACACAGCCCCCAGTAAGTAATGTCCTCACACAGCCCCCCAGTAAGTAATGTACCCACACAGCCCCCCAGTAAGTAATGTGTCCACACAGCCCCCCAGTAAGTAATGTGCCCACACAGCCCCCAAGTAAGTAATGTACCCACACAGACCCCCAGTAAGTAATATCCTCACACAGCCCCCCAGTAAGTAATGCACCCACACAGCCCCCAAGTAAGTAATTTCCTCACACAGCCCCCCAGTAAGTAATGTGCCTCACACACAGCCCCCCAGTAAGTAATGTGCCTCACACACAGCCCCCCAGTAAGTAATGTGCCCACACAGCCCCCAAGTAAGTAATGTACCTACACAGACCCCCAGTATGTAATGTGCCTCACACACAGCCCCCCAGTAAGTACTGTGCCCACACAGCCCCCCTGTAAGTAATGTGCCTCACACACAGCCCCCCAGTAAATAATGTGCCCCACACAGCCCCTCAATAAGTAATGTGCCCACACAGCCCCCCAGTAAGTAATGTCCTCACACAGCCCCCCAGTAAGTAATGGGCCCACACAGCCCCCCAGTAAGTAATGTACCCACAAAGCCCCCCAGTAAGTAATGTGCCCACACAGCCCCCCAGTAAGTAATGTGCCCACACAGCCCCCAAGTAAGTAATGTACCCACACAGACCCCCAGTAAGTAATATCCTCACACAGCCCACCAGTAAGTAATGTACCCACACAGCCCCCAAGTAAGTAATGTCCTCACACAGCCCCCCATTAAGTAATGTGCCTCACACACAGCCCCCCAGTAAGTAATGTGCCTCAAACACAGCCCCCCAGTAAGTAATGTGCCCACACAGCCCCCAAGTAAGTAATGTACCCACACAGACCCCCAGTAAGTAATGTGCCTCACACACAGCCCCCCAGTAATGTGCCCACACAGCCCCCCAGTAAGTAATGTGCCTCACACACAGCCCCCAGTAAGTAATGTGCCTCACACAGCCCCCCAGTAAGTAATGTGCCTCACACACAGCCCCCCAGTAAGTAATGTGCCCACACAGCCCCCAAGTAAGTAATGTACCCACACAGACCCCCAGTAAGTAATGTGCCTCACACACAGACCCCCAGTAAGTAATGTGCCCACACAGCCCCCCAGTAAGTAATGTGCCCCACACAGTCCCCCAGTAAGTAATGTGCCTCACACAGCCCCCCAGTAAGTAATGTGCCTCACACACAGCCCCCCAGTAAGTGATGTGCCCACACAGCCCCCAAGTAAGTAATGTACCCACACAGACACCCAGTAAGTAATGTGCCCACACAGCCCCCCAGTAAGTAATGTGCCCCACAATGTTCTCCCCCTTCCCTAGTCCCTATCATGTTTCTCACCTCACAGATGCAGCTCTCCCTCTTTCTGTGCGCTGCTTTCCCCTGCTTTCCCCCTGTGACATCATTACAGGTCCTTCAGCCTCTGGAACTCCTGGAGGCTAGGTCCTTGCAGGGGAAAGCAGCGCCTGCACTCGTTCTCATCACGATCTGTGTCCTCAGACACAGATCTTGATGAGAGAGGGAAGGAATCTCCCGGGCAGCGGGGCAGATGATCTGCTGACCCGAGGAGATTCGGGGCACTGGCCAAAAGATCAGGGGCACGAGCCCCGGATCTTTTGACCTAGCGACGCCCCTGGTGGTTGCGGTACATCCATTACGGCCAGTGTTGTGGTGAGAAATCATCTTAGTGAGGCAAGTTACACATCATTACTATGGTAACAGAGCAGGACAGTCTGTTAGATTATCACTGGGAGCAGAGCAAGAAGGAGATTCTGTTACTAATAATTGCGGATCATGGGATTTGTAGTTGTAAATGGTGGCCATCTTGGAAATAACTCCGCCTACTTAAGAAAGACCATAATATTTTGTGAATCAAAAAGCAAACTATTTAAGCTCCATTTGTGGTTAATGACATTGAGTTCTGTTTTATTAATTTATTTATAGCATTATGGGTTTTAAGTAGCGCATGGAGTAATACAGGAATTTAGAAAAAAGGGGTAATCTTGGCTGTATCCTTGTAAGGAACAATTCTTCAGAGTAAGTGTATCATTTCCAGTCTTCTGTAATCTTTTTAGCCCCCCTCCACAGGCTGACATAGTTATGAATTGTGCTAGAATTATGTAATTAAATTGGCAGCACAGGAGCCTGCAGTGAATTGATTTCTGGATTTCTGAGTATTTCAGGCTTTTTGTGCATATGAGTGTTATCGATGAAAACATTGACAAACCTTTTTAATGAGTACAATGTATAATCTGACTAGAAGCAAACCTCACCCACACAGCAGCTCATTTCCCACAAAAAGTCTGCTGTCAATTTTCCTCTGGACATTATCCTTATGTAAGGATATCTAATTCTTTTTCCTTATGTGGTGACACATAATTCAGTTTAAATTGAAGACAAGGGCTGCATTCTGTAAATGTAAATGAAATAAACAAATTAAAGGAAATTCTTCACTGGCCATTGTACTTCCCAGAACCCACTTGTGCGCTGCAGTCCTTCCTGGGTCCATATTTGCCAGATTATTTGCTTAGCTTTGCCTACCATAGGAAAAGGGTTGATAGAGCTCCCTCTCTAAAATTAATACAACAATGCTTAATATAATATTAATAATAATACATGCAATAATATTTATTATTATATACAGTTGGCATGGAAAGTATTCAGACCTCTTTACATTTCTTGCTCTTTGTTTTATTGCCGCCAATTGGTAAGACCAAAAAACTTTGTTTTGGTAAGTAATGTACAATCTGCACCCCACCATGAACCCGAAACAGAGCCAGACACAAAAAATGCCCTGAAAACTTGTACTAGTATAGGAACCAAAACCCTATCTAGCAAAAGGAAGGCAACTCAATTGTTTTGTAAACTTGGCCATATCTGTACCTTGCCACAATTCTGTCTCGGAGCTCCTTGGGCAGTACTTTAGACCTCATGATTGTCATGTGCTCTGACATGACTGTGAGCTGTGAGGTCTTATATAGATAAGCATGTGCCTTTTCTAATTAAGTGTAATTAAACACATCTGGACTACAATAAAGGGGTAGAACCCCCTCAAGGAGGATCAGAAGGAAATAGACAGAATATGAGTTACAGTAAATGGCCTGAATACTTATGTCCATGTGATATTTCAGTTTTTCTTGTTTAATAAATTAGCCAAAATATCTACATTTCAGTTTTTATTGATGAGCAAAAAATCTAATTGGCTGCAATGAAATAAAGTGTCTGAATACTTTCCATATTCCTGTATTATAAATTAATATTTTATTCTCTGCCCATTTTTATATCAAGCTACAGATATAATCAAGGCTGGATTAAGGGTTATTGGGCCTCTAATTGATTCCCGAGACCAGTGGTAAGGATTTATAGCATAGGATGCTTCATAGCACTCAGTAGTATCGGTGTCCATAGGAGTGGAGGTAGGAAGATGGAGGGGGCCCCCTCCTCCTGCTCACTGTAGGGGGCCCCGTGGCTTATGCCCCTTGGTTCCAACCCTATCACATATCTCTCCATTTTTTAATTAAACCAATGATTTTCTAGCAAGAAGAGTAAATAGCCTGGAATCATACAACCACTTAGTGTACCAAGCATAAACACATCAGGGAGGATTCATTGTGACTTGTCCAGGGCTAGGAAATGAAAACCTTTTCACCTTTTCCCACCTTTTAAAAAATGTGCTTGGCAGGGTATGACACAGGGCGTGACAGGGGCGGTCTGGCCCACCAAACTTACTATAACCTGTGCAGGCTTACATCTGAAATGTATGTCAGGCCGGACCTGGAGAAGAGTTGATTCTGGCACACTACTTGTGCCTCTTAGTAAATCTAGTGTGTTGTGCTGTAGTGTGGATTCCTAACCCTTTCAGGACCAAGGTCTTCTAATGCCTAAATGGCCATAGCAAAATTTTACCTTTTGGTAAACTTATCAAAAATTGGCAAAATTAGTAAAGTTTCTTACGAAATTTCCTTTTATAAGGAAAAACATTAGAGCAAGGCGTAATCCCCTCACTCTCTCAATGATACCATGCATCTATGCTTTCTAATATACAAAGTAGCTATAACGCTTGATCTATGTGGTTCATTTTACATTGAATAGTATTGGCACATTTTTACAGTAATGTTAAATTCAGTTCCTCAGACTACAAGAGACTTGGGCCAATAATTTGCCTCCACTACTATTACAATTGCCACATAACGTGCAAAAAAACCCTCAGCAATGCCCCTACTGTCTGCTCATTTTGAACAGATATATTACACTAAAATTCGAGTGGTTTGTATATATATACTGTATTATTTGACACTGCTTTAACTTAAATAATTTATTCATGACTTTGAATATAAACCTCATGCTCCACGAGTCCTTGATATAGGTTGAAAGTCATTTTTTCATCAAAACAAATAATTTTAGAGCAAGGAAAGATTCTGGCAGGTCTTGCTAGGAGATTCATCCTGTAGACTAGATGGCATTTACGGAATTGCTGGAAAATGGTAGACTAATTATCTGTTTAGGTAGAAGGTTACAAAAACAAAAGCTGTTTCTTGGTCTCTTCTACAGTCTGTGACTCATGGACATATGATGCTGTCATATTTGTCTCAGCATCCCCCTTCCCTGGAAGCGCATTAATCAATTCAAGCCTCCACAGAAACATCTTCACTCTCATCTTTTTACTTGAAATGATATTCTTTTATGTCTCTAGGTTTTAGAAATATTGTCATTTTACATAATCATTTTATTATTTATTATTTCCAGAAACAAAGCATAAGGGTGTTCATATCTGCTAGGATATTTAAAGCAATTTCTGGGACTTAAATATTTATTCCATATATCTAAATAGGGTTGATTTTGTGCATGGAGTTCTGAGGAAGTAACTGCTGAGCCTGAATATATAGTGCTTCTTATAGGCTTGTTATCTACAGAATGAATCAACCTTCCTAGTGGCATCATTTAATATATTATGAAATGTACCTAGAATTTGTTGTAATACGTTTAAAATCTTTGGAGGTCTTTGGAGGAAAAAAATCTCTTTGCTGCCAAATTCTGATACCTACAACTTTCTCAAGCAATTTGAACCCTAGGGAGTCTGATTGCTCAAACAATATACTGCAATACTACTGTATTGGAGTATACAGTAAAATATCTTGTTTCTTTATTACACCATATTTCTGTATAGTACTGCAGACACCAACCCTGTATGGATAGAGCTTTACCCATGAGCCCTCTCCATGTAGTGACAACATGAAAATGGTGTACATGCATGGCACTCATTATTTTAACTTTATAATATTGAAAGCATAGAAAACATTGAAAAACAAATAAAAATACATCAGCACTTTCTTCATTAAGTTTCTTTTCTTCCAACCTACTTCATCTTATATTATAATTCAATTTAGGAAACACATTAAGAAATCTCTGTGTCCCAGATGTTCATACTTGCTTTTCCCTCATTCTCTTGACTGTCCTGTGCCTGGCAATAGGGTCATCTGGCTGGAGCTAAAGCAGTTTTCCCACTTGTCCTGTCTTTAGGAGGAGAAAACTGCTGTTGTATTTTTATAATGGTATCTATGGTGCGTACCTAAAATGATATAGATCCTGTGAAGCTCCCCTGCTTCCTCAGGCTTCTAAAATTGACCCCTCGGATGCATCTTGGAACTGCTCCAGCTCTAAGTCATTACTAGCTACCTTGAAATTTCTGCAAATGCATGGTGTGCCAAACATTTCGATAACTTACGTGCCCTGCAAAGTATTGGTCATGGCATCAGCTGTGAGTGAGTTCGTCTCAGAGAAAACACCACACAGTAATAGCATTCACTTGCCGCCTATGCTGCACATAGTACACGCACATGTGTAATGCCCCTCTGGAGTGGTTTGGGAACAAGCCATCTGATGCCGAAATGACAGACGCATCATGCATGCGCAGAAATTTCGAAGCACCTAATAATTGATGTGTGGCTGGAGGGGCTGGAGTTAAGCTGCCTAAGCATCTTGGAGGAGCTTGAATGGTTCCCATAGCTCTTTGCCTCTTTGCCTGGATCAGGAAAAAAGCCAGGGGGAATAACATTCTTTTTTTTGCCAGAGCATAAATGCTTAGAAGACACACTAGAACCATGCAAAGAGGTCACATGTGACAGTTTACCTTTAACTCTGTTATTTCCAGATAGACAAATACTGGATACCAGTTTCTAGTAGAATAATAAAAAAAGCATTGGCTTGAAAAGCTAATTGTCTCGTGGCATGAGGACTTGTCTAGTAAAGAGGAAAGGGGAAGGATGGCATATCTGTTTATATCATGTATGACAACAGTATCATACATGTCACACACATGTACAGTAGACTTCCTAATAAGAAAGTCTATCTTTTTATTTAAAGAAACCAGTGTATCACAGGGGTCCCAAAATAAGAATAAGAATGGTCACCGGAAAAGTCACCAGTAAGTTCTTGTTTGGTCCACATATGCAAATAGGACCCCCTTAAATACTTTGCTGTGGAAGCCCTAAAATCCACAGGGGGATTGCAATCCCAATAGGACATAACATTAAGATGTATTTTTTATTGTTCCAACACAATACAAAATGTTTTTAACTCTACATGAGCTATAAAAGCTTTGATCACAGGCTGCACATGTTACATTTGTCCTCACAATCTCAGTACTGCCAACACTAATTGACTACAACGTGACTACAAAAGGCCAAACAGTCATAACAATTAATAAAATGAAGTGGTTCAAGCATCTATTTAATGCAAATACTTCTTTATTGCATAATATGAAAAATTATCAGGATAATAGTTCCTATTTATTGCAGAGAAGGATTGCTACCCTGCAATGTGTTTCAAACTGAAGGTTCTTTATCTAGCATGCTTAACAGACAATAGGAAAAACAATACAAACCCCAAATCCTTCCTTAATCAATTATGCAAAGTAAGAAGCAAAAGAAGTGTGAACATCACCCACAATAAATAGCAGCCGCCAACGTGCACTGTACAATAGATCATAAGAAATAGTCAAATATTCTTCATATATCAAGAAACATAACATTACATAAGTATCCAAGATGAATGTTATGACTATTGACTCATCATCAATGAACCATAATTATTCGTACAAATAGACAATTATTTTTCAGACTTGCTATACTCTGAGAGCCACCAGAAGCAACTGTACATCCCACATATCCTGTTGGAGAAGAGAGCGGGATTCAAAATTTGTATTACGGTATTTAAAAAAAAAACCCACTGCATTAAACCATAATGGACTTGCAGATTTGTATCCATTTAAGTCCATTTTACCCCAAGTCCTGCAATATTTTATTGACCAATTCCTTTAACAGGTGGTTCCAAACTCCCAGACGACCCCTAATTACAGACGGACCTCTGCCCACTGTGACTTCTGGTGAAGTTCTCTGGATGCATTACTCTAATCCCAGACTGCAAAGATCAGTTTTTATTGATGATCGTTGTTCCCATGACAGCACAAAATGTTGAAAATCCATTGTTACAATAACAAAATATACCTGTTCTGACTTACATACAAATTCAACTTAAGAAAAAATCTAAAGAACCTACCGTTTATATTCAAGTGTAAGCCAAGTTTTTCGGCATAAACTTGAGGCTATGAAAAAAAACTGTGTACTCACATTTCCGACACCCCCTGCAGGCCTTCTCTTCTTTCTTCAGCTCCGGCTCCGTCCTCGTGTCCCCGCACGCTGCGTCGCACACAGTATGACAGCAGCTGCTTTCCCACATCATAGTGTGGGCACCATCTTCGACAAACACTATGTCGTCAAGCGGGTAATGTCGTGGTACATGATATAGCACCACGTGGGGACTGAAAAGGACCTGTGGGGGGCATCGGAAAAGTAAGTACAGAGTTTTGTTTTTTTTTATGGGAAGAGGGCTGCTGGCTATATACAAGAGGGTAGGCACTGGCTATATACTGGGGGGCAGGCACTGGCTATATACTGGGGGTAGGCACTGGCTATATACTGGGGGGCAGGCACTGGCTATATACTGGGGGGCAGGCAATGGACATATACTGGGGGCAGGCACTGGCTATAAACGGGGGGCAGGCACTGGCTAAAAACTAATGGGGCAGGCACTGGATATATACAGGAGGCAGGCACTGGCTATATGCAAGGGGGCTGCTGGCTATATACTAGGGGGGTGATTGCTATATACTAGGGTGCAGGGGGCTGGCTATATAGTAGGGGGCTGCTGGTTATATACTGGGGACATGGGCTGCTGGCTATATACTAGGGGCAGGGATATACTGGCTATATACTAGGGGGCAGGGGTATACTGGCTATATACTGGGAGGCTGCTGGTTATATACTGTGGGGCTGTGACTAAGGCATTTCCCATCCTAGGCTTATACTCTAGTCAATAGGTTTTCCCAGTTTTTCATGTTAAAATTAGGAGCCTCGACTTATACTCGAGTATATACAGTATCTTGTACATAAAATGGGGAGTGCCTTTAAAATGAATTGTTTTCAAACAAGTGTTTTTACATCTAGGACTTTAATGTCGACTTCAATTCATGTCAAAACCATTTTTTATTGGGCTATGAAGCAGAGGGAATAATAGCCGTGAAGTGAAAGTTCAATGAAGAACAAAAGAGAACATGAAACTGAACTGATGACACACATCAAAAAGTCACAAACATCAAACTGCGCCCTGAAGTCACACTGCGGAAAATGTTCCCAGTATGAAAATGTCCTCTTTTTAGAAATTATAAGTATGATTTATACATGAGCTGATCACTGTGGTTACTGCTAAAAATCACTTTCAATAATGTAAATCATAAGTATTTATTTTATATGTATGGCATCCACCGATATTTTATAGGAATTTTACCATCAAAATCAAGCAAAATAAAGCAGGGACTCTTAGATCAAGGAACAGTGTTTGTCTGATTATTTTTGTTATTCATGGCCTACTTCCTTCTAAAATCAACATTTATAATTATGCTATTGAGCCAGCAGGTCTCTAGGGAACATTATCAGAGCCCCTCTGTGCTGTAGCTTCACAGGATGTTATAACGTGCAAGGAGCATTTCCCCCCTCCCACTGTGTTCTGAAACTTCCTCTGCAGCCATGAGATTACAGCAGACACAGTGAGGGGCGACGTGCAGTGGGGGTGAGACAATAAGTTGGTAATTCCCCCCCCCAGAACGTATATATATGAGACAGAAGATACTGTCATGTCGTCTGTTTAAAGGAGCAACACTCCCAGTGTGCACCACCGTAAATTAATTCAGGTTATATAGGGGAAGGGGAAGAAAGGAAAAGTGTGGGGTGTTAAAATTTTGTAAACTTTATTATAACTTGTTAAAAATCACTGTTATAATGTGTTCATAGACATATCCTTTTACAGGAAAAAGCGCTGTGTGCGTTTAAAATCAACCCAGAGGCCTTCTAGCTCATTAGCATAATTTTAAAAAGGCAATGGATAGAAAATATATGAGATTACATTTAAATTATTTTAAAAACTATGTAGTCTCTAGAGGCTTAAGAATCACGTTAATACCAGCTGCAAGGTGTCGTAACGGAAAGTCACAAATAGTTCTTTACAGTTAATGCCATTACTATTGGAGGGAGAGAAATTATTTTTGGAAGGCCTTGAACTGTCTGAACATACAGCACTTACCAAAAAATTGAATTAGAACCTGAATTCAAAAGTTAGGAGGCATAGCTACAAAACACAATTGAAAGGTATCAATACCATCTCAAAGAAAGGAAACAATCAATTCCTACATGATTTCAAAGACGTTCGGGATAATAAAGCATACCTTTTTATACAGATTAGGGGAAAAGTAGAGACTGATATTTCTTCCTCAGAGACAGAAAATCAAGATTAGGACGCATACTGAAAGCACCATCTTTTTTGTGGTGCATCTTCAACATACAGCGTGCGACACAATTTGAATGTTCTTGGTCCGAATCAGTCAGACCGTCCGACGACACGCCCCCTAATTTGTGTCACATGGAGGCCAGTGCAGCTGCGCCACAAAAGGGTCATATGCGCCACAATCGCAGCGCACAATTCTTAAATACCTGTGCAAGCCGTTTTAGCCATGAAGAACATAAACAGTCCGACTAAAGTGCACAGCGCGACCCTTAGTAAATTAGCCCCACTAAATCCAGGGGGTAGAGGCTGGGGCCTACAAAGAGAATGAGCCAGTTCACCCGCTGATTTTTTAGAACAACCTTATCAGTTGAGGGCCAAGAACAAACCTTCCCCCACCCATCAACCCAGACAAGCAGGTCCCAAATAATCAATCTGTCCTCACACGTTTGGTCTCCATCAGATGTTTCACTTCTCAAAAAATCTTTCTTTTGTACTAGCTACTAACTTTGATTCTTCTGAACTTAAAAAAGACCTCCATTTGTTTGTGATAAATCTAAAGTTGAAAAGAAAATTTGTTAAAAATCATTTTAAAAAGTGTGTCAGGATTTGGGTATAACTGATGACCTATTGATGGATGTAAAACTTTTGTTTAGTTTAGAGGATGCAGATGCTCGTGCTGAAGGGAAGGGCCCATTTACGGACTTAAGAGTAAGAAGGTCTTAAGTTCACATTTGAGGTACATGAACAAAACTTTTGCCTTTCTCTATGTTTTGATCTCTAAAGAATCTGAAGGAACTGTTTACATCAAGGCCTTTACAAAGACAAGAGCCACCAACTCTTTGGTTAGATGGGATAGCTGTCACCCTATACCGCTAAAAAAGGGGATACACTTTGCCAATATTTAAGATTACACAGAAATTTTTTCGACATGGACCCTTTTTTGCATCAAGGTATTGACCTCCAAAATAGGTTCAGATCAAAGGGTTACGCAGATGTTGCATTTCATAACACCTGTAGACAGGAAAGAAACCAATTATTAGAAGAACCAATTATTAAAAAAGAACTACAGCAAGCTAAGGTAGCCATCACATTCATCACCACTTTCAATAATGGTTCAAAGGCAGTAAAGACATTGGGGGTTATTTATTATTAGTTTTCCTGGGCTTTTTTGCCATAAAAAAGTCTCAAAGTAGTCACATTGAGGTTTTTTGAGACTTTTTACTGCTAAAAAGTCTCAAATGACAATATACACCTCTTCATTAATCTGGCCTAAACATAGCACTACTGCTAGCTAGTGCAACACCGAGCCAGATCCATGACCTGAGACTTTTACAAAAAGTCTCATGAAAATTCTCTTAGTCACTCCGGTCCCCTGCTAGCCTATGTCCAGAGACTTTTTAAAAAAATAATCCCAGACAGGAAATAGAACATAAGAACATTTATTAAAGGGCCAAAGCCAATTTAATTAATCTGATTGGCAGCGGAGCTCCAAAAATAGACATATGTCCCAAGAAGCTGCCTAATGATATATTACCCCCATTGTATCTCCAAACACTGAGATACAATTCTTATGGACCCAGGTGGAAAGGGTGTCCTAAGTGAAATACCCTCTATTACCTATAGGAAGCGGAGATCTCTTAGAGAGAGGCTGGTGCACAGCCACTACACTCCATACAAAAAGGGATCATGGCTTTCAAATAGCCTGCCCAAAGGGACTTTCAGATGCAGTGGTTGTATAACATGTTCATATACTGTATTTGCTCACTAAGAAATTCACAGCAAATGTGACTAATGAAACCTTCTCGGTAAACACATTCATCAACTGTAAATCCGAGGGGGTGATCTACAGAGCCATATTCAAGTGTGGCCTGGTATATATTGGGAAGACCATCAGAGAATTCAGGCGTCGAGTGGGAGAACATTTGGATAATATAACAATAGAGATACACCACTTGTTGCCCAGCATGTGTTACAGTGAAATGGAGACTCAGCTAAGGCTATTAAATTTCATGGCATCACCAGAATACCCGGGAGGGGGAAACTTGCATCGTTCCCTACTAAAAAGCGAGGCCATGTCAATACATACAGTCTAAATACAGTTGCACCATCTGGCCTCATTAAAACAAGTTATACCTGTTTTATGAGGCTTTGATTAATTTTTATTGCCTCCCCCTATAAAGTTGGAGGCATGGTTACTCCGCTTGTTTAACCACATATGGTAGTGATCATAGGGGTCGAGCATGTTATGTCAATATCTGTTAAACATACTAAACGGGAGAATTGTTGTTTGTCATCTAGCTTGTTAAAATGCTACATTCTGTACCCCTTATTGCAGTCTTCAACTATATGAAAAAATATTGTTTCTAAAGTTAATGTTCAGGAATAGTGCAGGTGGATTGCTATTGTGCCCCTACCATAGGCATTCAGAGAACAAGGAATTACAATCCTATCTGGAAGCATTCCTATTGCTACAACGACAAGGTGATATAGTCAGAGGATCTCCTGCCCACACCCCTCTCATGTGACTGATAATGAGGAGACTTGTGGATGGGGCCTGTGAATCGGTGCGCGCCCACACCGCAGAAGCTGTTTTAAATAGGCGCAGGTGCGATGGTCTTATGCACATGCCGATCGTCAGCCTGGATCTGTATCACTCTGGGCTGCAGGTTCCACTTAGCCCCTGCAGAAGTACATTCACCCAGAGTCTACCCCTAGTGAGAGTCAGGACAGACTGGAGGTCCCAGGCTTAGGCAGTATAGCAGTTCTTCCCCAGATCAAACTGCAAAACGCAGTGGAAACACGGTTGGATAGCATTACTTATGAGACAGGGACAATGTGTGACACAGTAAGCTGTGGACCACCCTTGTAAGGGCGGGAGCAACAGGGCGTCATATATGAAATCCTCAAGTGAATGAGGGTATGTCAGGGAAACGTTATCGTGAAATGTGGCAAACACCTGGATATTTGAATCCCTGATCTCCAGACCATCGCAATTTTGGTTAGACCGCTGTATTTGTTGAATTTCTACTCAACTGCAATACACATCACACATTTGACTTTAACCGTTTATTATCTGTTGGTGTGTATTTTATTTGTATGCTATGAGGATATAGCTTGTGGAGTAATTGTCATCTGATACATAGTTCTCCCGTATCCCTTACTCATATATACTGATTACTGACTTATATAAAGCGTCAAGCAATGAATTGCATAGTTGTTGCTGGGACTTTATGCCTTGTTATTGATAGGTGTTCCGTTTTAGATTATTACATACAATACAATTTCTGTACATTAGCATGTTTTGTGTATAGGAACTGAGAGGTCAATGCATTCCTAATGGGGTGCCAATAGCTATATGCCAACTATCAAGAACGGTTTAAAAATCAAGATAGGAAACTGATTTTCCAATAACATATTCATATTAAGACAACCTTAACAAAAAGTTGAATATTTTGGTAAACCATTTTAGTTTCAGTTAGATCTGAAATGAAGTTTACCCACATAAAGTCATCTGAAAAACATCATGTGGTTTTTCCATGATTTACTAGTTTTACATTGTGAAATGTTACATTGGGAAAACTATCATAATGTATAAAGGTTTTTAGGGGTGTGAAAAGATGTTGAAGACAGCACAACATTCATCAATACAATACAATACAATACAATACAATACAATACAATACATTCATATTTTCTAAACTGACACAGAGCTTTAAGCAAAACAATGAACTATTTGTGAGGAAAAAAACTGTATTGTGAAACTTTGTGTTAGAAATAATAAAATCTGAAGTGTCAATATCGCTGCAACATATTTGTCCAGTTTATGCCAGGTCAGTGACGTTGAGTATGTAGAATCTAACAGTAGAACAGTAAATAAACTGTCTTCACAGGTTTCAGAAAAAAATGTCCTACCTTAACCTTTCTTCTTCTTTCTTCCTGAGGCTGAAATCTCGCTGGACAACCTGAAGGACATGTTCCGCTTCTTCTTCAGTCAGACCAGAAAGATCTAGTTTCCTGCCCATGCTTTTCTTAATCCTGAAAGCAATTAAAGCAATTTGTGCATCACATAGAATCTGCAATTGTCTCCTTACCTGGAGGAGCACAGAACGTTTCTGCTAATCTTAGAGATCATACATATTTTATATTAGGTAAATGTACACTCCATTAGTATCTACAAAAAATATAGCTGAAATGCTAGTGACTATTTATTTCTGCTACACAAGAAAATAATATGGATCTGTTTAATACAGGCGGTCCCCTACTTAAGGACACCCGACTTACAGACAACCCATAGTTACAGACAGACCCCTCTGACCTCTGATGAAGCTTTCTGAATGATTTACTATAGTCCCAGATTGCAATGATCAGCTGTAAGGTGTCTGTAATGAAGCTTTATTCATAATCCTTGGTCCCATTACAGCAAAAAATGTTTAAACTCCAATTGTCACTGGGGCCAATTTTTTTTTTGTCTGGATCTCCAATTAGAAAATATACAGTTTCGCGTTACATACAAATTCAACTTAAGAACAAACCTCCGGACCCTATCTTGTATGTAACCCGGGGACTGCCTGTATATGATTATATGTTTCAGCAACGAATAAGTACATACAAAACTCCACTTCTTTTATTGTGACTCTTTATCCCAATAAAAAAAAACTCCCACCATTGAGTAAAACATTAAAACTTTAGGTAAGCAATGTCCCATTAAAGAAACACTTAACCTTTTATTAATAGTGCTTGGTTGGTTATAGATGGTCATGTGAGAATCCAATTGTACCAATGTCACATATAGCTGTGAGTTCTCTAAGGCTTTATTCTTATGTTCCCATTGAACTGCGTTGTAAAACACAATTCATTCAGACCCGGGAGTGGATTGTCCCAATATGGGTTTAAACTGAACAAGCACCATTACCCACATTTACTAAAAACAGTGCAAACTCGATGTATCCAGCGTGACAAAGGGAGGCGTGGCCGCAGGGGCGCCGGCGCATGATATCTCCCCCATGGTACGTTGCAGTTAAAACTGCATTGAAGTCAGTGAAGTTCCATTTTTATTTAGTTCGTGTCTTTCATTTATTAAAATAACAAACTGCACCTAAAATCACATTACATGCAATATGTGAACACACTCTTAGTTGAAGAGCATATGTTCAATCAGAACGTGTGAACGCAGCCTTCATTCTCACTATGATGCAATGGGATTAGTGATCATGGTTGGTCCCAGCACGACTATCTCCAATCTTTTTAATGCTAAATGTGATACTGGTCAGGAATTTTCTTTTCATAAATGAGTCTACAGAGATATAAAATAGCTCCCACATAGATGTATAAGGCTTCTATTGTACTTCCACATGCCTGATAAGAATTGATAAGAAGTCTTTTCGGTTGGAATTGTGTATGAATCTGATGGAAATGGAGCCATGCTCCATCTGATCCACATTGCTTCTATAAAAGAATCTGTCTTTAAACATAGTTCATTTGAGTACATACAACACCAGCTGTAAAGCTTTTATGCACTTTAATACATGCTATGTTGTTTTGTGAGCATAAGCCCTATATGAAAGAACAGAAACTGTTAAAGGAAAAGCAGGACTGTGAAAACAGATATAATTCCAGAATTGTAGCTGGACTTCAAACATTGGGGTAGGTCCTAACAATTCATTGTCTTTAGCTTTCTCCCCTGAACTACCCCCATAGCCCCTGCCCTCTAGAAGAATGCTACAGCTTTTAGTCAGGTAAAAGGCCATAAGGACCATTTTATTTAGACTTCTGTTGCCATCTTTACTATAGATAAAAATGATCCTGCAAAATAAATCTTTATACCAAGAGGCAGCTATAATTGTTATGACTGTTTACAGACCTTTGTATTGACATTTTATGCCAATCACTAATATAGTATTTTGTCATGAAAGCATTGACCAACATCCATCTACAACAAGGCATCTGATAAACGAGAGCATCCTTTTTTCTAGCATTGATTTTCAATGATCATCCATGCTTCGCACAAATCAATAGATAAATGGGTTGACATACAGTGTTCTATATCATTATGTCAAGAGTCGGAGAACTAATAAATATAATAAATCAGTTCCTTGAAAACTGAGTCTGAGGTACTGAGAAAAATAAAGATTCTGTAACAAACTGCACTTATCTTGATCAATGACAGCAATAAATATTTTATTAATCAAATAAACTCATAACTGATATTTTTCTATCTTTACTGTATGTATCAAATCATTAACAAGTGATTTCTTCAGTTTCTCTTTGCTTTGAAAAAAACATATTTCATGATATTTTATATGTTAAAAGACTTTAAAAGATGGACTTTTGTTTTTTAAGAAAAGTGAAGCTCAAAGAATATACCTACAGCAATCGATAATTGTTGATGTAAATGTAATGTCTTCCATGTGTATCAGACAAAGGGGCAGTTTTAATATCTGTCATTTTGATCCTCTGTTTGTCCCAAGCAATCACTACTCTTGTGTGAAACTAGTGTTATGGAACACATAACGCTTGTATGCTATAAGTTTGATGTTTGTATTGCATCAGTATAATAGATACATAGATGGTGCGGCCATAACAGCCCCTGCATTTTAGTCCCCACCCCACCCCCTCCCCACCTTCAAAAATCTATAACTTTTTTATTTTTTAGTGTACAGAGCTATATGTAGGGTTGGTTACTGCATCACAAACTATGCTACCTAGTAATAGTATTTTATATTCCATGCCGTGTATTGGAAAGTGGGAAGAAAATTTCAAATGCATTAAATATTCATGTTCTTCTAGGCTGCGTTTTTACAGCTTTGTTTTTGATACTAAATTTATTTAGGTTTTAATAGATTTTTAAAAAAGTAAAGGTTTTTGTACAAAAAAGTCTTCATTTTACCATATAAGAATATTAATAGCTTTTCCATATTTTGGTGTAATGACCTGTGCAGACCTTAGGCTAGGCCAACGTCAAACTAGCCTAAGGCTCTTAGTGACCGACAGAGAAACCTGTATGGGTGTTCACTAAGGGGTTAATACTGGTTCAGCATTTGACCAAAAACACCCCTTACTTCTATGAAACAGAAAAACAAAAAAAAAAACAAGTGACAAATACAGACACTAATATTAAAGACCCAAAGCCTAACTTTGTCTTCCTGTAAGTAATGTTTTTTGTCTTGTTGTCTGTCAGGTACAGTGTTTCCATGGAAATCATGTGCATCCAAATCAGCAGAGGATTGATGTCCTCACCTACAGCACATAACAGGCAGCATGTGGACATCATACTACTTAGTCCCTATGAGAACAACACCTCAACTGAAAATAAGCAGAAAGATGCTTCAGACCTCTTATGTTAAGAAAAAAAGAAATATAAACCTTTGTCATTTGCAATTTTAACCTTCCCTAGAGAGTCTTTTTAAAAGGGAACCTATCGACTCTTTCATATTGTAAAAAACACAGACATTTTGAATTACTTCCTTTCAATAAATGCTTAATAACAAGTTGATGTAGAGGTCCCTTCAAAGATGCAAATCAAGTGGAAACAGTTGAGGAGAACCTAAAGGAGATGTAACCACCAGATAGTTCTTCCCATGCCATTAAGTTTTAGAGTGAAGCAATAGAACATGTTAGAATGTTATGCTACTGAGGTTACCTTGGTTTAAATACTAGCCCCTTGAGGGAGCTCCTGCTCAGCATTTGTTAGTGTATCCCCATACATCGACAAATACCCATGACTCAGAGAAGCTGCCATTTTTTTTGATGATCGCCAATGCCCATTGGGGAGAAATGATCCTCAAGAAAATGGCAACAAGCACTCAAGGCCCGCATTTTAATGCCACTGGTGGCATTGCTGGTGGCATTTACAGGGTAACGCCAATGAACGGAGGGGTTACCAGTGGGGTGAGTGTTCAGACCAATCACAGGTGTTACTAGTGGGATTCAGTACCCGATGTGTCCACTTGTTAATGTGTCCACTTGTCACTAAGACTTTTGAAAAGGTTGCAGCCAATACAGAATTTAAAATGTTTTCAGAAATATTACGAACTTAGCAACATATTAATCCTAATGACAACACAAACTATTTAGTTAAAAAATGTATACCTCAATGAAGAAAGGTATATCAAAGATCATAAAGTGACTGCTACATTATAGCAATTGTAATGCAGTATTTAATATAATAAACTAATGTACATGTATTAAATAGACCAAGATCCTGACATTATTACTTTGCTTCAATGTATCTCAATGAGACCTTGAGGATTGACAGCAGTGCTACATAATATAATAAGTCCAATAAACCGTGCCAATGTTTCCCTGCTGTTTTCTGTACACTCTGTATTTACTCTGTTATAAGACTCTTTTACCTTTACAAATGGGAAAATTGCTACACAATCTGTTAATTTATTGTTCTAGACTAAGAGGCAATATAGATTCCAAAAGAGGCTATGGATGAATACTCAATACACATACAAGAACATATGTAAACCATCAATGGAAAAATGATGGTAAAATGTATAAATAGATATGTCATACATACTTTGATCAATTCACCTGTACTACCTAAAAAACTACAGGGGTGATAAAAACAAAACTACCAAGAGTATTTTTATAAAAAAATGCAATAAATGAAATAAGCCTGAGGTCTCATAGCAAGCAGGAAACCAGTAAATGATGTACATTAAGTGATTATCCAGAGCTAATTCCTGCGTTTCTAAACAACCAATTTTCTAAATTATTGTCAAGAGACTAGAAAACAAGCAGGATTCACATCTGGGTCTTCATGATAGAGGAAAATATAAACAAGGGTTAAAAGGACAACAAATGTATAGCTACCAAGATGTGAATTTTCTTAAAAACTACTTTGGTCTTTAAAGAAAATCTACCATCAAAATCCATCATGATTAACCAGAAGCACTTACTTATAAATCCAGACCGTGTGACTGTGATAATCTTATATTTGTTATCCATAGCCTCCTTTCTCCTCAAATAAAGTTATACATTATGCTAAAGTGGGCTCTGGAAGATGTTTCCAGAGCCCCACAGTGATCTCTTTTAACTCGTTGTTACAATGAGCAAAGCAGGTCCCCCCCTTCCCCCTTACTTTCTGTTGTTGCTAGATTACACAGGCACCGAAAACGCAAAAAAAACGCAAATTACTCCAAGGAAAAATGGAACAAAAACGCAGCCAAAACGTCAGTTTTTCACGCATTGCACCCTGACGTGAAACGCAACGCTAGTGTGCAAGAGGCCTTACAGGTACAGTAGTAATGATAAACAGAGTTTAAGTTTAGAGGAGATAATAAACTTCCAGTAAAATACTAGTAGAAGGGCAACTGTCGATCTTCTTTCCCACTAGGATGTTCTTAATATACAGGTATTACCACATGTAAGGCTGGCTAGTATCCACAAAAAGAATGATGACTTATTTATGTAATTAACTGTTTTTGGAGAACATCATTGCATTGATTCATTGGATCAGTCTGCAAATTAATTGAAAACCAGCTGAAATATCATGCCCAAAGAGTTGTAGTCAACAATAACCAGTTAGAAGAAGTGTTCTTTTAAAGTTTGCTGCATGGCCCACTGTTGTTTAGTCTGTTAAAGGGGTTGTTCTGGATTTAAAAAAATAGCTATATATGGCTTGGGGGGCGCTATTAAAACACTAAACATGTTATACTTAACTCCTCTGGCGCTCCTGATCACTTCTAGTGGTGTATATTATTGACAGGCCTTGGTTTGGTTACAGGGTCAGGCAGTACCGTCCTGCTGCATGTCTCCTACACACTGAAATGAATGCTGAAGCAGGCGGGCAGCTGTGGTCAGCAAAGCACTGCCGGTCTTCATAAACTAACAGACGCCCTGCAGAGATGTATGCTCTGTGAGTGAACATGAGCTCCAGAGGAGGCGAGTATAATAATATTAATTATAATAATTCCTTTATTTATATAGTGCTCACAGAGTATGCAGCGCTACACAGAGCTTGCCAAATCTCTTTGCAGATGTTGTCCTGGATGGGAGTTTAAATCAGGACCCCAGCGCTGCAAGGCTGTAGTGCTAACCACTGAGCCACTGTGCTGCCCATATAAGATGTTTTAATAGCCCTCCCAAAACTATATGTAGTATTTTGTCCTGGAAAACCCTTTTATAATATAGAAGATGGGATCAACAGCACAGTGTCTATATTTTCAGATGACCAAACGGCATAATATAGTGCAGTTTATACCACCCCATATATGATCTACATGTGGGTTTGTAGAAGGTAGTTCCAGCAGCAAAAATCTGATGGTACTTGACCCTAGTATAAGATTCCAAGGGAACAATGCAAGAAGATTGTGTTTGGCTATGTATCATGTTTGCTTCAGGTCATAGTAGCAAAAAAGGTGTTCCACCAAGGACTGAATGTTTGCTATGATGAAATAAATCTGAAAATGCAGTAGTTATGGAAATAACACTTTTTATATTCACTGTGTAGAGCTAGTTAAATTTGTTTGTTTTACAGCTGAATTTTTCTAATAACCCTCATTTGAAATGACGGTTGAATAATTTTATTTGCAACTGTAGATATGAATGAAAAATACATTTTCCTTTACCAAAAATGATTTTTTCTTAAATTAATGCAATGTGACTTCTCCTAAAGACTTCTAATTCACTTACAGTAAGATAACACATTTTGGCTCCTTCAAAAACATTGTATTTAAGCTTCACAATCATGAAGATCGCTAAAATTTCTGCTGTCAAAGATGTGATGTGTAGTGAAGCAAACTGTAGCACCCTGAGGCTCAGAATGGCTGGCAGCATACTGACCATACTGTAATAGACATCAGCGAATTTACCCCATGAATCCCCTTTTACCAGACAAGTTTTATATAAGATAAAAAGTTTAGGATCATGAAGAAATATTCTTTTTTTATAATAAAATAACATTACAGCATTGTGAATACAAATCAAATCATCGTGTGAACATATGTAATAATTAGAGATGAGCGAGCACTAAAATGCTCGGGTACTCGTTATTCGAGACGAACTTTTCCCGATGCTCGAGTGCTCGTTTCGAGTAACGAGCCCCATTGAAGTCAATGGGAGACTCGAGCATTTTTCAAGGGGACCAAGGCTCTGCACAGGGAAGCTTGGCCAAACACCTGGGAACCTCAGAAAAGGATGGAAACACCACGGAAATGGACAGGAAACAGCAGGGGCAGCATGCATGGATGCCTCTCAGGCTGCTTAATCGCACCATTATGCCAAAATTATGGGCAACAGCATGGCCATGACAGAGTGACCGAATGAGGCTAGATAGCATCTAAAACATCCAATAATTGACCCTGACACTATAGGGGACGGCATGCAGAGGCAGCGGCAGCAGCGGCAGGCTAGAGAGTGGCATGGCAACATACCCTAAATGGACTCAGGCTTCAAACCAATGGGTGGCAGAGAGGAACCAAAGGAGGTGAGCAAGAAGCGCTCAAATAATATCGGTACATGATAAAAGTTTGCCAGTATATTTTGTGGATTACACAGCAGGGTGGCGACAAAGTTAACATGGAAGCCATGAAAACAATCCAAAATTCTGCCTGACACAGCTCGTTTGATAAGGGGACCATGTATGGAGGCAGTGAACTAGTAGTAGATTAAAGGTGCTGCAGTTAAAACTATGTTAGTTGGATCTTGGCATGGAGCTGGCGCTCCGCTGCCAGGCGAGCTTTTGCCAATCCAAGCCCCTGTCTCTAGGCTACTCCCCAAACAGCACTTCTAAGAACCTTTTGTATAAGATCAAGTGTAGTAGCGTTCTTATAAGTTTGGGATATGGCGGGTGAGGGGAATGTAAACATCTGCGCAAGAAGCGCTGAAATAATATCCGTAAATGAAAAAAGTTTTCCAGTATATTTTGTGGCTTACACAGCACGGTGGCGACAAAGTTAACAAGTTTGATGCGGAATGCCCTGTAATAGCTCTTGGGCGGTGTGCCTTTTATCACCTAGGCTCAGCAGTTTGAGCACCGCCTGCTGTCGCTTAGCGACGGCACTGCTGCTGTGCCTAGAGCTACCGACTGATGGCGCCATGCCCACGGATGGTAATTCGGAGGAGGAGGAGGAGGTGGAGGAGGGGTGGGAGGAGGAGGAGGCATAGTAGGCCTGAAACACCTGGACCGAGGTAGGCCCCGCAATCCTCTGCGTCGGCAGTATATGACCAGCCCCAGGGTCAGACTCGGTCCCAGCCTGCACCAAGTTAAGTGTAGTAGCGTTCTTATAAGTTTGGAATATGGCGGGTGAGGGGAATGTAAACAGATGCGCAAGAAGCGCTGAAATAATATCCGTAAATGGTAAAAGTTTGCCAGTATATTTTGAGGATTACACAGCAGGGTGGTGACAAAGTTAACAAGTTTGTTGTGGAAGCCATGAAAACAACCCAAAATTCTGCCTGACACAGCACGTTTGATAAGGCGGCCATGTATGGAGGCAGTGAACTAGTAGTAGATTAAAGGTGCTGCAGTTAAAACTATGTTAGTTGGTTCTTGGCATGGAGCTGGCGCTCCGCTGCCAGGCGAGCTTTCGCCAATCCAAGCCCCTGTCTCTAGGCTACTCCCCAAACAGCACTTCTAAGAACCTTTTGTATAAGATCAAGTGTAGTAGCGTTCTTATAAGTTTAGGATATGGCGGGTGAGGGGAATGTAAACAGATGCGCAAGAAGCGCTGAAATAATATCCGTAAATGGTAAAAGTTTGCCAGTGTATTTTGTGGATAACACAGCAGGGTGGCGACAAAGTTAACAACTTTGATGTGGAATCCATGAAAACAACCCAAATTTCGGCCTGACACACCTCGTTTGATAAAGGGACGATGTATGGAGGCAGCTATATGGACGACTTTTGGAGGTAGCAATGGAGACAACGTGTGGAGGCTGCTATAGAGACAATTCAATTTGGATAGTGCCTGTATGTGGCAGTCCAAAAAAGTTTTCAAACCAGAGGAGCAGGTAGGTGGCCCTCCAGAAAAATGGAATAGATTGAGTGCCTGTATGTGGCAGTCCAAAAAAGTTTTCAAACCAGAGGAGCAGGTAGGTGGCCCTCCATAAAAATGGAATAGATTGAGTGCCTGTATGTGGCAGTCCAAAAAAGTTTTCAAACCAGAGGAGCAGGTAGGTGGCCCTCCATAAACATGGAATAGATTGAGTGCCTGTATGTGGCAGTCCAAAAAAGTTTTCAAACCAGAGGAGCAGGTAGGTGGCCCTCCATAAAAATGGAATAGATTGAGTGCCTGTATGTGGCAGTCCAAAAAAGTTTTCAAACCAGAGGAGCAGGTAGGTGGCCCTCCATAAAAATGGAATAGATTGAGTGCCTGTATGTGGCAGTCCAAAAAAGTTTTCAAACCAGAGGAGCAGGTAGGTGGCCCTCCAGAAAAATGGAATAGATTGAGTGCCTGTATGTGGCAGTCCAAAAAAGTTTTCAAACCAGAGGAGCAGGTAGGTGGCCCTCCATAAAAATGGAATAGATTGAGTGCCTGTATGTGGCAGTCCAAAAAAGTTTTCAAACCAGAGGAGCAGGTAGGTGGCCCTCCAGAAAAATTGAATAGATTGAGTGCCTGTATGTGGCACTCCCAAAAATTGTTTAAAACAGAGGACCGGGTCGGTGGCCCTCCATAAAAATTAAATGCATAAAGTACTATAGCTAGAGCCAGTGGGCCCTGTAAAAAAATAGCCAGTTTCCTCTGCTTTACTGTACAAAGAGGAGGAGAAGGAGGAAAATGAGGAGGAGGAGGAGTGGATAAATTATTCAGGTTGAGCTTCCTTCACCTGGTGGAGATTGGAAATTAGGAGAAATCCAGGCTTTATTCATCTTGATAAGCGTCAGCCTGTCAGCGCTGTCAGTCGACAGGCGTGTACGCTTATCGGTGATGATGCCACCAGCTGCACTGAAAACCCGCTCGGACAAGACGCTAGCGGCAGGGCAGGCAAGAACCTCCAAGGCGTACAGCGCCAGTTCGTGCCACATGTCCAGCTTTGAAACCCAGTAGTTGTAGGGAGCTGTGTGATCATTTAGGACGATGGTATGGTCAGCTACGTACTCCCTCACCATCTTTCTGTAAAGATCAGCCCTGCTCTGCCGAGACTGGGGACAGGTGACAGTGTCTTGCTGGGGTGACATAAAGCTGGCAAAAGCCTTGTAAAGCGTACCCTTGCCAGTGCTGGACAAGCTGCCTGCTCGCCTACTCTCCCTCGCTAATTGTCCCGCAGAACTACGCACTCTGCCGCTAGTGCTGTCAGAAGGGAAATACTGTTTCAGCTTGTGCACCAGGGCCTGCTGGTATTCATGCATTCTCACACTCCTTTCCTCTCCAGGGATGAGAGTGGAAAGATTTTGCTTGTACCGTGGGTCCAGGAGAGTGAACACCCAGTAATCGGTGCTGGAATAAATTCTTTGAACGCGAGGGTCACGGGATAGGCAGCCTAGCATGAAATCTGCCATATGCGCCAGAGTACCAACGCGTAAGAATTCACTCCCCTCACTGGCCTGACTGTCCATTTCCTCCTCCTCCAACTCCTCCAACTCCTCTTCTTCTGCCCATACACGCTCAACAGTGAAGGACTCAACAATGGTCCCCTCTTGTGTCTCGCCAACATTCTCCTCCTCTTCCTCCTCATCCTCCTCCACCTCCTCCGATATGCGCTGAGAAACAGACCTAAGGGTGCTTTGGCTATCAACAAGGGAATCTTCTTCCCCCGTCTCTTGTGAGGAGCGCAAAGCTTCCGACTTCATGCTGACCAGAGAGTTTTTCAACAGGCCAAGCAGCGGGATGGTGAGGCTGATGATGGCGGCATCGCCACTGACCATCTGTGTTGACTCCTCAAAGTTACTCAGCACCTGACAGATATCAGACATCCACGTCCACTCCTCATTGTAGACTTGAGGAAGCTGACTGACCTGACTACCAGTTCTGGTGGAAGTTGACATCTGGCAGTCTACAATCGCTCGGCGCTGCTGGTAAACTCTGGATAACATGGTCAGTGTTGAATTCCACCTCGTGGGCACGTCGCACAACAGTCGGTGAGCGGGCAGTTGGAGGCGGCGCTGCGCTGCCCAGAGAGTGGCAGCATCTGTGCTGGACTTCCTGAAATGCGCACAGATGCGGCGCACCTTCGTGAGCAAATCAGACAGATTGGGGTATGTCTTGAGGAGCCGCTGAACTATCAGATTTAACACATGGGCCAGGCATGGCACATGTGTCAGTCTGCCGAGTTGCAGAGCCGCCACCAGGTTACGGCCGTTGTCACACACAACCATGCCTGGCTTCAGGTTCAGCGGTGCCAGCCACAGATCAGTCTGCGCCGTGATGCCCTGTAATAGTTCTTGGGCGGTGTGCCTTTTATCGCCTAGGCTCAGCAGTTTCAGCACCGCCTGCTGTCGCTTAGCGACTGCACTGCTGCTGTGCCTAGAGCTACCGACTGATGGCGCCATGCCCACGGATGGTCGTTCGGAGGAGGAGGTGGAGGAGGGGTGGGAGGAGGAGGAGGCATAGTAGGCCTGAAACACCTGGACCGAGGTAGGCCCCGCAATCCTCGGCGTCGGCAGTATATGACCAGCCGCAGGGTCAGACTCGGTCCCAGCCTCCACCAAGTTAACCCAATGTGCCGTCAGCGATATATAGTGGCCCTGCCCGGCAGCACTCGTCTACGTGTCCGTGGTCAGGTGGACCTTGTCAGAAACGGCGTTGGTCAGGGCACGGATTATGTTGTCTGACACGTGCTGGTGCAGGGCTGGGACGGCACATCGGGAAAAGTAGTGGCGGCTGGGGACCGAATACCGAGGGGCGGCCGCCGCCATGAGGCTGCGAAAGGCCTCGGTCTCTACTAGCCTATAGGGCAGCATCTCCAGGCTTATCAATCTGGAGATGTGCACATTAAGGGCTTGGGCGTGCGGGTGGGTTGCACTATATTTGCGTTTCCGCTCCAGCGTCTGGGGTATGGAGAGCTGAACGCTGGTGGATGCTGTGGAGGATCGTGGAGGCGACGATGTGGTTTTTGTGGCAGGGTCCTGGGCAGGGGGCTGACTATCAGCTGACACAGGGGAAGGAGCAGTGGTGTGCACGGCCGGAGGTGAACGCGCTTGTTGCCACTGAGTGGGGTGTTTAGCATTCATATGCCTGCGCATACTGGTGGTAGTTAAGCTAGTAGTGGTGGAACCCCTGCTGATCCTGGTTTGGCAAATGTGGCACACCACAGTCCGTCGGTCATCCGGTGTTTCCTTAAAGAACCTCCAGACTTCTGAAAATCTAGCCCTCGCCGCAGGAGCCCTCGCCACGGGAGCTTCACTAGTTGACACATTTGGCGCTGATGCACCAGCTCTGGCCCTGCCTCTCCGTCTGGCCCCACCACTGCCTCTTCCAACCTGTTCTGGTCGAGGACTCTCCTCCGTCTCAGAAGCACTGTGTTCACCCGGCCTCTCAACCCAGCTTGGGTCTGTCACCTCATCATCCTCCGATCCCTCAGTCTGCTCCCCCCTCGGACTTCCTGCCCTGACAACAACTTCCCCACTGTCTGACAACCGTGTCTCCTCATCGTCGGACACCTCTTTAGACACTTCTTCCACTACGTCAAGAAGGTCATCATCACCCACAGACTGCGACTGGTGGAAAACCTGGGCATCGGAAAATTGCTCATCAGCAACCGGACAAGTGGTTTGTGACTGTGGGAAGGGTCCAGAAAACAGTTCCTCAGAGTATGCCGGTTCAAATGGCAAATTTTGCTGGAAGGGGGCAGACTGGGGGGGAGGAGGCTGAGGTGCAGGAGCTGGAGGAGTGCCGATTTCGGTGACATGGGTGGACTGCGTGGAAGACTGACTGGTGGACAAATTGCTCGAAGCATTGTCGGCAATCCACGACATCACCTGTTCGCACTGTTCTGGCCTCAACAGTGCTCTACCACGAGTCCCAGTAACTTCAGACATGAACCTAGGGAGTGTAGCTCTGCGGCGTTCCCCTGCTCCCTCATCAGCAGGTGGTGTCTCACCCCGCCCAGGACCACGGCCTCTGACCCCTGCAGTAGTTGGACGCCCACGTCCCCGCCCTCGTCCTCTACCCCTAGCCCTCGGGTTAAACATTTTGAAAATGAGAGTTATAACTTTAATTTTTTTTTTACCTTTTTTTTGTGTTTTTTTTTTTGTGTGTGTTTTTTAGTTTTTAAAACCAAACGATGCTATCCTATTGCTATGGCTATTTTCTAGCCAAGTATGAAAGCACACTGCTATGCCAGATGAGATGACGCTGAGTTATGAAAAAAATAAACGTAAAATAAAAAAGGAAATGGCAGACTGTGCCTAATTGAAATCCAACCCCGGGCCCTAATAAATTTTCCCACTTCGGTCTTTGCGATGGATATGTGCGTCAATAAGCGCAAAACACAGTGGTCGCAAGTCTCACTCCAAATTGCTCACAATTTGCTAGTAGATGCACTGCAACAACTACAGCCACCAGCAGATCAACCAGAAATCAAATATATATAACGCTACTGTAGGCGTAAGTAAGCCGTTTGGATTCTCCTATGGCTATTTTCTAGCCAAGTATTAAAGCACACTACTATGCCAGATGAGATGACGCTGAGTTATGAAAAAAATAAACGTAAAATAAAAAAGGAAATGGCAGACTGTGCCTAATTGAAATCCAACCCCGGGCCCTAATAAATTTTCCCACTTCGGTCTTTGCGATGGATATGTGCGTCACTAAGCGCAAAACACAGTGGTCGCAAGTCTCACTCCAAATTGCTCACAATTTGCTAGTAGATGCACTGCAACAACTACAGCCACCAGCAGATCAACCAGAAATCAAATATATATAACGCTACTGTAGGCGTAAGTAAGCCGTTTGGATTCTCCTATGGCTATTTTCTAGCCAAGTATTAAAGCACACTACTATGCCAGATGAGATGACGCTGAGTTATGAAAAAAATTAACGTAAAATAAAAAAGGAAATGGCAGACTGTGCCTAAATGAAATCCAACCCCGGGCCCTAATAAATTTTCCCACTTCGGTCTTTGCGATGGATATGTGCGTCACTAAGCGCAAAACACAGTGGTCGCAAGTCTCACTCCAAATTGCTCACAATTTGCTAGTAGATGCACTGCAACAACTACAGCCACCAGCAGATCAACCAGAAATCAAATATATATAACGCTACTGTAGGCGTAAGTAAGCCGTTTGGATTCTCCTATGGCTATTTTCTAGCCAAGTATTAAAGCACACTACTATGCCAGATGAGATGACGCTGAGTTATGAAAAAAATAAACGTAAAATAAAAAAGGAAATGGCAGACTGTGCCTAATTGAAATCCAACCCCGGGCCCTAATAAATTTTCCCACTTCGGTCTTTGCGATGGATATGTGCGTCACTAAGCGCAAAACACAGTGGTCGCAAGTCTCACTCCAAATTGCTCACAATTTGCTAGTAGATGCACTGCAACAACTACAGCCACCAGCAGATCAACCAGAAATCAAATATATATAACGCTACTGTAGGCGTAAGTAAGCCGTTTGGATTCTCCTATGGCTATTTTCTAGCCAAGTATTAAAGCACACTACTATGCCAGATGAGATGACGCTGAGTTATGAAAAAAATAAACGTAAAATAAAAAAGGAAATGGCAGACTGTGCCTAATTGAAATCCAACCCCGGGCCCTAATAAATTTTCCCACTTCGGTCTTTGCGATGGATATGTGCGTCACTAAGCGCAAAACACAGTGGTCGCAAGTCTCACTCCAAATTGCTCACAATTTGCTAGTAGATGCACTGCAACAACTACAGCCACCAGCAGATCAACCAGAAATCAAATATATATAACGCTACTGTAGGCGTAAGTAAGCCGTTTGGATTCTCCTATGGCTATTTTCTAGCCAAGTATTAAAGCACACTACTATGCCAGATGAGATGACGCTGAGTTATGAAAAAAATAAACGTAAAATAAAAAGAAACTGGCAGACTGTGCCTAATTGAAATCAAACCCCTAATAAATTTTCCCACTTTGGTGTTTGAGGTGGATATGTGTGTCACTAAGAGCTAAACACAACGGTAGCAAGTCCCCCTGCTAATTCCTCACAATATGGTACTACTACCACACTACTAGTGCCAGCAAGCCCAGCCACAAGCAAATAAAAAAAAAAGGATAACGTTATTGTAGCCCTAAGAAGGGCTGTTGTAGAATCACTCCTGCCTAACAGTAAGCTAATAGAACACCCTAACGCTTTCCCTGACCAGCAGCAGCTCTCTCCCTAGCGGCATCCAGACAGAGAATGATCCGAGCAGCGCGGGCAGCGGCTAGTCTATCCCAGGGTCACCTGATCTGGCCAGCCAACCACTGCTATCGACGTGTAAGGGTACCACGTCATGCTGGGTGGAGTGCAGAGTCTCCTGGCTTGTGATTGGCTCTGTTTCTGGCCGCCAAAAAGCAAAACGGCGGGAGCTGCCATTTTCTCGAGCGGGCGAAATACTCGTCCGAGCAACGAGCAGTTACGAGTACGCTAATGCTCGATCGAGCATCAAGCTCGGACGAGTATGTTCGCTCATCTCTAGTAATAATATAAAAAATTTAATATGTAAACATATTAAAAAATATGTTATATGTATGATATATGTTTTACAAGAAAAAGAGGGTCCACAAAAAGTATAGGCCAAAAGGCACAGACTTGGTGGCCATCCTGGGGCATAAATTATAAAGCAAAAGAGCAAGACAGGATGTATGTACAAAACGTATAACCTTTATTAAGCAAAAAGATACATAAAACCAATTAAAAAGCACTCATGTGCTAATAACCAGCAGCCATCCCTTCAGTAAATATTGACATGATAATACAGTGTTAGCCAGGAATCAATGCCTGGTATAAATCTGAGTTACCAAAGGTATAACACATCAATGTTCAACAGGTAAAACATAGTCCAGAATACAGTTTAGGTGATTCAACTATTGGAGACACTGAATTAAATAATTACCTAAGATGCATGGTACAGTCAAATAGGGGGCTGGAGGAAGAATTATGATATTATGATATATGATACATATGATATGTAGATATGTTTGTTTTAGCTACACATACTTTATACCTCAATTTTTTTTCTTTATTTCCAACAGTCAGTTTTTTTCCTCTTTCAGACAATTTATTTGTCAGAAGCAAAAAGTAACTTGGTTGTAGAAGCTGTCTCTTTGTTTTTGACTAGGTTTAAAGATTGAAATCTGAGTACCAGGAGTAAATTCAAAATTGACAACAAATATGTTAGTGAACAATGGAAAGCCACTGAAAGCCAAATAAACATAATTCTGGCTACAGCTCTTACAGATGTACAGTGAAATAACAAGCCCATTGTAAAAAATGGAAAACAGTGTACAAAGTACAGTGTACTGTACCCTACATAAGTGACCCTACATGTTGGATAGGTAGTAGGCTAAGCATTCCTGTACAGTTAAAAAGGTAATGCCAATTCAATACACCATATGGAATTCTCACAGGCACTACTCCCTCCAATTTTTCAAAATAGGCATGAAAACAGTGGCACATGCTATTAAAACATCCACGCAGCTACAGGGGAGATGGCACAGGACGGTAATAGTCCACACGAGCTGTTTCTTGCACAATGCACTTTCTTTAGCTCTAATTCAAACAAGCTAGCAGGTGCAAAAAGAACTGTCCACTCCAAGAGCAAATGCATAGGGTCGGCAAAGACGCAATGTCTTACAGGACAGATACAAACGGAGGCACAATGAACTTGGTAAAAAGGTCTTTTGGCTTGAGAAAGTGCTGTTCAGCGTGAAACGGCCCAGTTGCCACTGCATGCACCCTCCCTGTACTTGGCGCCCTAAATGAAATGAAGAAACCTTTCCATGAAGAAGCCGGTGAGTGCCGAGTTTTCTTTCTACTGCAAAAAGAACTGCGCAGTGAAATGCTGGACACACGGTGGCCAAAGTACACGTCATAGGAAATATTAAAAAAAAAAAAAGATCAGAGATTTGGAAAACAAAACAGTATTCAACCATGAGGAAGTTGGCTACTTATTGGTGGAAATGTTAGACTTCAAAAGATACCAGGTTATATCTGTTCAGTCCGGCAGGATGTGAAAGTATTAACCTCTCTTGGACTAACCTCTAACTTAAGATGTCAGCGGGCGCAGGTCCGGAGTCTGCAGCAACATCTTTAGACTTTGCTGCAGTTCTTTACTGCTCCTGTGTCAGCCATGGGAGCAGGACCAGGTCACCGGGTGTCTCTCACACCACTGCGCTGAAGTAGAGCAATGCATGGAGGAGCAGTGTCCTCCGTGCATTGCTTGACAAAGATGCTTGACAAAGATTCATTGTGAATCGAAACGTTGCAGTTTTTTCTATGCCTGTGTGAATAAAGGTTTAACCTTTTTTCATCATATTGGATGCTGGGGCCTTCTCTCTTTTTTGTCTTGGACATATGAAGTACACACACACAAAAATATTAATAAATATTCATAAATATACATTGACATTTTCCCATGTAATAAAAAAGAAAATTCCTCGCTACACTACAAAAAATACTGCCATAGTTCCCCAATTTGACCGAGACTATACATATTATATATCAAAACAACCGAAACTCGAAACCGAGTTAATTTGAAAATGTAAAAAAAATACTATAAATTACAAAAAAAAAAAATACTTTTTTTCCACTTTTAATCCAAAATAGGAATATAATTGAAAAAAAAATTTTTTACGATGTTTTAACTAGCTCTGAGTGTCCTGAAAAGGCACCGCAAAAATTTTTATTTTCATACGTTTTTATAAATAAACATTAGGATAGTTAACAAAGAGGTCAAGCAACAGTTATCAGTTTACAAAGCATTGCCATATATATTCAATTATTTATAGTTGTAGATATGGTAGAACAAAATTTAATGCTTTATTACGTTATGGAGTCAGCGGAAAACTTCTACGATTAATACAAGGTTGCCTACCATGTTTAGAAGTGCCGCCTGGAAAATATAAGGTTAGACAGAGCAGGAGGGACCATCAGGAGGACCAGACTGATCTAGTCAGCCATTAAGGGCCTCTGAAATATTGCTTAATAAATTTAACAAATTAAACATAATACAACGTAACATCTAACATCATCCAAATATAGAATAATGAGAGGTAAATTAGTGGCAACTGCTTATTTTGTAATACGGCACCTAGGTCTCTGACCAATGGAATGTTGTGTTCTTCCAAAGGGACCATAGTATCTTGCGAGTATTTATGTTGCTTCCATGACCAGTAGATAAATGTAATGTGAGTTAGTTAACTAACAAGGTGAAGAAAACTGGTGATGTTTTGTCCAGGGTTCCCATATCTTGGTAAACATTTTCATTTTCCTGTTACCTTGAGCAATAGTAAGTTTGTAGCTGTAGGTAGTGTTTATTGAAGTTACCACTTCTTGGAGAGTGGGGGAAGCAGCTGACTTCCAATGCTTAGACAGACAAATTCTTGCCAAGGTAAGTATCTTGCAGGCAAGGATTTGGTTTTTAACTGGAATGCTATTTCTATCAAGCAAAATTATTTGCATTTCCTTCCAATTTGAGTGGGAATTATGTAATACTTTAATGCTGTATCAGGTCTTACTCACTGCCTCCTGACTTGACATAGGGATTGCTAAAAGTAATCATACTTCTGTTGATAATGTTATGTTGCCATGTAACATTACAGTATCTATGATAATAATATGTTACCTTAAATAATATTGGACCTGTAAGGCCACATGCACACTAACGTATGCCCGCACGACTACTGCCGAGTGGGCATACGTCCGGCGCCATGAAGAGAAGGACGGATGACTCCCTCCCCTCTCCATAGCGATCTACGGCGCACGGTTCATAACATGGGGAAAGATAGGAGACACATGCAGCGCCGTATCGCTCCTTGCGGCAACTGCAGGTCTATGGGGGACGTATGTATAGTCGCAGGCTTGCAGTAGTACAAAAGTCCCCTACGGTCATGTGAATGCGGCATTACTGATTGGCAAGTTGATTACGGCATGTAGGCAAACAGGAGGGTTTTTTCTGTGCAAGCCATATACAAAGGAGATGGTAAAACAGATCTTTTCTTTCATCAGAAATTATCTCCAGTAATTGGACTTTCATTTTAAGAGCTTTCTCTAACAGTCAGTGTTGATGACCCAGATATTAATACCATACAATTTTCAACTACTTATCTCCAGTTTCAAGTACTTTCTTTGCTCCACAAAAGGGACATAATTTACCTATAAATACATTAAAGATGCTAAAATGATAAATGATGACAGTCATAAGTAGCAGCGACTCCACTCAAAAAGATAAGGATCAAACAAATAAAACATTTGGAAAGAAAAATGTGAATGAATTTCTGAAGGGGAAATGCAAAAGCAAACATATCATTTCAAAGATTTGCTGAAATTAAAATGTCATTTGATGGATTTCATGGATTTTTAGGTTGCACAATATGCCTAAACCTTGATATAGTTTTTATTATAACTGAATCTCAGGTAAGTTCATATTTCTTTAAAAAATCACCTGTCAAATCATTTACTGCTCTTTGTAGGAAAGAAGGAAAATACATGATCTACCTAGTAAAATGATCATGTATGTTACCAAATTTAACAAGGTACAATATTTCTAGACAATTAATGATAAACTGCTTGTCAGATATTCATATCCAAATTTGCATAATTATTGTATCCTAGCTAAGAAATGACAATCAACCCCATTCCCCGATTCTCCCTATAGCAGTAAGATGTTTACGTACTGCAACATTTTTCAATAACAAATGAATGATGACAGTCGCTTCAGCACCTGTGTTAAAGGACACCTGTCATCAGGTCTCTGTAACTAATTCTGTCACCACTACCTGTTGGAGCAGCTCACAACGATATCATCCCAGCCTTTATATAGTTGATCCATACAAAAATAATAGTGAAATAATATTTTGTGTATTATGCAAATGAGTCTGAGCATATGAAAGAGAAAGGGATATCAACCCTGTTACCCCACCCCTCAACCTGCTCATGTCCGTGTGTAATATATAGCAATTGCTAGTGTCTGTGCTTTATCTGCTGCCTGTGATAGACTCAAACATCATCTACACAAGTACCTGACATGCTGGGTCCTTCCATACACATATGATAGACTCAGACATCAACTACACAAATACCTGACATGCTCTCTTCTCCTATACACATGTGATAGACATAGATATCAGCTACTCAAGTACCTGACATGCTGTGTCCTGCTATACACATGTGTAAGACACAGACATCATCTACACAAGTACCTGACATGCTGTGTCCTGCTATACACATGTGTAAGACACAGACATCATCTACACAAGTACCTGACATGCTGTGTCCTGCTATACACATGTGTAAGACACAGACATCATCTACACAAGTACCTGACATGCTGGGTTCTTTCATACACATGTGGTAGACACAGACATCAACTACACAAGTACCTGACATGCTCTCTCCTCCTATACATATGTGAGAGGCACAGACAACAGATACACAAGAACCTGACATGCTGTGTTCTCCCATGCACATGTGATAGACACAGACATCAGCTACACAAGTACCTGACATGTTCTGTTCTCCTATACACATGTGAGAGGCATAGACATCAGCCACACAAGTACCTGACATACTCTCTCCATCCCATACACATGTGAGAGACACATACATCAGATGCACAAATACCTGACATGCTGTGTTTTTCCATACACATGTGATAGACACAGACATCACCTACACAAGTACCTGACATGCTCTCTCCTCCCATACACATATGATAGACACAGACATCACCTACACAAGTACCTGACATGCTCTGTTCGCCTATACACATGTAATATACACAGACATCACACGAACCCGACGTTAAGCACATAAAAAAAATAAACTTAATACTCACCTTCCGGCGATACTTACCCCCGATCCTCGGCGCCGGCTCCCGATCCTTGGCGGTAGCTCTCGATCCCCAGCGGCGGCTTCTGTCTTCTTTCTTTTCTTGCCGGCGGAGTCGCGTCCATGCGATCTCCCCGCCGGCGCTCACTATGATGCGGCGGTGTAGCTGCCGGGGAACGGGAGCTGCCGCCGAGAATCGGGGGTTAGTATCGCCGGAAGGTGAGTATTAAGTTTATTTTTTTTAATATGCTTAACATACAGGGGGCATGCTGGCTGCCTACATAAGGGGGCTGGCTGGCTGTATACCACTTGGGGCTGGCTGGCTGTATACCACTTGGGGCTGGCTGGCTGTATACCACAGGGGGCTGGCTGTATACTACTTGGGGCTGGCTGTATACTACACCCTCGGCTTATACTCGAGTAAATAGGTTTTCCCAGTTTTTGGTGGTAAAATTAGGGGTCTCGGCTTATACTCGGGTCGGCTTATACTCGAGTATATACGGTAGTTTAATTATCTAAAATCACTTAATTTAAGTGACTGCTGGGGCTGCATATACAGGTGAATGGCTATAATTGGTCCTATGTATGTGTTCATTTTTGGAAATTGAATCATTAAAAAGGACAAAAACTGTTGAAAATATTAATGGACCCTGCACATCACCTATGCAAATAGACTTGAGTGGAGATTTTAAAAGAACTTTAGGATGAACACTGTAGGCTTTTCTGGAGTTATGGTATATCCCAATACAGCTATGTTCACATTAGCAGGGCAGTGGATGCAGGGCCCTTACATACACCTAGAATGGGTCCTGTACTTGTATATAAGCATGTTATTTAAATGTGGAATATCCCAATATCCCAATACAGATCTGTTTACATTTGCACCATGGCAGAAGCCATGAAATAATGATCAATCATAAAATCCACCATGACCAATGGAACCTATTAATGTAAGATGATCTAAGCCCCAATGGGGCAGATTTATCAAGTGTCTGAAAGTCAGAATATTTCCAGTTGCCCATAGCAACCAATCACATCTCCCCTCTAAAATATTCATGAGCACTGGTAAAATGAAAGCTGAGCTGTGATTGGTTGCCATGTGCAACTGGAAATATTCTTGATAAATCTGCCCCAATGTGTCTGCTTAGAGAGTCCCCGCCCACACCCTGTTATTTTGCACTGTGCAGCTTAGGGAATGATAGGAGCTAAAAGAGCAATAACACTGAGTAAAACTGTAAAGTAAGGGGTTAAAATGATCTTTATTGTGGTACCATCACTAGGGGATTGAAATGTGAAAATTATCTTTTGTGGGGAAACCCCTTTAATCTTTAAATACCAAAGAGGTAAAGCATTGTATAAGGGGCATGTTGGGTTGATGGCCTAAATCTGTATTATGCTGATTCATGGCACTGATACGCATGCTTCCATTTAGCGTGGTGTACAGCATTACTGCAACCACCACTTTACATTGTGACATCCCCAGTAGTGGCTTTACTCGCTGCCGGGGTATACTTGTCAGAGAGACCCGTATGCCCCACCGCTGGGACATACCTTGAATCAAGGTCATTGACCAGAGTGCTGTGGTGTAGGTGAAGGGTACATGTAGGTTTCCTAATATTCAGATGCTCCAGGGCACTGGGCACTGAAAAACAGTGACCAGTGATTCACTTTCACTTAGTGGAAACATTTAAGTTCTGAACCTCCTGCTCCTGTTATTGAGCACTGTATGCATAAGCAACTGCTTATGAGGGGGACGATGTTATTGGACTTCTTATTATCTTCGTAATTAATGCCTGTTGGTCAACAAGCTCCGCTAATGTTCTACTATGTTCTCCAGCTGCATCATTTATAGGGGTATTACCCCTCTACAACTGTATTCTTACTCTTCTCTGTCCTACTTTTCTGCCCTCCTCTTTTTGCCTCTTGGACTCAGTATCTTTTCCCATTTCCTCCCCCCTCCCTCCACCAGGTGGTAGACATGCCTCGTCCGGGTAGAGTTTCAGATGAGCTGACTATTAGGTTCTCCTAATGTTAAGGGACTACATAGTCCTGGAAAACACTCTATCCTGAGCACCACTAATTGACACCTGGAGGCTTTTACATCCCTCAGATAAAGACTTCTCATTCTATTCCACTGTCCATAACAACTACTCTAGTCTGGACTATTTGTTCTTACACTACAGAGACCTAGAGAGCCACTATAGACAACATCACCTTCTCAGATCATGCTCTGATCTCTATGTCCATTTCACTCCCAAATCCTGATGCTTTTCAATGATAATGGAAGCTAAATGCATCTCTTCTGGAAGACCCCCTAGTCGTAGTGGAAATGAGGGACTCTATTATTAACCACTTTGACAGAACTAACATTGAAGACGTGAACCCTTGCATAGAGTAGGAGGGCCATAAAAATACCATCCGTGGCATTCTGATAACACACGTCTGTCGCTGTAAGAGAGAGAGGGCCCAAGCTATAGTTTCTCTATTGGATCGCATCCCTGGAGCTATCACATAAGAGATCTCCTACCCCTGACATTAGGACAACCCTTATCTAAGCCAGGGAGGCTCTGCGCACTTTACTCATCGCAAGGCCAAAGGTACTCTTGCTATATGCCGTAGGCACTTCTACAAATACAGCAATAAGTGTGGCGGGACTTTGGCCAGAGCACTGAAAGATTTGTGATTGCACAAGAACTTTCCAAAAATCTCATCTCCCACTGGTTCAGCATTATATCTTAGCCACGACATAGTCGCAGCCTTCAGAGATTATTACCAGATGCTTTATAACCTGGAGCAACCAGTATCCCAAAAAGCTAGAGCTTAACTCAGACATAAGATACAATCTTATTTAGTTGTGTCAAGACTGCCCACACTGATAGACAATGAAGCAGAAGGACAGCACTCCAGGAGATCCAGACGGGTAAAGATGGCTTTTCCTTACACTACTACAAAGCTGTCACAAAGCAGAGGGCAATGGTCCAGTGATTCCCTTGTTTTTTACAGTGCTCCTGATGGCTAAACCAAGGGGACACCAGATGCACCACTAAGGAGATAGCAACACGTTACACCTGGTCGTAAGAAGACTAGTGGAACACCGGAACAAGGTCAGAGGTAGGCACCAAGAAGTAGAACACAGGAACCCCAGTGCAGATCCAGAGGACAAGGTTATACAGTAGAAAGGAAGTAGAGCACTTCAGGCAAGTCACAAGGTACTTTGACCCTCAGGCACTGAAGGAGAGAGCAGGGTCCACAAAATACCTGCTGGTGGGCCAAGATTGGTTGTTCAGGTCACATGAACAATTCTCTTACATCACAGGAAGCGATGTCATCGCAGGTCCTGCAGAAACCAGAGTAGGGCAAACTAGTTGGGTTGCAGCACTGAAAGCAACTCAAATGGCCGGCGGCCAATGTGGAGACGACCAGAAGGGGCAGAAGGGGCAGCGCCCCTCTGAACACCAACGCTCCGTAGCGGCCATTACAAAAATGTTTGCAAAAGTACTTGAGCCCCACTGGATGAAGGCCTTTAATGCTGTGGCTGCTGGTTCTCCTCTCCCAAAAGAAGTCCTCTAAGCTACCATTTTTATACCTAAACTGGGGAAAGATATAACACAATGCTCTATTCCTTGCTGAATCAGGACCTTAAGCTGTTCTCCAAAGTTTAGTTTAGTGACACATTTAGCACCACTGTTGCCTGTTCACTCGAATCAGGCAGGATTTATACTCGGTAGGGAGGCCAGGGAGAACACCACTATGGCAATTAACTTTATACATAAAGCGCAACTTGAACATTTGCCTCTCATGCTTCTCTCCAGGGATGCTCAGAATGCATTCGATAGAGTCCATTGGTCTTTCATGTCCAAAGTTCTCTGTCACTTTGGACTTTGTGATCACATGCCTGCCTGAGTGTTGTCCCTGTACTCTACTCCTTCGGCATCAGTCTGTGTGAATGGTGTTTTGTCGGAAAGTTTCAACATCCAGAACAGTACACGACATTGGTGCCTTCTTTCCCCCATGCTCTTAGTCCTATCTATAGAACCCTTTCTACGCAGAATTCGTAACAACCAGGACATTTCAAGTATTGAAATCAGAGGCTCTTCTTATGCTGATGACCTGCTTTTCTTCATTTCCAACCTGCATATTTCCTTACCCAATCTAATGCAAGAAATACACCTGTTCTCTCAATTGTTCAACTTCTATTTCAGGCCATCCCTATCCATTTAACTACGGCCTTTTTTTGCTCACTAAACGCCCTGCAACATGATTTTGTTTAAATGGGCAAACCAGCAAGAATCAATTGTCCCACCCTATTCATGCCCAAAAGATCAGGAGGAGTAGGGCTCCCTGATTTCAGAAATTACTACAACGCAACCACTTAACGAGAGTCCTGAATTGGTGTTGTAATTAAAGTGTAAAGCCCTGGATCCTTCTGGACCAGTCTTTTACTCAATTACCTCTACAGGTGCTACCTTGGCTGGAACCTACAGACTTTTGCCATTGAAATCCCCTCTTATACCGATTCTTGGCAACCCAGATTTCTCCCCAGGCTGTGAGGACTTGGTCTTTAAACAGTGGAGGGAGGCCAGTAGGTGGCTAACAACCCAAGAACTGAGCTTTTCCATTATACGACCATCAGTTCTCACAACCAGCAGGCAGGATATAAGTTACTAGTGAGATGGTACAGGTAGCGAGATGCAGAGGGCACTTTTCTACATGAACTTTGGTCCTGCACAATAATTTCCCCCCTCTGGCAAGAATTGGGAAGAGTCATCTCATCACTGTACAAAAAAGTAATTTATACATAATGTTTTGGCATAACAATGAGGGATGTAAATTGCATATCTCAAATTTAGAAATTTACTGTCTGCAAAATTTGGGGTGATTATTACCATCTTATGTAAATGAGTTTATTACATGATGCGAAATATTGAGCTCAGAACATTAAATTACTTCAGAGATTGGGATCTACACTCCCTGTTCTGACTTTCCAATATGAGGTTTTGATCAAGTCTTGCAAGGTCTTTTACCCTTGGGTGATTTCTCTGTGCCAATGGTTCATATGCTGTGAGCTGTGCAAACAGTTTTACTCAAGTAACTTCTCTTTCTATAAAAACAAACTCACTGAACCTCAATAAGAAAGTGCTGACATTAATGACAAACAAACCTTCTGGAGTGGATACAAATCAGTGAGGCAGGATGCTTTATTATCCATCCAAAATCCACTGAAACAAACTGTTGGCATGGAATTCAAGGAACCGGACAAAAGTGAAAACAAACTTAACAAAACCTCCTGCAGAAAAAAAAATATATATTTTGCCATCTTCTGGTAATAATAACTTTTTCATACTTAGGTGTACAGAGCTGTGGGTGGTGTAATTTTTGTGACTTTTGATGACGTTTTCAATGCTACCATTTTTAGGACTGTGTGGCCTTTTGATGCCGGTGCGCCGCCATCTATTTGAAGCCACCAGCAAAACTGCTAGAACCGAGTTACTGGTAAGTGTTTGCTGCAATATACAATATACATCACTTGATGTGATCCTTTCTTGATGTTATCCTTTCTTGAAAACGAGACTGCCAGACTTCAGAAGACCCAAGGCTGTTATGGCGACCAATTGACGCTCCCCGACAAACCTCACCAAGATAGCTGCCATCTTTTTGAAACCGTCGGCAGTTTTCCTGGAGGCAATCAATGGGCTAGCTAAGGAGAGGGATAAGCCCGTGATCCCTCTCTATGTATCCGCACCCGACGCGTGCCGTACAATTACCGCGCACGTTGGTAAGGGGTTAAAAGAAGCAGTGTGAAAACCATAAACCCTTCCGCTCAATGCAGTTAAAGGTGCACTGGGTGTCCAGACCCAGTTATTCTCATAGCATTAAAAGAAACCTACACCACATCCCAGTAGCCTCTTCTGATCCCACCTACTACAGTCTTCAGTGCACAGCTCGCAACAGCCAAGCTGAGAAGTTCAGAAGCCGGAGCTACAGCACATGCAAAGAATTCCGGCTTCTCAGACGGTTGTGCGCAGCTGCTGTGAGCGGCGCGCTGAAGACTGGGGTTGTAAGGATCATAATAGGCTACTAGGGCGTGGAGTAGCTATAGCTCCCGCTCCACGGCGTGGCTACTCAAAATAAAAAATTAAAATAAAAGATTTATTAACTTTATTAACAATTTTAGCTTCAGAAAAGCATAAACCTACACTAGATTATAGGAACCTGCCACATGATCTACCTTATTAGGTTTCCTTTAAAAGAAACAATGGGAAAACTACAAAACCTTTCTCTCACTGTGGTTAAAGGCTGAATCGAGTAAATGCACAATATGACAATTTAAATTTTGAATCCAGTGGAGTCAGAGTATAACAATTTCAATATTGAATCCAGCAAATGCGGAATTTGACAATTTCAAGTTAAAGTTCAGGTCATGCGGTACTTCAACCTCTAACAACTTATTCAGACGCAGCCAAGTTGCCTGAGTTCCATACCTGGTTCATTTTAGTGGATGTGTCCACATTGGCTGTGAATTGGCAGATCCTCTTGCCGGTGAGCGCACACTTGCTGCAGGGCAGGACAGCAACTGCAAGAGATAGAGGGCAAGCTCTGTCCATGTTTCCAATTATGAAGATGAGGAGAACTCTCACTCCTGAGGTGGTGCTGGTGTTCCTGTTGTGTTAGAGACTTCCTCCTCCCGCTGCCACTGAGCTCTCAATTTCAGGTGGAAATCAGTAGAACCTCATACTCTAGTAGTGGGATTAAGGATGCCATCATCCAGTAGGGTGGCCACACAGTAAACTGAACTGGTGATTGTCCGGGCAACTCGGGTGTACTTAAGCATATAGTGGCTCATGTGGGCCTGGCTGCCCAGATGCAAGGACAAGCTGCCCTCAATGTGATGTGTCAATACTGTCTCCTCCTCTGCATCTCTCCAGCCACACTCTATTGATGCTGTGAGTTGTTCAGGATGTCACTCTGCTGTGAGGAAAACCCTTTCTCCATACTCCTACAAAAGTTTCCCCTTGCTAGACAGCAACCCATAATGGAGGCCATGTGTTGAATGGTCTGACACCTGTTCCTCCTCTTCTTCCACCTGAGCCACCATTAAATCATCTGTCATGGCCAGAGCTTTTTCAAGCAGCCGGTGGGGCGTCATCAGCACTGGCATCATCAGCACTGACAATATCAGTGGCATGTTGAAAACAATGCAGCACTGAACAAATGCTCCTCATGGAGGCCCAGTCACTGCTGGTAAAGTGCTGTCTGTCACTACTTCAACTTACCTGGAGCTAGAATTCAACAATTCATGCTAATAAAGGCTTAAATAGGTGTACTAAACTATAAAGTGCATTTTGGTTTGCTTTTAATTGCATTTTTAATTGTTTATTGTTATTTTATGAATTTATATTTTGGAAGCAAAAATATCTCTACATATGGATAACACTAGTTTGTGAGATTTGTGAATCCACTATACATAGTTCTCTTTTATATATTGATTGTTAGACAGAACCGTGGCAGTAGGGTCATGTGAGAGCACAGTATTATCTGATTTAAAGTCAAAATGACTTGAAAGATGTGCAGGTCCATTAAAAGTATGATTTTGCATTTTCTGTGAAAATCCTACAAAAATGAGAGGACGCATAAAAAAACATGTCAACATAAAGAAGACATTTCGTAAATGTTAGTTATCCAATTATTTTGGTGTGTCAGAAAAGTAAGACATTTTGAATTTCGAAAATCAGGAATTTTTCCAAATTTAAGGTAAATATCTGTTTATTTTCATCAATAAACACAAAAGATATCACCCAGTTTTTTTTAACTAACTTGAAGTGCAATGTGTCATGTCTCAAAATAACCTGGATATGTTAAAGGTTTCCAAAGTTATAACTACTTAAAGTGACACACGGTAGATTTGAAAAAATGGGCTGTGTTAGGAAGGTACAAAATGGCCAAGTTGATAAGAAATTAAAAGCAGTCCCCCAATTAACAGACAACTCCTAGTTACAGACAGACCTCTGTATGCTGGTAATTTACTGTACTTTAGTCTCCGGCTGAAATGACCAGCAGTTAAAAGGGTATTCCCATTAAGACAAGTTTCTTAAATGTACTCAGGATAACAAAATAACACATTCTCTAATTCACTGTTATTAATAAAAATACAGCATTTCACAGATATAAGTCCAACCTGTCTCTATTTGTCCTGGTGTAAACAATTTCAGTTGCCCCTGGTTTCCCACCCTGTATCTTCTGACTTAGGGTCGGGAAAGCCATATTGCTTTTCTGTTTGACGGTGCATGACTTGAGATTTCTGTCTCTGCCTCTTGCCCCTCCCCTTTGCACACATGGACGGATCTTACAAACACACTCACTTCCTGCCAGCAAACACCTCACATCGGGAGGAGAGAGAAGCTGCAAGCTACAGGCAGATAAGTTATTTATCCGGGGAGGTGGAGCGAGGCACAACAGACCTCATAGTGTGAGAGCAGATATGTAGCGGAGCTGACAGTGTGTAATATGCATCTCATGGATCTCAACATCTCTCATATGTCTCATCTCTCTCTCTCTATGAGTCGGATACTAGAACAATGTTCAGAAGATAAATTAAAGTGTATATAAACCTTCTACCCTGATAATCTAACCACAGAGAACTAGATGGATCATAATGCATCTGCTTAGAGAGTCCCTGCCCACACTCTGGAATCTTACACTGACCATCACTGAGTGATAAGAGCTAAAACAGCAATGAAACTGACTAAAATTGTAAAGTAGGTGGTTACAAATGATCTTTAAGAGTAAACATCACTATGGGATTGTGATTTGGGAATTTTTTTTTATAGGTAATCTCCTTTAAGTCTTGTTCCATTGACAATCCAAAGTTCTGAAAATCAAATTTCCACAGGGACAAAAAAATGTCTGGAGTTACTTATACCAGTTCTGATTTACCTACATATTTAACTTGTTATCCATGGTCTCCTTCCTCATAAAATAAACTTTTAAAATGACGCAAATGAGCCTGAAGGAAAACCCTAGCCCCTAAGTGACCTGGCTTACACGCTATTATACAATCTCACCCTCCCCGGGCTAACTCAGCACTTTTGCAGTGAGCACTTCCAGCTGAAGTAGAAGGGGGAGGTTGAGACAGTGTAAAAGTCTGTAAAGCCAAATCACAGAGGGACTAGGGAAACAATTAGCATTATTTTAAAAGTTGATTGTAGAAGGAAGGAGGTCACCAATAACAAATATAAGAAGATTACTACCATTTCTTGGATCTATGAGTAAATGTCCCTTGGTTGTTATGGTTGATTTCCTAAAGAACATACCTACAGAACCTGTAGTTTTGTTCTAAAGTAATCCTTTACATTAACCCAGGGACTTCTTGTAGTGATATGTTATCAATGCTCAAAGACAACTTAGATAAAAATATATTTTATTTCCTATTGTAATTATAGTCCCAAAATGGCCGTTTTTCCTCCACGCCACCTTTATACTTTATACAAAGGATTGCCATGTGGAATAGGCCAGGATGGGGACGCCTCATACTGACACAGGGTTACAGGGATATTTAGTATATCAGGCTCATCATATACTGCCTGGGGGTGTATCATAACTAGTGCACTATGCACTCACTCATGATGAAAATTCACCCCATTGTCTCTATTACATCAGTCTTGTTCCCCAGAAGGGTTGACAATGTAATTTCTGAAAGTGATTCACTATTCTAGGGCTATATTAAAGCAATCTAATTAAACTATATATAAGTGCATTAGTGGGCAAACCAGAGTACTTAGATCAGTGTTGGCGAACCTTTTAGAGACCGAGTGCCCAAAATGCAAACCAGACCCGCCTATTTATTGCAAAATGCCAACACAGCAATTCTATCATTAAATTATTAAAATCTTCTTGCTCTGTGGTATTTAGCTTTCAATGGTCCCGAGGACACCAATATCGTTGTCAGAAGGTGGGAAAATTCAGATTGCCATTGGAGCTTACCTGAACAGGAAGAATTGTGGGGCCAAGAGCAGGAGCTTCAATGGCTCCAATGATAATCTGACCATGTCCACACCTTCTCTTTTTGCAGTCTCAGGTACCTGGGCCTGCAGGAGGAACCCTCAAGTCCTGTCTGGTGAATTCAAACGATTGCTTGTTCATGTCCCATAGTGGGACATGTCAAACAGTAAAAAGAAATGTTTTACATTAAAATAAACAAATAAATGAACCAAAAAGCCCCCAAAGCCCCATTACACTTACATATACAATATAAAAAGTGAATATCACTATAAAAACCCGAAATATGTAGTATCACCACGTCCACCACCACGTACAATAAAACAAAATCAATATACCTGCACGCTGTAAAAAAAATTTAAAAACCCACCAAAAATTATGATTTTTACCTAAATTGTTCCACTTAAACTGAAAACTGAAAAAAGTCATCAAAAAACTGTATCAATACACAAATGGTACTGTTGTAAAGTACAACATGTCCTGCAAAAAATAAACTGAAAACTGAAAAAAGGAATCAAAAAACGTATCAATACACAAATGGTACTGTTGTAAAGTACAACATGTCCTGCAAAAAATAAGAACTCATTCAGCTATATAGACCAAAAATTAAAAGAGTTATGCTACTTGGAAAATGGTGATGCAAAAATTATAGATTTCATCCCCTAATGAGGTTTTAGTGTATAAAATTAGTAAAAGGTAAGAAAAAATATAGAAATTTGGAATCGCACTAATCATACTGACCCGTTGCATAAATCTAAATTATTACTTAAGGTATATGGTGAACACCAAAAAATCAATTACAGCGTTGATGTTTTTTTTTCGACACACCCCCCCCCCCACAAAAAAAATTTATATATTTTTAGCAATAGGGTATAGCCACCCCAAAATAGTACCACTGAAAAATGCATCCCATCCCGCAAATAATAAACCCTCACTTGGCAACTAGGGAGTTGTACTTGGGAGAAATTGCATAACAAACTTTAAGATGGCTTTTTTCTTTAATCTTTTGCAAACATGTACATTTTAGGGCTAATTGAATGTATTACCCACAAAATTGGACCGTTCTAAATTTCAACTCCATTTTTATTTAATTACTATGAAGATCTCAAGGGGTTAACAATCTTCCAAAAAGCTGTTTCTGATAGTTTGGGGGTACAGATTTGTAAATGTATTGATATATAACAGGTGTCTAATAATATATATTTCAAATTTCAATTAAAACAGTAATGATCCCCCAAAAAGTGAATTCTGAACTCTCCTTGAATACGATGTTGGAGTTGGAAGCCGCATGACAGCAAAATAAATTATCCAGACATTTCAAAAATTATGAAAATGTAAAGTAGACATATGGGAAATGTTATTTAGCAACTCATTTAGGTGGTAGACTGTGAGATAATTGAAAATCTTGAAAATGGCAACTTTTTCAAAAAAATCATAATTTTTTATTTTTTTTTATCAATAAACGCAAAACTTATTAGCCAAAATTTACCACTAAAATGAAGTACAACATGTGATGAAAAAGCAATCTCATAATCGCTCATAATTTGCCTAACTCTGCACTAGGCTTAAAAAAAAAACATTTTCTAATTTACATTCATTAGCTATCCACAGCTGTTTGCCTGCTAGCAGGGGTTTTACCTTATCCATATCTAGACAGTGAAGAAGAGAGGAGGGTAGGAGGATGTTGTTGGGAGGAGCAATAGTAGTTGTGTAAACTCATGATTAGTAGCTGCTGGGTGCAGGAGAATATCAGTCCAGGCAGCATGTAAAAAACTCTAGGACCTTGAGTGATAACTTTTTCATTGTTGTGTAGTAGATTACTATATGATCATTTCTAAACATCCAGGAAATCCTGTCCACTTCAAGAGAATCTGAGAGGATTTTACAGATACCCTCATATATCTATTAGCCCTATATATCATCATAGGAAGAAGCCAGAAGCATGATATAGGTATAATTGGAATTGTTGTCAAAGGCTCTTTCTAGCGGTGCTAAAACTATTTTTTTGGCAAGTAACGTTACAGTTATGCTTTAATTTGACAGTATGTTTTATTGTACACAATATACTTGCTTAATGGTTTTGACTGCTTTCCTATCTAATTGACCCCTTTAAATTAGGGAAAAAACTTTTCCACTATCTTAGCAAATGATGTTTTTTTAGTCAATTACCTATGTATCATGTGAGAAAAGAAAGAAATCCCTGCTGAGGTCAATCAGAACAGAGGAGATGAGATTGTGCATGTAGATGCTGCACAAATGAGGATAGTTATCTCTGCAGGGCTGTTCTCAGGATCACAGACATCATTTCAGCTGAACAATCTAAGCTTTCTGACTTCTTGGCAGTTGTTTGAAGCGAACAACATGAATAATTACCACTGCAGACTTCTAGCATAACTTTTTACTGATGTCATAGACTATTATCAGGGCCGGATTAAGGTTGGTGGGGGCCCCTGGGCGCAAAATCTGGTGGAGGCCCCCACTGAGTGTAGCGTGCATACACGTCCTCCTGCTCACTATCCACTATCCCCGCAGTAACACCGCTACATACACCCACCTCACCCCCAGTAACACAGATACATACAGCCACTTTATCCCCAGTAACACAGCTACATACATCCACCTTATCCCCAGTAACACAGCTACATACAGCCGCCTCGCCCCCAGTAACACAGCTACATACAGCCGCCTCTCCAGTAACACAGCTACATACAGCCGCCTCGCCCCCAGTAACACAGCTATACACAGCTGCCTCACCCCCAGTAACACAGCTACATACAGCCGCCTCACCCCAGTAACACAGCTACATACAGCCGCCTCACCCCAGTAACACAGCTACATACAGCTGCCTCATCCCCAGTAACACTGCTACGTACAGCCGCCTCATCCCCAGTAACACAGCTACATACAGTCGCCTCACCCACAGTAACACAGCTACATACAGCCGCCTCGCCCCCAGTAACACAGCTACATACAGCTGCCTCATCCCCAGTAACACAGCTACATACAGCCGCCTCACCCCCAGTAACACAGCTACATACAGCCGCCTCACCCCCAGTAACACAGCTACATACAGCCGCCTCATCCCCAGTAACACAGCTACATACAGCCGCCTTGCCCCCAGTAACACCGCTACATACAGCTGCTTCATCCCCAGTAACACAGCTACATACAGCCGCCTCATCCCCAGTAACACAGCTACATACAGCCGCCTCGCCCCCAATAACACAGCTACATACAGCCGCCTCATCCCCAGTAACACAGCTACATACAGCCGCCTCGCCCCCAGTAACACAGCTACATACAGCTGCCTCATCCCCAGTAACACAGCTACATACAGCCGCCTTGCCCCCAGTAACACCGCTACATACAGCTGCTTCATCCCCAGTAACACCGCTACATACAGCTGCTTCATCCCCAGGAACACAGCTACATACAGCCGCCTCATCCCCAGTAACACAGCTACATACAGCCGCCTCATCCCCAGTAACACAGCTACATACAGCCGCCTCATCCCCAGTAACACATCTTTGTATCTACCTTCTCTCCTACCAGATATGCAGTCCCATTTAACATACACCTCAGCCCGCACCAGACATCCAGTCCCACAGTTTATACAATTACACTCATTTATACAGTGATATATACACACCTTTATATACACACATAAAGTTCTACACTCGTATGCTTGCACCCATATATATACAAGTATACACACACATTTATGTACCCATATACATTTATACACTAAAACACAAACTCATAAAGTATATACACACATACAGTATATATACATAACACATACGGCATACACATTATATACAATATATATATATATATATATATATATATATACACATACAGTATACACTGACCATATATACACATGTTGCATATACATACAGAATATACACACATACAGCAAATACACACACGTTCAGTATATACAGCATTTTCACACACATATGGGAAATACACACACACACACATTCAGTATACAGAACATATACATACATACCACATACACAGCATATATGTATAAGCATATGTATATATATGCTTATACAAATATATGTGTGTATAAATACAGTAAATGCATATATACACAGTATATACATATATAGACAGTAAATGCATATATACACAGTATATACATATATAGACAGTAAATGCATATATACACAGTATATAAATATATAGACAGTAGATGCATATATACACATATACACAGTTTAAACATATATACACAGTATATACACAGTAGATGCATATATAAACAGTATATAAATATATAGACAGTAGATGCATATATACACACAGTATATACAGTGTACATACACTGTATATACACAGAATATACATCATATATACACACAGATAAATACATATGTAGTGTATACTTACCCTTTTTGGATGACCAACAGTCGCGTCAGGCGGGTGTTCGGGGTGGATCTTGTTCGGCGTGGGGTCGGTCGGTTGCTGGTTTGGACAGGGGGATCACATGTTAGGCCGGGGAGAGCGGGGGGAGGGCGACTGCCTGTTCCGGCGGTGGGGGGGGGTTCAAGCGGAGGACGGCCGCTTGATCCAGAGGGGGGGGGGGGCGGAGGACGGCGCTTGTTCCAGAGGGGGGGGGGGGTGGCGGAGGACGGCGCTTGTTCCAGAGGGGGGGGCGGAGGACGGCGCTTGTTCCGGTGGGGGCGGGCGTTAGTAGCGGAGGGCGGACACCTGTTCTGGCGGGGAGGACGGCCGCTAGTTCCGCCGGGGGGGGGGGGGGAATTGGAGCGGCAGAGAGCCGCTTGTTCCGCCAGTGGGGGGAGGGGGGTCAGAGGAGGACGGCCGCTTTTCGGTCGGGGTTGGGGAGCGGAGCACGGCCGCTTGTTCGGGCGTGGGAGGAGGGGGTTGAGCGGAGGACGGGCGATTGTTCCGCCGGTGGGAGGTTGGGGAGCGGAGGACGGTCGCTTTTCAGGCGGGGTTGGGGAGCGGAGGACGGCCGCTTTTCAGGCGGGGTTGGGAAGCGAAGGACGGCCGTTTGTTCGGGCAGGGGAGGAGGGAGCTCGAGCGGGATTACGAGCGGGCGGGGAGGTTTAGCCATGCAGCGGGATGGGCGGGCAGGGAGGCGGGAACCTTTGCCGGGGGGCGGACGGCTCGGCCATGCAGGGGGATATGCGGGGAGGCGGTCACCTGTGCCGGTGTCGGGCGGACGGCTCAGGAAGGTGGCGGGTGAGGAGTCAGGGCCCGGGGGGCGCGATCTGGTGGGGGCCCCCTGGGGGGGGCAAGATGGTGGGGGCCCCTGGGCTAGAGCCCCGGGAGCCCCGCCTATAATCCGGCCCTGACTATTATAATCACTATTGCATTACTACTTTTCGAATAACCAGGAAAAAATGAAAAACAGCATCATGCTTTACTACTACTTATGGCAATTTTATGTTAAACCACAAAAGCAAATCTACGTAAATATAATCAATAATATAATCAATGGACAGGTCCAAAAACTGCAGGCATCTTGGTACCATCACATGAGAATCTTCCTAATCTAAAAATCTACTCTTTTAAGATAGGTCCAGATTTGTTGCCAATTTTCATTCTTAATTTTCAAGCAGGAAATCTGTACCAGCAAACAAAGATATTATATACCGTAGCTCTCATTTATAAGCTGGAAATATATTCTATAACCAAAATTGACATGCTACAGATGCACTGAAGATTCTGCTCTCTGAAATGTGATAAATTCAATGGCTGACTGCAGAAAATGTGTATATTTCCATGTAGCTATAAGTAATATTTTCTGTATTCTCTTCTGATTTCCTGTTCTGGAAGCCAACAGGCAAGAAGGGTAAGAATCCCATTTACCTATAAATGGTGTCTCATGGTGAAAACAAAAGGCACTTGTAACCTTATGGCTCCAAAACAAACTGATGGCATTGCTTGCAGGAGAATTTCTAAACTACTGGAGAAAATTCCAGTGAGGATTGTTGGGGCTATAATCCAGAAGTGGATTCACCATAAATTGGCCACAACCAGGTGCTCTCGGCAAGATTTCAGACAGAGAAGGAATTATCAGAGGAGCTGTTGAAAAGCCAAGTTTCATCTCTGAAGAGCTAAAGAAATACCGGGAATCAGCAGGTAAAAGTGTTCTAAAGAAAACAATAAGTAATGCACTCAACGTCCATGGTACGTATGCATGCTCACCACACAAGACTCCATTGCTGATTTTCTGCAAAAAGCATGTTCAATCGCTGAGAGAATATGTCTTGCCAGACACCAAAATGTAACCCTATGGATGCCATAATACACACCATGTTTGAAGGCCAAAAGGCGCTCCAAACAACCTGGGAACCATTCCAGCTATGGAGTTTGGAGGTGGGATCATCATGGTGTGGGGCTGTTTTTTTAGGATACAGCATTGGCAAACTTCAAATAAATGGACAAATGTACTGACACATTCTTAATCAAAATCTGCCACCATATACCAGGATGATTAAGATGAAACAAGGATGGATATTTCAGACAATGATTCCAAACAAATAGTCAAGGAAACTCTCAAATAGTTAAAAAAAAGGAAAAAATCATTGAGAAAGGCCCATCCAATCACCTGGTCTGAATCCAATAGAATATCTATGGAATTAACTAAAGTTCAGAGGTTTAGAAGGAGCTTATGGAACCGTCGAGGTTTCAGTGTTTGTGTGGAACAATGGTTCAAAATCACATTGCAGAAATCATGTGACTAGTCTCATTATATAGGAGGCATCAAACATTTCCAAGGAGTTTTTAGTTTTATATCTGTTATCATTTACTATAAACATCCATTACATATATACCTTTAGCATTCTACTAGTGCCCACTTCTCCCCACACTATTAGGCTTTTCAGACGCTTTTATGAAGTATATACGGTAAACCTCTACTAGTCACATTAAGTTATTGCACATCAAGGAAGGAACACTGGCAAGTTCCGAAACACATCTGGCCTGGGGGTCGGCCTTGAGAACATCTATAGACAATGCTCTATCTGATCAGAAGCTGCAGCGCATAGTTTGTGCCGCAACTTTACCACCATCAGCAGCTAATTCATACCTTCTTCTATTGGGCTGGAGATAAGTGATATATACTTACATCTCCTTGGGACAGCAAGAATCCAGTCCAGTGAGCCATCACATAATATAGATCAGCTGTGTTCTGATGGAATAACTATGCATGTGTTGGTGTCCTGGAGAGTCAAGAAGAGGAAGTAACTACTAGTTACACAACCAGGAGGAGTCAATCAGTCTCCTTGCAGTTTATAGATTTTTTCTAAATCACATAAATTTTATTTACATGTAAATTATGACAGAATACTGTGAATAACTCTGTAGCCAACATATAGCTAACCACAAATCTGCATCTTCTTTTCTCATTTAGAGCTTGACTATATTATTTGCAGTGTCTAAAAAGATATGTTTATATAACAGATGACAGGTCCCCTTCTAATGACATGTAAGTCCCCCACATCCATTGTTTAAATGTTATCTACTGATATTACATATATCTTTACATTGTTTTAAGACTTTACTAATATATGTATTTTATCGGGCCTTTATATTTATCTACCTTTAAAACAAGCCTTTAAAAAAATTCATAAAGAATTCTAAAGAGCTTTGATGACAAATAACAGGAATATTGTGTGCATAGAGCCTAAGGTCATCACAGATTATCGTCATCAATGGTTACTAGGTAGCACCATACAGAGTAAACACATTCAGAATATGAATGAAATATCGTGCATCATCTCTTCACAGCATATTCAAATAAACTAGTATCAGATGCCTTGATGGGTTTTTTTTTTCAGTTTTTTGCTTCTCTTGGTATACAGATTCTCGGGAGGGACGTCATGAACCCCTGCGCACCTGCTACAGCCTGCAACTGCTATATAAGTTGAGGTGGGTGGTGACGGGTGCTGCCGCAACGCACTGGACGAAGTGTGGTGCATTGATTAGTTTTATACCCCATTGGAAACCTATATTTATAAACCTTTTATGCCGGAGAACTGCTTTAAGGATTAGTCTAGTACAGGCGGTCCCCTACTTATGGACACCCGACTTACAGACAACCCATAGTTACAGACAGACCCCTGTGACCTCTGGTGAAGCTCTCTGGATGCTTTACTATAGTCCCAGATTGCAATAATCAGCTGTAAGGTGTCTGTAATGAAGCTTTATTCATAATCCTTAGTCCCCTTACAGCAAAAAAATGTTTAAACTCCAATTGTCACTGGGCCCCAATTTTTTTTTGTCTGGATCTACAATTATAAAATATACAGTTTCGACTTACATACAAATTCTACTTAAGAACAAACTTCCGGACCCTATCTTGTAAGTAACCCTGAGACTGCCTGTACTCCATAAAAGGGTTATTTACCCAATATTTCTTTCCCGTAGTGCCGGTTACTAAGTTTTCTGCTGATAAATATTCAAGTTATAATTTATTAAAACCTTATTATTAAATAAGCATTTACAAATGTACTAGTCACAGTAGCAGATTAACCTACTGTCATGCTATTATTGTTGTAAATCACATAATTATATTGCCTGATAACATCCCAGACTGTCAGAACAATATTGCCTGAACTTTGCCAAAACCTTGTGTTTAAGGTAAATTTACACATCCTATGGTTTAAAAGCAAATTATACCCTGTTACTCGATGCTGCACACACTTGAAAACAAGAAACAGCACCCACTCGCACAAGGAAACAGCACCCATCAGATTGATGGTCTCATTGGCAACTTGTTTCAGCCACTGACTGCTTAGGAGAAAATTCTTGTTTGTTGAGAGGGGCCAGAAAGAAGAGGAACAAGAGCAACTGAAGATCACATATGAAAAGCAACATTTTTATTGTTTATTATTAGGCCACTAAACCCATTAAAGCCATGTTTGATCCTATGTAGACGCCTTCCTTCTTTGTCACTAAGGTTATATGCAACTACCTGTCTATGAGTTTGAAAAAAGCAGCAAAGCAGCAAATTTCTTCATGGATCTGGACCTTTTTTCGAACCTTATTTTTTGTTTTCTATACAAAGATTAACCCCAACACCCAAAATGAATAAGCCTATTCCAGTCACACTAAAATATGACAAATTTTAATATAACAATATGTTCCTCATAATTTGCTTTTATAGCTTTTTTTAACCAGTAGGAGTGCAGAGAGTAGGGCTCAACAACTTTAATGTCCCAAAGATGCTCCTTTAATACTTATTAATATTAATGTCCTTTAATATTAAATAGGAAGAACAATATTAGCTGTTCAATGGTTTGAGAAAGCACCTGTTAGCCCGTCACTGCATTTCACTATGTGCTGCATCATTCAATAAAGGATACGTTTTTTGGTGAGTGCTGCTTCACGCTTTTTCTATTGGACAATATTAGTAATAGTTCTAACATTGTTGCAATGTTCTAGTAGGGCTATGGTATTCTGAACTATCATACTGCAGCTGCCAGAAAAAAGGCAGTCACATGCATGGCTCATTCAAAACATGCAATATACCATACATACTATGAGATGAGCTGTGTAAATTTCCATTACAGGCGGTCCCCTACTTAAGAACACCAAAGTATTTACTCTACTTTGGCCGTAGACTTCAGTAAACAGCTATAACAGTTACTAAAGGTGTCTGCAATTAAGCTTTATTGTTAATCCTGGCTGGGGTTACAATTATAAAGCATACGGTTCCGACTTACATACAAATTCAACTTAAGAACAAACCTATCCTGTACGTAACCTGGGGACTGCCTGTACTAGGTTATTTATGGTACCCAAAGTACAAGAACTTGAAGCACTCAATGATAGTAAACAAGACAAATACACCCCTCATTTTAGCTTCCATTCAGAAATGATTACTTCAAATCTCTTTGGCAAACACCAGGTTAATGTCGCATAAACAATTAAAATGCAGACAATTAAATTCTGCACCTCCTGCAGTAAAAATGAAGGAAAACTCAGAAATAGTAATTATTTTAGTGGTTTTCCACTCTAAATAACTAGTTCCAGGAATCCATTCATTACTATGAGTCAGTGAGCAAGCATTACATTTACGTGCTAGGGCACCCTAAGGATGCCTTATTATGCGGATTTGTAGGCAGCAGTCAACGATCGGATATTGGTTTCTATTTTCTAAATTGCACTAGAAAACATTATTATAGGTTCACATGTACTTATAAACAGTTGTAATGATGCCATTTACTGTACATGTTCTAAGTAGTTGTATATACTGTAATGTAGTTAATAAAACAAGGTTTGCTTTTTAAAGAAGCTTCTTTCTGGTCTTCAACAACCTAAAGTAATACAGTCAATAGGTTTGGGGCCACTAAACTAACTTTGTTCATTTCTCCTGATGAAGCCACAGGCGAAACACGCGTCTAGCGGAGTCTCTCCTGGGCACGGGTCCTCACTGCCAAGTCCTCCTACTCCACTGTGCTGTTTGATCAGTAAATGGAAGCCCAATCATAATGATGCAACTTTATCTCTTATGAAATCTAAAATGTTCATTGACTAGACCAGTGGTGGCGAACCTATGGCACTGGTGCCAGAGATGGCACTCAGAGGCCTCTCTGTGGGCACATGGGCTGTCTCCCAGGCACAGAGTTTGCCAGACATGGCATCTTCCTGCAGTCTCAGGCAGTCCAAGTAGTGCCCTGCTATTTTAAAGTGACCCATCCTGTGCTGATTGGTCCTGTCCAAAGAGTGAAAAGGTGTGTACAGGGTCGGATTGGAGCTCCAAAATTCTGGTAGCAACAAGTTTGTTACTGCCTAAATTGCCGTGTTGGCACTTCGGGAAAAACCAGTGTTTTTTGGGTCTCATTTTGGGCACTCGATCTCTAAAAGGTTCTCCATCACTGGACTAGACCTTAGTTTTCTATATGGGATAGTGCAATAATCAGACAGGTGGTATAGTAGGGGAAGTGCAATAGAATATTTAGAAAAAGAAAATAGAAGCTAGACCCCTAACTTTAGGTGGCTAGACATATATTTCACATATCTGACTCCGGCGACCCATATTTGCTTTTATCATTCTTTTTGTCTGTAAAACCCTCTGCTTTCTCCCCCTTATTTATGTTTTTGTAATAAATACATTTATTTTAATCACAATTAAGCGTATACGTAAAAATGTTTTTCTAATAACTATAAAAAATCCTTTGGGTCTTAAATTTGGTAACCATTTGTTGGTGCTACTTTTGGGTGCAGTCTTAGGACAACTATTTTTGGAGTGACCCAGAGAAAATATTTGTGGAAAGAATATTTTTTGGATGAAAAAACATTGTTCATGTGTCTTTTAGGATCCCAAATCTGCCAATAGCAACTCTTTCACTTCTCTAAAAAAACATAATAGAACTTCCTGGAAATTAGTCTTAAGCTCATCTCCGCAACTTCTGGAGCATGAATGAGTGAGTGCACGGCACTGTACTGCTCATTAGACACACAGACAGTGTAGCAAAGTGTGCTGTCCCCTGCTTTATCTGGAGAAAATGAAGGGGTATTACCGACTGTGCATTTACATTCAGTTAAACTCTGCCATATGGTGTCTCTGCCGTGTGGTGGAAGTTGTTCTTAGATAAGGCCACTGCTGAAGTGATTGTGCAAAGAAACAAATTACTTTTGTATATGAAATGGCCTGGAGTAACTGAATATCCCACAGAAATCAGTGGTAATGTACGCTGAATCCAGGTGGTCAGGGTGGCCTCAATACTGTATTCCTAGCTACTTCTGCCAGAGTCGGGGGGTGGCTGTATCCAAGGACAACTAGGGAGTGATCCCTCTGCTGCACTCGAACACCACGGTTTGAACACTTGGCAGCACAGATTCTGCCACTCAAGCAGCAGGATCCCCTGCAGTTTTTTGACCTGATGAAGACGCCATTACGGTGTTGAAACGCGTTGTCATAATTTTAATAAAACCCTTATTACTTTACTTTGGACGTAGCGCGTCTTCCTATTTGACCCCGCATTTTCCTTCTTTGCCGCATATTTCATCTGGACCCACATCCAGCACTGGGGCCTGACGCTGCAACTCCACCACAACAAAAAAACTTTTTTGTGTACATTTTCTTTGGCGCCTGGCTCAAAAAAAATCCCCCAATCCGTTTTTAAGAGACAACATGGTTACATTTATGGGAAAATATTAGTAATGAGTGGACGCTATACCGGCAGCCCCAAACACCCACAGTTGGTGCTGACACCAAACGGGAGTGTTGACTCTATAAATGCCAACGGCCCCACCTAAATGCTTCCCAATGACGTCATGGGGAGCCCCAATGCCTAGAAAAATGGCAGCGTACATGCACCGATCACACAGGTACATTTCTTTAATAACATGAGTAACTTACCCCCCCCCCCCCCCCCAAGTCTGGTGGCTAGATTCTTGAGGGGTTTTAAAATTTGCAACCTGGTCTAATATACGCCTGTGCTTCTGCATGAGGAAATGCTATTCTGCTCTGCACAATAGGAAGTCTCCATAGAAATACAATGGCTAAAACTTCAACTTATGCTTTAGGGGTTTGGACAGAAATGAAAGCAGTTGCAATTCTTTTATAATCTAAAAAAAAGACAATCTAAGAAGAAAATGGTGAAAAATGTTAATAAATGATTGAATGGAACAATTTTTTTCCTCTAATATCAGTAACAAAAATAATTAGATCCTGATCAAGACACTCTGTGCAATAAAAGTCCGCCATAACCCGTTGGTTTCTCAGAATCATTTGTATTATAATCTTTCTTTCTATAGTCAGTGTACAAGCAAATCCTATGATGCAATTATAAAGTTTTATCTTGTGACTGAAAATCTCTTTTAATCCTATTATATTATCCTGAAAGAAAGAATTTAACATTCTGAAAAAAAAAGATTCCTGACACATTTTCACATGGATGTAACTACCCTATGATCAGAGACGGCTTAAATCCTTCAGCATTTCTTTAAAAAAAAAAAACAGATTGTTCACCAATGTTTTATGGCTACAAGAATTTTTAAAATACTCCAAGGATAGAAAGACTTTATGAAAAAATAACAGATATGTTCACCAATTTTTGTGGCTAAAATACTCCAAGGGCAGGAAGGCTTTATCAGACCTCATCACAGAACTGTCCTGTCTACCCTTTAAACTTAACATTTTGTATTGGGGTACAATAGGTAAATACACAACAGATAATCCTAAGTACAGGCAGTCCCTGGGTTACATACAAGATAGGGTCTGTAGGTTTGTTCTTAAGTTGAATTTGTATGTTAGTCGGAATTGTATACTTTATCACTGTATCCCCCAGCCAAATTTTTTTTGGTCTCTGTGACAATTGGATTTTAAAAATGTTGGATTGTCATAAGAACCGGGATTAATAATAAAGCTTCATTACAGACACCTGTGATAACTGTTATAGCTGTTTATTGTAGCCTGGGACTAAAGTACAGTAAATTAGCAACATCCAGAGGTCCGTTTGTAACTAGGGGTCGTATGTAAGTCAGGTGTTCTTAAGTAGGGGACCGCCTGTAACCCATCAGTAAAGATCAAAATAGCTTACCATTAAAGATTTTGGTATGCTACACTACGTCACTACCTCTATGATGGCAGAATGAACTGCTTCATTTTTGTCACCAGCACCCATTTTCTGCTGGTTCCTATTTTTAAGGGCAGTTCCCTCTTTGTTAATACCATACTGTGAGAATATTGCAAGTGCCCACTACAGCACAGCTTAGTTTTAGCATCTGAGGCGGCATCATCATCTCTCTGTAGATCACGATTGTGGATGCGCTGATGGGTTATTATTTTTCACTATGACATCTCTGGTGTGAACAGTAGTTCATGTTAGCTAAATGCCTTGATTGATTTGCATCACACATTTCACTCTCCTGCAGTTCTGCTCTGGTTCATCCAAGGAAAACCCACTATTACTAACAGGCTTTCCATCCACTCACATACTGCAGTTCTGGTTGGTCTAGATATGAGAGCTCTGCTTCATTCATTCCTGGAATCAGCATCACATAAATCATCTGCTCTGCACTTAGTTATGTACCTGCAATAGACCCAGTTTGTTGAAAGCTCATGATATCCTGGTATCCTATTATTTCCATACTCTGTATTCTGGTATTTGGACCCACTGCCTGTATTCAGACTAATCTTCTGCCTTGCGACTTTGTGCTGCATTTATCCTGGTGTTGACCCAGCTCCAGAGATTACTAGTGCAGGTAGCTAACGTTGACTATTTGTCCCTTACCGCCTAGGATTAAGTGAGGTAATTAGGCAAGGACAGCTGGGAATTGGGTTTAGTTTCAGGGCCTAATGTCATTGTCTAAGTTATTGTGGGCAGACATCAGTCCTTAACTACCTTTAATGGAATTATTCTAGTCATCAAAACTCAAGGTTGACTATGTAATAATAATCTTTATTTGTATAGCGCCCATCATACTCCACAGCGCTTTACAAATACAACAATTAAAAAAATACCCACTCATCTGATCGAGTACAGGTCTTCTTGACAATCCTTCTCTGCCCCGTAGTGGTATCAACTGGAGCATGAAGAAGTAAATTTAGGCAACAAATATCAAATATCTCTGACAGACACTTATATTCAGCAGGTTGTGACAACTTTTCTCAACAGGTATCAACAGCGTCCTAAGAGAAAGCATAGACTTCCTGTTTCCCGTTTCCCCTCTGTCCCATACGGGATGGTAAACACAAACATGATGAAAAACTGTCAGCTCACATATGGTTCATATGCAATTCTCAGTTTGGTAGCTGCCAAGCACAAACACCCTTGGCCACAGGTGGGAATATACAGAAATATACTCAGCCATATATAAAGACACTTTCAAAAACATTTTGGTTCTGTCTGCCGAGTGCACCTTTCTTTATTCTTCTATTAATAAATAAATATGCTAAAAAATGTACATTTTTAAAATTGTGGTTCATTCCTTCTAATGCCTTTGATAGTTTTCAGCACACACAGGTTTTCAACAGCTTTTGTTTTTACCATCAAAATCAAGCAAGATAAAAGAGGGCACTTACTCATAGATTCAGGCACTGTGACTGTGGTAATCTTCTTATGTGGCCTCCTTCTGTCTAAAAATCAACTTGTAACATTATGCTAATAAGTATAAGGGAATCGGGGGGTTCCAGAGTCCCTTAGTGATGACAATACACTCGTTGTTACAATGAGCAGAGTAGGTCTGTGACCATGCAGCACTGAGGGGCTCTGGAAACAACCCCAGAGCCCCTCGGGCTCATTAGCATAAACATTTATTTTAGAAGGAAACCATGGATAACAAATATGTGACGATTACCGTAGTCACAGTCCCTGGCTTATCATGCTTGATTTTGATGATAGATTTTCTTTAAGGCTTCAATACATGATTCACACTGCTACATACTGCTGCAATGACAAAGCAATGACAAGCTCACATTCTAAATGCTCCATGTAATCAGAAACAGAATAGACATGCATAGAATTTTTTCATGCGCCTTTCTAAGTTAATATTAATTCCGGTGTAGTAGAGGCAATTTTACAATTTCATGTAGGTGTTCTGAATATTTCACAAAGCAGTATGAATACACAGAAATTGCATATTTTAAATTTGACAAATGGTTCCAATGCAAACATAGACACCAAAAACATAGGTTCAAGCAAGAGGAATAGCACAATACTTCAAACTTTAATTAAGATGACTCCAGGCTCTAAGATAATGGTGTGATTCTGAGGACATACTTACTGTACGCCAAATACTGATTAAAGAGGAAATAAACACCAATGATCAAAGACCAGGTTGGAAGCATCGTACTGCGCAGCAAGACTTATTTTAAAGGTTAGACTGAAAAGTTTATACACATATACTAGATATTTGTGCTATTAGTGCCATAATATGGGAAATTGCATAGACCATAATGATGTCATTAATTGTATTTATGGTTACAGAGCAAAAAATAGCTGTTACTTAAAAGGAAGAGAATTCACTGTGATACATAGTACCGTATATACTCGTGTATAAGCAGAGTTTTTCAGCACAAAAAATGTGCTGAAAAACCTTGCCTCGGTTTATACACGAGTCAATAAAAAAATAAACTTATATACTCACCCTCTGGCGGCCCCGATGCTCCACAAGGCTCCCCGATGTCGGCGCGGCTCCCCTTCCGTCTTCGTTCTTCTTTAACAGCCGGCATAGACGCGGCCATGTTATATTCCAGCCGGTGCATACTATGACATCAGCAGCGACCGCATCATAGTATGAACCTGCCGGCAGATAACATCACCGCGTCTATGCCGGCTGTTAAAGAAGAACGTGGAAAGAAGAGGAGCCGCAGGGAAGACAGAAGAGGAGCCACGCTAAGCATCAGGGCCGCCGGAGGGTGGGTATATAATTTTAAATTTTTTTAAGTGCTGGGAGGGCTGGCTGTATACTACTGGGGGCAGGCCGGCTGTATACTACAGGGGGAAGGCTGGCTGTATACTACTAGGGGACAGGCTGACTGTATACAACTAGGGGCTGGCTGTAAACTACATGGGGCTGTCTGGCTGTATACTACAGGGGCTGGCTGTATACTGCATGGGGCTGTCTGTCTGTATACTACATGGGGGCAGGCTGGCTGTATACTACAGGGGGGAGGCTGGCTGTATACTACTAGGGGGCAGGCTGGCTGTATACTACTAGCGGGCAGGCTGGTTGTATACTACTGGGGCTGGCTGGCTGTGTACTACAGGGGCTGGCTGGCTGTATACTACATGGGGCAGGCTGGCTGTATACTACATGGGGGCAGGTAGGCTGTATACTAAATGGGGCTGGCTGGCTGTATACTACAGGGGCTGTCTGTCTGTATACTACATGGGGCAGGCTGGCTGTATACTACAGGGGGCAGGCTGGATGTATACTACTAGCGGGCAGGCTGGCTGTATACTACAGGGGGCATGCTGGCTGTATACTACAGGGGGCAGGCTGGCTGTGTACTACTGGGGGCAGGCCGGCTGTATACTACAGGGGGAAGGCTGGCTGTATACTACTAGGGGACAGGCTGACTGTATACAACTAGGGGCTGGCTGTAAACTACATGGGGCTGTCTGGCTGTATACTACAGGGGCTGGCTGTATACTGCATGGGGCTGTCTGTCTGTATACTACATGGGGGCAGGCTGGCTGTATACTACAGGGGGGAGGCTGGCTGTATACTACTAGGGGGCAGGCTGGCTGTATACTACTAGCGGGCAGGCTGGTTGCATACTACTGGGGCTGGCTGGCTGTGTACTACAGGGGCTGGCTGGCTGTATACTACATGGGGCAGGCTGGCTGTATACTACATGGGGGCAGGTAGGCTGTATACTAAATGGGGCTGGCTGGCTGTATACTACAGGGGCTGTCTGTCTGTATACTACATGGGGCAGGCTGGCTGTATACTACAGGGGGCAGGCTGGATGTATACTACTAGCGGGCAGGCTGGCTGTATACTACAGGGGGCATGCTGGCTGTATACTACAGGGGGCTGGATGGCTGTATACTACATGGGGGAAGGTTGGCTGTATACTACATGGGGCTGGGTGGCTGTATACTATAGGGGCTGGCTGTATACTACATGGGACTGGCTGTGTGTATACTATATGGGGGCAGGCTGGCTGTATACTATTGGGGGCTGGCTGTATACTCCTGGGGCTGGCTGGCTGTATACTACGGGGGCTGGCTGTAAACTACTAGGGGTCAGGCTGGCTGTATACTAGTGGGGGCAGGCTGGCTGTATACTACTGGGGGCAGGCTGTATACTCCTGGGGCTGGCTGGCTGTATACTACAGGGGCTGGCTGGCCACCCCCACACGAAGGCTCAGCCAGAGGTGAAACGTGCGTCGGGGAGGCGGTCTTCCCGGGCGGTGGAGCGTAATCACATGCAATAGGTAAGAACTGGCAGCCCAACTCAAAGGTTCCCTGGTATATTATACTCATATCCCAGAGGCTACCTGCCTTCTATGTACACCAGTACCGATATAGGACAGTCCTTATAGGAAACATTCCCTTTGGCCACCAGCTCACCATACGACACATACAGATACACCAGTTCCACCTTGCCCGGTATTAGACCGCCCTTTTCTGTCTTCGTGTCCCACCACCCTATACTGTACTGTATCTTGTGGATATCCTCCACTGAGAGGCCACACTTGTTGTCTTCATGGTTTTTTATTGTATCACACTTTGTAGCATTAATAAAGGTTATTCTTATATTTTAAATCCAATTGTGCATTGCAGTAGTGTCCTTTCTTTTCCTTCTTGATTGGAGGGTATCCTTGGTTTCTATTTAGCATTTATTGTGGCACTATCCAGGTGCGGTGATGTGAAGTAGGGTGTTTAATTACAATAGTAAGACAGGTCATATATATTACATGTAGCTGTCTGTCAAGGCCTCCCTCAATACCTGATCCTACTTGTAAGATTGTATTGATACTATGGGCTGGCTGTATATTACTGGGAGCAGGCTGGCTGTATACTACAGGGGCTGGCTTGCTGTATAATACATGGGGCTGGCTTGCTGTATATTACTGGGGGCAGGCTGGCTGTATACTACAGGGGCTGGCTGTATACTACAAAGGGCAGGCTGGCTGTATGCTACATGGGGGCTGGCTGGCTGTATACTACAGGGGGCTGGCTGGCTGTATACTACAGGGGGCTGGCTGGCTGTATACTACAGGGGGCAGTCTGGCTGTATACTACAGGGAGCTGGCTGACTATAAACTACGGGGGGCTTGCTGGCTATATACTGGGGGGGGGGGGCTGTGACCAATGCATTTCCCACCCTTGGCTTATACTTGAGTCAATAGGTTTTTCCAGTTTTTGGTGGTAAAATTAGGGGTCTCGGTTTATACTCGGGTCGGCTTATACTCGATTATAGAGAGTAAATACACTGATCAAAGGTACAATCACTGGGCAGTTTACATATACATTTATTGGCATAGATGTAGAGTTTACAGTTGCCCCCTAAACCACAGGCACATGTCACCACTTACTTTACAATCAGAGGCCTCAAATTAAAGCTGAAAATAGTGATCAATGGAACCAGAATCAGCCTCTCAAATACTATTAATACTGCACGGGCTCAAATAATGAAGTGTACTTTATCTGCATCTTTAAGATGCTGCTAACATTGCCATTGAGAGTGCTGCAGTTGAGATTGCTTCACTAATCACTGCTGTTACGGATGTACATGGCGAGTATATTTTATAATTACTTCAGAGGCACAGGGGATTTTCTATATATAATATAATTCATTTATATGCAATCATTTGTTATTTATTCAGGAAGGTTTGTTGCATATAATGTAGCTCATCCGTTTATAATGTAGAAAATCAAGCAAGATAAACCAGGGAAACATACTCATATGACGGTTACCACATTCACAGTGCTTGGATTTATAATTGTTATCTATGACCCCCTTCCTTCTAAAATCAACTGGTAACATTATGTTAATGAGCCTGAGGGACTACCCTAGCCACTCTGTGATCGGACTTTGCAGATTGTTACATTGTCAAACCCTCCTCCCTGTTCCCTCAGCACTAAGACTACAGCAGGAAGTGTTCACTGTTCAAGTGCTGATGGAGCAGGGGGGATGGTAAGATAGTGGAAAAGCCTATAAAGATTGCAGAGGGGCTAGGGCAGTGATGGCGAACCTTTTAGAGACCGAGTGCCCAAACTGCAAACCAAAACCTAATTACTTATCGCAAAGTGCCAGTACGGCAATTTAACCTGAAAACTGACGGTTTAGTTTAGAATCAATAAAATGATACATTCCCAATCAGAGGTAGCTTCCCTCCCATTGCGTTTTATTTGCATTTCAAAACTCCTATACTTGTTTCATTCGTGTGACATTGAGGAAGAGGCAGCAGTCCTATACACACGGAAACGCCACTTTTACACCATTTTACATCACATAAAATAGTAATAAAAAGTTATCAAAAGGTCACACAGTCTTCAAAATGGTAGCAATGAAAACAACGGCTCATTAAGCAAAAAATCACCCCTCCCCAGCTCCGTACACTAAAGTTATTAGCGTCACAAGATGGCGAAACTATTTTCTTTTTCGTACACTGTTTTAATTATTGAAAAAGTATTAAAACACAATAAAACCTACAAATCTAGTATCACTGTGAGTTTACCGAACCAAAGAATAAAGGAGACAAATGATTTGGAGCGCACAGCGAAAGTATTAAAATCTAATCCCACAAGACAGCGATGCAAATGCTTTTTTCCGCCATTTTCTTTCCAGCTTCCTAGTACACAACATGGAATAATAAATAACGAAAAAATAAGCCCTCACACAGCTATATATAAATGCACATATAAATATACAATATGTATATACATAAATACATATATTACTTGCTCTTTGGTTGTCCAAGGCGGCAGCCGTGGCGGGCAAAAGTTCAGGTGTCTGGTGTTCTGGAGGGGGGGGAGGGGGGTGTTAATCCGGCATCTGGAGATCTGGGCAGTGGGTTTACGAGGCATGAGTTCCAGGGGAGGGGGTGATGGGGGGGTGCAGTGACCGGAGTTGGAGTGGGTGGGTGGGGGGGGTCAGCGAGAGCGGGCGGAGTTCGGGCGGGCGAATTACAATAGTGGGCGGAGTCCAGGCGGGGGGGTTTCTTGCGGGCGGAATCCGGGCGGAGTCCGGGCGGGGGGGCCGTTTGGTAGCGCTCGGAGTCGGTTGCGGGGGAGGTTTGGGCCGAGGTGGGGTTTGTGGTAGCAGGCAGGGTGGTTCGCAATAGTGGGTTTGCGATAGCGGGCTGGGGTCCGGGCGGGGGGGAAGGGCTTGTGGTTGCAGGCGCAGTTTGTGCTGGTAGATTCGGCGGCTTGCAGGCGGAGTTTTAGGGGAGGGGCGGGAGCAAGCAGGAAATCATCCCTCCTGCTGGTATATTATGCCCTGAATAAAAAAAAATAAACTTACCTCAGACTCCGCGTTCCTCCGGCTTCTTCTGTTCTGTACACAGAGTAAGGTGCCCAGCGCTGGCAGCGTAATGACATCATTACGCTGCCAGCGCTGGGACGCTTACCGTCCTGTGCGCTGCAGTAATCAGACAGAGCAGGCAGTGTCAGCTCCCTGATCTGTCATGGCTTTTAGCAGTATCGGAGCGTGGCTCCGATACTGCTTAAAGCTGAGTTAAATTCAAAGGACCCGCGTGCCAGAAGTGAGGGCTCTGCGTGCCCTCTCTGGCACGCGTGCCATAGGTTCGCCACCGCTGGGCTAGGGTATAATAATCAATCATACAATCCAGCAATGACCAATGGAGGTGATTGATGTAATCTGATCTAATTTGAACAGAATTTCAAAACTCTCTCAAACCATTTTTCTGAACCTAGTTTTAGTGTATATTTAATAGAGGCAATTAACAGAATGCAAGAGCCCAAAACAGACCAGCACTTCATAGACAAAAAAATACACAGCTGTGCAGAAAATTTTTAGCCTAATATATTGATTTGCTAACATAACGACACATTTGCGGGGTAGTAAATGATACATAATGGGGCACATTTACTAAGTGTCTGTCGGACGCATTTTCGTCGGGTTTCCAGAATTATTCCTTTTTGCCCTGAATTGCCACGGGTTTTTGGCGCACGCGATTGTGTTGCATCGGCGCCGGCTTTCATGCGACACAAATCGGGGGTACGTCAAATCTTTTGTACATGAGGTTTTAATTTTTGTAAATGTATGAAAACATTATAAAACCTATAGAAATTTGGTATCCCCGTGACGCACCGACCAAAAGAAGTAGACATGTAGACATGAAAGGCGTAAAATCCAAGCCCACAAGAAAATGGTGCAAATGCTCATTTTCACTGCATTTTTTTCCCGCTTCCCAATACATGGCAAGGAATATTAAATACCATCACTATGAAGTGCAAAACTATGAAGTGCAAAACTCTTTACGTGTAAAAATAAATAAAAAATTCTAGATTTTTGATGGTAGGGAGTGAAAAATGGAAATGAAAAAAAAAAGGTTGTTGAGGGGTTAAGGTCTCATATACACAAATGTGCATCTTGTAAGTTTGTAATTGTTTTTACAGGTTGAAAACATCCCTATGTCTTTCTATAGGCACACAAACATCCAGAAACTACGGCTGCCTGTGAGAGACTACTGCAGGTCCTATTCCGGCCAATCTGTTTCTATTGTCATTGGAATGTGAGCAGAGCCTCGGACCTTAAGAACAACGGACCATAGGTGCATTGCTTGTGGCACGTGAAAAGAAGAGGTATCCCCTTTTGGTGGGAGAAAAGGAGTTCTACTGAATATTATATAACATATTTGGAGGTAATTTGGGGGAGTGCTCTATGTAATACCCGATAAAAGTTGTGCTTACAGAGTGCCAGGGAGCCTAGCAGCAGCATATTGGAGATACGGGATAGGTGGGGCCCAAGCAGGACTCTTGCAGCAGAGCCCGTGAGCTCTGTTCGACTTCAGTAAACATTTATTTGTTTATGTAGGGTGGCAATATTTGTGGCAATGATCACAGAGATATAGCAAAAGTTCTGTGTGACTAAAATAACCTTCATGTTTTTGAGGAGTTTCAGACAGTATGTATGTAATAGCAAAGTGACAAAGGAAATGCCAATAACAATTATTTAATAAAAACTATCTTGAAAGCAAAAGGGATTATTTGATAGACTAATTATATACTCCAGTGACAGGAAACTGATGCATTATAAAGGATGAAGTTCACGTTTTTTCTGGTTTAATGGGTCCATAAAAAGTTATATGCTGAGTATTTGGTTATCTGGGAAACCAAACCTGTCTCCGTGAAAACGTACTACAGGCAGTCCCCAGGTTATATACAAGTTAGGTTCTTTAGGTTTGTTCTTAAGTTGAATTTGTATGCAAAGTTGGAACTGGTATGTTTTATTATTATTGCTCCATAGAAAAATGTTTTATTTTATGACAAATAGATTTTCAAACTTTTGTGCTGTAATGGGAGGAAGGATTATCAATAAAGCTTCATTACAGAGACCTTACAGCTCATCAGTGCAACCTGGGACTAGAGTAAAGCTTTACCAGAGGTCACAGTCAGCAGGGAGCTCTGTCTGTAACTAGGGGTTGTCTATAAGTCAGATATCCTTAAGTCGAGGACACATGGTGAACACAGAAAGTTATTGTGTGTTAAGGAGTTAATAAAAGGTAATCACTAAGTTTGACATACCCAAAAATGGTGGCATTATAGCCTACAAATCATCCCGCTAAAAATAAGTCCTAGTACAGCTACTGTACATAGTATATTTGGTGCTTGGAAGTCTCACTAGATTATTTACTTATTTAGAGATTGAAAGGTTATGATAAAATAAAGATTTATAATGATTTTTCCAAATTGCCACATCTGATTCTCCCTTCTCAAATTTATCAGAACGATGCCTATTTTATGATTTTTACATTTTTCTTTCTGGAGTTATGTCATTCTTCTGTTCTGAAGCTACTGCGGTAGTGAAGTGGGTGGAGCCTAACCTCTTCCTGTCAATATTGTTTGACCATATTATGAAATATGAAAAATATTGCCATATGAAAAACAGCACTTATGGTAAGTAGAAAAACTTTGGTTAAAAATATAGAAGGAAGAGGAAAAAAAATCCACTTATTTTTTTCTACACATATTGGGTGGGATGGGGGGTTGTTTGAGAAGTGGCATAGGTAGATATTATTGGATTTTACACTGATACATTGTATACTGATGTACTGATGTGTCTATTTTTAATTGAAGGGGTTTACCCATGAAAGAAAGTTCTCAAATTGTAATCCACTAGTGATGTTTACACAATAGAGATAATTTATACCTTTTACAAATCTACTGAGTTTTATTAATGTTTTAGCTTCTATCACTTCCTAGGCTGGTCAGGGTAGAATTCAGCAGTGTGGGCGGGCACTAGCTGAGCAGACACATCATGATCCCTATAAGATGCTTTGTGCTGACAATGTGCTTAGATTATCATGGTTCTGGTTTTAGGTACACTTTAGTTTATCTTCTGAAGATTCTACTAATATATGACACATAAAGAAAGAGAGATAAGACAGATCAGGGTCATGAGCTATAACACACAATGACACACTCAGCTCTGCTACCTCACCTAACTAATAAAACACACAGTCAGCACTGTTATGCCCCCCTCCCCTTGGATCCAGAGCTTATCTTGTCTGTAGCGCTGCTCCTGTCTCCTATGCATACTGCTGCTGGACAGAAAGTGCATCTGTCTGTAGTGCTCCCTGCCTCCTGCCCCTTCCCTGGTAGTAGGGGTAGTAGCTATTCATATGAGAGGAATCTCCCCAAACATAGTCAGGAGTTTATGGTCAGATCCAGGGACAAGCAAAATATGAACACCAGGACTGATAGAGACAAGTTGGAACTATATCTGTGAAATCTTGTATTTTTTGTTAATGACATTGAATTAGAGAATATGTTATTTTGTTTTCCTGCGTATATTTAAAGAACTTTGTGTTTGTGGGAATACCCTTTAATCAGTTTGTATTTGTGAAGTAAAATGTTAAATAAAAATTAATTGAATTTAAAAAACTTCCTATCTTTACCATAACACTGAATCAATTACATCTTGCCCATAGTTCCCATGATGCTTTGTGGCAGATTCCACCAAGTAAATCCACTATGTAGTTTGAACATACAGGATCTATATAGTGACCAGCCTGGCAGCATGTTAAATAAGTAATAGAAACAAGTTGGGAAATAGTTACATTAAGGCTGCATTCAGACACACGTGTGCCAGCCGTACCGTAGCACGCTGCTCACCCCCACCCCACTCCATAGGGATATATGGCCCACTGCACCGTTTGCCAAGAAAATATAGGACATGTCCTATCTGTGCGGCACCGTACCTCTCCATACAGCGCCGTGCGCCCATTGCTGGCCGATGGGGGGCATATTTATACGTCGCTGTATATACGTCCCTCATACGGCCGTCTGAATGTAGCCCAAGTCTAGTCTTTGCTGATTAAGTTGTATGGGTTGACAACAGGGTGTCAGGGTAGCAGAGGCTGGGGGAAGGGGCTGCAGAATATAGAATAGTTTATGACACAGCTTTTGATTCAGAGAGACTGAAAGGTATGCAGACATAGTAGAAAGACTGATAGGGAACAAGGGAGTTAATGAGGTAATGAAGGTAATAGGCAAAGCTGTCCTACATTACAAGAGCTCTCGATTTGTTTAAAAAAACATATAAATATAAATTAACATGCTAAGTCAACATATTTTTGTATAAAAGAGATTTGTAAAAATCTTTTGCCCTTTGCAGCTAAAGTAAGAATTATAGACTTTCCACCGAACAAAAGCACATTGGACAATCATTGAAAGACGGGTGTTCGACTTTTTGGTTGGTTCATTCATTTAACTTTTTATGTACAATAATTGCTCAAAAGTTAAAAGTTTTGTACTGATGCTGAACTTAAAACAAAATATAAGTAAAAGGACGCTGTTGTTGGTTGCATACTATTTACAAACTGCTTTAAAAAGGAGGGTAAAGGGAGCCTCCTTTTTGATGCATTCCACTATTATTCACACTTTAATGTACTGGAAGCTTTAGATTGGAGTATTCACGTAAGAAAATTTCCCTTTTATTACATATCCATTATTTATAACGGCCATAATAGCACTACAGCTTACAATATTTTTGCTGCTATAAGTAAGTAATGGAAAAGTAGAGTAGGACACTACTAAGGTTGGTGTGAACGTACCCTTTCTGACACACGTTATTCTTACTATCTAAAAAATACTGCAGAAATAGGCTTAGAAGAAGGGTGCTTAAAGGAAATCTACCATTTGTTTTTATGTGTTATAAAACAAACATACCTTGTGAATGCTGTAGCTACACTGATGTGGAAACACATCTTAATTCCTGAACGGAGTGGCGTTTCTGAAAAAACTATTATAAAATTATTATAATGAGGCTCTGACACTGACTGCCCCGGCGCTTGCCCTCTTACCCTAATTGTGCAGTGCTCCAGTCTTGTACTGCCCAGCTTAAGCCGAGAATACGTCATCACTGGATTGTCCCTGACAGGCAGAAGTAATCAAGGGCTGCACCATCCCCCAGCTACTGTGTATGAGTCATCCAGCTCAGGTTGATTAGTCTTGACAGTTCAGAAAGCTCCTTGTGTAATGTGTTTATGTAAGCACCCAGCTTTCCCAAGGTCCTGAATTTTATAATTTTTTTTTCAGCAAAACCACATGGTTCAGGGATTAAGCAAAATATGTTTCTGCATCAGTGTTGCTACAGCATTCTCGAGGTATGTTTGGTTCACAATGCATAAAAACAAATGGTGGATTTCCTTTAAATCCAAGTAGAAGTTAATTATAGAAATTAGCAAGTTGAAAAATCTTATTTTTCATCAACAATATAAAATGTTTCATGTGACTGAATTACACCATTAACACCATCCATTTATCTGAATCATGCAGAAGTCAGCAGATCGCTACACAAGAGCTTCCAACTACAGCGAAGCTTCTCTCTAATCCAGCTTACAAGCGTGATACCAAGTCCAACCAAGGAACAGAAAAAGTTTATAAGGGTCACAAGGACATGGTGTTTTCAAATATCACTGAACCATCTTTTTAATAAGCTTCTCTCGAAGCTTAGCCTAAGCCAGGGGCATAACTACAGGGGTAGCAGCCATAGCAGCTGCTATGGGGCCCACAGTGTCAGGGGGCCCCAACATCTGGGGTATTTGGTGTGAATATGCTATATGTATGTAGTTGTGATGTGTATATGCTCTAAATGTGTTTGCATATGTGATGTGTATATGCTGTATGTCTATGTATATGATGCAAGGGTATATATGGTAGTCAGTGTATGTATGTGTGTATATATGGAGTGTATATACTGTATGTAAATTTTCAAGTGGTAAGTGGGGCCCCATACAGAAATCAGCTATGGGGCCCTGCCTTTCCTAGTTACGCCACTGGCCTAAGCTCACATATAGGTATACAGCTGTCATATTTGCAGGGGGTAGCAAGAGATAACCAATAATAATTATAGCTAAGACGCAAAGAGGATGCAAATCAATGGGTACATTCAACCAATGATGAAGCATAAGCCTGTGCTGTGTTTGCTGTTGTACATGGGTACAGCTGTATAAGACCTATGATCTTTTGTGTCAAAGAAACAACAGTAAGATGGACCTTGTTTGCCTTATTGTGATATCAAAATAGCAAGGCTTTGCATCAATGGTGTATATGCACCAACATGTAGATCAGCATCACAGCTAACAGAGGCACCAAATCCATCAGAAAAGACAGAAAACTATAAACTACATTAGAAATAATGTGGTCCATCGGACGTCATTGGTATCTTCCATGTGATGGATCTGGGACTGTGGTTATTTTCGTATTCATGCTTCTATAATGGAAGAGAAAATAAAGATACAGAAGCCAAGAAAGAAAGTTTTATGGACTGATCAGCTGCCAAAGTACCAAAAAATGATATAATACAGGAAAGTCCATGTAATATTTTGAAAGAAGTTCTGCTCCAGATAAAAGTACGGTAAGGCCTCCGGAGTTTGTAATAGATGTGAACATAGTAAAGAATAGCCATTCCTAAGGATCTGTCTGGCCTCCTACTGCAGTGATAGTAGAAAAGTCAGGTTCAACACTCCCAGACTGATATCCATGCTAAAAAGCGTGTGTATTGGAGCTAAAACACTCAGGTAGTGAAGATGATGGCCTGCTCTACAGGAACCAGATCAGACCAATGTGGTAAACACATACTGTAGCTATGACATGCCCTGCCTCTACAACTACAAGCCCTGTGATCAAGTCTAGATAAAATGCAGCATTTTTACATGGACTCTACCAGTATATATCCACACAACTACATATATCATTTGTGGTGGACATGTGTAAAAGTGGCTCACTGAGAAGATTTGTCAGGTATTGGTCAAAGAAGATGACCTTGAAAATAGCAATGCAAATTCTCATCAAATACAGGAGGTACCCATAACAAGACAATAGTGACAATTAACAAATAATTAACTAAAGATGCTCCTCTCTAGGATTGTGTATCTTAATTTGGAAATATACTATAATTTATCATTAAAGGACCATTTTATACAGGATGGAAGTTTGTTATTATTTTATGTGTAAGTCTGTATTTATTATTATGCATTATTTTATGCATGTCCTCATATTTGTATGTATTATTTAATTAATATATATATATATATATATATATATATATATATATATATATATATATATATGTATTTCTTAAGTATGTATATTATAGGTCTGTGGGTTACTATGATGTTATATGCTGCACATAAAATACATACATTTTTGTGCTGTTTTTATCTCGAAGCCTACTGCTTTATCTGTCCATCCATTCATGTATCCTGCGCTCAGTATCTTTCTGGTCTATCTGCTCCACAGTTACAGTTGTCCATTCATTTCTAAGTGTTTATTGTACTGATTGGATCTATGAGATGCTATGAGATGCTATGAGATGTTGTGTGATGACAGATCAAGGGCTGATCCAGTCCCTGTCTGACTGCACTGATGATATAGGAATATTAGCAGATTGAATACACCCTGCCACAAGCAGGACATCGCACACTATGTATATAGATCATGTATATATACAATACATGTATGTATCTCTGCCGTCCATTACCAGCATTAGTCAGAATAACCCTGCTGACAACTTGTGCCAGTATAACTTGTGCTAGAATAAGCAGGACATTTCTCAGTGACCTTACAGAAGAGACTTGGCAGGATTTCCTGCTGCCCCTTCCCACAACTCAGTGAGGAATGAGCCCCATGCACACATCGGCAGTGCCCACACCCACATGCAGACAAGATGGTACCTGTGTGCCAGTGGCGGTGACTGCAGCGGCTGGATGGCGGGCTGCGGTAGACTCCTGCAGGCTCGGCTGCTGCTAGATAACAAGTGCAGATAGAGCTGCTTCCTCCGGCCAATCACCAGGACACGGGGGCTGGGGAGAGACACCGACCAGGGGGCTGTGCCAGACACTCAGTGCCTACTCGTGTGAGGGAGAGACATGCTTACTGTACTGTCTGCCTGTGACTAGCACAGCCCATCCTGTCACATCCACACAGCATTGTGTCACATGTGTATGGACTGTACATTCACTGTACAAGAGCCTTCACCTAGGAGCATGTACCTCAGAGCACCAGGGCTGCTTTACCACATATATACATTATATATATATACACACAAAGAGCACAGCACATCCTGTCACATCCACACAGCATTGTGTCACATTTGTATGGACTGTACATTCACTGTACAAGAGCCTTCACCTAGGAGCATGTACCTCAGAGCACCAGGGCTGCTTTACCACATTATATACATTATATATACACACAAAGAGCACAGCACATCCTGTCACATCCACACAGCATTGTGTCACATGTGTATGGACTGTACATTCACTGTACAAGAGCCTTCACCTAGGAGCATGTACCTCAGAGCACCAGGGCTGCTTTACCACATATATACATTGCTATATATATATTATACAGGCGGTCCCCTACTTAAGAACACTGGACTTACATACGACCCCTAGTTACAAATGGACCACTGGATATTGGTAATTTATTGTACTTTAGTCCTAGGCTACAATAAACAGCTATAACAGTTATCAAATGTGTCTGTAATTAAGCTTTATTGTTGATCCTGATTCTTATGACAACCCACACCTTTTTCAAAATCCAATTGTCACAGAGACCAAAAAAGTTCTGGCTGGGATTACAATGATAAAATATACAGTCTGACTTACATACAAATTCAACTTAAGAACAAACCTACAGACCCTATCTTGTATGTAACCCGGGGACTGCATATATATATATATATATATATATATATATATATAGAGCACAGCCCATCCTGTCACATCCACACAGCATTGTGTCACATGTGTATGGACTGTACATTCACTGTACAAGAGCCTTCACCTGGGAGCATCTACCTCAGAGCACCAGGGCTGCTTTAACAGATATATACATTGCTATGTATACCATATATGTAGCAATGTATATATCTGGTAAAGCAGCCCTGGTGGCTGAGGTAGATGGTCCTAGGTGAAGGCTTGTATACAGTGAATGTACAGTCCATACACATGTGACACAATGCTGTGTGGATGTGACAGGATGGGCTGTGTTATATATAAAGAGACAATACAAAGAAACACTGAGCTAACTTGCTCCCTAGTGCAGGGTCCACACAAGTCCACAAACATACATCCTCACCTAGGACCATGTATTTAGCTATAATTTAGCTATAATGTATATAACAAACAACACACTCAGCTCACCGGTTTCCCCTTGCAGGGTCTATGGCTAAAATACACAAGTCCACAGACATACACTAGCACCTTGCACACACCATGACAATTCAAAAGTTTTTCTTTATTCACTAAATCCAGCATGTAGACATCTCAGGGCAACAATGTGCAACACCCTCGCCGATGCAATGGCGAGGGAGTGTTTGCGAATACGTCCCACCTGCATGTATCCACATTACACTACATGGTCCTGATAGGACATAGGGGATATTGCAGTGGTGAATCCTGCCTGGCAAGGCAGAAGTTAAGTATTTTGTATGATGCAAGATGCTATTGTCCAATGATCTGTGTTACATCCTGTCCTTTGTAAGCTGAGATGTGATTGGAGGAGCAGCCACCACCTGACCAAAGGGAGTTAATAAAACCTCTGGCCAGGAATGTTCTAGGGGATTCTAGATGAGAAGATGAGGAGATCTTGTATCCTAGAGATCAGTGAGTGAGTGAGCAATCTCTGTCTAGCCCATACCAGAGCAGGAAGAGCCTAGCCCCTGCCTCTGAAGAGTGGAGTCTAAGACTAGAGTTAGTGTAGTGAGGAAAAGGGGTATCATCTTACCTTTAAAGGTGATACCTGAAGCCCTACAGGACAAGCTGAAGCTTCCTATCAGGACACAGCTGCCTCCCAGCCTGCCCTCTACATCCAGGCTGGTGAACTATCTCCTGAGGCTCCCTCCAAAAAGCATCTCAGCACTCCATCTACCTGTTAAAGGCACGTTGCTGCGGTTCCTGCCGGTTCAAATAAAGAACTGTAAGTTGTTTTCTTCAACTTCTGTCTCCGTCTGGTCCCTGCTAATACGGCTGCCTTCATCACCGGCACCCTGTCCATCACCCAGAGACTCACACTCGGGACATTAAGGGGTTGCCCCAGGGAGACCCGCTATAGCAGCCTCTCCCTCATCATTTCTTGCCAACACCACCCTGCTGGAGACCTGCCAGGCTGTAGGACAGCCCTCCGGTTCCCCCGTACCAAGCACCGTGACAATAGCGTGCTTAGGCCGCAACCGCCAGCCACTCCGGTACCGCGGGCCCAGGCTGTCTCCAGGCCTCACCTCAAGGGCTAGGCCCCGGTGGGGGATGTTGCAAATGTGGATAGCATTTCACTCATGTCAAGTATCCAGGACTCTCATAGACAACATATAGTATAGTGAATAGGGAAAGGGAGGAGGAGGGGAGAAACTCCTTCCAGTCATCTCTGCTGCACATTAACCCATGAACATCTAGAACACGACAATGTTAAAACAAAGAAAGTGAAATACTTCTCAAGATGCAACAATTATACAATTTCTGATATACATACCATAAAGCACAGCACAATTAATAGCATATCCAATACCTTGCTCTATTTAACCAGGTTATGGACTTTTTCTGATGCATTGGCAATGCTTCTAGTGTCAAATTTTATTTTGCCATTAATACACTTATCCAAAATTTTATTAATTACACAGGTGAGATCTCTTTCTATGCACTTATCCATAATTTTACAAATTACACAGGTGAGATCACTTTCTATGCACTCAACGCACTCTACGCACCTTTTTTGTATTGCAGTTGATGATGATGGTGAAGACACTGCTTCTGAGATGGAGGCAAGTCCTATAGCAGAACAGGTTGGAAGAGGCAGTGGTGTGCCAGACGGAGAGGCAAGGCCAGAACTGGTGCATCAGCGCCAAATATTTCACGTAGTGAAGCTCCCGTGGCGAGGGCTAGATTTTCTAAAGTCTGGAGGTTCTTTAAAAAAACAGCTGATGACCGACGGACTGTGGTGTGCAACCTATGCCACTCAGGGCCGTAACTACAGTGGTAGCAGCCATAGCAGCCGCTATGGGTCCCACAGTGTCAGGGGGCCCCGTCATCCGACCTGACACAATAAAGAATGGAGGATGTGCAACATTATATCTATATTGTACTGCACATTGTCCAGCATAATATGTATATAACATATACTGTGATGTATATATGGTGTCTGTATACACTGTATGTGAGTATGTTGCATATGGCACTATATGTATGTATATGCACATAAGTGTATTTATATGTGATTATAACCCGCATGTGTGAGTATACTAATATGTATATTTTTTATCTGAGAAGGCGGGCCCCATGCAGTAGCCTGCTAGGGGGCCCTGTCTCTCCTAGTTACACCACTGACCCCCCTCAATGGAACCAAGGCCGTTAACCTCCGGCCGGCACACCACTGCTCTTGCCCCTTTGTCATTTGCTGCCTCTGCTAGTCAGCCCCCTGCCCAGGACCCCGGCGCAAACACCTCCCACTCGAAAACCACACCTTCACCTCCACGATCCTCCACAGCGTCCACCAATGTCTGCATGCGCAGCGTTCAGCTGTCTATACACATCTCCAAATTACTGAGCCTGGAGATGCTGCCCTATAGGCTGGTAGAGACCGAGGCCTTTCGCAACCTCATGGCGGCGGCCACCCCTCAGTTTTCGGTCCCCAGCCGTCCCAGCCCTGCACCAGCACGTGTCAGACAACATCATCCGTGTCGTGACCAATGCCATTTCTGACAAGGTCCACCTAACCACGGACACGTGGATGAGTGCTGCCGGACAGGGCCACTATATATCGCTGACAGCACATTGGGTTAACTTGGTGGACGCTGGGACCGAGTCTGACACTGGGGGCGCTCATATACTGCCGACGCCGAGGATTGCGGGGCCTTCTTCGGTCATGGTCTCTCAGGCCTACTATGCCTCCTCCTCCTCCCACCCCTCCTCCACCCCCTCCTCTGAATTACCATCCATAGGCATGGCGCCATCAGTCGGTAGGTCTAGGCGCAGCAGCAGTGCCGTCGCTAAGCGTTAGCAGGCGGTGCTCAAACTGCTGAGCCTAGGCGATAAAAGGCACACCACCCAAGAGCTATTACAGGGCATCACGGCGCAGACTGATCTGTGGCTGGCACCGCTGAACCTGAAGCAAGGCATGGTTGTGTGTGACAACGGCCGTAACCTGGTGGCGGCTCTGCAACTCGGAAGACTGACACATGAGCCATGCCTGGCCCATGTGTTAAATCTCATAGTTCAGCGGCTCCTCAAGACATACCCCAATCTGTCTGATTTGCTCACGAAGGTGCGCCGCGTCTGTGCGCATTTCAGAAAGTTGACCATAGATGCTGCCACTCTCAGGGCAGTGCAGCGCCGCTTCCAACTGCCCGCTCAGCGACTGTTGTGCGACGTGCTCACGAGATGGAATTCCACATTAACCAGAGTTTACCAGCAGCGCAGAGCGATTGTAGACTGCCAGATGTCAACTTCAACCAGAACTGGTAGTCAGGTCAGTCAGCTTCCTCAGGTCTACAATGAGTAGTGGACGTGGATGTCTGATATCTGTCAGGTGCTGAAAACTTTGAGGAGTCAACACAGATGGTCAGTGGCGATGCCGCCATCATCAGCCTCACCATCCCGCTGCTTGGCCTGTTGAAAAACTCTCTGGTCAGCATGAAGTCAGAAGCTTTGTGCTCGTCACAAGAGACGGAGGAAGAAGATTCCCTTGTTGATAGCCAGAGCAACCTCAGGTCTGTTTCTCAGCGCATATCGGAGGAGGTGGAGGAGGAGGAGAATGTTGGCGAGACAGAAGAGGGGAGCATTGCTCAGTCCTTCACTGTTCAGCATGTATGGGCAGAAGAAGAGGAGTTGGAGGAGGAAATGGAGAGTCAGGCCAGTGAGGGGAGTGAATTCTTGCACGTTGGGACTCTGGCGCATATGGCAGATTTCATGCTAGGCTGCCTATCCCGTGACCCTCACGTTCGAAGAATTTTTTCCAGCACCAATTACTGGGTATTCACTCTCCCGGACCCACGGTACAAGCAAAATCTTTCCACTCTCATCCCTGTAGTTCACCGAGCGGGTTCAATATTGATTTAGATTTATGGTACAGATTAATATGGATGCGGTGATAGCTAATATGTACTTTTTTTGTGTTATTGTGTTTTATATACCGTATATACTTGAGTAAAAGCCGACCCAAATATAAGCCGAGGCCCCTAACCCCTTATCACCGACACTAGTTTTCAGCTCAATGACCAGACTCGATTTTTCAAATCTGTCATGTCTCACGATAATTGGTTATAACTTCGGAACGCTTTAACATATCCGGGTGATTTTGAGAATGTTTTCTCGTGACACTTCATGTTAGTTATAAAATTTAAGTGATAAGTTTTGCGATTCGTACTGAAAAAAAGTGAAAATTTGGCAAAAGTTTGTAAAAATTCTTCATTTTCCAAGTTTGAATTGTTCTGCTCTCCAGACAGGAAGTAAAACTACCCAGAAAGCTTGATAATTAACATTTCTGGAATGTCTGCTTTATGTTGAGATGATATTTTATGCGTCCTCTCACTTTTCTAGGATGTTATGAGGCGCAGAACTTTAGGTGCGATTTTTCTCATTTTCATGAAAATTGCCAAAACTCACATTTTGAGGGACAACTCAGCTTTCAAGTGACTTTGAAAGGCCTAAATAATAGTAAAACCACATAAATTACTCTTACCTCTTACCTCATAAATTAACTTCACCCCTCAACTTATGTAAAAAAACTTCTATTAAGTCCATTAACCCTTTAAGTGTTTCACATGGGTTAAAACAATATGGACCTGCGATTTAGAAACTATGGAATTTTTTGGGAAAATACATTCATTTAGGCCAAACTGACAGTTTCAGAATAAATTAAATGATGAAACACACTGCAACGTTTGATGCCCAATTCCTCCCGAGTGTACTGATACCCCATATGTGGTGGTAAACTTCTGTACGGGCGCACTGCCGAGTGTAGAATGAATGGAGGCGCCATTCACAGCAGATTTGTATTGTCACATTGTACAACCTATAAATTTGTAATGCGAACATATGAGGGCTTATTTTTTATGGGATGAGATAATTTATTTTGGGAGTCTATAGCTTATTCATGAGACTTTATTAACTATTTCAAGGGGGACACAAACAAAATCATCAATTTTTATTTTGGATTTTTAGCATTTCCCCCCCCCCCCCCCCGCTCACCGTAACATAAAAATAATATTTTATCTTTATTCTCTGGTTCACTACGATTGCGGTGATACCTCATTTATATAGTTTTTCTTATCTTTGCTAAATTTTCCTGAGCAAAACCAATATTGGAGAATATCGCATTGTTTTTACGATTGACAACATTTTAGAGCCATAACTTCTGTATTTTTCTTTTGTCAGACCTCGTTGAGGGTTTATTTTTTGCGAAAAGAGTTGTTCTTTTCAGTCGTATCATATTAGGGAACGTAACTTTTTTTTGATCACTTTTTAGAATATTTTTTGTGATGGTGTTTGATGAAAAATTGTATATTATGGGAAGTTTTTGCGAGTTTTTTTTTACGTCGTTCACCGAGCGGGTTCAAGATTGATTTTGATTTATTGTACAGATGATTTATTGTACAGACGTGGTGATACCAAATATGTACGTGTTTTTGTGTTTTATATACTTTATTTGCATTTTATGTGTAACTGGGGAGATTATGGGACTTTTATTTTATCTAATTATATAATAAAATGATTTCATCTTTTTTTTACTTTTTTACATTTTCTACTTCTTGGCTTGAACAAGCGATCGTCCGATCGCTTATTCAAACCTTTACACTGCAGTACACTTGTATTGCAGTGTATAGTGAAAGTAACTGAGCATGCTGCGCATGCTCAGTTACTCACAGCCGGGTCCTACCCGGCGGGTAGAGGAGCTGGAAGCCCCGGGTCATTCGTTGGAACCCGGGGCTGCGGCAGGAGGGATTGGATCCGATCCACGCGGGACACGCTTACATGCCGCGGTCATGCTTGACTGCGGCGTGTAAGGGGTTAAACATCCGGGATCGGTTGGAAATGCATTGGTCACAGCCTCCCCATTTATATAGCGTGCCAGACCCTGCCCCATAGTATATAGCCAGCATCTGCCCCCCGGTATATAGCCTGCCAGCCCATATCCCCCAGTATATAGCCAGCCCCCTGCCCCAGTATATAGCCAGCAGAAGGGAAAGCCGGAAAGGTGAGTTTTGATATACATTTTTTTAACTTGAGTATAAGCCGAGTTTGGGTTTTCAGCACATTTTTTGTGCTGAAAAACGAGGCTTATACTTGAGTATATATGGTACTTTATTTGCATTTTATGTGTAAGTGGGGAGATTATGGGACTTTTAGTTTATTTATTTATTTATTTAATTATTATTATAAAATGACAATCTTTTTTTTTTCCATCTTTTGACTTGAACAGGCGTGCATCCGATCGCTTGTTCAAGCCTTTTTTTTTTGGGGGGGGGGGATGTATGGCATTTCAGTTTCAGCCTCAGGCAGCAAATAGGCTAAAATCGGCCCTGACTGTGGGCGTCCATGCTCATCATTTATGGGGGTCATAGTAGGCAGACCCCTATCTACAAGTCTGGAACCGAGCGGGGAGGGAAGCTGGCAGCCTTAGGGCTCTCGCCGGCCCCGGGGCTGTGACAGGAGGGATCTGATCCCCTAGCAAACTCACCAGGGCATCCGATCCACGGCGGACATACTTCAGTACTTACGTAAGGGGTTAAACACCGGGGACCTGAGTTTTTCCGATCCCGGGTGTTATTGCCGGGTCTGGGCTATGATATCACAGCCCAACACCGGCACCAGACTGACCCGATGTCCCTAAACCTTCTTCTGACGCACCGCTGTAGAATGACCGCCGTAAAAAGCAGATAGGGCGGTCATTAAGGGGCTAGAGTTAGTCTCAGAACATTGGTTACAAAATTACCTATAAAAACAGTTAGTAAAGGATTTTTTTTCTAAGTATAGATATACCGTATATATATTTGAGTATAAACCAAGTTTTTCAGTATAAAAAATGTGGTGAAAAACCCGAACTCGACTTATACTCGGGTCAATGAAAAAAAGCCTCTGTACTTACCTTTCTGACGCCCCCACAGTTCTTCTGTCTTCAGCCTCGGCTCCAACTCCATCTTGCAGTTCCATCGCACACATCGCACAGCCGCTTGCCATCATGGTGTGTGCGCCATCAGCACACGCTATGAAGTCAGCAAGCGGCTGACGTTATGGTGTATGAGACGGGATCGTGAGGGGAGCTGAAGATGGAGCCGAGGCTAAAGACAGAAGAGTTGCGGGGGGTGTCGGAAAGGTGAGTACAGGGGTTTTTTTAGGCTCGGCTAAATACGGGTGGAAGTGGAGGGATTCATTGGCTATATACGGGGTGGGCGGCAAGCACAGGCTATATACGGGGGAGTGCAGGCACTGGCTATATACGGGGGAGTGCAGGCACAGGCCATATACTGAGGGCAGGCTGTGGCTATTTACTAAGGGGCAGGCACGGGCTATATACTTGGGGCATGCACTGGCTAAATACTGGGGGGCAGGCACTAGTACATACTAGGGGCAGGCACTGGCTATATACGGAGGGGCAGGCACTGGCTATATCCTGGGGGTCACTACCTGGCTTTATACAAGGGGGCTGCTGGCTATATACAAGGGGGCAGGCACTGGCTATAAACAAGGGGACTGCTGGCTATATACAAGGGGGCTGCTGGCTATATACAAGGGGCAGGCACTGGCTATATACAAGGGGGCTGCTGGCTATATACTGGGGGCAGGGGGTGGTTATATACTTGGGGGCTCCTGGCAATATACTGTATATAGTCGTGTATAAGCCGAGTTTTTCAGCACAAAAAATGTGCTGAAAAACATCCCCTCAGCTTATACACGAGTCACAAAATACAAAATACAAGTAAAAAATACTTAAAAAATAATAAACTTTATATACTCTCCCTCCGGTGGCCCCGATGTGCAGCGCTGCTCCCCCGATGTCCGCGCGCGTCCTCTTCTGGATAATAAGTTAATAAGTGGGCAGTGCTGTTTACTACTGGGGGCAGGCTGGGCAGTGCTGTATACTACTGGGGGCAGGCTGGGCAGTGCTGTATACTACTGGGGGCAGGCTGTATACTACTGGAGGCAGGCTGTATACTACTGGGGGCAGGCTGGGGTGGCTGTATACTACTGGGGGCAGGCTGGGATGGCTGTATACTACTGGGGGCAGGCTGTATACTATACGGGGCTGGCTGGCTATATACTGGGGGGGTCTGTAACCAATCAATTTTCCACCCTCAGCTTATACTCGAGTCAATAGGTTTTCCCAGTTTTTGGTGGTAAAATCAGGGGTCTCGGCTTATACTCGGGTCGGCTTATACTCGAATATATACGGTACTGGTGAGACTGTGACCAATGCATGTCCCACTCTCGGCTTATACTCAATTGCTGCAAAGAGTTTGTATGTTCTCTCAGTGTTTGCGTGGGTTTCCTCCCAAACACCAAAAAATACTGGTAGGTTGATTAGATTGTGAGTAGAGATGAGCGAGCACTAAAATGCTCGAGTGCTCGTTTTTCGAGACGAACTTTTCCTGATGCTCGAGTGCTCGTCTCGAATAACGAGCCCCATTGAAGTCAATGGGAGACTCGAGCATTTTTCAAAGGGACCATGGTTCGGGAATAAAATGTGTTAATTAATTGAAAAAGAATGTCTTCTGATAAGTTAGCAGATGTATGCAAACATCTGCAATCTATTCTTCACTGTTCCGCGCGTATATTATCTCCCGACAAGTTAGCAGATGTGAAGAACAGTGAAGAATAGAATAAAAACAGTGAACACAGGATCATTTAAGTGAAAAACGCAGTGAAGAATAGATTGCAGATGTTCGGCACATCTGCTTACTTGTCGGGAGATACGCTGTCCCGGGATCCGCTGCTCTTCTTCCACTGAAGTCTCCCCGATGTCTCCGTGCCGCTGCCCGATGTCTCCGTGCCCCGATGTCACCGTGCCCCGATGTCTCCGTGCCCCGATGTCTCCGTGCCGCTGCCTGATGTCTCCGTGCTGCTCCCCGATGTCACCGTGCCCCGATGTCTCCGTGCCCCGATGTCTCCGTGCCCCTATGTCTCCGTGCCCCTATGTCTCCGTGCCCCGATGTCTCCGTGCCCCGATGTCTCCGTGCCCCGATGTCTCCGTGCCCCGATGTCACCGTGCCCCGATGTCTCCGTGCCCCAATGTCTCCGTGCCCCAATGTCTCCGTGCCCCAATGTCTCCGTGCCCCAATGTCTCCGTGCCCCTATGTCTCCGTGCCCCTATGTCTCCGTGCCGCGACGTGCCCCGATGTCTCCGTGCCGCTGCCCGATGTCTCCGTGCCACTGCCCGATGTCTCCGTGCCGCTCCCCGGTGTCTCCGTGCCGCTCCCCGGTGTCTCTGTGCTGCTCCCCGGTGTCTCTGTGCTGCTCCCCGGTGTCTCTGTCCTGCTCACCGTGTTCTTCAATGTGTTCTTCACACATATATATTGTTCTTCACATACTATTTTGTTTGCACCGTTCCGCGCGTATCTTCCGACAAGTAAGCAGATGTGCCGAACATCTGTAATCTATTCTTCACTGTGTTCTTTACTGTGTTTTTCACTTAAATGATCCTGTGTTCACAGTGTTCACTGTTTTTATTCTATTCTTCATTGTTCTTCACTGTGTTTTTTTAATTAAATGCTCGATCTCGAGCAGGGGAAATACTCGTCCGAGCAACGAGCCGTTTCGAGTACCTTAATACTCGAACGAGCATCAAGCTCGGACGAGTATACTCGCTCATCTCTAATTGTGAGCCCCATATAATACTCATGAAACCCAGGGCCTATGGTAGTATTAATCAATTTCTGTGTATACATTGATAAACTGAGCTACTTTGATAGAAATACTGACTGCCATGTGAGACAAGTTTACCTACTGGACCTTTAAGTTGAATTTTTAGAAAATGACTGCTTGGATCTGAAGAAACATATCATATGATGTTATATAGATTATAAGACAAGCAGGTTACATAATTTTGTTGGCGTATCTTTCAGTGCAGTCCATAAATATTAATTTTAAATAAAGTAAAATTAAGTAAAAGCACCAAGGGACCAAATATCATCTAAAAACCAGCACTAGCAGCATGTTTTCATTAACAAGCTCATTAAACTGTGAAACAAACTATTACTTATCATGTGTTACTCTCCAGTAGGACTCCACTCACAACACGTTTCAGCCTCCACTTTACATATCCAGAGGGAAACAATCCCTATATATGAAATGCTTCAGACACATGGCTTTAACTTATTCCGCTGCAATGTGGGATAAAAATAGCCTCCCATATACCATACAATTTACACTAATGTATTGACAATTACAAGTATACTGGCATATACTATCCCGAGAGAGACACACAATTTTTGTCCACTTTTAGGTGAATGGTTCCCAAGTATATGTTTTCTAAAAAATGGTTAATCATAAATAGCCTAGATGACAGATGTTGACTGCTGTGTTCGAATATAGTATATGCAGATTTAAAAAGCAGTCATTTTTTATAATTATTTACAGGATATATATAGGATAGGATATTATTAAAGAGTTGTATCTCCCTATCCAGAGAATAACAGACTTGTAGATAGGGGTCGCCTACAGTCAGGGCCGATTTTAGCCTTTTTGCTGCCTGAGGCTGAAACTGAAATGTCATACACCCCCCCAAAAAAACAAATATTCCAGCCTCATGGACACCCGGCAACTGATACTACACAGGCCGATGCTGTCTTACACACTAGAAGTCGGTCAGTGACACAGACATTATTGACATCTAGTACCTGCTCCATCAGGAAGAGGACTTCATTATGATTTCTCTCTGCCATAGTTTATCAATTCTGAATACATGCCTTCAGCTCCCGACAGCACATCTCCACACTGCGCCTGTAAAAATACAGCTGTCATGATTGACAGAATTTAATACACAGCCCTCTAATAATTTAATAATGTAATAAATAATGTCAACCTAATTAATGAATATATGTATACAGTATATATACATATTAAATTATATAAAGAACTCCATATACAGCCCCCTCCCGTGTAAATAAAATCTACAAAACCATTCCCCAAAAACAGCCACCTTCACCCCAAGTTTAGTTTTATAGAGTACTTATATAAAGAGCCCCCCGACTCATTTAACCCAGGGCACCATGAAATCTAGTTAATATTGAACTATACCTCTCTCTGTATGTTATACATCCCCCTGAAGATTTTTCTATTAATAAAGTGGCCAGTTAAAAAATAAAAAAAAACTTTTACTGACCATGTACCATGCCGAGGTCCTCTCCTGCTCCTCCCAACCCTTCTTGCCTCTGTCTTGCCTCTGTCTTATAGACACAGAGGCAAACCTCTGTCTTCCAGACACAGAGGGAAGTAATAATGGCAGGTCCATACTGTTGGTGGATGATTCGGGTGTTCCCAGATCACCTACCACTGTTTTGCCGCGCTCTCCTGGTCTCTGCCACCTGAGGCGGGATTTTAATCCCAAGTCATGGCAGATGCAGCCCTGCCTACTCAAGAATGGAGGTCTTGTTCTCATCACTAGAATAAATCGGTATCTCGAGCATGTGTTCTGTTATTCCCTTGAATACTATAAGAGTGCTGGAAATTACCAAGCAAAGTGCTTGTTTATCTTCGGCACTCCTATTAATTTTGTAAGAAAAAATTTAAACCACTGAGGAATTCTCTTTCCTCTTTCCAGACAGTGTTGATTTATGCCATTTTGTATAGTGTGTTAAGTGACAGAGTGCATATATAGCAAAAATAAATAGTTCCAAGAACTGTCAAAAAGAGAACATTATGAAAAATATTAAAACCTCCACTTTTATTGAATCAATAATATTGACAACATTCAGGCATCATAGACAGTAGCTAACGCTTTGCGGCTCTTAGTCAAGTATAACTTTTGAAATATACTCTCTCATTCACTATAAGTGACAGTGTCAGAGAAAGCCATGCACTGTGCTTGTCACATTGTTGCACCCTCCTCCTTACATTATGCCCCACCATAAAACATTGAGACCCACCCTCCTCTGTACATTGTGCTCCCATTGTCCTAGTTACATTGTGACTCACTCCTCCATACAATGTACTCTGTCCTAAAAACATTGAAGCCCACCATTCTCCATATATTTTCTCCCTCCTAGTTATATTGTGGCCCACTCCTGCATAAATTGTAGCTTACCCCCCACTCCTCCATATACATTCTGGCCTCTCTCTGCTTTCTACATTGTGGCCCCCTCCCCTACTTTACTAGTTGCAAAAGTGCCTAAAAATGTCTAAAACACATAATAAATAAGGGGTAGGTGTTCTGGTTTATTTTCTTAGTTCTTAAAAGTAGATGGAACCTTTATCAGGTTGTAACCCCTCAAAGACGTTACAGTACATAGAACATCAGGTTTTATACAAAAACCTCATTCAGTTACTGCAATAATGGGGCACATTTACTTACCCGATCCTGTCGCGATCCCCGATCCGGACTGTCCGACGAGGATGATTCACCAAGATTGAGCGCCCGATATCTTGCATGTGTCACTTCCCTGCTGAGGTCCACCGGAGTTCACCATCTTCTTCCCAGTGGATATGAGTGCATGTCTTGCGACACAATTAGAATTTTAAATCCCGCACTTAGTCCGAATCAGTCGGGTTGTCTGACGGCCACGCCCCCCATTATGTGTCGCATGAAAGTTGGCACAATTACGCCAAAATCCAATCCCGTGCGCCAAAAACCCCTGTTAAATGCGGCACAAATCGTAAATAGTCTGGAAACCTGAGAGAAATGCGGTCCGCGGACCCTTGGTAAATGTGCCCCAATGTCACACACACCAAAATCTATCTCCCATTGATTTTATTGGGCAACTGCTGATTACTTCTTTTTATTAAAAAGGTCAGCATAGGAGAATTTGGGGGTGACCTTAGGAGCATTCTGTTCATAATAAATGAATGCATGCTCAGTTTTTCTTATGGGTGTTGGATGCTTCAGATCCGCATAATGAGCTACATCAATGGGGCAGATTTATCAAGTGTCTGAAAGTCAGAATATTTCCAGTTGCCCGTGGCAACCAATCACAGCTCCCCTTTAAAATATTCATGAGCACTGGTAAAGTAAAGCTGAACTGTGATTGGTTGCCATGGGCAACTGGAAATATTCTGACTTTCAGACTCTTGATAAATCTGCCCCAATGAGTTTATGAGCCCTATTTGAGGGCCCATGTGCTCATTTCAAAATAGTGTACAGTCGGTTACATATCAGTAGACGTGTAGTAATGCCAGTCCATAAAATGCCCAGAAATACACTCACCGGCCACTTTATTAGGTACACCATGCTAGTAACGAGTTCGACCCCCTTTTGCCTTCAGAACTGCCTCAATTCTTCGTGGCATAGATTCAACAAGGTGCTGGAAACATTCCTCAGAGATTTTGGTCCATATTGACATGATGGCATCACACAGTTGCCGCAGATTTGTCGGCTGCACATCCATGATGCGAATCTCCCGTTCCACCACATCCCAAAGATGCTCTATTGGATTGAGATCTGGTGACTGTGGAGGCCATTTGAGTACAGTGAACTCATTGTCATGTTCAAGAAACCAGTCTGAGATTATTCCAACTTTATGACATGGCGCATTATCCTCCTGAAAGTAGCCATCAGATGTTGGGTACATTGTGGTCATAAAGGGATGGACATGGTCAGCAACAATACTCAGGTAGGCTGTGGCGTTGCAACGATGCTCAATTGGTACCAAGGGGCCGAAAGAGTGCCAAGAAAATATTCTCTACACCATGACACCACCTCCACAAGCCTGAACCGTTGATACAAGGCAGGATGGATCCATGCTTTCATATTGTTGACGCCAAATTCTGACCCCACCATGTCGCAGCAGAAATCGAGACTCATCGGACCAGGCAACTTTTTCCCAATCTTCTACTGTCCAATTTCGATGAGCTTGTGCAAATTGTACCCTCAGTTTCCTGTTCTTAGCTGAAAGGAGTGGCACCCGGTGTGGTCTTCTGCTGCTGTAGTCCATGTGCCTCAAAGTTCGATGTACTTTGCGTTCAGAGATGCTCTTCTGCCTACCTTGGTTGTAACGGGTGGCGATTTGAGTCACTGTTGCCTTTCTATCAGCTCTAACCAGTCTGCCCATTCTCCTCTGACCTCTGGCATCAACAAGGCATTTCCGCCCACAGAACTGCCGCTCTCTGGATGTTTTTTCTTTTTCGGACCATTCTCTGTAAATCCTAGAGATGGTTTTGCGTGAAAATCCCAGTAGATCAGCAGTTTCTGAAATACTCAGACCAGCCCTTCTGGCACCAACAACCATGCCACGTTCAAAGGCACGTAAATCACCTTTCTTGCCCATACTGATGCTCGGTGTGAAATGCAGGAGATTGTCTTGACCATGTCTACATGCCTAAATGAGTTGCTGCCATGTGATTGGCTGATTAGAAATTAAGTGTTAACGAGCAGTTGGGCAGGTGTACCTAATAAAGTGGCAGGTGAGTGTATGCCCGCTGAATATCATCGCCCATACTGTTGGTTGGTGCCTAGTGATGCCCAAAGAACTACTGCCAGGCCAGGTGGTTCTATTACATCTATCACTACCAATATTGGCTGCTGGGCCATTGATAGTCTATTCCATGATCCTCTGCCTCAGCTCCAGAGAGATGCTGCCTTGTGCCTTATGCTTCACAAGATGTATTCTAGAATTTATCCAGGACAAATAGGAAGAAGTGAAGTTAATAATTGTAGCTTAAATTATACAAAATTAAAGGTAAAATAATGTCACTTTGTTTCCATAGATTCTGGTCAATGCAAAGATTCGCTAGAGTCCGATATATGGGACAATAGCAGCGATGAGACTCCACATCAGGTAAGTGGACGTTTCTCTACATTGTTATCTATGGCAATGAGTGGCTCTGCAGGATTTATTGCACTTTTATACTGTTTCTTTTCCTGATGGTAATTGTCTGGTTCTTATGCTCTTTATTCCAGTCCCATCCATTTATACCAAGGTCTCCAAGGAGCCTTGAAGAGGAGGATGGTGGCTCTGGTTCCTACCACCCACCCATAGCAGGTATCTAGCAAACTTCTGCATTGATTAGAAATACCTTTGCATTAAGTTATAGTAAATTACACTTTTACAATTACCTTATATACTCGAGTATAAGCCTAGTTTTTCAGCACAAAAAATGTGCTGAAAAACCCAAACTCGGCTTATACGCGAGTCAAAAAAATAAATAAATCAAAACTCGCCTTTCTGGCGGCACCCATAGATTTTCTGTGCGATCCATCCGGTATTGTTGTGCTGCACGACGGGGAAGGGGGGGGGGCTATATACACTGGGGCAGGGGCTGGCAGGCTATATACACTGGGGCAGGGGCTGGCAGGCTATATACACTGGGGCAGGGGCTGGCAGGCTATATACACTGGGGCAGGGGCTGGCAAGCTATATACACTGGGACAGGGGCTGGCTGGCTATATTCACTGGGGCAGGGGCTGGCTGGCTATATTCACTGGGGCAGTGACTGGCTGGCTACATACTGGAGAGGCTGTGACCAATGCATTACCCACCCTCGGCTTATACTCGAGTCAATAGGTTTTTCCAGTTTTTTGTGGAAAATTAGGGGCCTCGGCTTATACTCGGGTCGGCTTATACTCGAGTATATACGGTAGTATAACTAAATGACAAGTATATGTTGTGATTTGTTGTATTTTCTAGATCTGAATTCTCCATCCTCAAGCATTGAGCTGGTGGAGGAAAGGTACAGTATATTTATATTCCCCATCTTCTCAGGTTCATGTTATCTAGACACTAGGTGGCAGTATTATGTAGTGATATATTCTTAGGTAATATTGTGTGTTTGTTCTTAGAATCTATTGATTATTGGTGTGTGATCTTCTTCTATGTTTTGGTAGACGAAATGCTAAGGGTGGGTGCATGTAGTGCACCGATTCACCACGAGCCAGGAGACAAAAAAGCGCGAGAGATTCAAGTGTATTTCTTATTAAACGAGAGCTAGGTCAAGAAGAATGGTTCTCACCTTGTGAAATAGCGAATTAGGCGTATAGCTGGTCGGAGAAGGAAGCCGCTGCCAACGGGATACCAGGTCCGGACATATAGCAGATGACGGACTTGGTGGACAATACGGAAAACCACGAGATGCTGGAGATATTATCCCGCTTCTGGAGGCGCTGCTGCTGATGTATAATGAGTGTGTACACTCGGTACGATAAAAAACTTTTTTATTTAGAAACACTACGCGTTTCGGCCCCGGGCTGGGGCCTTCGTCAGGTGAAATAGACTGTTTTCAATAGATTGAAACAGTATCAGGATACAGGAGCGTCCCATCAATTACTGTTTCCTGACAGATCTCGCTTCTCCTCAATCCAAATATGTGACCAACTTCCAGGAGAACAAGCAGGAGCTAACAAGATGCCTGTATGAGTTTTACAACCAAACCGTCTTTAATGATGAGGTATTTATTATAATATACACCTATTTACACGTTGTTAAATATTGCACAGGCCAATATCTGGGTTTAGAGGAATAAGGTACAGGCTGGGATTAGGGTCAATAGATTGAGTATTTACCTCCATACATCATAGAATCATAGACATAAAGGTTACATGTAACATTTCTATATTTTCTATCCTTCCTACTTCTGTAGCTTCCTGCAGATATGAAAATCACCTGGAATAAAAGGCTGAGAACAACAGCGGGTGCCACCAGAATGTGTGAGGAGGATGGCAATCCATATAACTCTCTGACAAAATCTGTGATTCTGCAGGTATGTTTTGCTTCATGTACAAACTGCTGCTCTGAAATCTTCCATGTGTCTTTAATGCTGATTGTAAGTTTCATTTCTTCAGCACGACTTCAGGACACACTGATCCATGAGATGTGTCATGCTGCATGCTGGGTCATCGATGGAGATAGATATGCTGGACATGGCTGGCGCTGCCGGTCAGACGGCCGCACAGGCTCACCCTGACCTCCCACCGATTACCGCATACCACAGCTATGAGATCCACTACCCGGTGGTGTATGAGTGCTCAGGGTGCCAATTCAGGTAAGTTACCATCTATACAATGTGAAAGTTACTTCCACTGCTTGCTTCCCTGATATCTCCACATTAGTAAAGGGGTGCTATTGTTACTTTGTGACTGGTTTGCGCTTTAAGAATTTGTCAGTAATATAAGCTTTTTCTATCTCTTTAGGGTTGGACGTCGGAAAGCCTCTCTTGACACACAGAGGTATGTCTGCGGCCATTGCAAAGGGGACATGATTCTCCGCAAAGACCCAGCAATGATCCCAGCACAGAGATAACATCCAGATGTGGAATTTATCATCTCTGTTTTCCACACAACAGATTACCATCTTACCACCTCAGGGCAGCACGGTGGCTCAGTGATTAGCACTGTGGCCATGCAGCATTGGGTCCATCTAACCAATCACATTGTCTGCATGGAGTTTGTATGTTCTCCCCGTGTTTGCGTGGGTTTCCTCCGGGTACTCCGGTTTCCTCCCACATTCCAAAAAATACTGATAGGTTATTTGGCCCTAATAAAAAATAATAATTTCCCCAAACGATTATCATGGTGTCTAAGTGATTGTATAACAGACGAGGTATATTATAACATTTTTCATTACCTAATCACTACCGCTATAACCAAAAATGGGAAGAAGAAGCTTCGTGATAAACAATACAATAAAAAATACATTAAAGGGAATGTACCTTCAAAATCAAGCATGATAAACTGGGGACACTTACATACAGATTCAGGCACCATCCATGGCCTCCTTTCTTGAAAAATCTACTTTTAACATTATGCTAATGAGGCAGAATGGCTCTGAGGGCATTAGCAGAGACCCCTTCCCTCTATCACTGTGTAGCTCAAATAGAAGAAGAGATACAGAGAGGGTGCCACATGTGTGAAATGCTTTAAAGATTTGTTAGATAATAATTAAAGTTGTTTTGCTCACCTTCTCCTGTTGTACAGCCGGTACAACACATTTAGCGTGTTTTAGTGGTTTTGACGGATCCGGCAGCCTTCCTGGTCTCCGTGGTGAAGAATCATCTATGGAGTATGTATCACGGATAGAAAAGGTCTCCAGGCTAGATAAGGCGCCAAATGATCCAACTTAAAACCTTATGTGGCCGTTTCAGGCGGTAATGGCCACCTGAATCGCCCACATTATGGTCCCATATTTTGCCGCCTCCCTCATGGTTCGAGCATCTGCCACCTGGCCTCATGGCAGATGCAGCCCGGGGGAGGCATTACCAGAGCCTGTTTGTGATGTTGTTTTATGGGCTGTTACACTGTACAGTAGCAGGGCTCCTCCTCTCCTCTGTTCCATGAGCACCTTCCTTCCCTCTGCATGCTGTAATCTCACACAGTGAGGGATTGGACAGAAAAGGTCTCCAGGCTAGATACGGCGCCAATGATCCAACTTAAAACCTTATGTCTATTGTTAAGGTTTCTTTATTAGTTTGAGCAAGACACGTTTCAAGCCCGGACCGGGCTCTTCCTCAGTTGCATGAAGTATGCGATAACATCAGTTTGTTGGGCTTATATAGCAAAAAATAAAAAAATAAATACATTTTTTTTCCCCTTTTCTCCTTTTAAATAAAGTTAGTCATGTGATGATGCATATAAATCAAGCAGTAAAAGACAAAGTAAATGAACTAACCAATCGTTAAAAAGAATGGCTATGAGAGGGGATTTACCCCGATCGATGCAGGAAGCCATTATTGTGGTAATACCTAAGGAAGGGAAGGACCCTCAGGTACCGGAGTCATATAGGCCCATTTCCTTGTTATCCACTGATGTGAAGATACTAGCCAAGACCTTATCCAATCGATTAATTCGTGTCATCTCCTCCGTAATTCATTCCGATCAGACGGGTTTCATGCCTCAGAAATCGACCTCTATCAATATCCGGAGATTGCTACTCAGCCTACAGATCCCCGCAGATAACATGGGTCAGAGAGCAGTTTTAACACTAGATGCCGCTAAGGCATTTGATAGCGTGGAATGGCAATATCTTTGGGAGGTCATGCGGGTGATGGGTTTTGGACCTAAATTTATATCTTGGGTCAAGGTGTTATATTCTGCACCCAGGGTGAGGATACGAGCAAATGGAGAATTGTCTGAGTGGTTTCCCCTTACTAGGGGTACACGACAGGGTTGCCCTTTGTCACCCATGCTGTTCTCCATTGCCATAGAGCCATTAGCAGCGGCGGTGAGGCTGTCTCCGGATATTGAGGGGTTTCGATATGGCCAGTTACACAATAAAATAGCGCTGTATGCAGATGATGCATTATTGTTTCTGGGAGATACCGGGCCCTCTTTGGTGGCGACAATGCGCCTGCTGGAGGAATTTGGATTCCTATCAGGCCTTACCGTTAATTGGCACAAGTCGGCCTTGATGGCAGTGGATCGTTTGGATGGGGCCTTGGCGGGATTGGGGACTCCCATACCAGTGGTTTCTAGATTTAGATATTTGGGGATAGAGGTCTCTCCGTGCATATGGGACTTTGAAGACCTTAACTTGACGCCACTTCTCACTAAGATAAGAACCAAGATAGCAGCTTGGTGTAAGCTTCCCTTGTCGGTAATAGGTCGCCTGAACCTTGTAAAGATGGTGGTGATGCCCCAGCTGCTGTATGCCCTGCATAATGCCCCGATATGGCTACCCCTTAATAGGTTTCACAGGATAAATGCCCTGATAAGAGACTTGGTGTGGGGGCGGAAACACCCTCGCATCAAGCTGGAAACTCTGCAGCACTCAAAGACGAACGGGGGATTAGCCCTCCCCAATCCATGGCTCTATTATTTGGCAGCGCAGCTCCAACACCTACGGGGGTGGGGGGCTGACAGATTGGTAGGGGTCTCAGCAGGGATGGTTAGCTACTACTTAGGTACTACGAGGCTACTCATGACCTTGGATGGGGGGGGGGCTTCCGCCGGGAGACTGATTGGCTTCCGACAATGAAGCTGATTCACACTCTATGGGGGAAAGTGAAGCAGATTAGAGGGGTTACAGGCTTTACAGAATATACCCCCTTATGGCATAATGGGACGCTCGGGGAATTCGCTAAAATGGAGGATTGTGAGTATTGGGTCTCGGTGGGCCTGGTTAAACTGTCTCAACTATGTGAGGAAGGTAGCATTAAACCATTTCAGCAACTGCAGGAGGAATTATCATTACCGCACAGCAGCTTCTATAGATATTTGCAGGTCCGCCATGCATTTGACGCACAAAAGCAACTAACTCCCTTAGAAATCAGGAAGGATCCAATTATTCGATGTGTGGCCAATGCTGATTATCAGGATTGATATCCTTGGTGTATCGTCTGTTATTAGATAAGTTCCTGGATAGCTACCCCCTTAGGGTTAGGCAGAAGTGGGAAAGGGACGTAGGTAATATCACGGATGAGCAATGGGAGGGGATACTGGAGGAGATCCCGTCTATGTCCATTAGTGAATCGGGTAGATTATCTCAAATCTATATTTTACACCGCGCTTATCGTACGCCTAAATTATTGCATGATATAGGTATCCGTCCTGATGATAACTGTCCAAAGTGTGGGGAAGCTCCAGCAGATATGGCTCACATGTTGTGGACCTGCACACATCTGTCATCCTTCTGGTCAGGAGTGTTGTACCTACTTGATAAGGTTTTCTCTACACATTTGCCTAGAAACATACTGCTGTGTGTGTTGGGATGCATGGAGGAGGTGCAGTTGACTAAGAGATGTAAAACGGCGGTTGGTCGTATACTCTTGGTTGCGCGGAAGACTATTGCTGCCCACTGGATACAACCTGTTTCGCCCACTGAGGCGGAATTTCTTACAAAAGCGAATGGGCTGTTGCTAAATGAGCGGGCGGTATTCCAAAAAAGGGGGAAGCCGGAGAAATTTGAGAAATTGTGGAGTGAGTGGTTAGATACACCAGGGCTGGCGTCACAAGCATTGCTGAGGGGTAGGATTAGCGTGGGGGGTACGAATGTCGGGGTATGAATGACTTTGTTGGTCTGTGACGATGCTGAAGGGCTGGGGCATTGCTCAACCTATTATAAGTAATAACATCGGGCAGACAAGGTCCATCCCAGAATTGCTGTAGGTGAAGCTTTCGGGGGCCGGAACCAGGGGGGGTTAAAAGTCTGCGATTGTGGATAGGGTATATCTCTGTTTATACGTGGCAGTGTTGTGCCAAGTAAGATAAAATAAAGGGGCATCATAGGAAGAAAGGAATATGTTCATAGGAAGATAGTTTATATGTTCATTTAGCCGTAAAAAGGACACATTCACAAAAGATGAAAAGAGAAAACCCATCTTAAAATTTGTTATACAATTTCTCCTGAGTACATAGACACCCCACATGTGGACGTTACTTCTTGTAGGGGCGTACAGCTAGGCAAGAAGGGCCATGGATTATATAATTTTGCCGTATAGAATTTAGTGGTTTTTAGTTGGTTCATGGTGCACTTTGAGCTTAATAATATTTGTTTTTCTGTTAATGTTGCCATGTGAGGGTTTATTATTTACATAATGGGATTTTTCAGTAGTACTATTTTGGGGTGACTATGCCCTATTGCTCAAAATGTATTAATTTTTTAGTGAGGGAGGGGTTTGTAGAAATAAAACCATAATTTCTGCAATTGTGTTTTACTTTTGCAGTTCATTCTATACCCACAGTAACATTTTAGTTTTATTTTGTGGGTCAGAATGATTACTGCGATATTAAAATTCTATATATTTGCTTATGATGTACTAATTTTGCACAATAAAATCTAATTTGGGAAAAAAATCTATACTTGTTGCATATATTTTTGGTCTATATAGCTGGATGAGAGCTTGTTTTTTGCGGGACATGTTGTGCTTTACAACAGTTCTATTTTTATATTGATATGGTTTTGTGATCACTTTTTATTGCATTTTATGTGTGAAAAAATAGGTAAAGATCATAATCTATGGTGTGTTTGTTTAATTTATTTTTACAGTGTTCATTGTGTGGGTACTATTGGTTTTATTTTAAAAAAAAATGTAAACTCCAATTGTCAGTGGAGCAAAAAAAATTTTTTCTGGATCTACAATGATAAAATATACAGTTTTGACTGTATAATGGTAGACACCATGACAGATCTTGATGGACTTCATTTTAGTATTTATGTACTGTATACTGCTCCTTCCAAAGAGAAAGGTCTTGACAAACCACTAAAATATTTTTTCTGTACTGTAGTGAACTAATCCTTCATTTTTATTTTATTGGAAGATGATGCATATGAACATATTACATTGACCATGTCTCTAAACTCTATTATAATGAAAGCACTTTATCTGCCTATCATTACAAAGCAAGAGGAAATTATAATTTTTGCTTATTAATAAATTGACAGAAATATTTTACAGTGACCATATTACTGTGTTCACTAATTGAAGGGTTTGATGATGAAAGATCACTCATATCTTCCTTTAGATCACATTCTTTCTGCATTCTGCACATCACATGCTACAGAAATTCTTGAACAACTAACAAAGCGTGTTGGACATTACTACTTTAATAAATTTATATCACATTACTGCTTCTCAAGGGGCTGTGATTCAGATTGGATTTGCAGTCACATGTTAAAAGTTTTATTGTCCAGCATATAATGAAGTACAACTTTTTGTGTTGTTCCTATATAAAACAGACAATTGTCGGGAGGGAGAAAGTGTGTTCTGAGAATGCTTGATCAATATGGGGGGGGGGGGGGGGGGCAATTCATTAAGACTGGTGTTTAAATGTCCCTGATGACCAGGTCAGACTATAGTAAATCTGATGTGCCGGACGTTCACACCCTTGCCCGTTCTCCGTCTGCCAGCTCACCACCCAGACATGCCGAAGGTGACATGCAGGTCACAGAAGCTAGAAAACTGGCTGGAACGGGGAGATTCAGGTGCCTTCTCCACGAGAAATGTGTCTGAGAAGGCATAATGAATCTCCCTCATTGTTTTATATTTCCTTTACAGTTTACTGAACAGATATATGTTATAGTTTTTCTTGTCTACGTTTGTATGAAAAAATGTGTCTTCGGAGCTTGCAGTTGTATTTAATACATGTCTATGCTACAATTTTTTTGTGACTGCATTTTGTCAGACACTTTAGAAAACTATGCTCAGTCATAGTTTGAGACACAATTATGTGTAGAATCCGACACACTTATTTCGCACAGTGTAGATTGAAAGTGCACCAAGAAAAAAGGTGCAACTGTATGCACATCCTGAAAAAAAACAGATTAATTAGTGTGCAACACTATTAACCCCTTACCGACATGTGACATAGTATTACGTTACATGCCGGCTGCGGATGTATAGACAGGGCTCACAGGCTGAGCCCTCTCCAAACAAGGTGGGCGTTTGCTTCATATTGCAGCAAACACCCACTGGTAACACCCTCGGTCGGTGCTGGCATCGATCACGGTTGTGAACCCTGTAAATGCCATCCGCAAAGCTGCCGGAGGCATTTAAATCCTGGCAGCGTCACCATTTTGGGTGTTTGCTGCAATATGAAGCAAACGCCGATCCCCGCCCTACTTGATGTCATTGGGGGCAGCGATCGGTTGCCATGACAGCCGATCCTGTCTGGTTTCTGCAGATTCCAGTGGCTCATTGTAATGAATACTGTGCAAAAATGCCATATACTGCAATGCAGTAGTATTTGGAATTTTTTTCCTGCTTCCCAATACACACCATGGAATATTAATTACCATAACTATGAATTGCAATTTGTTACACAGAAAACAAGCACTCATACATCTCTTTACAAGGAAAATTTAAAAAGTTATGGAATTTGAAGGTGGGGAGTGAAAAATTTAAACGCAAAAATGGAAAAGGGCCTTGGCGGGAAGGCGCTAAATAATGTGCATATTAGTGAGGGAAACTGCACAAAGGCAGATTGTGACAGTTTTCATATATTTGGGCCTATGTCTGCAAAATGTTATATTATGTGATGACCTTTTCGATGGCCTCTGTAGTACCTATCACAGCCAAACCCCGGCACTAGCACTCATAAAACGAAAAGCTTAAAGAGATATTCCCATTTAAGAAAATAGGGGTTATTGCTTAAATAATGAAAAATTATAAAGTATAATTATAAAGTTTCCAATATACTTCCTATATCAATTACTTACGGTTTTCTAGATCTCTGCTTGCTGTCCTGCTATAGATAACTTCATTGTTTATTTTCAAAGAACAGAAATCTGACCATGGTCACACAGGTGCAGGGCTCATTATATCACACAGCTCTGATTACTCTCTGATACTAACAAGCTGTGCACCTGTGTGACAATGGTCAGATTTCTGCACACAAAGAAGTTTTCTATAGAATGACAGCAAGTAGAGATCCAGTAAAACCACAAGGAATTGATACAGAAAGTATATTGGAAAAGTTTATAATTTTTCATTATACAAACCATAACAATAATTTGCTGAAATGGGAATACCCCTTTAACTGTAATTTTTTTAAGCCCTTAGAAACCGCAGTTAAACATGGACCGAGTCAGAGCCGCCATCAGGAAGTGAATTGTGAGATTGCACTACTGGTCCCGGCCACTAGATGGGGCTCGAACTGCAGTCCTGTTGTCCACAGTATAAAGCCTCATGCACAAGTCTAAATTTTCCCCTTACAGTATGCAATCCATATATACAAATAATATGTCACTGATCCTTTGCAAACCTCTGCCAGACTATGCCTTCCCACCTGCTTGTATCCCTGGGAACTATCCGCAAATACACATACGGCTTACAACTTGTGTTTCCTTAGACTACTATGGGGCTGTAAAGGTCCATATCTGGAAAAGAATAGGACATGTTCTATATTTTGCAGACCAGGTACATGGGCACCAAAAGTAGGGATATACCGGACTCATGTACGGAGCCATATTTTGCATGAAAGTCTATGGAGCCACATATGGTGCTAGCACACGGCCCAAAGATCTAGACATGTGCATGAGGCCTAATAGGATCCTCTTCCAGGAGCTCCAATGTGTAAAAAGAAGCTCCGTCCACCAGCCCTCCCTTCCCCAAATGGCCCCTGCCCCTCGTGTCAGGGCTGGCCTCAGGGGGTTTCGAACTAAGCAATTGCCCCTAAATCTGCACATTGCCTCTAAATCTTAGATGCACTGTGTGTACTGCTGACTCCTTCCTCTGCCTGCTGTGTGATGCAATAGTTTCCAGCTGTCGGGACAGGGGGAAGAAGATGTCTGCAGCAGCTTTAGTCCCAGTCCAGTGTGTGCAAAAAGTTGACCTTCTTCTTCCCGGTGTATGAGAGTGTATGTCTTGTGACACAATTTGAATTTTAAATTTTAGTACGAATCAGTCGGGTTGTCCGACGGCCAAGCCCCCCGATTTGTGTCGCATGAATGTCGGCATGATTGCTCCAAAATCCAATCACTTACGCCAAAAACCCCTGTTAAATTCGGCACCAAAGCGGAAATAGTCAGGAAAGCCAACAGAAATGCGGTCCACGGACCCTAAGTAAATGTGCCCCATTGTGTATTAAACTTTGTGGAGCTTTTTGTCATTTAATCCATTGTGAAGTTTGTGAACTTTTAATTTTTGGGCCAAACTTAATGTATTGTCCAAATAAATTACAAACTGTAAATTCCACCTCCATTTTGTTTTAAAGGGGTATTCCCATGAGGGCATTTACATTTAATTAAATTCATTTGCCATATGTAAACATTTCAATTGCATGTTAATAAAAAAAATGTTCCTGTGTGAAGATAATTTCTCATAAATGCAGCCATGTTGTCCCTTAGAAACCAGATAGCTTCCTCGGATGCGACCGCCTCACACTCTGGCAGCGGTGGCCAGACATGCGCTATTGAGCCCTGTCCGACCGCCTGGGTTCAGCGTTCATTACTACAGGGCGGCTGGGGGACCTGCAGTGACTCTCAGACATTTCATATACAAAAATAATTTATTTCTTAGTGCAATCTCTCCAGTAGAGGTGTCCGTATCCATATTGTCCAAAAATTTCCACTAATTTGAAGTACAACATGTGGAGAGAAAACAATCTCAAAATTACCTGGATGTGTTGTAACATTTGAAGATTATAACTACTTATAGTGACAAAAGGCGGATTTAACCCATTAAGGATGCAGGGTTTTTCCACTCATTTCTTGCTCTCCACCTTCATAATCCATAACTTTCAGAGGGCTTTGTGCATAATAAATTTTACTTTCCTGTGATGTTATTTATTATTCCATTCCATGTACTGGGAATCTGGAAAAAAATGCCAAATGTCGAAAAATTTGAAAAAAAAGCGTCACGTTCTTGTGGGCTGTTTCTACGACTTTTACTTTGCGCTCCAAATAACACCTCTACTTTATTCTTTGGTTTAGTACGATCACGGTGATACCTAATTTATACAGGATTTATTGCGTTTTAATACATTTTCAAAAGTGAAACCAATGTGTACAAAAAGAAAAAGAAATTTCGCCATATTCTGACACTAATAACTTTTTCATACTTTGGTGTACGGAGCTGTGTGAGGGGTCATTTTTTGCAAAATAAGCAGACGTTTTCATTGCTACCATTTTGAGGTCAATTTGGCGCTATTTTCCGTTATGGAGGTCACTGCCAGCAACAAATTATTTTATATTTTGCTAGATCGGCATTTTGAGATGCAATGATACCTATTGTGTCTGTAATTTTTACTGTTTATTATGTTTTATATCAGTTCTAGGGAAAAGGGGGTTATTTGAACTTTTAAGTTTTTTACTTCTTTAATTATTTTTGAAACGTTTTTGAAATTTTTTTAAAATTATTTATTAGACCCTTTAGGGGATTTGGGGGTTGGGTATAGGTTTCAGTGGTTTTATCCAGCCCCTTAGTCTGTGCTATTTACCATAAGCACCTACTCCAGTCCTTCATACATCACAGGAGTAACATACAACCCCTGCAGACACTTGTATATAAAAAGACTTTACTAACAACATAAATGTGACAAGTAACTAAATAAAATACAATACAAAATACATAGAGAGCACAACAACACACAGAGGCCTCCTTTCCTGCCCCCTCCTGTGCCCCATGTAATGTGTATGTATATACAATATATTCTATTACTACAGAGGCTCCTGGATATATCGTGAAGCGGGAGTCACCTCCAGTACCTGACCTACACATGTACATATACAGGCAGTCCCCGAGTTACATACAAGATAGGGTCTGTAGGTTTGTTCTTAAGTTGAATATGTATGTAAGTCGGAACCGTATACTTTATAAATGTAACCCCAGCCAGAACTGGGGTTACTGTGACAACTGGATTTTAAAAATCTTGGCTTGTCATAAGAACCAGGATTAACAATAAAGCTTCATTGCAGACACCATTGATAACTGTTATAGCTGTTTATTGTGGCTTAGGACTAAAGTACAATAAATTACCAATATCCAGTTGTCCGTTTGTAACTAGGGGTCGTATGTAAGTCGAGTGTTCTTAAGTAGGGGACCGCCTGTAAATGCTCATGCACAATAGCATCTATATATCTACTCCTCCAATACATGTGCAGGGCACAGATTCATGTGTGAATGGGATATGGCTACAGGTTGTACATGTAGTTACACTAATATATACACACTCACATGGAGACAGATAGTTATGTACATAAGGTAAAACACAGAACACCAGGAACATCTATAGGTCAACATCTATAGTCAACTATATTATAATAACTACTATCCTTTAATTACTCTTATAAAGTCATATACATACACAGAAACAACACACAATATATAACTTGGTTCCTTATGTTAAGTGCTGGTCATCCAGGAGGGTCAGGAAACAAAGAGAGCAAGAATTCTGGTTTCACCAGCCTAAATATCCCTGTGGGGCCGTCCCTGCCATCCCCCAGAACTCCGCTCTAAGATCACTTAAGATAGACCCCAATATGTGTAGATAGAGAATCTCACACCTGGTTCATGGTGGCCTTTTCCTGTGTAAAGCCTTTTGCTGTGTTAATGACCAATTGGCCTCAGTATACACTGACATCTCACCACAGAATATCAGTGACTGCGGTCAGTGTATGCTGTATCCATTTACCCTATATGCAGTATACACTCACCGGCCACTTTATTAGGTACACCATGCTAGTAACGGGTTGGACCCCCTTTTGCCTTCAGAAGTGCCTCAATTCTTCGTGGCATAGATTCAACAAGGTGCTGGAAGCATTCCTCAGTGATTTTGGTCCATATTGACATGATGGCATCACACAGTTGCCGCAGATTTGTCGGCTGCACATCCATGATGCGAATCTCCCGCTCCACCACATCCCAAAGATGCTCTATTGGATTGAGATCTGGTGACTGTGGAGGCCATTTGAGTACAGTGAACTCATTGTCATGTTCAAGAAACCAGTCTGAGATGATTCCAACTTTATGACATGGCGCATTATCCTGCTGAAAGTAGCCATCAGATGTTGGGTACATTGTGGTCATAAAGGGATTGACATGGTCAGCAACAATACTCAGGCAGGCTGTGGCGTTGCAACGATGCTCAATTGGTACCAAGGGGCCCAAAGAGTGCCAAGAAAATATTCCCCACACCATGACACCACCACCACCAGCCTGAACTGTTGATACAAGGCAGGATGGATCCATGCTTTCTTTTTGTTGACGCCAAATTCTGACCCTACCATCCGAATGTTGCAGCAGAAATCGAGACTCATCAGACCAGGCAACGTTTTTCCAATCTTCTACTGTCCAATTTTGATGAGCTTGTGCAAATTGTAGCCTCAGTTTCCTGTTCTTAGCTGAAAGGAGTGGCACCCGGTGTGGTCTTCTGCTGCTTTAGCCCAACTGCCTCAAAGTTCAACATACTGTGCGTTCAGAGATGCTCTTCTGCCTACCTTGGTTGTAACGGGTGGCGATTTGAGTCACTGTTGCCTTTCTATGAGCTCGAACCAGTCTGCCCATTCTCCTCTGACCTCTGGCATCAACAAGGCATTTCCGCCCACAGAACTGCCGCTCACTGGATGGTTTTTCTTTTTCGGACCATTCTCTGTAAACCCTAGAGATGATTGTGCGTGAAATCCCAGTAGATCAGCAGTTTCTGAAATACTCAGACCAGCCCTTCTGGCACCAACAACCTTGCCACGTTCAAAGGCACTGAAATCACCTTTCTTCCCCATACTGATGCTCGGTTTGAACTGCAGGAGATTGTCTTGACCATGTCTATATGCCTAAATGCACTGAGTTGCCGCCATGTGATTGGCTGATTAGAAATTAAGTGTTAACGAGCAGTTGGACAGGTGTACCTAATAAAGTGGCCGGTGAGTGTATTTTTTTGCCATTTTGAAAAATATAAAAAAAAAACAATAAAAAGTGATCAAAAGGTCGCACAATCCTGAAAATTATAGCAATGAAAACGCCATCAGAAGTCGCAGAAAATGACATCACCCACAACTCCGTACACCAAAGTATGAAAAAGTTATTGGCGCCAGAAGATTGCAAAATTTTTAAAAAAATTTTGTACAGGAGGTTTTAGTTTTTGTAAACGTATGAAAACATTATAAAACCTGTACAAAGTAGCCATGTCATTTGTGGCGCATAGTGAAAGCTGTAAAATCCAAGCCCACAAGAAAGCATCGCAAGTGTGTTTTTTTTCACCATTTGCGCTGCATTTGGAATTTTTTCCTGCTTCCCAGTACACAGCATGGAATATTAAATACCGTCACAATGAAGTGCAATTTGTTACGCAAAAAATAAGCCATAACAGAGCTCTTTATGTGGAAAAATGAAAAAGTTATAGATTTTTGAAGGTGGTGAGTGAAAAATGGTAGTGAAAAAATTAAAAAGCGCCAGGTTGTTAATGGGTTAACCATTTTCAGGTAGCAAAGAATTTGTCAAAAGTAATATTCTCTATGACAATAGCTTTCTAAAGGAAAAAGGATTCATGACAGTCACAAACAACATCAAACAAGATTTCATATGATGTATCTAGTGTGCTGAGCCCATAAACACGTCATGATGCAGAGCAGTCGCTCCAGTCTGACAGCCTGACTGAATAATAAGGTGTAAAATGAATTTATGTTGCATAGTTAAAATCTTCCAGATGAATCAAGTTATGTTAATAGTGGTTTATTATCTTTTCTATGCTGTTTATCAGAAAACAATCGGATTAAATCTTTCAATCTTAGAGACAGCCGCCATATTATAGTACTTCTTTTGATATGCTGCCTTCAGAAGGAACACCAGTGCTTTATAAGAAGACTGCAGGACTTCAGGTGTGGCTGGTCTGGCGCAGCAGTTGAAAAACATTCAGTATGTTGTCGCAGATCTATGTAGAAGTTCTGTAAATGAGCTTGACTGGGCCGCAGGGAGATAGCGGGTTTAACCAATACTTATTGCTCATTTTTAATTACTCTTCCAGTAAATTAGCTAATCTAGGCAAAAAAAACAATCTTTCCATCATTGGGGAGCTTAACAGGGGGAAACAGAGAAACCAGAGAAAGAACAGGAAAGAAATCTAAATCTGGTAACCCTCCCAGAGGCCTTCTGGCTCATTAGCATAATTTTAAGTTTAAGTTGATTTTAGAAGGAGGCCATGGATAACAAATATAAAAAGATTACTACAGTCATGGTGCCTGCATCTATGAACAAGTGTCCCTGGTTTATCATGGTTGATTTTGATGGTAGATTTCCTTTAAGTTCTTCTTAAGACTCCTTCTTAAATGTAGTATAAAAACACTTGGACAGTGTTAAAAAAGTATATTTCAGTATTATGCAGATTATGAGGATGTGATCCGTTTAGTATCTGAGTTGTATATACATTTGTAAAGTGTATTCTGATAAGATAGAATGTTATCTTTAAGGGAACTTCTAGCAAGGTTTACATTTTCCTGCAGTGTCAATAAAACATGACATGTGTTGTAGATCCCCCTCACATAAGTCCTCCACTTTTTGTAGTTGCTCTTTATTCTAGAACACAGTATTTTGGACTCCCCTCATTTAGAGCACACCTGGTATCAGATTCCAATAGCCTATGCTATGCTGATTTAAAATTATGCATTTGTCAGCATTCTAAATAATTAAAGTATATACTCGAGTATAAGCCGACCCGAGTATAAGCCGAGACCCCTAATTTTACCACCAAAAACTGGGAAAACCTATTGACTCGAGTATAAGCCAAGGGTGGGAAATGCATTTATCACAACACCCCCCCCCCCAAGTATATAGCCAGCCAGCCCCTGTAGTATATAGCCAGCAAGTCCCCAGTAGTATATAGCTAGCCAGCCCCCAGTAGTATATAGCCAGCAAGTCCCCAGTAGTATATAGCCAGCAAGTCCCCAGTAGTATGCAGCCAGCAAGTCCCCAGTAGTATGTAGCCAGCCTGCCCCCAGTAGTATACAGCTAGCCAGCCCCCAGTAGTATACAGCCAGCCTGCCCCCAGTAGTATACAGCCAGCAGAGCCTGCCCCCAGTAGTATACAGCTAGCCCAGCCTGTCCCCTGTAGTATACAGCCAGCCCAGCCTGCCCCCAGTAGTATACAGCCAGCCCAGCCTGCCCCCAGTAGTATACAGCTAGTCCAGCCTGACCCCTGTAGTATACAGCCAGCCCAGCCTTCCCCCAGTAGTATACAGCCAGCCCAGCCTGCCCCCAGTAGTATACAGCCTGCCCCCAGAAGAGGACCCGCGCTGACATCGGGGGAGCAGCGCTACGCATCGGGCCGCTGAAGTGTGAGTATATGCGGGTTTTTTTAAGTGCTGGGCTGGCTGTATTGACTCGTGTATAAGCTGAGTTGAGGATTTTCAGCATATATTTTGTGTTGAAAAACTCGGCTTATACACGAGTATATACAGTACTTTATAATAGTTTGATTTACATTACCTGGCTTCCTGCCAGCAACATGTGTTGAGTCCTGGGGGGGGGTCATTTCAGCTGTAGCCTGTGTCTCCTCATGAATTCCCCCTGTGGAGATGCATGAGTTTGGAGGAGAAAAGTCTGACACAGGCGCACACACAGGCTGCAGCTGCCCTCCAACCCCAGGTAACTCTTTATGTTCTAATTGTTTTTTTGAAAATGGCTTTGTTGACTTGAACCGGACAATTAATTTACCTGTCACATTAATAAATGTCTTTTAGTAAGCTCATCGATTTCTGTAAGTCCCTTTCATACACCAGAGATATTTGCAAATGTTTGCAGAAAAAAAACGTATGACTTTAGCCTATGTCTGTATGTAGATCCATTGGAGGTTCTGTTATGAGCTTTTGTACCAGGGTCCCTGCAGTAATGGGAATAATAGCGCTGCAAGCGCTATTTACTATGGAGGCCCAAGGATACCATTGTAAGTTGAGGGAGACAGCTTGACCCTGTTGCTATGTGTTGTGCCAAGTATCAATAGCAATGTAGTTATTTTTCTGTTTTCAAGTTTTGCTCAAAGCACAACTGTAAAGAATAAAAACTTTTGCCTACCTCTGCACTAAGCTAAAATAAGCAATTTTCTAATTTAAACTCATCAACTATCCACAGCTGTTTGTCAGCTAGTAGCTGGCAGTTACCATTGTTAGTGTAGGTGGACATGTTTTAATATATCTTTTTCCTTGTGATGTAGTAGATTACTGTAAGATATAGAGCTCCAGTGCTATGCCTTCCCTGCCTTGCTCTGCATTAGATCTCTGTACAAGCAGTAACACTGATTCTGTGTCCTGATTGGTAGGATTTGTGCATGCTCACGTGAATGCCATCACTGCTTTGGCATCACTGCCCATACCTGCATCACTGCCGACTTCAGGAAAAACTGAGAGTGTTTTATAGATAGCCTCATATATATATTAGCTCTATATCTCAGGATAGGAAGAAGCTAAAAGCATGATACATCGAATTGTTGGAATTGTTGTCAAAGGCTCTTTGCAGTTGTGCTAAAGCTATTTTGTCAAGTAACTTTACAGTTACGCTTTAAGAGTTATGGCAGGCTCTTAGTACATGTTCAAGAGAGGCCTGGATGCCTTTCTGGGGAGCAAAAATTTCTATTAATAAATCTGCCCCTATATTTATTTTTAAAGCTTTTTGCACCTGTTTCCCACATTAATGTCCAAGTTGCCCAAAGTTGAATGCAGGTCTTATTTTCAGGCCAAAATGTAGTCTTTTGGACTTCATATATTAATGCTTTCTGTGCAATATTTTTAATAAAAGAGCGCAAATCTGGTGTTTTTTCTATTAAAAAATTTCTGCTTTTATCGTCAAACCTAAATAACATAAAAATTGTGTCAATACACATACAGCAATACCAAATTCAAAGGTAATTTTTTTTCTAAAGATTAACGTTTCTTGAAATAAAATAGTTTTGGGGTGAAAAAATTTAGCATTGCCCCCTTCCAAGCACCATAAGGTTAAAAGTTTTGTTGTACACACTTGGATTTCATGAAGTTGTGTGATTAAACAGGGGTTAAACACCCGGGATTAGAACTTTTCCAATACTGGGTGTTGGTGCCGGGGCTTGGCTGTGATAACACAGCCCAGCCCTGCCAGCAGCAGGACGCCATGTCCTACAATCTTCTTCTACGTCGTGCCATAGAAGGGTATCACATCAGAAGAAGTACTCTTAACAACTGCTGTAAAAACCCGATACAATGGTCATTAAGGGGTTAAACTTTTTTTGTGATTGTTAACGTTTTAAGGCAGAGTATTTGTAAGTAATGTTTCCAATGAAAGTCAGAAAATAAACACAACTAATTTTTATATTTTAGTGATAATGATATCTTGATTAAAAATGAATTATGGTTTTGAAAATGTATTTTCTATTTCATTAAGCAGAGAGCTTAATAATACAATTTGTCTAATTAACATTGTAATCTGATAACGTACTAAGAAATTGATTGAGAACTTTAAAGTAAATTACATGAGACAAATTAAATTAATCACCTTGACATTTATGCAGATGTCCTTAAACCAAAACTGACTAGGTGCTTGGCAGAAAAATAAAGAAGAAATAATTGAATTCATCTGCCGTACAAATACATATACATTGTTTCAATTGCATGTTATTAAAAAAAAGTCCCTGTGTGAAGACAAGGCAGCAGTCACACATTCCGCAAGCGTTACGTTCATAAGGCGCCGCTAGCGCACAGGGGGCAGACCTAGGCCTGATCGCATATGTATTTCTAGAGAAATGCATGTGGTCGGTAACCAGGCCCTGGTGTCTTGCATTGTTTAAATGTAGCCATGTTATCCCTTATAAATAAGATATCTGTCCTTGGATACAACCACCTCTGCACTCTGGCATAAGTGGCCATGCATGAACAATTGATACCTGCACAACAACCTGGATTCAGCATTCATTATTACGGGATGGCTGTGGGACAGGCAGTTACTCCCAGACATTTCATATGAAAAAAAACTATTTGTTTCTTTATACAATCACTCTAGCAGAGGTGGCCGTATCTTGTTTCTAAGGGACAATATTGCTACATTTATGGGAAATTATCTTCACATTTTTTTAAATAACATGCAATTGAATATAGGATATATATGGCAGATTAATTCAATTAAATGTGAATGCCTATATGAGTATATCCCTTTAAGGGTAATGTATCACTAAAAAAAATTATTTTTACATTAAAGTAAATTTTGTAACCCCTTTCTGATTTGACCATGTGGAGATACATCCTAATAATTATAAAGTTGCATGGAGGGGGGTTATGGGCAGGTGTTGGTTTTATATTGGTATATTAAAAATAAATAATTTTAATCACCCACTCCTTTCTAGAACACATATATAAATGAACAAATAAAATCAATAATATGTTAAGTATAACCATGTCCCGAAACATATATATTTATCTGAGCACTACAGATATATGAAGCATTGCAGGCTTTCCGAGCCCTCATCAATTATGATGTCATGAAAGGTCCTGTGCTGACTAGTTATTTAACAGTACAGTGCTTCAGCAGAGGAGATAGGCTTCTGCAGTGTAACTTGGTGACCCCATACCCAATAGCATATGTGCATCAATATGCGCCTTTGCCTTGTCCCTCCAGCGACCATCCTCAGACAGCCCCGAGAAAGCCACAGATGTGGGATGTGCGTAAGGCATCTTTAATCCCCTCCTTATTTCTTTTGCAATCACCTTAGGGACTGCTGATTTGTACTGTTGTGTTGATCTATTGGAACATTTGTTGATTGTGTATTGCAGTATATGTAACTGTTCATTTTTTATATTGTTTAATGTTGTGCAAATGTTATTTTTTGCGTTGATTGATGCAGAATGCTTACTTTGATATTCATTTTTGGGGTTTTGGCTTGCTAGTCGCCAGGGGCATAACTACAATGGTAGCAGCCATGGCATTTGTTAAAGGTCCGGAGTGTCATGGGGCCCCGCCACATGCTTTGTCACAATAGAGAATGGAACATGTGCACCATGATATACTCCAAAGATCCTGAAACCACAGATTGAAAGCAGGCAAAGGGACGCATCCTCCATTCCCCAAGAAGCCTGTTTCTAGTACCATATGTAGGAAGTGAATTCCAGACTTGTAGGGGCTATAATATTCATACAGCCCTGGGCCCATGGCAATCTTAACCATCCCTTGTATACCCCTGCTAGTTGCTGTTTACCAGCTTGCTATTACGTAGGGGCTTGCCCTCCTTTTGAGCATTTTATCTGTAGCTTGTATCAGTAAAATGGTATTTGTAGGACTAACTGCGCACATTGCAGAAAGGCTTCTGAATTTATCTCAGAAGTTAATCCGCAGTCATTCCGCAAGCATCAGAAACCAGATGAAATCTAAATTTTGCCACATCAGTGGGGGGGTGAAGCTCATCTTTTGCAATTTTACAATCCGCACGGTGGTCTGCAGCAATTAATGACATTGAAACCATTTCCGCTGGCAATTGCTTTCTTCAATGTGTGTATTGGATTTTCATTAATTCCTTACATTATACTACTACAGGATTACACTGCACAGAAATTTACAGCAAATCCACAGGTAACACATTACGTGTGTGGGGCCATAATATTCTTATTGAGCTTCACTTTTTGTATTTTTAATTGGTTACTTGATTGTGTATAATTAAGTTTATTTTACTATGCCTGCCTTTTCCCTAAAATATTTTTTCAGGCTGGTGTTACACTGAGACATTTAATAGCTGTATATTTCAAAAATTTTATCCCACAGGTATATAATGAGTCACTTGATTTTCTGTAATCACTGCTTGACATTTCAGAATTTTAGAAAATTGTACTTATTCTTCATGTAAAGAAAAGTATTGAGCATGAAAAATTACTTGAAAATATATTTAACTTTCAGAAAACCTTTTTATATTATGAATAATCAACTAAAAACGTCCATTTTTCTCATGTCTTATAAAGCTCTAAATTGAACAAAGCAATTTTGGAGTTGAGTTTGAGTTGTAAAGCCGCTTATTTCTGTCATGCATGTTTTTTATGTTAGATATTGTATAGTTTAGAATAGCATAAAGAACATATTAGACTGACTGTCATGTTGTTGTTTTTTTAAGTGTATGTTGCGCCAATTTCTTCAAATAACTATTCCATCCGGTAAAAAGAGGAGTGTATGGCGTAAAACTTTAACACCTTATTAACTCATGACACATCTATACATCATGGTGCCATGAAGGGTGTATAAAGAGGGCACATGGACTCAGTTCCCTTCATACATCATGAGTGTTGCATTATAAATCAAACATGTAACACTTTTGCCTGCAACCTAAATGCTGTTATTGATTTTTGTTACTTTAAACAGGTCCCAGATAATGCAATCCTCTTACATTGTATCATGTTTGTCAGTGCTATTCTGATGTTCTCAGGTCATCTGTGGTACAACAAACATATGAGGGTCTGATACTCGGTCTTGAAAAACAAAATATAAAATGTAAGCAGAATGAACTCCACAATTTCTTTCAAGTTTTAGATAAGAGGTTATAGATAATTAAGTCTTCAAACTTTTGTAGTGTAGAAAATTTACAAAATCATTCATCTAAATCTCCTTGATCCAGTATATAAAACAGGACTTATGTGGGTAATTTAACATATGTTAACATTGTATTTTCTGCCCTGAGACACAATGCAGCAATAATTCTGAGCCGTGGTTGCTTACATATAGTCACAACAATGAAATTATAAACAAGCTATAAATAAGCTTATGTCAATGTTTTCATATTTGTGCATTCCCCTGTATATGCAACATTTGATGCTTAGTGAATTTAAAATATTTTGTTATGTTATATGACTTCTTATGCGTTGTGACTAGAGCTCACCTGCTTCTGTAGACATATCTGGAAGAAGTTTTTTCTTCCTATACTGTAATTTCTTTCTTATTTTCTGCACAGTTTTTATTACTGTTCTTTACGGGGTAATAGCATTTAATGTAAACTAAGGAAGATGGCCGTCCACTTATGCATGGAATACCCACCATTATATGGCTAAGATAAAAAAAATAAATAGCACTGAATTCAAGTTAAATTTGTGCCATAAAAATTAGCCTCATGGTGTATGTTATGTTAACTTTGTTCAACAACGGGTTATGGCTTACTAGGTACCATATATACTCGAGTATAAGCCTAGTTTTTCAGCACAAAAAAATGTGCTGAAAACCCAAACTCGGCTTATACTCAAATTAAAAAAAAGTATAGGCTTTACCAGGTTTTTATGGTAAAATTAGGGACCTCGGCTTATACTTGGGTCGGCTTATACTCGCATATATACGGCTTGGTTTAGCTTAAACTGTAATGAACCTCCCAACAACTTTTGCTGAAATCAGTGTCCACAGTACTTGAGGAGTAAAAATGTTTATGATCATTATGTGACTTCTAATTTTTATTGAGGTCTTGAGACAAGGGCATCTTTTGATCATTATCATTATGGAAATGTACAATGTAAATTTTTATTTTCATTGGAAATATCTTTTTAAAATGTATCCATATCCTGTAAGTACAAGGTGTTAACAATTACAAAGAGTTGGGGATCACAAACATATTTATAGAGTGAACATGTAGGTTTGTGCCTAGGGGCACATCAGTAAAATTTTGGCCACCAGTTTAATTTGAATTAATGTAGTAACAGCTAATTGTACATATAATATAACATTTAAATGTTGGCTTGCTTTGGGCTAGATTACATTCATGTTGACATGTTGCACTCAGTGATCCATGACAAGCAATGAAAAATATTGCCTGTCACCTGCCAAGACAAGCAATACCCGCTTGATTTTCATCTAACACTAGAATAATAATACGCATGAAAAATTAGGGGAAAAAAACACTTTGATACATCAATTTTTAAATTGTGTTTTATTACCTTGACAAATATGCCATTTAAGGGAAATTTCTCGGGTTGACTTGGACTAAATATACTTACTGGTCAGCAATTTCCTTTTGCTTAGGAACATGTCTTCATTAGGCCTGAATCATCTATATAACAATTAAGACTTTCAAAAATATGCTTATTAACGCTGAGCACTGCTGTGGACGTCACACAGGCAGCCCGACACTCCTTCGCTTCCTAATTATGCATGTGTACAGTCTGCTATCATACCCACCCACTCTTATCCCTCTGCCTGAGAGGAGATTAGCCAATTTGCAGCTAATCCAGTCATTTGCCACTTGTGTATGCCATATCTATAGATCCATGTCTCAATTACAGATTCTTCACGAGTCGTGTAGAGAAGAATAGCTGCATGAGAATAAATCCACAACCTTTGAAGCATCTATGCATACTGTACATCAGCTACTGTCAGACAAAAATTAATGTCAGACAAGTGTCTACATAATAACAAAAATGTAGTCTTCTCCTACATGCTTCAGTTTGATTGACTGTTTATTAAATCTAAATTCAGATATTAAACAAAACAATATTTGTTATAATAATTATCTTTATTTATATAGCACCATCATATTCCGCACCGCTTTACTTTAATGAATATATTTTATACCTCTATAAATAAAACCATGAAATTCAGCTACATAATAACTATGAATACAAATCCAGATCATTTTACAACAACACACATTAACACGCATTGGGGCTTATTCACTAAGGGTTGCACTTTTGTAGGTTTGTTCGCTGTTTTCGGAATTTGAGCAGCTTTGACAGGTATTCAACAAGGGTTTGTGCTGGAATTGTGTCACACACGATCGGATTTTGGCGCAGCTGCGCTGGCTTTCATTCAACTGAAATTGGGGGGCGAGCCCGAAGATCCGACTGATTCAGACTGAGCGCTGGATTTAAGATTCAAATTGTGTCGCAAGACAATGCACTTACATACACCAGGAAGAAGAAGGTGAACTCCTGCGGACCTGAGCGGGGAAGCACACGATCTTAATGAATCGCTGTGAACTCCTCCGGACCAGGTAAGTAAATGTGCCCCATTGCTGTTTAGAGGTTATCTTCCCTTCTTTCCCTCCATCCAGCCAAGAACATCATAATGCTAAGTGAATGGTTTTGCATTTGCAATAGGCAAATTATATCAATATAGGATCTCAACTAAAGTGTTATAAGTGTGACTGATGGCATTAGTTTTGACTATTTCCAGGGACAACCAACAGAACTATGAATGCAGTGATATGTTAATTTACAAAATAACCTGATCTTTAGGTTTAATGCAAATATTAGGTTTTATATATATATATATATATATATATATATATATATATATATATATATATATAATTAATGATATATGTATATAAATAAAATTAAACATATGGGGGGTCATTTACTAAGGGCCCGATTTGCGTTTTCCCGACGTGTTACCCGAATATTTCCGATTTGCGCCGATTTTCCCTGTATTGCCCGGGGATTTTGGTGCACGCGATCGGATTGTGGCGCATCGGCTCCGGCATGCACGCGACGGAAATCGTGGGCGAGCGAAAACCCGATGGATTCGGAAAAACCGCCGCATTTAAAACAATAAAAGTGTCGCTTGGGACACGCTTAACTTCACTTGGTCCGGCCCGGTGAACTCGAGTGCGTTCAGATGCTTTTCAGAGCAGCAGCGCCACCTGGTGGACGTCGGAGGAACTACCTTGGTGAATCCCGGCCGGACCCGAATCCACCGCAGAGAACGTGTTGCTGGATTGCGAACGGACCGGGTAAGTAAATCTGCCCCATGGTGGTTTCTGCAGATAGCATTATGTGTAATAAAGGAATAATGACTTGTAATTTACTGTCATATAATTATTGAATGAATGCAGAATTTGTTGGCAAGATGGAAAATATTTTCAAGCAGACAAGAAATAGAAGCTTACAGCTAATTAATTAAATCTCTTCCATTATAATGCATAAAAAAGATTTTAGAATTGCTTGGAGATGTGAACAAAAACTCTAAGCGTCACCGACAGAGAAAATATGTGTTTGCACGGAATAGTTCTGCAGTCATTTAAAAAGGAACAAAAGTTTTAGTTTCACTCTTAATTTATTTTCAAACTTAATGACTGATGTATGTGTAAATTAAAACCTATTGTACATGAATGAGGAGCATGGACATGTTAAAAGACCATTGAAAGAAATATGATATTCAGCAATGGTTTACTAATTAGACTATATTCACATGTTGTTTTTTCAAATTCTCAATGTATATACCAGGAATGCTTCCAGCATGCACGCTGAACGGATTGTTAAAGATATTACACTGGACTCAGACGCCATCTTACATACTGTCGGACATTTTAAAGACTCAGCATCATTTCATATAACTTTGTGTGCTGATAACTGAAGTTTGGGTTTGGTCACTCAGCACACAAAGGCTTAGTGTTCGCTAGCACCACCTAGTGGAAGGTATCCAGGTGGACATCTGGACATTTGGTTTATGTGAAGTTTCAGTATTTGCATGTAGCCAATAGTATTAGACTCCTTTGTGTGCTTACATCAAATAGTATTACATTTCCTGGGTGAGAACACCCAATTATAGTGGCTGCTTTCCTAATTACACGCCTTATGTAAAGTGCCTTATGGTTTTCTATAAATGTCCGTCCCTCAATAAACTTGTTGGTCTTGTTGCTAACTTCCTGCAAGGACAGGTCTTGTCTTTTCATTCAAGTTAGTCACATTCCAGCGCTGGACACAGACTCATTTAATTTGAAAGTCACCTTACAATGATTAGGGGTTTGAGCCCCAGATATAAATCTATAAGAAATGGCGTCTCCTGGTTGGGCATACTTTTATGGGCATCTAGCCATCGAGGTGACCTCCGCAAGAGTCCAGGCGGCCAGTGACCAGAACTGACAATGAGCGCTCGTCGGGGTAAGTCAAGTCTATTTCTGTCTACCTTGACTGTAGTTCTGTTTCACTGGCTGAAAGGGACTGGGTAAGGTCATCTCCTTGTGTGATATTATGTACTTTGCCTTACATGTCCATATATAATAGTATGTGCTCGATGATTTCGGCAAAGGATCACTTGTACGGTGACCGACAGAGACTGGACGTGACAATGTATGTTGTAGAAAAAGGTCTGCAGTGCCCTCTTGTGGATTGTTGATGTAGTTCAGAAAGTTTGTGATGGTGGAGATTTTCGTTCATGTAAGCGCGGATAGAATCTGGAAGTTTGCAGAGACAAATTCTGGCCAAATTTACGTATCGTTCCTTCGGGATTGATGCGGCCCCGTGATGCAGAAAGGACAGAGGCAGGAAGGACACTGACGGGAATTTTACAGTTGAGCGTAATCTCCTTGATTTCTGAAATATTGTGTGAAGGTCTCTACCGTATTTTCTGGACTATAAGACGCACTTTTTTTCCCCAGAAAATGGGGAAAAAACAGTAGTGCGTCTTATAGTCCGGATGTAGCCTGCAGGAGGGGATGGAGCTGCGCTCTGCCAGCTGATGCTGGCAGTAAGCGCAGCCCTTCACAGTGAAGCGCAGCGGCTGTACTGAGTGCCGCTACGCTCCTCTCCTCCTCTCAGCCCTCCACTGCTGGAGGGAATGGAGGGCAGCTAAAGCTGGCAGAGCGCAGCGCTTTGTAACTCAGCAGCAGTGGATAGAGAGGGGGAGGAGAAAGGCACAGACTCTGGCCAATCCCCGCTGGGCTTGTAAGTAGCTCAGAGTGAAGAAGAAGGTGAAGGCTGCCGGCAGTGTGTGCAGAGGAGCCTGTACTGCGCTGTGTCTGACCTGTAACTTCTCTCCAGAACACAGGATCAGATAAGTGATAAGTGCTCCCTTCCCCCGGTCTCTGCTCTCACAGTCTTAACCCCTTGTTGCCTGGTATGTAGAGGCTGCTGTCTTTTGAAGGTACCTTACCCCACAGACCAAGCTCTTGTGACCATTGTACAAGGACTGTCACCTCCTGTGTCCCCTCCCCATAGATTGTAAGCTCTTGTGGCCATCGTACAAGGACTGTCACCTCCTGTGTCCTCCTCCTCCCCATAGATTGTAAGCTCTTATGGCCATTGTACAAGGATTGTCACCTCCTGTGTCCCCCTCCCCATAGATTGTAAGCTCTTGTGACCATTGTACAAGGACTGTCACCTCCTGTGTCCCCTCATCCTCCTCATAGATTGTAAGCTCTTGTGACCATTGTACAAGCACTGTCATCTCCTGTGTCCCCCTCCTCATAGATTGTAAGCTCTTGTGGCCATTGTACAAGCACTGTCAACTCCTGTGTCCCCCTCCTCATAGATTGTAAGCTCTTGTGGCCATTGTACAAGGACTGTCATCCCCTGTGTCCTCCTCCTCATAGATTGTAAGCTCTTGTGGCCATTGTACAAGGACTGTCACCTCCTCTGCCCCCTTATCCTACTCATAGATTGTAAGCTCTTGTGGTCATCATACAAGCACTCACATCTCCTGTATCCTCTTCCTCATAGATTGTAAGCTCTGGGGACCATTGTACAAGCACTGTCACCTCCTGTGTCCTCCTCCTCATAGAGTGTAAGCTCTTGTGACCATTGTACAAGCACTGTCATCTCCTGTGTCCCCTCCTCCTCATAGATTGTAAGCTCTTGTGGCCATTGTACAAGGACTGTCATCCCCTGTGTCCTCCTCCTCATAGATTGTAAGCTCTTGTGACCATTGTCACATATACTCATACCTATACAGCCCTGGTAACTCTTGAGACCCCCTGACTACATGCCAGCATAATTCTATCTAATGATAGACGGCGGTGTCCGGGAGAGGAGGAGGGGGTGACCGCTGCTCGCCCCTGCCCCTCTCCAAAGAGGAACATGGCTGCACTGCACCACCCAGTTACTTTACTGTTACTTTATTAAAAATTTTAGCATACTATTTGGGGGAAAAAACATTTTTTCTTATTTTTCCTCCTCTAAAACCTATGTGCGTCTTATGGTCCAGTGCGTCTTATAGTCCGAAAAATACGGTAATTTGTTCTTACTGATAGTTAGCGGGGTAGTCTGGAGCTGTATGTACAGAGGATATCTATAGCCCTTGAACAAAATCAGGTATTCCACAGATTCCACAAAATGGGTAGTGAGCAAAGTAAGACTGTAGCTGGACACTGCAGACCTAAAAAGACGACTGACATAGTGTCACACAGGAAAGGTAAAGAGTGGGTAAAAGGAAGTTATGAGGTATTGAAGTTTCTGGGTATGTTAGATGATTCCCTGAGTGTGCAAAGGTAGGAGACAGCACTTGATGAAAATGGTGGCTGGCTCAAAGACAAAAGTGGCACACCCAGGCAGAAGGTTGTTTTGATGTAAGTAGAGAGTTGATGACAAAGGAAAGTGGATGGGGTTGATTACTGGAGACTTAGACCAGTGACTACGGACGGACGGACCAGGGCAGAGGGACAGGAATCCTAGAGAGTGCTCATTAAAAAAAAAAAAAAAAAAAAAAAAATCTTTTGGAATGCAACCAGCACCCGCTTAGACTCCACCCCCGTATCTGGGGGGTTAGAGAAGATGACACGCCCTACCATCTTTTAGTGGTGGCCATCTTAAGACAGTATATTCTTTTCAAGTCCCTGAAAGTTAATTGCCTATAACTCTACACTGTAGGCTGGTTGTAGGATAGCAGCCGAGTCACCCTTGAGGCGTCCTGGCGGACGTTTGAAATATAAATAAAATGCCGGCAGGTAAATATTTTTACCAATTTCAAACATTTGCTAAGAGTCTTGAGTGTGCAACGCTGTTTGTTTATTTTGTTTATTTTATTTTTAAACTTATTTGATCTTGACAATTGCAGAAAAATTAGTAGAAAAAGTGTTGCAATGTCTCTGGTACCTGCTTTCTGGAGTTGAAAGAGTTAATCAGGGGGAGATCTCTGTGCAGCTGGGCTTTGTCTGAGCTGCCTTATCTATGTCTGTGAGAAGTGGCCTTGAAGCACACAGAAAGCATCTGTGTTGAGTGGGGGAAACAGAGCTGACAATCTAAAAGACGTAAAGGAATTTGCTTGTGATAAGAATACAAAGAGACACACTCTAGGAAACGTAGACGGCCCCAACAAGGCGGGACAAGGGGGGTGGTAATGGACAAGGATGTCAGCAAGAACAGTCCCCCTCTTCTGAAAGCCCCCCCAAATAGAGTTAGTGCCTTTCATTGTAGAACTCTTCCCTGTTGGCAAATGTTTTCCTCTCTGTGCCCCTACATGAGGATTTCCAGTAAATATTTGCCTTTACCAGTGTAGTATTCCAGTATACCTGATGTAGACTCCCACAAGGGGGGTAAAACTCACTCAGCCAGTACCCCACGGCCCTACAGGGAGTAGACTGGCAGACTAGCCCCTTACTGGATGTTCTCCTCATCAGTATGCGGAGGACCTACTGTTTTTGTTTGCCAGGATGCATGTATTGACCTTATGTGTTTTCTGTTCCAGAAGGGTTGCAAAGTTTCCTGAGACAAACTCCAGTACTGTCAGGAGAAGGTAGTCTTCCTAGGCCACTGCTTCTCAGCCGCAGGCAGATACCTGACAGAGGGAAGAAAGCTGGCAGTCCAGAATGTACCCCTGCCCTGAGGCCCTAAGCCTCTTCACATGTTTCTAGGACTGGCCAGCTCCTGCAGCCTGGGATAAGGTCTGCCTCAAGCCTGATGTTGCCCCTTGATAATTGAATTGCCACTTCTCCATTTGCCCTTAGTCAGGAGGCAATTGATGCATTTCATAGCCTTAAGCTGAGAAATCCTGTCTGCCCCAGCCCTAGGCACATCCCACTGGATCAAACTTTTGTTTTATTTTGCACTGAGTATCTAGGTCACGCCACAGGTGTCGAGTCCAGGAACGTGGTGGCCTCCCCAGTGGCCCACTATTAGGCCCGGTTAGACTCAGTCGTGAGGGGAGCCCCTCATGTGTCAGTAGCTGCAGCCAGCAATCTGCTCAGCAAGACCAGTGAGCTGATCCTAGACCCTAGATCACTCAGTTACAGTGCAAACCCCACATACCTTGCACAGTGTCCTCACCCAAGTACAGCCCAAGCATCTGAGCAAAGGCCAGACAGCTCAGACTCCAGTGTGCACTCCTGATGCCCCAGGATACACTGATAAGGTGCACAGCTCTGAATCCTTCATTCTATCGCCAGTCTTTCAGGATTCAGAGAGGGGGGAGAGAAGGGTGATTAACAGATGTTGAGTTTTTTCTCATAGATGGCTCCAGGTCTGCAGGAGAAGACAGACGGTTCTACACTGGATATACAGTGGTCAGTGGCGCACATGAGGTAGTACAAGCAGAACCACTCCCTCCACACAGGTCAGCGCAGGAAGTGAAGTGATGGCACTCAGGGAAGCGCTACAGCTGGTGGAAGGTAAAAGGGCGAACATCTATACTCAAGGTATAGTTCTGGGGTCTAAACACGACTATGAACCCATATGGAAGGCTAAAGATTTCCTCACTTCTGCAGGGACCCCCTTTAAGCATGGCACGCTGGTTATAGAGCTCATGGATGCTCTCTTACTTCCACAAGAGGTGAGGATAATAAAAGTAAAAGCACACACAATCTGGTAACTCCACAAGCCGAGGGCAAGGATGTAGCTGATGGGATGGCGAAGGCAGCTGCACAGATGGAGCCCAGAGACTGTCCTGAAGTCTCAGCTGTGAGTTCTGAGCTAAAAGTTTGATCCACAGGTGTTCCAGTCCCTGGTGGCCCGAGTGTCATCAGAAGTGAAGGAAGTGTGGAGGAAAGCTGGAGCCCAGATGCCGATGGGACCTGGATGCTGGGAGAGAGGGTGTGCCTGCCCGGAGCCCTGCACCCGACACTAAGTCAAGTAGCCTACGGACACATACATATCCAAAATGGCCATGCTAGTGCTCATAAACCGCAAGTGGTTTGCCCCGGGCATTACTACCCCTGTCACTAGACTAGTGAAAGCCTTTATAGTCTGTGCCCGCCACAACCCGGGTAAGGTGGAAAAGACCCCACAGAAGGTGACACCCAAGCCGCTGTATCCCTTCCAGAGACTGCAGATGGATTATATCCAGCTACCAAAAAGTGGTACGTAGGAATACGTGCCTGTGTGCATTGATCTCTTTCCAGGGTGGCCAGAAGCTTCTCCCATGACCAAGGCTACTGCCAGAGCCGCAGCCAAGAATTTGGTGAGTGAGATTTTTCTGCAGGTTTGGACTTCCAGAGACCATAGAGTCCGGTCGCAGAACCCACTTCACTGGACAGGTAAAAACCTAAAGCCTTGTCCCTCCTGGGTGTAGAACAGGCCCTGCACACCCCTTCCCGAATTAGTTGTGGGTTTGAGAGAATAAACGGCACTCTTAAGTTAGAGATCCGGGAGGCCATGGAAGCAGGGAAACCATGGCGCGAGTGCTTTCCTGCTGCCCACCATACAGTTAGGAACACCCCCAACAGAAAGATGGGATTGTTCCCCTTTGAAGTATTTTTTGGCTGTGCACCCAGACTAGGCCCCTACTTCCCATAGACCCTATAGCTGATGGCAGGAAACCAGGTGGAACATGCCACACAGTTGAGCCAGGCCTTGGAAAAGGTCCGCAAAAGTGTTTCTGATTACTTTTTCAGATCCAGACAGAGACCTCAGGATGCATAACCTGAAGCCTGGAGACTACGTGGTGGTGAAGAGACACCAGAGAGACAGTCTGGAGCCTCGCTACGATGGTCCTTTCCAAGTCCTGCCGACCAGTGCCACGTCTGTGAAGCTAGAGGGAAGTCAGCACGCTTCCACGCTTACTTATTCTTCCTGCTAGCTGGTCTCTTCTGACTGACTGTATGCTCAGGGACACCCCAACCATGACTATCACTGTATCTATAGGGGTGACCAGGATGCCCCCAGGGTAGGAGACTTTACCTACGGTTGGTGCAACAAGACAATGACCTTCTATAACATTGACAGCACAGGTAACCCTGTATTAGCAGTGTCTGATGTGTACTGGATTTGTGGGGATAGGAGAGTCAGGTCAGGCCTAGAGGTTGGGAAGGAGAGTGTACGGTGATAAAACTTGTGCATTCCTTCCTCGTGATCCCCAGGGATAAGTTTGATCAGACACATAAGAAAAGGTGGAGAATCCCAAAAGGATTCTGAAGGTCTGAGAGAGAAGCACCTAGATGACAACGTTTATATGGATACAGTGGGAGCACCAAGGGGGGGTCCCAGATGAGTACAAGGCCCACAATCAGATATGGGCAGGTCTAGAGTCCATTATTCCCCAGAGAGCTATGAGCAAAGATGTTGGTTGGGTTAACTGGTTTTATTGTAATCAACAGAGATTTGTGATTGTATCCGAGATGCTTCCCAGAACCGCACGGCTTTGGACATGACCCTTGCTGAGAAGGGAGGAGTCTTTAAGATGGTGGGAGTGGCTTGTCGCGTATACATCCCAGATGACATCGCCCCCTATGGATCCATTACCCATGCTCGTGAAAAGATTGAAGGACTGTCCAGGGAACTCGAGAGAAACTCTGGCGTGGACACTTTGTCCTTCACTTTGTAGTTGGGGGATTGGAAGGGTTTCCTTTAAGTGGGGGTGATATTGGGGATTGTGATTTTGCACTCGTCACTTATTACGTGTTGTGTGGTCCCCCTCATCAAGTCCACCATGTCCCAGATGGCCGTCCAGGTGGTAAGAACCACGACAGGAGAAGTGCCCGGAGCGGAGGATACCATCTTGTTGAAGAACCAGCCTGTTAATAAACCCATAAACTATGGAAACACAATTATGTGATTTGAGTATGCAGGCCTGTAAACCCCCGAGTGACTGGCCTTCAGGGGATCTGGTGAAGAGTTAACAAAGTCCAGCAGGTAAGGGCTTTGCCTACCTGTATGTACCTGGAGTTTGAGGAGGTCACTCAGGACAGAGTTACAGGCCAGCAAAGCTCAAAAGGGGGGAAATGTTAAAGATATTACACTGGACTCAGACGCCATCTTACATACTGTCGGACATTTTAAAGACTCAGCATCATTTCATATAACTTTGTGTGCTGATAACTGAAGTTTGGGTTTGGTCACTCAGCACACAAAGGCTTAGTGTTCGCTAGCACCACCTAGTGGAAGGTATCCAGGTGGACATCTGGACATTTGGTTTATGTGAAGTTTCAGTATTTGCATGTAGCCAATAGTATTAGACTCCTTTGTGTGCTTACATCAAATAGTATTACATTTCCTGGGTGAGAACACCCAATTATAGTGGCTGCTTTCCTAATTACACGCCTTATGTAAAGTGCCTTATGGTTTTCTATAAATGTCCGTCCCTCAATAAACTTGTTGGTCTTGTTGCTAACTTCCTGCAAGGACAGGTCTTGTCTTTTCATTCAAGTTAGTCACATTCCAGCGCTGGACACAGACTCATTTAATTTGAAAGTCACCTTACAATGATTAGGGGTTTGAGCCCCAGATATAAATCTATAAGAGGATCCATAGACATATACCGGCTGACAAAGACATCCTTTTTACCCTGTCTGACCAGTATACAGTACATCCCATACTGTTTCCCAGTGATGTAACTGGCCATATACAGTTACGTCACATGGGGAAACACCCTGAGCATCGTCAGGAGCCATTCACTTGCTGCTGACAATTTACGCTTCTCCTTCCTTGCTCGGAGGTCCCCATTAGTTAGACATTCCTGACCATAAAATGGCTGCAGATGAATGGTCATGCGATCTCTAACTGTCCATGAACAAGATCTTGGCTGAGGGATTGCTCATGGAAAGCTATGATTACATGACCCTTCATTGATGGCCATTATGGACAGGAATGTCTGGCTGATGAAGTAAAATACAGGAGGCTTCACTTTACATATCAAGAAAGCGGAGCAGAATTATTAATAGATGTATATTGGTAAATTGACTATATACTGCCCCCCCTCACCCCCCCTTCCCACACACACACTTATACACACATTACAAAAAACATGAGGAAAAAGTGGCCAACCCTGTTACAGTCATGTGACATGGAACACAAAGAGGAAGGGAGAAGTGCTGACAGTGGCCTTATAGGTGAAATCTCTGCTCATCAGTAAGAGGCTCTTTGCTTGGTTCCTGGGTATCTAATAAAGGACATTTTATATTACTGACCCCCTGCTTAGCCTATTTATATATATACACATTGACTGGCCAGCGAGACCTGTGATTAGTTAAGCAATTACATAAATGAGGGCATGACATCATGACTAATGTAACAACGATGGAAAGCCTCAGAGATTTGGCCAAAAGGGCTAGAGTAGAGGAACCTTTGGGAGGTAAGCTGAAATTTTAGAAGCAGCTGCATTCATTCAAGTAAATAAAGATCTAAGCTGCAATAGCCCCGAAAAAGACACTACACAGTGTACAGTGCTGTTTGCTTTATGAACAATACAGATTACATTGCAGCTCCTATGACAGGACCTACACTGCCCTAAGCAGCTGACCCAACACAAGGCTAGGACACTGATATCTATGTTCTGGTGACTCTTTTTGGGATCCTTTATAGTTTTTTTCATTTAATGAAGTTATTGGAACACTGTGACAAAAATGTGATGTATGTAACTACCAATAGAATATTGTCTGACAAATGCAGAACACAACATTGGCTTATAGCCATCAAAAGGATACTTTGCATTCTTTTAATTTTGACAAATATGCAAAACCCCTGCCAATGCATAGGCAGGCTGGTAGTTGCGAATAGTGTCCTCTCCAGGTCAGGAGCTGTTAGGGAGATTGATCACCTCTCTAGGAAGTTTCAGGAGTCTGAGTATTATGTAATTGCAGCTGTAGATACTGCCTGGAAAGGCAACAGTTAAATTGGTGTTAGAAATTATCCAATGATGTGGCTGTATTGTCTGCTGGAGTGTGATTGGAGAGGTGCTACCACCTGACCAGGGGAGTATAAAAACCCCTGCTGGGTGAAAGCACATGGTTCAGTCAGCGTTAGAGAATCCATCATGGAGTCTGTCTGTTTCAGGTCTTGGTTTGGTCTAATCCCAGGAATTTATAGTGCCTCAGGCCTACTGAGGGCAAGTCTGACGAGTCTGGCAAGTAATTTAGGGCGAGTCTGGAGACTCTGGTCCAGAGCTGCAGCTTGCACAATTTGGACACAGCTCCACCTCAACTATCCCAGCCTGCATCTACTATTAGATCACTCAGATTCCTGCAGATCACTCAGCCTGACCAACCCAGCAACCAAAACCTGATGTTAACCGTTTTTAGGCCATTGTCTGCTGTTCAATAAAAAACTGTAAGTTGATTTGCACAACGTTGCCTCCATCTGATCCCTGGATACGGCTGCTTACCATCACGGGCTTCCCTATCCATTCATTATCCAGGGACTTATCCTACAGACACTCAGGGGTTTCCCCAGGGAGAAAGCATTGCATAAGCCTTTTCCTCCATATTTCTTGCACACACCAGCTGCTGGAGACCTGCCAGGCTGTAGGCCCATCCGCCGGTCCCCATATCAAGCACCGTGACACTAGCGTGCCCAAGACTGCACTAGCCAGCCACTCCGGTATTCTGGGCCCTGGCTGCCTCCAGGCCACCAAGAAAAGGCTAGGCCCTGGTGGGGGATGTTGCAAATGCAGAACACATAGTAGATTCAGTATCACAAAATGAATTCAAGCTAATTGTAACCAAGCTCTATCAATTTGCCTGCACTTTCTTCTGCCATCTGGTGACTGATAGCAATGTTGCAAATAATTATCATCGGATGAAATTCTATTCTTTTCTTAGTTATATTTGTGAAAAAGTATATGGATAGCTAACTAAAACACAACAAAAGGAATATAATAGATTATCAATAGATATCAATTTGTAATTATGTAAAAATACAGTGGACCATGAAACTCAATATCTGAGCCGAACCGGCATCAGGATACACGGAGTGTCGTCTGTAAGTAATAGCTGACACCCCAGTGTAACACCCGCGGTCGAAGTGTTAACTCATTAAATGCCGCGTTCAGTGCGACCAGGTAATTTAACCTGCTTTTGGGGGTGTCTTTATTAGGCTATATGAAGAACACCAAAAAAAATTATTGATGCTTTTTTTACTCCTGCCTTAAAAAAAAGTTCCTAAATTTTTAACAACAGGGGATACCAACCCCAAAATGGAAACACTGGGAAAAGCATCTCATCCCGCAAAAAACTCCAAAAAATTCCAACACATGGCCCCAGTAACGAAAAATCGAAAAAATTTTAGCTCGCAAAAGGGGCCAATGAGGAAACTATGTAAAATTTTATTCAAAACAGTATTTATCCCCAAAAGTCAATTCTGAAAATACAGAAAATCAATATTCAATCTGTAAGCCGCGTGACATCAAAATAAATTATCGAATATGATCGACCAGACAACCAAGGGTTAAAGTACCCTAGGGAGTCTGAAAAATAGTAAAAGTAAAAATAAAAAAAGTTTAAAAAAATTACAATAGAAAAACCCAAAAATTCAAATCACCCCCCTTTCCCTAGAACTGATATAAATATAAATAATCAGTAAAAATCATAAACACAGATATCGCCGCGCCTGAAAATGCCTGATATATCAAAATATAATAACGTTTTTCCACTGTATTTAACACCGTAACAGAAAATAGCAAGAGGTCACACTGTCCTAAAAATGGGAGCATTGAAAATGTCATCAAAATTCGCAAAAAATTACACTATCCACAGCTCGGTACAACGAAGTATGAAAAAGTTATTAGGGCCAAAAGATGGCAGGACGTTTTAATTTTTGTAAATGTATGAAAACATTATAAAACCTATACAAATTTGGTATCCTCATAATTTTACCAACCCAAAGAATAAAGTAGACTGTCATTTGAGGCGCACAGAGAAAGCCGTAAAATCCAAGCCCACAAGAAAACAACGGAAAATCACCATTTTCACTGCATTTGGAATTTTTTTCCTGCTTCCCAGTACACGGCATGGGATATTAAATACCATCACTAGGAAGTGCAATTGGTTACGCAGAAAACAAGCCATCACAGAGCTCTTTTCGTGTAAAAATAAAAAATATATTTTTGAAGGTGGGGAGTGATTGCACCCTGATCAGACTTCGACGTGATCTGCAACACAAGTGTGAAAGAGACCTTAATGTCATTTTGTTTTTTAATTTGGAAACATTGTAGATGTTCCTGCTGCTAGGAGCAGTGATTTGGTGACTATATTTAGGAGCCATGTAATGTAATGTAATGTAATGTAATGTAAGCCATACATTATCCAGATAGCATATTGTCTGGATGTGACTAATTTGGATTTAGCCTTCCTCTGGAAACTAGAATGAAAGAGCACAGGTTAAAATACTAGATATCCACTGAGCTAAACCTGAAAGGTTACAAGAGATGTAGAAGTTATTTTTAACCTCATTCAGCATTTTATATCTGCTCCACGTGTGCTTAAGAAATCTGGAAGTCTGGAAGAAATGTAATGGAAATTCAACTTCATAAGAATATGAGCCAAAAATCATTATCCTATTTATAATCTGCATGCAGTTTATCTGGTTATAGTCATGGTTTTCAATATGTTTTTAAGTTGATTTTGTAGCTCAAACAAAATAGGAATTCAAGAAAGTGCAGTATTAGGAAAATCTGAAATGATTACCTGGTTTGTAAATTTGAATGTGGAAAATTGAAAAAAAAAAAGAAAGCTTGCAGTACAGAGAGAAACAACAATAAATGTGATAGAGAGACAGAAACAGAAAAAAAATTAATTATCAACTTTGCTGAATAGCCAAAGCATTAAAGGACATCTACCACCAGATTATGGGTGGTAGACTGTCCTATAATGGATGCGCGTTACCTGTAGGGGTTGATGCAACTGTCTCCAGCGTAATCCAGGTTTTAAAAATAGGTTAATAAGCCTGTGGTGCTCAGGCTCACGTTACCTGAGTGCCTCATGGCTCCTCTTCTCCTTAATTATGCACATCCCCCAGTTTATTAATATCCACCCCCTCCGTCCGCTCGCTCGAGAACAGACAGAACATGATTTCTTCTCCTATATACATGTGAGAGACACAGACATGTAGTGTATAGGAGTAACAACTGCTATAGGATGCAGCCATGTGTATAGGAGTATCTCAAACACACACAGCTTGCAGAGGGCGTGGCCAGGAACCTTATAGAGGAGCCAGCACCAGGAGTGTCACATCATTATATAATTTGTCAGTCTTCTGTATACGAGTATCTCATACACACAGGCTAAAAGGGGTGTGGCCGCCAGAATCAGGAAGCACAAAGAGGAGCCAGCACCAGGAGTGTCACATCATTATACAGACTGTCAGTCATGTGTATAGAAGTATCTCATACACACACACAGGCGGTAGGTAGCCAGTATATATACACTCACCGGCCACATTATTAGGTACACCTGTCCAACTGCTCGTTAACACTTAATTTCTAATCAGCAAATCACATGGTGGCAACTCAGTGCATTTAGGCATGTAGACATGGTCAAGACAATCTCCTGCAATTCAAACCGAGCATCATTATGGGGAAGAAAGGTGATTTGAGTGCCTTTGAACGTGGCATGGTTGTTGGTGCCAGAAGGGCTGGTCTGAGTATTTCAGAAACTGCTGATCTACTGGGATTTTCACGCACAACCATCTCTAGGGTTTACAGAGAATGGTCCGAAAAAGAAAAAACATCCAGTGAGCGGCAGTTCTGTGGGCAGAAATGCCTTGTTGATTCCAGAGGTCAGAGGAGAATGGGCATACTGGTTCGAGCTGATAGAAAGGCAACAGTGACTCAAATCGCCACCCGTTACAACCAAGGTAGGCAGAAGAGCATCTCTGAACGCACAGTACGCTGAACTTTGAGGCAGATGGGCTACAGCAGCAGAAGACCACACCAGGTGCCACTCCTTTCAGCTAAGAACATGAAACTGAGGCTACAATTTGAATAAGGTCTTACCTACTTTCAGCAGGATAATGCGCCATGTCATAAAGCTGGAATCATCTCAGACTGGTTTCTTGAACATGACAATGAGTTCACTGTACTCAAATGGCCTCCACAGTCACCAGATCTCAATCCAATAGAGCATCTTTGGGATGTGGTGGAACGGGAGATTCGCATCATGGATGTGCATTCGACAAATCTGCGGCAACTGTGTGATGCCATCATGTCAATATGGACCAAAATCTCTGAGGAATGCTTACAGCACCTTGTTGAATCTATCCCACGAAGAATTGATGCAGTTCTGAAGGCAAAAGGGGGTCCAACCAATTACTAGCATGGTGTACCTAATAAAGTGGCCGCTGAGTGTATATTATATATATATAAAAATGAAGAGGCAGCACTCCAAGTAGTGTTGAAAGGGGGTGAACCTTTATTTCATGAACTGCGATGTTTCGGTGTGAGTTTACACCTTTCTCAAGCATAACATGTGTGTCAGGTATCCAATTATTTAAAGACCAAATTCACTGATTGGTCAGTGATAAAGTGCACAAATACATGATAGAACGTGAAAAAAATACATTGCAATACTTCGTAATATCATTCTTGTGAAGATCATAAAGTGTCTAGGTACATTGTGCAATGGAATTTGCAGTGACAACAATATAAAGTGACATAGTTCTTTCTTTGTAAAACAGGACTCGTCTCCTAACATTCATTCATGAATTTAGTTTGTTTACCCGAGGCCATCTAGAGGCGTACGCTGTCATTACATGTTGAGCCGGAAAACAGCTGGTTTGCATTCCGCATACCAGAAGTGACCTCACGGAGCGAGGCGGCCTTGACTGCGCAGGCGTATTAGATGTATCTCATGAGCGGTGGCCATTTTAAGGTCAGACTGCCCTGTTCCCACGGTACAAGCGATCGAAGCTAAGAGGTAAGTGTAATAATACTGTTGTCGCCGGCGTGTGTTATGTAGGTGGGAAACTGTGTGGAACCCGTGCAGAAATCACAATATGCCTTGTACTACTCGCTCGGTGCAATGTCAGTCAAGTGACAGGCATGCAGCTCCCAGGGTACATTGTACCTACCACCAAGAAACAGGTAATCGCCAGAGAGGGATAATAATCCCACCTCACAAAGTTCCATCACTATTGAGAAAACGGGAGTTACAGTGGATTCACCGTCTAAATACATTACACCCGCATGGGTTAAATGTAGAATACAATGTCACAAGTATTATCTAATACAGTAACCCTAATTATGTTTAGCACTCAGTTCACAATATAGCGTTATTATTGTGGACCAATTTAATGACTTTATACTGATAAATATTCATTTTTCTCTGTACATGAATTGTATATCCCTGACATCTATTTATAACTACCTGTTTCTTTATCATATGTAGTTATTTCAGGAGAAACCCTGTAATATTCAATTAATTTTGGTTATTTGTATCTTTACATATCATAATATGCTCTTTAATGACCCCCATCGGATGGACCATCCACTTCAAAGTCTCCTTTTTTTGTAAACAAACATTTTTGTTAACAATTATTTGTAAACATTTTTGTAAACACTTTTTCATTGCTCAGTTCCCTGTAAAGTCCCCGGTCTTGTATATGGAACTTTGTGAGGGGGGATTATTATCCCTTTCTGGCGATTACGTGTTTCTTGTTGGTAGGTACAATTTCCCCTCGGAGCTGCATGCCAGCACCGAGCGGGTATGTCACTGGGAGCTGCATGTCACTTGGTGGACGTGGCACCGAGCGGGTAGTACCAGGCATATTGTGATTTCTGTTCTGCACGGGTTCCACACAGTTGCCCACCTACATAACACACGCCGGAGACAACAGTATTAATATACTTACCTCTTAGCTCCGATCGCTTGTACCATGGGAACAGGGCATCCCGACCTTAAGATGGCCACCGTTCATGAGATACATCTAATACGCCTGCGCAGTCAAGGCCGCCTCGCGCCGTGAGGTCACTTCCGGTTCTGTGAACCAGCTGTTTTACGTCTCAACATGTAATGACAGCGTATGCCTCTAGATGGCCTCGGGTAGACAAACAAAATTTATGAATGAATGTTAGGAGACGTGGATTGGGTCCTGAAGCCGATTGGTGGATCCTGTTTTACAAACAAAAAGCACTATGGCACTTTATATTGTTGTCACTGCAAATTCATTGCACAATGTACCTAGACACTTTATGATCTTCACAAGAATGATATCACGAAGCATTGCAATGTATTTTTTTCACATTCTATCATGTTCTTATCGCTGACCAATCAGTGGATGGTTTGGTCTTTAAATAATTGGATACCTGACACAGATGTTATGCTTGAGAAAGGTGTAAACTCACACCGAAACGTTGCAGTTCATGGAATAAAGTTTCACCCCCTTTCAACACTACTTGGAGTGCTGCCTCTTCACTTTGATATATTTGGGATTCTCTGCCAAGGAATCACCAGCTACTGCATTCACTGCTTCAGCTGTGCTGCTCAGGGCTCTCCCTTTTTTGTATATATATATGTGTGTGTGTATATAGCCAGTGCCTGCCCCCCTGTATATAGCGAGTGTATGCACCCCCGTATATATAGCCCGTTCCTGCACCCCTCGTATATATCCAGCAGTCCCATGTCCAGCCAAAAAAAAAACCTCTGTACTCACCTTTCCGGGGCCCTGCAGGTCATATTCTATCTAGCACACAATGACTTTGGCAAGCGGCTATCATCATGAAGTGCGCGAGGCTGCCCAAGGGACCTGAAGACGGAGCCGGAACTGGAGCTGAAGACAGAAGAGGACCTGCGGGGGCATTGGAAAGGTGAGTACAGAGGGTTTTTTTTATAGACTCGAGCATAAGCTGAGTAAGGGTTTTTCAGCACATTTTTTGTGCTGAAAAATTCGGTTTATTCTTGAGTATATACGGTATATAAACGTTTCTTAAGATGCTTTTTACATACCTTAAGGTGATGTTAGTTACCGGATTTACCCACATAGCCTTTACTTGGACCTTTCATGGGAAATTTAAAGGGTTGGACACTCTTTTACATAAGTTGCCCATGTGCCTATACTGCCTTAATTATAATCCCTAAATGTTCAAGTGATTTGGCATTCCTGATACTCACTTTAGTGCTGTCTGTAGACTCTCTGGGTGGCATTCATCAATTTGGTTGCAGGGTGACACTGGAAACGTGCTATATTTTTCTGTGTGATTCAAGTTTATGGTGCAAGTGATTCATTATTTGGTGCACAAACTAAAAGAGTAAGAACTTTCTCCACAATTATGAAGGTGAAATAGAACTCCCTAGACAAGCTTTTAGATGCTCTTTTTGTGCTCCAAAAATTGTGCCACAAAACCAGTCCGAAAAATAGAAGGTCCGGAAGAGTGACAGATTCACAAGCGGTGACACAATTTTGTGCCCAAAAAAAGTTGTGAATGTCGGAAAACCAGCAAAATTGTGTCACCGACACTAAATAAATATGACGCAAGAGGCGTAGCGAGAGAAAAAAAATATGCCCCCCTCTATGGATCTTAGTTTGTATGTCTGAGCACTGATGAATGGGAGGAGCCTGTCGCAGGAGGTTATGACTCGTCCTACTCTCCCCTGATCATCGTGCCTCAGTGAGAGAGAGAGACTGTGAGAGAAAGAGGCACAGTGGGTGATGCCATTAGAGTGAACTGAAGGAAAGAGAAACAGAAAGTGCTGTATATATACAGAGGGCCATCAGAAAAGTAGAAAACCACACCACAACACAGAGATGATTGAACTCAAAAAGAGTGCTTAAATTCAACCAAATGCAATGTTTCGACCAGTATGCAAACTTTATCAAGCATGCAAGAAAAGAACAAATTGAAATCGTCAGAAAAACACCAAAATTGTTTCCACAACACTTAATAAAAAGGCGCAACAGACGCAGCAAGGGAAAAAGAGAAATTTCACCAGTTTTCCGTTTGAAAGTCGAACATGAATGTCCCCCTTTGTCTCTAAAAGCTTTGCCATCACTGCTCTAGTATATCAAATCTTTCAACATAAAAAGCAAATACATTTCTTTGTGGTTATAAAAAAGTTGTTAAATTGATTTATATGGATTTACATTATATCAGGGAACTTTAGTAAAATCAGCCTTAAAAATAGGGTTTTGTAATAAATCTGAGCGGCTTATAGTGTTACATTTGTTTTCTGTGTAGGGATAAGTGCAGTCTTCTCTCTGTACTATGGGGTAATTTTACTATCATGAAAGTATCCAATTGTGTATTTTTTTTGTACCAACTACACATCAAACACAAAAGATCAGCACTTAGAAGATACACTTTATTGGTAGTGATAAAAGAAGAAATATTTTCTTCTCCTAGTACAAAAAAGGAACACAGTGGCTGCTTTTGATCACTTGAATGGTGGGAGGAAGCCAAACACATATAAATGGTATATCCTGGCCAAGCAAAAATTACATAGCAGCAAATCTGCATGTCAGTATTTGTTGCATATTTTTGTACTATGCTACAATTCAAGTAACATCTCACAAATCCATTTCACAAATCAAAAAAACCTGATTTGCCGTAAATGAAAAGCATATTTCTTAGACAATAAACTAGTAGTGTATGTAAATAAAGATACCCTGTACCTTTACTCTTCTACTTATTACCGTATATACTCGTGTATACGTTTTTTAGCACAAAAAATGTGATGAAAAACCTCACCTCGGCTTATACACGAATCAATTAAAAAAAATAAGCTTGGCTCGGTGCCCAGCGGCTCCTCTTCTTTCTTCTCTTTGCTGTAATATGCGACAGAGTCGCGTCCATGCGATCTGCCAGCCGCATCATAGTGTGCGGCAGCCGGCATATTGCATGGACACGACTCTGCCGGCTATTACAGCAAAGAGAAGAAAGAAGAGGAGCCGCACCGAGGATCGGGGGTGAGTGAGTATCGCCGGAGGGTGAGTATTAAGTTTATTTTTTTTTTATGAGCTTGGCATGCAGCGGGGCTAGCTGGTTCTATACTACATGGGGCTGGATGTATACTATAGGGAGCTGGCTGTTTACTACATGGGGCTGGCTGTATACTACATGGGGCTGGCTGTATACTATACGGGGCTGGCTGGTTGTATACTACAGGGTGCTGGCTATATAATTGATGGGGCTGGCTGTATACTACATGGGGCGCGCTGGCCGTAAACAACATGGGGGCTGACTGTATACTACACCCTCAGCTTATATTTGAGTCAATAGGTTTTCCCAGTTTTCGGTGGTAAAATTAGGGGTCTCAGCTTATACTCGGGTCGGCTTATACTCAAGTATATATGGTAGTCTGTTTCCCATAATTGGTTATTTTATGCTTTTGGTGGTGCACCAGTGAAATAGATATTTGGGGCTTACCTACTGCTGCATGGGAACATTTTTAGGCCAAGCTGAAACAATTCGTTTACAGTGCGTTTTAAATCGCATTGCAAATACAGCATCATGAATCCAGATTTGTTTTTAAACCACAATACAAAAACATAGAGGTGATAAGTAACCTGGGAAAGGGGCGGCCCTGGGAGTCAGTGACCTTTAGACCCGTGGCCTCTGATGCAAGATAGTAGGGGAAAAAAGAACAAAGACAGGGGTGCTCTTCTCGTGAAGTACAGCAATGACTAAAATGATATAAAATTGAGTGAATGGATTCTCACCTGGTAGCAAAATCAATTGTGCATGTAGTCAGATTCCTGGCGGCAGATATTTGGGTTTCCTACCTTCCTCCGCCAGGGGAAAGCCAATAGGTAGTATGAAATGGTAGACAAAAGCTGAACTCCTCCTCGGATTGAAACGAATCAGCGCTTAAATGGAATCAACTTCACAGGGGGATCATGAAGAATAGACAAATTCTTTAATGTATAAGAGCAACAAGTTTCTGTCCAGGACTTGCTTGCCTCATAATCCCAAATTTTGCAAGTTTACATATAAATGCACCTTTAATAACTCTTTATTTGAGACTGTTTTCTTGTGACACACGGTGCATCAAATTAGTTAATAGCAGATTACAGGAACAGAGGTGGTATTATTATCTTTGCTGTATACAAACTTGAACTTGAACCAGCTATGCTCTGATCTGTGGTTCAAGTCCAGTACACTGCTCTACAATACTACTGTATTATAGAGCAGTGCAAACTGTCTGGCATGCAGACACATGCACAGACCGTTTACAATCAGATCCGGAAGGGATCTGACTGCCCAGGACATCGAGCAGCCCCAGGCACTTGGCAGACCTCAGTGCTTCCCAGAAGAGTTGGGTTGTAAGGGCCTTCCCAGTAGGGATCGGATCCCCCATACCGCTTACCAGGGGATCCGATCCCTATAGGGAAGGCCATTACAACCCTTGTAAGGTAAGGGGTTAACGTTCGAGATCATAGTCGGCTTCGATCAAGAGTTCCAGAGCACGTTGTCAGTTGTGATATACAGCTAACACCCGCTGCTTCTGGGGCCTGAAGCAGAATGTGATAGAATATCCTGGTGCCGGAAGATACTTTTCACAAGGATTTACTTTCATGTCCTCATGTGGGAAGCGGTTAATAGATCAGGAGGTATATATGCAAACAAGATAAGACATTACAGAGTAATAACCTACAATAGTCATATTAAAGAATAGGAGTGAGAACCCTGCTTGCAAATTGTATTACTGTTTATGCTCTCATCTGTACATAGGGTTTAACTGCAGTCGTTTCTGTTGGTATATTCATTGTATCATAGGATCATAGTTTATACGGTTGAAAAAAGACACTTGTCCATCAAGTTCAACCCAGGAAGGGAAGGGATTGCATATTGGTGCTAAATGGCACTAAAATTTGGAAAGTGATATCCTGGGGTCATGTTGATATTTGCCACATATCAGTAGGCGCAGGTATAATTCTTTGTTATTCCCTGTGAGGTTTTCTTCACAAAGACTTGAATTCATAGTCCCACTATATCAATTCCCGGTTTACACTGTGGCTCAACGGAGAGACAGGCCTTTGCCACTCTTTATAAAAATCTTTCACTAAGACTCAAATTATTTGGATCTATAGTCCTAACATGCCAAATCTGGGTTGGCACTGTGACTTAGCAAAGCCACAGGCATAATAAGGAAGATACATGTGTGAAGTGATTTTAGAAAGACTCAGGTGACATGTCAAGTCTGTGACTCAGACAAGCCACAGGCACAGAAAAATGTCACATCTATCATTCTTAGTGACTTTTTTACACAGACATTATAAGAAGCTGCAACAAGTGTCACAATATCCTTTAAGGGGGATATGGGCCTGACAGTATTTATTTTCTCTAAAAGAGACTCACGGAAATTTTCCAAGGGGATTGTTTTATTTTATTTCTCAATGCTATCTTCTTAGTTGCTCAGACTTCAAGTCTAATTATGTTTATTGTTGGAGAATACAGGGGTCTATCAAGCTTTTCTGCAGTCTGAGATGAAAAGTGAAATTATTCCCTTTCAACATCATCCCACACCATACATCCAACTTAGGCTATGTTCACTCTCAATAAGACATACATGCTCAGTGTGTTAATAAACATATGCTGGCAGGTGGGAGCCTACTTTTAGCCACTGTCTGCTCATTTTATGTTGCATACAGAAGAAAAGAAGGGAATGGAAAGCATAGTAGACTGCACTTCTTTAGCCTTCTTCCCAGTATAAAAAATGGATCTGTTGGCAGAGGTTATTATATCCTATGGGGAGATAAATGACACTGAAATCTAAGATCGAGTAGAGCGAGGTTATCTTTTTGAGTAGTCAGCTGTCCATGAACCTACATAATCAGAGAAATCTCATCACCTGTCCATAGTATTTTTACATCTCAATGGGACTCCCCTGGTAGGTGGTATTGGATATTCCATTCCATTCTACTGGTAAGTGGGGAAAATAGTCCAAATGCGATGAGATGGACAAAAAAAATGCAATTTTCTTGTGGGCGCTGTTCTTACATCTTTTGCTGTGGTCGACAACCTTCTTTGCCCCAGGGACCGGTTACATGTGAGACAATATTTCCAGGGACCTGTTGGGAAAGTGGTGGAGAGTGTTATGGATGGGGTGTCAAACATTTTAGGCTACATTCACACTACCGTATGGAGGGCGTATATATGCGGCCGATATACGTCCTCCATAGACGGAAATGGGCGCACGGCGCCCTACGGGAGCGGTACGGTGCAGCACACGTGTGGCACCGTACCGCTCCGTACCCGGGAAAAAGATAGGACATGTCCTATCTTTACCCGTAATACGGCGCCGTGCACCATTACTTCCTATGGAGAGGGGCGGGGGTGAGCTGCGCTCACCTCCTCCTCCTCTCCCCGTACACTGCCGTTGCCCGCTACGGTATGGTACGGGCGGGCAACGGCAGTGTTAATATAGCCTTACAAAATATAATAAGTGCATATGATATGCTTTAATTATCACGTTCAGAAAGTAAATTACTAAACAGAATCATAATGCAGAATAAGTGGGTTTATTCCACTGCAATGAACTGGTCATCGACACCCAAACTGTGTTTCTTATATCCAGTCTATTCTTGTTCTTGTTGCTGTCATGGCTGAAAATCCCACTTCACAAAGATAGGATGTTGGAATTAAGGCTTTCAGTGCATTTGTGGTAATCTCTAGATATTCCACCTTGACTTTAATTCTGAATTTTAGAAGATTTGAGGTCTCAAACATGCTTTTAAGGCTACCATAATTTGTGATCTCAAGTTGTTCTTCTTCCAACACTGAGGTCAATTCACCTGGCTTGTGTACATATGCATCACGGATACTTTACTTTCCCATTTGTGTGTCTTTTAGGGCTGGGAGGTAATGTTCAAACTCTTCCATAAACTGGGATGGATGATTCAACAGCAACTGGGAGAATGATGGCTTAGTGTCAATCTCTCCCAAAAAACCTAGTAAAGCCTGGAACATGTCATATGTTCCTATTTTCACTGGCGTCCCCACAATTGCAGTCTTGCTTTGAATGCAGCAACTTTATCTGCCAACTTCAATACATTCTCCCCTGAAGAGGCAGATTAAGCTCACTGAGCAAATTGTAGATGGCACACAAATGCTGAAATGTGCTGCTAGTTTCTTAAATGAAACCTACACAGCGACTCTCGTAATTCAAAAACTGTGCTGGAACCACTCACAGAACTACATGTGTTCATTCATAGTTTTGATGACTTCAGTGTGAATTTACTATTTTTGAAAATACAGAAAACTTTTGGTCTGTACTAGAGATGAGCGAGTATACTCATCCGAGTATACTGCTCGGTCGAGTATTAGCATACTCGGACCGGCTCGTTACTCGGACGAGTATCTCGCCGGCTCGAGATCGAGCAGTAAATTAATAAAATAAATTGAATAAAAGTATTTTTATTGTAAAAAAAAAATATTACACATGTTTGCAGATGTTTTACTTGTAAGAACACATTGAAATAACACTATTCTTCACTTTCCAGGTGTTCGCGCGTGTCTCCCGCTAAGTTAGGAGATGTTCAGAACATCTGGAATGTGAAGAATAGTGTTCTTTCAATGTGTTCTGCACTTAAATGGTCCTGTATTCACTGTTTTTAATGTTTTAATTCTATTCTTCACTTTGCAGCTGTGCGCGCGTATCTCCGAACCTATTGGGAGACACGCGCGCACACCTGCAATGTGAAGAATAGAATTAAAACATTAAAAACAGTGAATACAGGACCATTTAAGGGCAGAACACATTTAAATAACACTATTCTTCACTTTGCAGCTGTGCGCGCGTATCTCCGAACCTATCGGGAGATACGCGCGCACACCTGCAATGTGAAGAATAGAATTAAAACATTAAAAACAGTGAAAACACGAACATTTAAGGGCAGAACACATTTAAATAACACTATTCTTCACTTTGCAGCTGTGCGCGCGTATCTCCGAACCTATCGGGAGATACGCGCGCACACCTGCAATGTGAAGAATAGAATTAAAACATTAAAAACAGTGAATACAGGACCATTTAAGTGCAGAACACATTGAAAGAACAATATTCTTCACATTCCAGATGTTCGTGCACATCTCCTAACTTAGCGGGAGACACGCGCGAACACCTGCAAAGTGAAGAATAGTGTTATTTCAATGTGTTCTTACAAGTAAAGCATCTGCAAACATCTGAAAAATTTTTTTTTGCACTGTTCTTTTACTGTTCAGTTTTATTAAAAAAATGCTCGGGTCTCCCATTGACTTCAATGGGGCTCGTTATTCGAGACGAGCACTCGAGCATCTGGAAAAGTTCGTCTCGAATAACGAGCACCCGAGCATTTTAGTGCTCGCTCATCTCTAGTCTGTACTGTATATATATATATATATATATATATATATATATATATATATAAAGATACAAAGAGGTGAGGCAGCACTCGGGAAAAGTTATGAACTCGGGTGCAATTCCCAGGACCTGAACCAAGGTCCATCAAACCATAGAACAGCAAAAAAAGGCAGCACTCCGAGATTTGTGGAAATCAGAAAAACATACTCATTTATTCACACATGTGTCAAGGCTACGTTTCGGCTCCTTGCATATGGAGAAAGGCTCCAGATGCAAGGAGCCGAAACGTAGCCTTGACACATGTGTGAATAAATGAGTATGTTTTTCTGATTTCCACAAATCTCGGAGTGCTGCCTTTTTTTGCTGTTCTATATATATATATATATATATATATATATATATATATATATATATATATATACGAAAATGAGAAAAAGTAGCAGCATAGACCTTAATAAAAAAAAAATGAGGAAATGGGTGATATCCGGTAAACCCTTACCCCAAGAGTACGGAAAATAGTAGCAGAAACACGGCACCACTGTGTTTTAATCCACCTCTGGCAACGTTTCAGCCTTTGTCAAGCAATGAACCAAGTGTTACAATGGTGTTATATACGTAGTTACAACATAGTGATGTTTCTCATACATTAATTAAGAATAAATTTATATCTAGGATCCGTAGACCTACACAAACTTCATATAATGTGATAGCAATGTGTGCATGGTAAACCATTTCATAAGTATATAACCAAGTTCAGGGCCGGTTCTAGACAAAGTGGGGCCCTGGGCAAAACTAAAAGTGGGGCCCCAAAATAAAACTATTTTATGACCAGTCACAGTCAGTAAGAGGCCCCTTTAGTATGGTAAAACAAACTGTAATATGGGAGAATTTTATAGGAGAGATAGATGATAAATGATCGGATTACAGGAGATATATAACTAGACAGATAGATATATAGATAGGAGATAGATCATAAGCATCTTCACCCGGTAATTCAACCAAGGGCTATCAACCTTTTCACTATCTGGCATTTCTGGATATCTTTTATGGCGTTATTGACCAGAGCAATTTTTTAAATTTTGACGTTTAAAAATAAAATCGAAATTACAGCAAAAAGAATTAAAGTAAACCCAACAAACCACATATTTTCTGAAAGCAGACACTTGCCCCACTTTCAAAATTGCATTAAAGAGTTTATAGACATTGGCGCCTTCATGCAATTTTGATTCAAATTGAAACGTTTTATAAAAAATATTTAAAATTTGACTTTGATGGCAAAAAATGTGCTCCAAACAGAAAATATTTCCCTTCACATCTCCTAAATGTAATAGATGGACATGTGTAGAGCTCACAAATGTCCCATATTGATACGTTCACATAAATGAAATCCACATAATATCACTAAAACTGAAATAACTAGATATCTGATTTTCAGCTACACATTTTAAGACAGTCACAACCTGCAAAATATAGCAATAAAACAGAATAAAAAGGAAAGGCGCCATAAAACCTATATAATTTTGAAAGCAGACAACCAGGCAATGAATTTGGCAATTAACATTCAAAATTTCCTATATGTACAAATCCAGATATATACAGAAAACATACTTTCCTAAAACAGTAAGATGTGAGGAGATCATACAGACCCCACATGTGTATATTCACCAAAATATGCAGCAAAGGGAACGTTACATCCACAGGGGACACCAAACAATTTTTGCAGAAAATTGCACTGCGCTTCACACAGATCTATCACTGTATGTTCCTTACACAATGGTCACCCAAATAAATAACAATCTATCCATAAACAGAGCTAATTAGATAGATGTAGTAGCCACACAATAACAGAACCCTCTTCATAAGAATTTGAGTGCGAACGTCATAACATAGGTGTAAATAATGGAGGATGGTGTGAAATAAAAATGTCACGTGTGCGTTTTAGCTTTATGGACATGTTCTGGGTCACGGTGTTAATATATAATAGCAACATTAGGGGATGAGCATCGAATGTTCATCGTATCAGTCAATTTTCGCAAAAAAAAAGATCACTAAATAAAAGGCAATAAAAGAGAAAGTGTGTTCTTAGATAGTTCTGCATAGAGAAGGGTGAATATTAGTTGATATTATCTCTTCTCAAAATGTAGTAACATATAAAGTGAATATTTCCATTATCTGTGAGGTGCAGCAGCAAATTCTCCCTGTAGCCTGATGGCTAAGAATCTGGAGGGGGGGGGGGCTACACTTAAGAGGGCTGTATCTCTGGCTCTGTGACACATAGAATCTCTAAGTGTCAGGAAAACTGAGCTATTAACAGTTAAACTGCCGTTGGGAGTGATTTTTATATATTAAAATGTCACCTGATATTCTCACCTTAAATCTGAATATCTTTGGATCCATAGCACCTAGAAACAAACTTCAAGATTCCTTTGAAAGAAGAGATTCTCCCCTTTCAGGGGGCCCCTGGCAATTGCCCACTTTGCCTACCCATGGCACTGGCCATGACCAAATTAAGGTCATACATAGTACAATATCATGTAAAAAAATACATACAGTGTTAATTAAAGGACACCTGTCATCAGGTCTGTGTCACTAGTCCTGTCACCTCTACCTGTTGGAGCAGCTCACAAGGATCCCATCCCAGCCTTTATCTAGTTATTTCATACATTAATCATTGTAAAATCATCTATTCTTTATTATGTAAATGAGGCTGGTCACATGGTCAGAGGCAGTGATGTCACCCCTGTTCCCCTTCCCCTCTCCTCCCCATGCTCATGTCTGTGTGTAATGTATAGTAAAGCATGGCTAGTGTGTGCTGAATCTGCTGACATGCTGCATCCTCCTAATATACAGGTGAGAGACACAGACATCAGCTACACATGTACCTGACATGTTCTGCTGTAACATGGCTGCAGCCTGGAGCTGCTGTATCTCTCTTATACACATGTAAATAAACTCTGGAGTGAAGAGGAAAGATCTGAGGGTATTTCTTCTCGTGGTCGGGACCTATATTCAAAATTGTATTCTCATATTTCTTGCATTTCTGCAAGAAAAAAGAGGTCCTTTGACCAATGTTTAAAACTTAACTTTTAATATTCTTAGTTATTAGGAACAAATTAATATTGTAATGTTTGTTCAAAGAAATGGGTGCTAGCCTACTTTAGAAGTGAATTAAAATCATGTCATGGTGAGAGTAGGTACTTAATTTTATTGAGGTTAGGAGATGGGAGTATCAGGTACTGGCCAGAGTAGAGATATAAAGGTATATATGCCCTGGTGTATTTTTGCAGGGAGTATAGTCTAAGTATCCTCTCAAGGAGGTAGTGAATACTTTTAGATGGAAGGTTGCCTAAACACCCTTTTAAGCTGAAGGTGCAGACTGCCCTGTTGTTGTTGTACGGCTAGTGTAGATGCCGCTATTTCTAAGCTACTCTGCTAATCCAGAAATTCCCATTAAATCTCTCCTTATTTTGTCCCTAATTGCAGTGTGTCGCTGCAGATCGACACTCTGCTGTGATAGGATTCGTCCCACTTATTTTCACCAATCATTAAAAATATAGGCGCTCATGCAGCCCCCCCGACATGTTTCGCCATATCTATGGCGTCCTCAGGGGGTATCGGGGCTGAATTGACGCGCTCGGCGTGTTCCTACTCCTTTTATGAACTTTGTGATATGACATCATTGGTGGGTGCGTACACAGGATCCAATGAAATGTCGATAAATTTTTATTAGGCGTCAGCTGTTCCCCGAACCTCCCAACCTTGGTTTCTAATAGGTTATTTACTCATTACCTCATCATTGAGGGACTCCCGTTGTCATAGTTGCAACGATACATTAGAGATTCTTGCGCATGCGTGCCGACTTAGAAAATCTCGGCACGGATCTTCCGCATTGTGAAAGTTACGTCGGGTAGATCAACATTTCAGCGCATGCGTGCCGACTTAGGATTTATCAGTACAGGTAAGTATGCGCATGTGTGCCGACTTAGTCTTTCTCCACACAGGTAAGTCTATTTTTGAGTCTTTATTATTGGTTCGATGAATAGTTATTGGTAGAGTTTGATCTATTGATAATTAGAGAGGCTAGAGTAAGCATATTAGATGTGAAAAGAAACATCTTTTGTGGCCTCATTTTTCATCTGTATATATCAACAGGAGGCTTGTAAGGGTGTATAATTATATTTTTTATTGGTTGGGGTATGTTTTCATAGTGACGCTGATGTTTGTTTATTATTATTTCAAAGATATTATTAATGAATTTTTTATTTATTATATCATCATCTCAAAGTTAGGAGTTCAGAAGGATAAGTACAATTATGAAAGTAATGGTTACTAGCACCTACATTAGATTTCTATCTTTAGAGTATATAGATGGTATGTTTAATACAGGATTGCTGCGATATTCATGGAGCAGCAGATTGGAATCGAAGTTACAGATTGGTGGCCCTAAATAAAGGGAGTAAAAGTGAAGCCCTCATTTAAGCCGTGTGGGTTCAGACTTTTGAGTCGATAGATCCATTGGGCCTCTAGTTGCATCAATTGGCGATCCAAGTTGCCTTTTCTAGGGCCAATTTTTAGGGTATCGATACCCCAAAATCTGAGGTGCTCCATATCACCATTATGTTTAAGGCGTATGTGCCTGGCTAGAGAGGTATCTTTGCCAGTTCGGGTGGCACTCAGATGTGAGGATATTCTTCTTCTCAATTCTTGGGTTGTCTTCCCTATGTACAATTTCGGGCAATTGCATTTGGCAACATATACCACATTGGTGGTTTTGCAATTGATGAATTTGCGAATTTCATATGTTTTTTGGTCCGGTGGATTAATGAAATTTTTGGTTTTTACCATATATTTGCAGAATGTGCAGGTTCCGCATGCGAAAGATCCCTTTAAAGAAGATTGTAGCCAGTCGCTACCTTTTGATACTTTGTCTGAGAGATGACTGTGTACTAATAAGTCTCTTAAATTCTTTCCTCTCCGATACGTGATGGCAGGAAAAGATGGTAAAATGTTTCTTAGATCTTTGTCGTGGCTGAGAATGGGCCATAGAGATTTCAGAACCCCCAGAACTTCTTGTGAATGGGCATCATATGTGCCAATGCATCTGACTAGATGTGCGTCAGTCTTTTTGAGTCTATTTAGTAGAAGATCCTCTCTTTTTGTCGATTTAGCCCTGTGATAGGCTTTATGCAGTGTCTTTTTTGGATAGCCCCTTTCTCTAAATCTGGAATAGAGATTGGAACATTCCCTTTCGAAGTCTCCTTCTCTAGAGCAGTTGCGCCTTGCTCTGAGGTATTGGCCCGTTGGTATACCTCTTTTGAGGGAATGTGGATGCCAGCTTTCCCAGTTCAAAAGATTGTTTGTGGAAGTTTCCTTCCGGTATATTGTCGTGTGTAGGTGACCTGTGTGATCTTTACTGATTGTGAGATCTAAAAAGTTAATTTTACTTTTGTGGATTTCTGAAGTGAACTTCATAGCAATGGTGTTTTGATTTAACTGGTGGACAAATTCTTGGAAGGTGGGGGCATCTCCCTCCCAGAGGACCAGCACGTCGTCTATATACCTTCCCCAAAATAATATGTGTTTGGTATAGGGGGTAAATTCTTCAGTGAAGACGTGCTGGTCCTCCCACCATCCAAGAAAAAGGTTGGCGTACGTTGGTGCACAGGTGGTCCCCATGGCGGTACCCTTCAACTGGTGGTAAAGGGCACCGCCAAAAAGGAAATAGTTGTGAGTGAGTAGGAAAGTGAGGAGTGAGATGGTGAATTTATTGTGCTGGTGAAACTGGGTGCTTTTTGTGTTCAAGTAGAATTGGACTGCTTTTAAACCTAATTCGTGTTGGATACTGCTGTATAATGTCTCAACATCCAGGCTAGCTATGTATGTCTCTGGGGTGACTGTGATGCCATGTAGTTTGGTTATCAGATCCTTGGTATCTTTGAGAAATGATGGTAAAGACCAAACAAATGGTTGTAATATCTTGTCAACATAAATGCTTATACCCTGGGTGAGATTATCATTGCCGGAGACAATTGGTCTCCCCGGAACTGGTCTTACTGCTTTATGTATTTTAGGGAGAGCATAAAAAGTTGCGACTGTTGGTTTATGGTTTAACATGTATTTGTATTCGTCTGATGTAATTAGTTGGTGCTCTTTCGCTTCGTCAAGTATTAGAGTTAGTTCAGTTAGGTAGTTAGAGGTTGGGTCAGATTGCAAGATCTCGTATGTTTCCCGATCGTTTAATAATTTTCTTGCCATAAGGACATAATCCGAGCGATTCATGAGTACTGTATTACCACCCTTATCAGAGGGTTTTAAAATTACTTGGTCCAGGGCCCTCAGTTCATCCAGAGCTTTCTGTTCAGCTTCATTTAAATTTGATATGATTCCAGTTTTGGATAGATGTAGATCTTCCAGCATTTTGAGTGTCCACAAAAGTTTGAATATTGGGATATTGGGAGAAGGCCGGCGTGGTTCTGGACTTGGGTCTTAAGTTGGTGAGTGGTGCTTGGATTGACTCGGGGGTTACGATGTTTTCTTCTTCTAATTGTTGTAGTGTATTGAGGATGATGTTATCAATCTTGTTTTCGTTTGCTTGATCTTTGTCCGATGTAGTATGATTTTTGTGTAGCGCTAACTTGCGGGCAAAAAGATTAATGTCTTTGATCCAAAGGAACTTACTAAAGGGTGGGATTGGTGTGAAGGATAGACCTCTCCTCAAAACCTTCAACTGTTCTGTGGTTAAAATATGTGAGGATAAGTTGATAACGACCAAAGGGGTGTGACACAGCTACTGGACTTGCGATACTACAAGTGCCTACAGACAGTTTCTTCCCGGACCATCTAATCCGATAAGGAGCGACAGCAACCACATGTAAGGTACCAACAATCATTACCTACGTACACCATTACACTGCACCGCTCATTTGTGATATTTTTATCGCTATTGCTTTAGGTGCCTAGGTGATGTTTTCTTTGTACAACGATAATGTGTAATGGTTAGGCACCTAGGTCGCGACATCGTATGCACATTGTATATCATCTTAAACACGGTTGGCGCAGGTACTAAAATTTTGCTTTTAATATTATTAACGGTCCCTTATTCTAAGTGACCAGTGTTATAGGTCGAGTGCAGGTCACGATCTATTGATACCAGCGACAACCACTCCCACACAATCAAGCGCCAAATCCGATTTTTCTTCTTTGTAAGTTGATAACGAGTTTGTCTTCCTCATTCAGGGTGAAGATGTCCATGTCATCTTTCCCTAGTTCACATTGAAACCCCACTTGTTTTTTTCTTTCGAGATTGGGTGCTGTATCCCTCCTCCTAAAAAAGGGGTCCTTGGTGGTGCGATTGTACTCTCTGCTACAACCAAGGGGAGTAAGGTACCCGTGGCTGTGATGTTTGGCATTATTTGTGTTTGACTCTCCGTATTTGTGACTGGTGGACCTAGAAATGAGGTTGTTTGGGATTGAGTTGTGCCAGGTCTGGGAATATTCACACTTGTTTGGGAGGTAACAAAGGGTTGTGACTGCGATGAGGAATTTCTGTAAACTCCAGAATTTTCTGATTGCCATCTTGCTGTTTGTCTATTCTGAGGTGTTCTCTTTGATTGTTGATTGTTTCTGTTCTTACCCTTTCGTTTAGTACCTCCCCTCAGTGATGATACGGAGGCAGTATCGTCCGTACCAGAGGTTTCTGTTTCCGACGCTTCAGTGTTATGTGAAAAATTGTTTGGTCTCGTGTAGAACTGGTTTTGTTGTCTACGTATATAGACTTGGTCTGTCTCGAAATCGTTTTTGTCACGAATGTATTTTCTATGTTTTCTTTCTTTTATTTCACTTGTGAGGGTATTGATATTTTTTTGTAACTTATCTTCCTAACTTTTAAATTCTGTATGTGTTCTAAAGATTTGGATATCCCTGATTTCCTTCTCTAGTTGTTCACCGGTTTTTTGCATGAAACTCTTTTCATATTCACATAAATAGCTCATAAGGCGTAAGGAGCTCTCTGTAAGAATTTGTTGCCAGCCTTTAATGAATTTATTGTCCTCTTGATGTGCGTTGGGGAGGAGATTAATACGTAACCCCCTATAAACTATCTTTTGCTGTAGGTAAGTTTCTAGGCTTACGAATCCAATGGTATTCCCTCGACGGGGAAAAGGAGGAAAGACAACTACGAACAAATCATGGAATAAGTCTTTAATGAAAAAATATAAAAAACATGAAATGTAAAAACATACGATGCGTACAGAATGGTGAAACACAGAAAAATTGCAAGCGGCACCAGCAGCATAGAAAACACAGTAGAGAATTCTACTTGGGGAAAATATATATCGGGACTGGAGATGGTGTATGGTACTGAGGATGTCTATTGCAAGTGCTGAGGTGCAAAACCATGCCAAGTTGGCACCTTGGGAACCTAGTAGGGCATCCTAATGCTATAACTATCAGTCCTTACCGTTGGAACAGGTATGGTGTTATCAAAAAGCTGTGCCGGCTGCAATGCCCCGACGCGCGTTTCGGCTCCTGCTGAGCCTTGTGTTCAAGTAGAATTGGACTGCTTTTAAACCTAATTCGTGTTGGATACTGCTGTATAATGTCTCAACATCCAGGCTAGCTATGTATGTCTCTGGGGTGACTGTGATGCCATGTAGTTTGGTTATCAGATCCTTGGTATCTTTGAGAAATGATGGTAAAGACCAAACAAATGGTTGTAATATCTTGTCAACATAAATGCTTATACCCTGGGTGAGATTATCATTGCCGGAGACAATTGGTCTACCCGGAACTGGTCTTACTGCTTTATGTATTTTAGGGAGAGCATAAAAAGTTGCGACTGTTGGTTTATGGTTTAACATGTATTTGTATTCGTCTGATGTAATTAGTTGGTGCTCTTTCGCTTCGTCAAGTATTAGAGTTAGTTCAGTTAGGTAGTTAGAGGTTGGGTCAGATTGCAAGATCTCGTATGTTTCCCGATCGTTTAATAATTTTCTTGCCATAAGGACATAATCCGAGAACCCACACGGCTTAAATGAGGGCTTCACTTTTACTCCCTTTATTTAGGGCCACCAATCTGTAACTTCGATTCCAATCTGCTGCTCCATGAATATCGCAGCAATCCTGTATTAAACATACCATCTATATACTCTAAAGATAGAAATCTAATGTAGGTGCTAGTAACCATTACTTTCATAATTGTACTTATCCTTCTGAACTCCTAACTTTGAGATGATGATATAATAAATAAAAAATTCATTAATAATATCTTTGAAATAATAATAAACAAACATCAGCGTCACTATGAAAACATACCCCAACCAATAAAAAATATAATTATACACCCTTACAAGCCTCCTGTTGATATATACAGATGAAAAATGAGGCCACAAAAGATGTTTCTTTTCACATCTAATATGCTTACTCTAGCCTCTCTAATTATCAATAGATCAAACTCTACCAATAACTATTCATCGAACCAATAATAAAGACTCAAAAATAGACTTACCTGTGTGGAGAAAGACTAAGTTGGCACACATGCGCATACTTACCTGTACTGATAAATCCTACGTCGGCACGCATGCGCTGAAATGTTGTAACTTTCACAATGCGGAAGATCCGTGCCGAGATTTTCTAAGTCGGCACGCATGCGCAAGAATCTCTAATGTATCGTTGCAACTATGACAACGGGAGTCCCTCAATGATGAGGTAATGAGTAAATAACCTATTAGAAACCAAGGTTGGGAGGTTCGGGGAACAGCTGACGCCTAATAAAAATTTATCGACATTTCATTGGATCCTGTGTACGCACCCACCAATGATGTCATATCACAAAGTTCATAAAAGGAGTAGGAACACGCCGAGCGCGTCAATTCAGCCCCGATACCCCCTGAGGACGCCATAGATATGGCGAAACATGTCGGGGGGGCTGCATGAGCGCCTATATTTTTAATGATTGGTGAAAATAAGTGGGACGAATCCTATCACAGCAGCGACACACTGCAATTAGGGACAAAATAAGGAGAGATTTAATGGGAATTTCTGGGTTAGCAGAGTAGCTTAGAAATAGCGGCATCTACACTAGCCGTACAACAACAACAGGGCAGTCTGCACCTTCAGCTTAAAAGGGTGTTTAGGCAACCTTCCATCTAAAAGTATTCACTACCTCCTTGAGAGGATACTTAGACTATACTCCCTGCAAAAATACACCAGGGCATATATACCTTTATATCTCTACTCTGGCCAGTACCTGATACTCCCATCTCCTAACCTCAATAAAATTAAGTACCTACTCTCACCATGACATGATTTTAATTCACTTCTAAAGTAGGCTAGCACCCATTTCTTTGAACAAACATTACAATATTAATTTGTTCCTAATAACTAAGAATATTAAAAGTTAAGTTTTAAACATTGGTCAAAGGACCTCTTTTTTCTTGCAGAAATGCAAGAAATATGAGAATACAATCTCTTATACACACACACACACACACAGGCTGCAGGGGGTGTGGCCACCAGCACCAGGAAGCACATCATTATACAGCCTCACTCCATTATACAGGCTGTCAGTCAAGCACTGGGGGTGTGGCTGTGCCTCCCACTCATGAATAGAGTGGACAGCTTGAATATGCTAATGCTTCATTGGACATTTCACAGGTCATTTGCATACAGCTTTAGGACCTCATTGCTTAGGTTTACAGGCATGTAGAGGGACAATAAAGGGATAGAGGCAATGCTCTCTAATGGCAGTTTATGAAAATATATTTAGTTTAGGAGGGTTATTTTTTTCTCTTTAAAGCACAAAATCACCTCTGTGACTCAGTCCACATATTGCGTAAGACGCTGTCGGCGTCTCAAAATCATTGCTGCGCATGTCCGGAAGATAGGACGGAATGAATGTGGCTCTAATGCGCATGTCACTCCTGCGTACTATCACTAGAATGCGCCATGGAAAAGGTTGATCGTCATAACTAACTAGCGCATGAGTGAACTATCGCAGAGTAAGTCTGTCGCCATCTTTGAAAAGGTATATCTTAAGGAAAAGACATCCCAGGAGAACATAGACACAGGTAATAAAGCAATGACAAATCGCTAAGTCGAAACATCGTAGATCACACATAAACGGGACAAACATATGGATATACTGGATGATATGGATGATATACTGGATGATATGGATAAAAATAGCGATTCACAAAAATGATGATTTCGGCATTTCTTTATTCTGTGCGTTTAGTGTAGATATAGTGATGTAGGTGATCTAGAAAAAAAAGAAAAAACAACTAATATCATGGTATCCAAAGAATACCAAAAAAACCTATGTAATTGTCAGGGTAGAAGAGCAATAAATGGGGCAAGCCAGTTATCAGAAGATTTCACACGTCTTGAAATCTACATTCAGACGTTCGATTTGAGTGTATTTAATTTATGTATCAACTCCAACTCCCTTCTCTTAAGTAGTTTTGTTCTGTCTCCCCCTCTTCTCAAGGGTGAGATTCTGTCTATCAGTCGGAACCTAAGTTGTTCCTCTCTGTGGTTGCATTCTTTAACCCCTTAACGCTCTGCGCCGTAGCTCTACGGCGCAGAGGTATAAGGGATGTATGAAGAGGGCTCACGGGCTGAGTCCTCTTCATACAGAGGTGGGGGTTTTTGCATTTTGCACAAAACCCCCACCGCTAATAACCGCGGTCGGTGCTTGCACCGATCGCGGCTATTAACCCCCTAAACGCCGCCGGCAAAGTCGCCGGCGGCGTTTAAAAGACGGCGACGCTCGGGCGGCGCCATCTTTTTTTCGATCGCCACGCCCCCGAACGTCATCGGGGGGCGGCGATCGGTTGCCATGGTAGCCTCGTGTCTTCTTTTGACAAGAGGCTATCTGGCAGCTGCATATTCTTTACAATGAGCCAGTGGCTCATTGTAATGAATGTGCTGCAAAAATGCCATATATTGCAATACAGAAGTATTGCAGTATATGGTAGCAGCGATCTGACCATCTAGGGTTAATGTACCCTAGATGTTCTAAAAGATAGTGAAAAAAAAAAGAAAAAAAAAAGTTTAAAAAATAAAAAAAATTAATAAAATATTAAAAGTTCAAATCACCCCCCTTTCCCTAGAAAGGATATAAAACATAACAAACAGTAAAAATCACAGACATATTAGGTATCGCCGCGTCCCAAAATGCCCGATCTATCAAAATATAAAAACGGTTACGGCCGTCGGTGACCTCCGAGGCGGGAAATGGCGCCCAAATGTCCGAAATGCGACTTTTACACCTTTTTACATAACATAAAAAATGAAATAAAAAATGATCAAAATGTCGCACAGACCTCAAAATGGTAGCAATGAAAACGTCGCCTCATTTCGCAAAAAATGACCCCTCACACATCTCCGTGCGCCAAAGTATGAAAAAGTTATTAGCGTCAGAAGATGGCAAAAAAATTTTTTTCTTTTTTGTACACATTCGTTTAATTTTTGAAAATGTATTAAAACACAATAAAACCTGTATAAATTTGGTATCACCGCGATCGCACCAAACCAAAGAATAAAGTAGGTGTGTTATTTGGAGCGAAGAGTGAAAGTCGTAAAAACTGAGCCCACAAGAACGTGACGCACGTGCGGTTTTTTTTCAATTTTTCCACATTTGGAATTTTTTTTCAGCTTCGCAGCACACGGCATGTTAAAATAAATAACATTACGGGAAAGTAAAATTTGTTACGCACAAAATAAGCCCTCACACAGGTCTGTACACGGAAAAATGAAAAAGTTATGGATTTTTGAAGTTGGAGAGCGAGAAATGAGGCGAAAAACCCTCCGTCCTTAAGGGGTTAAAGTGTTTAGGGATGGGGAGATCCTTTCTGCCACTCCTAATAGTGTCGCAGTGATGACTCCTGCGGGTCTTGAAATCTAAGGTAGTTTCCCCGATGTACCACAGATTACAGGGTCATTGTAACAAATATATTACATGGTGAGAGTACAAATATATTACACATATTTATATACACACGCTATTCTTGCATATTAAATATTTTACATCATATTAAATATGTCACATCATGTACATCCCCTAAAACTAGGGTCAGTTATTGTAGCACACCTTAGCAATGAAACCTTCATGTAGAAAGCAAGGAAACACATTTCAGTTGCTGACTCCACAAATATTCCACCAGAATTATAAGAAAAAAGTAATGCTATAAATAAGTTGTCTATTTTGCATTCATGTCTTTTCACTCAAGTTCTGACTCACTGAACTGAAATAAAGGGCCAAAGCATTTCCAGCAAGCAAAATATAACTGCTTTTATTTTTCATTTTCATGTAACATGTCTATCTTCATGAATTACTAATTTTTAGCTGCCACAGTGGACAGCATTGAAAAACATTACAGTAAGAAAAATAAGGCATGTACAAACCAACCAAAAAAGTAAAGGGATTAACATTGATCCTTTTTTTGACAATAGCATCTATCACTGCATGGGTTATATTACCATATAATGGTAAAAGTAATAAAACAAATGCATTGGAAGCAGAAAAAACAGACTCTTCACACTTACTCCGGAGTGCTTCCTACTTACTTGATTTATCGGGACCCCAGCCAAGGGGTTTATGGCTATTTGCACCCACCCAGGTTGCTGCTTTGAACGTTCACTTTTTACCTTTCCCTAGAAGTGATATAAATAGTAAAAATCATAAACACATTAGGTATCACCCTGTCTGAAAATGCCTGATCTATCAAAAAGGTTTTTCACTGCATTCAACCCCGTAACAGAAAATAGCCATTTTAAAAAATATAAAAAATTCTGTAAAAAGTGATCAAAAGGTCGTGCAGTCCTAAAAATGGTAGCATTGAAAACATCATAAAAAGTCTCAAAAAATGACAACAGGCACAGCTCTGTATACCAATGTATAAAAAAGTTATTAGCACCAGAAGATGGCAAAATATATACCGTATTTTTTGGACTATAAGAAAAAAACTTGCTAAAAAGTGCCTGCGTCTTATAGACCGAAGGTCAGAAGGATCCAGCATTGCCAGACCCTCCTGACCGCTGTGATGGAGATCGGGTGATGCCCTGATAGAACTGCACCCGTTCGTCCAGAAAGGAGAGCCTCCGCACTGCTCTCTCCTCTCCCGGGTGTCCTACAGGATCTGCGGTGATATCAGAATCATGTGACTGATCACATACTTCTTACATCACCACATACTGCCGAGAATGGGGAAATGCTGTGCTGGGACGGGGTAAGAGGAAGGGGGGAAGGGTTCTGTGTGTGTATAGTAGAGCTGTGTGTGTCTTCATGTGTATAGAAGAGCTGTGTGTGTCTTCATGTGTATAGTAGGGCTATGTGTGTTTTCATGTGTATAGTAGAGCTGTGTGTGTAACTGTATGGATGAAGCACAGCTGTATGTGTAAATGTATGGATGAAGCAAAGCTGTGTGTGTAAATGTATGGATGTAGCAGGGCTGTGTGTGCTGTCCTTTAGTGCGGCCAACAGGGATATTTTAATTGGTATAAAATATATTTTTCCTATTTTGGAAGCCTAAATCTGGGGTGCATCCTATAGTAAGAAGCGTCTTATAGTCTGAAAAATACAGTATATTTTTTTTTGTACAGGAGGTTTTAATGTAAATGTATGAAAACCTTATAAAACCTATACAAATTTGGTATCCCCATGAATGTACTAACCCAAAGAATAAAGTAGACATGTGTTTGGGGAGTACAGTGAAATCTGTGAAATCCAAGCCCACAAAAGAAAGGCGCAAATGCGTTTTTTCACCAATTTCTCTGCATTTGGAATTTTTTTCCCACTTTCCAGCACATGCATGGAATATGAAATACCATCACTATGAAGTGTAATTTGTTACGCAGAAAACAAGCCGCCACACAGCTCTGTACATGGAAAAATAAAAAAGTTATATAAGTGAAGAGTGAAAAATGAAAATGCAAAAACGAAAAAGGGCTGCGGTGGGAAGGGATTAATGAATGTCATGGGCAGCGAATGTCACGGGTGCTCTCGCTACACTTATCGTGGGTCACGGGCTCACCGGGGCCCCTTGCTACGCGCTTGCGCCACTTATCCGCCCTCGCTCCAGTACCGGCTCCAGCATCTTGACGCGTGTGTCCCAGCCTCCTAGGGTGTGCGCGCGCCGGCACTCGAAGATTTAAAGGGCCAGCTTACCGCTGATTGGTGCTGGCCGTCCTCTGAAAGTGCAGAAAAGCCGGCCTCTCCCAGCATTCCCTGCCAGATCTTAGTGCCTAGAGCCTTTGAGAAAGCTGTCCTAATCGATTTGGTGTGTTTCCGAATTCCCGTTGTGACCCCGGTTCTGCATTTGACTCTGATTCTTTTCTGCCTGCCCTGACCTGCTTTGTTCCTGACGTTGATCCTGTGGAACAACCTGGTGGTACCATGTCACAGTAAGTCCAACCTGCTTTGCGGGCAGGCTCTGGTGAAAACTGGGTACACCTTAGACTCTGATCCTAGGTGTAGGCTTACGTCATTGTCCTCGGTGGTCCAGTGGTTCCACTACCCCTGGAGTCTGACAGCGGAGTTCCAAAAATAGACATGGAAATGTCCCAAAGAGCTTGCCTAAAACCTGGTTTCCTAAAACTGGTGACTCAATGTAATATTTATATGTGGTTGACTAAATTAGAATTTCTTGCCCAAAGAAAAAACGGACTTGCATTAATTTAATTAGTTTGTAAATATGCATATGCATTTCTTAATTGGTAAAAATGCCCTGTGCAGTAACCTATAACATCCATCTAGATAAGATTGCAAGAAAACAATAATAGGATTGGTTTTAAAAATGCTATACTCCAGTAAGAATTTGATTTATTATTGTAAAGGATTGTGTTATGTAATATTCATAAACCAATCAGCATAAGTGGTAGCGCCTAGTTAATATTTAAGATGAATATGAATATTTTAGAATTTAATAATAGTATAAAGTGGATTAAGCCAGGCAGCCGAGATTTTTCTGATGATGTGGATGATACAGTAGAAAGCCTAACACGTAGTTTAACACGTTCTTCATTGAGCATTGCAGGATATGCCCTGGTATTTGTAAGCATGTATACCATTACTCTGAAGTACAAAATACTGAATAGAGAAGTTTCTTGTGGATGTGCTCTTGCTTTTGCCATGCTAGTCTCTGCTAATTAGGGGAAATCAGGTCTTGTTGCTGAATCTTCTGCCCTCTTTTCTATCTCCATCTTATTGTTTCAGATTGACTTTGCACAATCTGTAAATTGTACCTCATGTTGTTTCTTCTAGAGGTATAACCAGAATTCATATGCTGTCATCAAATGTGCACCCTCATGGATGATATTAAACTGATGTGGTGAGCAGGACACTTTCTTTGTTAGGTTGGAAAAAATACAAACAAATCAAATGACATGACCCATTACTTGCACATAATGTAACACAAGCCTTGTTAGATTAGGTCATCTTTCTTGCAAATTCAGGGACTTGAAGACTGAAGATATGTCTACTCATTTAAGGAGCTCAATACTATTGTCCCTGCCAAACCTCTGGGTAATAGGAGGAACTGTGTACCACATGGCTGTCTCTCTCTCTGGTTGTGGCCCCATCTGTATCACTGCTCCTTGCAATCAAACACTGGAAATAGTAAACAGATAATTTCCTTTCTCACGAGTCATAGAAAGTTGCCATCCTGCGATGTACTAGCCTGGCTGAACATAGACATGATTCAATCTAAGTTCAATAAAAAAAAATAACTACATAGATTCTGGAATTACGCATTCCCTTTATTAACCATTTTAAAAATTACAAAAATTTTTGCCAAAATGAGTGATGGAACACACAGAATAGGTGTATGTCTTCTTTGTGAGTACACACAGATAAAGTATAACGGAATAATGGAGAGACTCCTGTTTTGTGGGCTCAAAATAACTGAAGGAAATACCTGACACCATAATAAAGATGTCCTATTAGTCCTAAAGACCTCTTGAACACTTTTTATTAAATTTTGATATGTGTTGCAAAATGGTAAAAAAGTGGCATTTGGCCTCTATTTCCAGAATAATCGGTTGTAAATTTTGATACATCAGGATTTTTGGAATGTAACAAAACCCAACATGTTTTTGATTATATTTGTTCATTTTTTTATCAGTTCTAAGGAAAGGGGGTTGATTTGAACTTGAATGGTTTTTAAAACTCCATAGGAGGTCTGATTGTCCAGAACTGTTGTATTGCAGTATATGGCAATTTTGCACATTGATGATGACAGGGGGAGTGGTTGCTACCACATTTCAATTCCATAAAATTTAAAGGGTTAACATCCACGATTGCTGCCAGAACTGACCGCTGGTGCCATAGGAGGGTATTTGCTGTCATTTGCAGCACCAAGGCTGCATGGAGAGGATGCAGTTTAGTGGGTGAAAAGTTTTTACACAAGACTACCAATGCCCTCAAAAATCAGAAATATAAAAAGGAAAAAACAAAGATAAATGACCCCCTATGAGTCTTACAACACTTCCTGGACCTTTGATAGGGAACCTTTAAGAGATTTAATTATCAAACTTCAACCAAAGCTCACTTATATATTGCAAAGTGCCAAAATGACAATTTAAACAGTACCTTATTGCTTTACAGCTTTCAATTACATTGGCATCCTAAGGACACCAATATTGAAGAAACAAGGAGGAGAAATGTGGATTAACATTGTCCCTTCCCTCCAGGGACCCCTGAACAGAAAGAATTGCGGTTCCCTGGAAGAAGAGCTCTAACACAATGTTAATCAAGGTCTGTCCACACCTGAAAAGAGGATTCACTTATGATGATATGTTATTTCATAAAAGATTGATGATAATGGCCACGTTTATTGACAGTATGGTTAACTTAATGCCTGCAAATTGTTAACTAAATTAGATCACTGGTGTATCATTACGTTGATCACTACAGGATGGTGAATTTGCTTCCCCATTCTTCTTTTCTTATGTTTCATGTTACCTTTAGGGATGTCAAACATCTCAGGACCTGCCTTATACTAAAGCAAAGTTCTTCATTTTAGCAAATTAAAACTTAATATAGAATTCACCTGAAATCCAAATTAGTAGCATTAAGGACATCAACATGACACTTCGGAGAATAGTGAAAGGGAGATAACCTCTAGATTACTTCTCTTAGACTTGTGTTTAACAATACAAGAGAAGGAAATACAATATCACATCAATGATTGAAAACCATGTTGCTTGTTTTTGGCTCATTAGGTTACACTTTTCTTTGATACAAGTTTTTTTTATTTAAGAATCATCCCTGATGTAAATTGAAAAAAGCATATAATCATGAAACCATTCCGTAATATACTTATGCTACAATCTAAAACTTAGTTGGCTCCTGGTCTTTACAAATACCTGACATGGATGATTAATTTGCTTTATCTCTCCTCATTAATAATGTATCCCCTTCAGTAGCAACCTTTCAGGTGAAGAATGATGCACAAAAGAAATTGTCGAGTAGAAATGGAAAAGTACAATATCAATGTCCAGACAATGGATGCATTTCTCCTGAAACAATGTGCCATACAAATTACAGCTATAGGAGAGAACATGTAAACTCAGCTGGTAAAAAATGATCCCACAAGCTGCTGTAGACTTATTTCAAGTGCTTAGTCTGACTTATTTTATACAGACATGTAAAAAATATATATTATACAGGGTTTGACCCAATAGTTTTTTGAACCATCATTTCCTTTCTGCATTTCTGATGTTTTGTAGCATTAATTTTTCCTATAGAAAGATGGATTTGATTGGATCAGTTTCCCTTTTTAGGGATTTCAGAAGGTTCTGGTCTAAATATATGCATGGACACTGAAGGCTTAAAAAACCTTTGACGAATATTGATCAGAAAATCAGTTTATTACCAGGGAAAGGTGACCAATAGGCGCCTGCTGGTCATGTTTTCTCCTTTTGAAAAAAGCAGCAGATGTTTATGTCCACAGCTCCATTCAAAATAACAGAACTATCAGATAGAACTGGGGGAGCAGCCCAGCTAGTAGTAGGGTGGATGGGAGTGCAGGTAAGCCAAGACATTAAGTGGTTGTAGCGGACTCTATAATCAGAAAGATGGACATAATAATTTGTTGCCAAGACAACCTCAACCAAATGGTTTGCTGTCTTCCTGGTGCCAGGGTTCGGCATGCGGTGGAAAGGGTGGATAAATTACTGGGAGGGGCTGTGGATGATCTAGCTGTCGTGCTCCTTTTTGTAGCCAATGACGGAATAAATGGTAGAAGGAGGAGCCTAAAGAATAGTTTTAAAAAATTAGGTTCAAAGCTTAAGGAAAGGACCTTCAAGATAGTATTCTCTGGAGTACTGCCTGTGACATGTGCCATGCATAGAAGACAGCGGGAGCTTAAGGAGTTAAATATATGGCTCAGATCTTGGTGGGAAGAAGAGGGATTTGGGTTCCTAAAGCTGACTTTTCAATAGTGCACAGGCTGTTTTCTGCCGATAACTTGCACATAAAAGGAAGGGGGACTGCGGTGATGGAGGAGAAGATGCTAGCAGGGGTGACAGAGTATTTAAACAAAAATTGGTGGAGGAGGAAAATTAAGAAACTAAAGGGGTATACAGGTCAGACAGTGGGCAGCCTATGTTGGTGAGTGGTGATGTGTGTATGTAGGTGGGGGGAGGTGAATGGGGGAGTAAGGAAGTAGATAGGGAGATCCACAAGTTACAAAACAATGGTGAGAATATATGTGCCAGTAAAATTACTATAAATCAAAAACATTGAATTTTAAGAAGGCTAATTTCACGAAATTCAGGGCTGCACTACAGGATATAGACTCGGATCAGATACTGTCACTTGATGCTATGAATGCTAAATGGCAGACATCTAAATCTATACAGCTACCGTTAAAAGGGCAATTAATGATAAAAAGAGGGCATTAAAAAAAATATACCGTATTTTTTGGACCATAAGATGCTTCTTACTATAGGACAGACCCCAGATTTAAGCTTCCAAAAAAGGAAAAATATATTTTACTCCAATTAAAATATCCCTGTTGGTCGCACTAAAGCACAGCACACACAGCTCTGCTTCATCCATACATTTACACACACATCTCTGCATCATCCATACAGTTACACACACAGCTCTGCTTCATCCATACAATTACACACACAGCTCAGCTATACACACAGACCCCCCCACCCCTATTCCGTTCTTCCCCTTCTTCCCCTTCTTCCTACTCTGTCCGAGTGTAGCATGTCTCCATTCTCGGCAGTATGTGGTGACATGAGAAGCATGTGATCAGCCACATGATTCTGACATCACCGCAGGTCCCGTAGGACACCCAAGAGAGGGGAGAGCAGTGCAGAGGCTCTCCTCTCTGGGAGAACGGGTGCAGCTCTATATCAGGGCATCACCTGATCTCCATTACAGCAGTCAGGAGGGTCTGGCAGTGCTGGGTCCTCCTGACCTTCGGTCTATAAGATGCAGGCACTTTTTAGCAAGATTTTTTCTTGCTAAAAAGTGCGTCTTATAGTCCAAAAAAATAAGGTAAATCTGAGGGGTCACCTGATGCATTCAATAATTACAAAACATTTACCAAAATCTGTAAGAAGGAAATATACAAAATATTTGTAGTCAGGTGGCCAAAGATACCAAAACAAATCCTAAGAAATTTTATAAGTATACCAATGCAAAAAGATGGGTCAGAGCATGCTGGACCCCTATATTTTGAAAATGAGGCATAGGTGACTGGAGACCAAGAGAAAGCAGAGATACTAAATTGTTTTTAAATCTTTGTTTATACTATATAAGAAAGACAATCTGACGTGGGTGGTGCCGGTGCAGGTAATGCATCCTGTAATATACTAGACTGGCTGAATGTAGACATGTAGACAATCTAAGCTCAATAAAATAAATGCGTACAAAGCTCCTGGACCAGATGGGTTACACCCCAGAGTTCTTAAAGTTCTGTTATTGCTGTACTACTGTCTAAAATCTTCAGAGGTCACTGTCTTCATCTGGAGAAAGCAAGTTTTAATCCCCAGAGGGGACAGGGCTTCTTTACTATTAGAACTGTAAATCTGTGGAATAGCCTGTCTCAGGCCCTGGTCACAGTAGGGACAGCAGAGAGCTTCAAGAAGGGTCTAGATTAGAGATGAGCGAGCACTAAAATGCTTGGGTGCTCGTTATTCGAGACAAACTTTTCCCGATGCTCGAGTGATTGTCTTGAATAACGAACCCCATTGAAGTCAATGGGAGACTCAAGCATTTTTCAAGGGGACCAAGGGTCTGCACAGGGAAGCTCGGCCAAACACCTGGAAACCTCAGAAAATGATGGAAACACCACGGAAATGGACAGGAAACAGCAGGGGTAGCATGCATGGAGGCCTCTGAGGCTGCTTAATCGCACCATTATGCCAAAATTATGGGCAACAGCATGGCGATGACAGGGTGACCGAATGAGGCTAGATAGCATCTAAAACATCCAATAATTGACCCTGACACTATAGAAGACGGCATGCAGAGGCAGCAGCAGCGGCAGGCTAGAGAGTGGAATGGCGACATACCCCAAATGGACTCAGGCTTCAAACCAATTTAAAAAATTCTTTTTGGCGAGGATAACGTGTAGCACTGTATTGATCAGTATTTTGCCTGGTTAAGGTGGCAGAGAGGAACCAAAGGAGTGAGCAAGAAGCGCTGAAATGATTTCCTATGTGAACAAAAGGTTGACGGTATATTTAGTCGATAACACAGCATGGTGGGGACATAGTGAGCAAGTTCAATAATGTATCTGGTGATACCTGACACAGCTCGTTTGATAAGGGAACGACATGTGGAGGCAGCCATGGAGACGACTTCCATGATTAAGAGTGACAGTATGGGGCATCCATATTGCGCTGCTATGATTGAAACTTCAGGTCTCCAGCATAGCGGCGACACGACAGATGCGCCGAGTTCCATTATGTATCTGGTGAAACACCTGAAAATTCTGCCTGACACAGCTTGTTTGATAAGGGGATGATATGCTGTATATCCTCTTGCGCTCCAGCGTCTGGGGTATAGAGAGTTGAAAGTTGCGCATGGAGACATTGGTGGACGCTGTGGAGGATCGTGGAGGCGAAATGGACAGGAAACAGCAGGGGCAGCATGCATGGATGCCTCTGAGGCTGCCTAATCTTGGGATGGAGTGTGGAGGCAGCTATAAAGATGACGTGTGGAGGCTGCTATGGAGACAATTAAATTTGGATAGTGCCTGTATGTGGAAGTCCAAAAAAGTTTTCAAACCAGAGGACCGGGTAGGTGGCCCTCCAGAAAAATTAAATACATAGAGTACCTGTATGTGGCACTCCCAAAAATTGTTTAAAACAGAGGACCGGGTAGGTGGCCCTCCAGAAAAATTAAATACATAGAGTGCTATAGCTAGAGCCAGTTGGCCCTGGCAAAAAATAGCCAGTTTCCTCTGCTTTAGTGTACAAAGAGGAGGAGAAGGAGGAAAATGAGGAGGAGGAGTGCATACATTATTCAGGTTGAGCTTCTTTCACCTGGTGGAGAATGGAATCCTGAGAAATCCAGGCTTTATTCATCTTGATAAGCGTCAGCCTGTCACAGGCATGTACGCTTATCAGTGATGATGCGACCAGCTGCACTGAAAACCCGCTCAGACAACACGCTAGCGGCAGGGCAGGCAAGAACCTCCAAGGCGTACATCGCCAGTTCGTGCCACATGTCCAGCTTTGAAACCCAGTAGTTGTAGGGAGCTGTGTGATCATTTAGGACGATGGTATGGTCAGCTACGTACTCCCTCACCATTTTTCTGTAAAGATCAGCCCTAATCTGCCAAGACTGGGGACAGGTGACAGTGTCTTGCTGGGGTGACATAAAACTGGCAAAGGCCTTGTACAGCGTACCCCTGCCAGTGCTGGACAAGCTGCCTGCTCGCCTACTCTCCCTCGCTACTTGTCCCGCAGTAGTACGCCCCCTGCCGCTAGCGCTGTCAGAAGGGAAATACTGTTTCAGCTTGTGCACCAGGGCCTGCTGGTATTCATGCATTCTCACACTCCATTCCTCTCCAGGGATGAGAGTGGAAAGATTTTGCTTGTACCGTGGTTCCAGGAGAGTGAATACCCAGTAATCGGTGCTGGAATAAATTCTTTGAACGCGAGAGTCACGGGATAGGCAGCCTAGCATGAAATATGCCATATACACCAGAGTCCCAACTCGCAAGAATTCACTCCCCTCACTGGCCTGACTGTCCACTTCCTCCTCCTCCAACTCCTCCAACTCCTCTTCTTCTGCCCATACACGTTGAACAGTGAAGGACTGAACAATGGTCCCCTCTTCTGTCTCGCCAACATTCTCCTCCTCTTTCTCCTCATCCTCCTCCACCTCCTCCGATATGCGCTGAGAAACAGACCTAAGGGTGCTTTGGCTATCAACAAGGGAATCTTCTTCCCCCGTCTCTTGTGACGAGCGCAAAGCTTCCGACTTCATGCTGACCAGAGAGTTTTTCAACAGGCCACGCAGCGGGATGGTGAGGTTGATGATGGCGGCATCGCCACTGACCATCTGTGTTGACTCCTCAAAGTTACTCAGCACCTCACAGATATCAGACATCCACGTCCACTCCTCATTGTAGACGTGAGGAAGCTGACTGACCTGACTACCAGTTCTGGTGGAAGTTGACATCTGGATAACATGGCTAATGTTGAATTCCACCTCGTGGGCACGTCGCACAACAGCCGGTGAGCGGGCAGTTGGAAGCGGCGCTGCACTGCCCTGAGAGTGGCAGCATCTGTGCTGGACTTCCTGAAATGCACACAGATGTGGCGCACCTTCGTGAGCAAATCAGACAGATTGGGGTATATCTTGAGGAACCGCTGAACTATGAGATTTAACACATGGGCCAGGCATGGCACATCTGTCAGTCTGCCGAGTTGCAGAGCCGCCACCAAGTTACGGCCGTTGTCACACACAACCATGCCTGGCTTTTTTGCACTGTACTTCCTCTTACGCTCCAGCGTCTGAAGTATGGAGAGCTGAACGCTGCGCATGGAGACATTGGTGGATGCTGTGGAGGATCGTGGAGGCGAAGGTGTGGTTTTCGCACGGGAGGTGTTTGGGCCGGGGTCCTGGGCAGGGGGCTGACTAGCAGAGGCAGCAGATGACACAGGGGAAGGAGCAGTGGTGTGCCCGGCCGGAGGTTAACGGCCTTGGTTCCATTGAGTGGGGTGTTTAGCATTCATATGCCTGCGCATACTGGTGGTGGTTAAGCTGGTAGTGGTGGAACCCCTGCTGATCCTGGTGTGGCACAGGTTGCACACCACAGTCCGTCGGTCATCCGGTGTTTCTTTAAAGAACCTCCAGACTTCAGAAAATCTAGCCCTCGCCACGGGAGCTTGACTACGTGAAACATTTGGCGCTGATGCACCAGTTCTGGCCCTGCCTCTCCATCTGGCCCCGCCACTGCCTCTTCCAACCTGTTCTCTTCGAGGACTCGCCTCCATCTCAGAAGCACTGTGTTCACCCGGCCTATCAACCCAGCTTGGGTCTGTCACCTCATCATCCTCCGATCCATCAGTCTGCTCCTCCCTCGGACTTCCTGCCCTGACAACAACTTCACCACTGTCTGACAACCGTGTCTCCTCATCGTCCAACACCTCTTTACACACTTCTTCCACTACGTCAACAATGTCATCATCACCCACAGACTGTGACCGGTGGAAAACCTGGGCATCGGAAAAGAGCTCAGCAGCAACCGGACAAGTGGTTTGTGACTCTGGGAAGGGTCCAGAAAACAGTTCCTCAGAGTATGCTGGTTCAAATGCCAAATTTTCCTGTTCGCACTGTTCTGGCCTCAACAGTGCTCTACCACGAGTCCCAGTAACTTGAGACATGAACCTAGGGAGTGTAGCTCTGCAGCATTCCCCCTCATCAGCAGGTGGTATCTCACCCCGCCCAGGACCACGGCCTCTGACCCCTGCAGTAGTTGGACGCCCACACCCTCGTCCTCTACCCCTAGCCCTCGGGTTCAACATTTTCAAAATTAAAGTGTAAACTGTAAATTTTTTTGTGTGTTTTTTTTGTGTTTTTGTTTTTTTAACAAAACAATGCTATCCTATTGCTATGGCTAGTTTCTAACCTACACTGACAGCACACAACAGGACTTTGTGCTGTTCCTGATGACTTTTAGTTTTGAAAAAAAAAAAAAAGAAAAAGCAGACTGTGCCTAATTCAATCAAACCCCTAATAAATTGTCCCACTTAGGTGTTTGAGATGGATATGTGTGTCACTAAGAGCTAAACAGAACGTTCCAAAGTCTCCCTGCAAATTCGTCACAATATGGTACTAGCTGCACTACTAGTGGCAGCAAGGCCAGCCACAAGCAAATCAACAAAAAATAAAATATATAACGCTATTGTAGCACTAAGAAGGCCTGTTGGGTTCTCGTATGGCTAGTTTCTAGCCTACACTGACAGAACACAAATAGATTTTGTGCTGTGCCTGATGACTTTGAGTTATAAAAAAAAAAAAGTAAAAAAAGAAAAGAAAAAGCAGACTGTGCCTAATTCAATCAAACCCCTAATAAATTGTCCCACTTAGGTGTTTGAGAAGGATATGTGTGTCACTAAGAGCTAAACAGAATGTTCGCAAGTCTCCCTGCAAATTCGTCACAATATGGTACTAGCTGCACTACTAGTGGCAGCAAGGCCAGCCACAAGCAAATCAACAAAAAATAAAATATATAACGCTATTGTAGCCCTAAGAAGGCCTGTTGGGTTCTCGTATGGCTAGTTTCTAGCCTACACTGACAGCACACAACTGGATTTTGTGCTGTGCCTGATGACTTTGAGTTATAAAAAAAAAAAAAAGTAAAAAAAGAAAAGAAAAAGCAGACTGTGCCTAATTCAATCAAACCCCTAATAAATTGTCCCACTTAGGTGTTTGAGATGGATATGTGTGTCACTAAGAGCTAAATAGAACGTTCCCAAGTCTCCCTGCAAATTCGTCACAATATGGTACTAGCTGCACTACTAGTGCCAGCAAGGCCAGCCACAAGCAAATCAACAATATATATATATATATAACACTATTGTAACCCTAAAAAAGCCGGTTGGGTTCTTGTATGCCTAGTTTCTAACCTACACTGACAGCACACAACTGGATTTTGTGGTGTGCCTGTCACTTTAAGTTTTGAAAAAAAAAATGGGCAGACTGTGCCTAATTCAATCAAACCCCTAATAAATTGTCCCACTTAGGTGTTTGAGATGGATATGTGTGTCACTAAGAGCTAAATAGAACGTTCCCAAGTCTTCCTGCAAATTCCTCACAATATGGTACTAGCTGCACTACTAGTGCGCCACAAGCAAATCAACAATATATATGTATATATATATATATATATATATATATATATATATATATATATATTTATATATATAAACGCTATTGTAGCCCTAAGAAATCCTGTTGGGTTCTTGTATGCCTAGTTTATAACCTACACTGACAGCACACAACTGGATTTTGTGGTGTGCCTGTCACTTTAAGTTTAAAAAAAAAAAAAAATTGGCAGACTGTGCCTAATCCAATCAAACCCCTAATAAATTGTCCCACTTGGGTGTTTGAGATGGATATGTGTGTCACTAAGAGCTAAATAGAACGTTCCCAAGTCTTCCTGCAAATTCGTCACAATATGGTACTAGCTGCACTACTAGTGCCAGCAAGCCCAGCCACAAGCAAACAAAAAAAAATATATATAACGCTATTCTAGTCCTAACAAGGGCTGTTGGGTTCTTGTAGATGCACTCCTGCCTAACAGTAAGCTAATATAACACCCTAACGCTATCCCTGCAGCAGCAGCAGCAGATCCAGACAGAGAATGATGCGAGCAGCGTGGGCAGGGGCTAGTCTATTCCAGGGTCACCTGATCAGGCCAGCCAACCACTGCTATCGACGTGTAAGGGTACCACGTCATGCTGGGTGGAGTGCAGAGTCTCCTGGCTTGTGATTGGCTCTGTTTCTGCCAGCCAAAAATCAAAACGGCGGGAGATGCCATTTTCTCGAGCTGGCGAAGTATTTGTCCGAGCAACGAGCAGTTACGAGTACGCTAATGCTAATGAGTGTTCACTCATCTCTAGTCTAGATGCCATTTTGCATCTAAATAACATTAACGGTTATGTTATATAGAATTGTTTCCCCTAAATTCCCCTCATCCATTCTCTCCCCTTCCTTGGTTGAACTTGATGGATATGTGTCTTTTTTCAACCGTATAAACTAGGATATATCCACGGCACTCAGTTATTTAAAGTAATTCAACAGTGTAGAATAGGAAAGCAGCAAACACAAGATTATAATTCTTCTAATTAGTGGGGACCTGGATCACACATACCAAATGCATGTTACAATTATATCAATTAACACATCACACAAGAGCACACTCAATCAATAATATAGGTGAGAAGGGTTTGCTCTCTTCTGATCCCGGACTCTGATTTGCAGACGCAATACAGGCTGTGTGTGTTCCTGCTGCAAATAATAGTTCTTTTTTTAAATACAGACAGTCCCCGACTTAAGGGCACCCACCTTACGGACGATCCCTAGTTACAAACGGACCTCTCTTCCCACTGTGACCTCTGGTGAAGCTCTCTGGATGATTTTCTTTAGTCCCAGGCTGCAATGACCATGTAAGGTGTCTATAATTAAGTTTTATTGATAATCCTTGTTCCCATGACAGCACAAAGTTTTGAAAATGCAATTGTTACTGGGGCAAAAATGTTTTGCCTGGAGTCACAATTATAAAATATACCTGTTCTGACTTAAAGAGGACCTGTCAACTGTAAAAACGGCACTAGGAGCTGCGTACACAGATCCTAGTGCTACAACAGTTGTAGAAGTGTTACACTGCTATAGTTATTGGAAACCTCCAATAACGCTAGACGACACTGCTGTGCTGTACAATAGAAATGCCGGACTGCGCTGTAAACGGTCCAGCGTATTCATGAGTGGGCGGGATTAGGAGGAACGGACGCATGAAGCTTGGCAGTCACTGCTGGCCCATGGAGTGAGCGGGGCAGTCCGGGGAAGAGGAGACGCCTCTGACCACCCCCTCATGAATATGACGGACCGCGCTGTAAGCGTTTCTATTGTACGGCGCGCAGTGTCTGCTAGAGGTTTCCGATAATACTAGCAGTGTAACACTGCTGCGTTTGTTTTAGCGCGTGGAGCTGCTAGTGCCGCTTTCACAGGTGACAGGTCCTCTTTAAATACAAATTCTCAATTTACCAATCAATAACATATAGTAAACTGTACAATAAACAATAGTTTTATTCACCAATTCAAGTGCATCAAGTAATTCTACTTCTGTCAACTTCTATGGGCAACACATAAAAGTTTTAAAATTCAACCTTTACTTTTTTTTGGATGACAAACATAGATGACTTCTCCAGTGATATTATAAAAATCCATGTCCATTTTCCAAACCAACATTCTGTATCCATAATATTATATGTTTGTGCAAATGTAGTGAGGAATTTACAGTTATATAAGGCCTTAACCTACAATTACTTAATTTGACATACAGATAGTCAGATCCCACTATCAGACCACATGCAATTATATGTTAAAATTAGTAACATTCTCCATGTTCTCATAGGCACAAAAATACATAGTGAGAAAAAATTTTTAGTGCCCCCCCACCATTTATTTATTTATTATTTACCCCACTAGGTCAAATTATAATGACTCTTCAATAGGGCCTACAGCATCTTTGACATTATGTTCTGGTTTTTGCATTTTTTTGTGTATAATTTAGCAGGAAAACATATAACTTTGTAGCACTAATCTACAGTATCTTTATAAAATGAAAAGTTTACTCGGCCAATGGTTTCTCTGGTTCAATAACATTGTGCTGTGTTAAGGTCTGTCCTCTTCTTCTTTGTATAAGTAGTAGTACTTAATTACAGTAACAGTTTTGGGCATTAATTAATCTATTTCCTTGTCACAGGGTCAATGAGGCTTTCTAGACATAAATCTCCTCCCCTTCTTCTGAAGTTTTTAAGCCTTGACTGGATGCAATTTATCTCACAAAGCACACAAGAAAGACAGAAATGCGGTTAACACTGCATATAGCATAAGCAGCATGGTAAATTTACATTTTCTTTTTGTGTGGGCATTGTAGTAAGAATATAGTCAAAGATAAAAGTCATGAATTCTGCATTCATTCATCTGATCCCCTGTCTTTTCCTTCATGTTTAAGTGATATGCCATGTAATCTAATAGCCCAGGTGCTGCACAGGTCAAAATGAAAAGGAGATCAGTAGATATATCAGGCTGTCGCTGAATGCGGGAACCAGACTGGGAAAGAGAAAGTTGGAATATGCTTCGCCAACAAAACTCAAAGGAGGTTCAATTATTTTAACAACGCTTGGTAGATAACCAGACTGTTGGCTAGAGTTACAGAGTAGAAGACCTCCCAATACATCAAATATGGGGAAAAAAAAGAAGAGTCGTTTAGTGATTATGATGGAGGATGGTGAGTACAAAAGCCCTGGACTTATGTAGAAGTTATTCAGTATATTACAAGGTACATGTAGGTGCCAATTAATGTATAATAAAGTTTTTCCCTAAAGATGAGCATAAAGATGTATGGAACAATACTGTTGTATATTTATTACACATAGAAATGTATATCTCACTTGTTATAATGTATTGTCATTGTGTTACTGTATTTTCATTTTGCAGTTGTAGTTTAATGCTGATGCTAAGCAAATAAAATGTAAGATACCTTATACAAAATTAGTGCAGAGCACATTTTTGTTAAAGGTGGCCTTTAACTGATCTTAGGGAAAATACCCGGTCATATTGAGGATAGTCCATCAATATAAATTAGTGAACAACCCCTTTTAGTACTTTCAGTAGTTCAAAAGTGCATAGTTAGGTTAGGGTTACACTTTTTCTATAGTATTGGCATGGAAAACACCACAAATCTGCCTATTGTTGATTGTAATCAAAGAGAGTGGCAGGCATTGTTTTTAGCAATCTTGCCATGGTAAAATATACAAAACAGAAAGTAAACTGTGTTGGGTGGCTACAAATTAATAGCCCCCCTGAAAATTAAAAAACAGTCTGACATGGGCATGACAGCAAAAATGCACAAAATTGCAATCGGTTTGACCATGGAAAATGCTATTTTATGGCGTTATATGTACAAAATGCTTGTAACCATTAACATTGAATTCAATAGAATTTTTTTAATGAAAATACTAATTGCAAAAGAAACAGTAATTTGTCTTTTTTTTGCAGCCGGCATTGAAATAGATGGACATTTGGATACAGATTCTGATATTGATGGTGAGTATTGGAACAAGTACTTTAGTTTTTGTGTCCTTGGAATACACAATAATATAGAACACTAGGGTCATTTATCTTAAGCTTTTCTCTTTTTTTTCTAATAATGCGACATTTATTTGGCACATTTGCATATAAGCTCCAAAATTTGCATCTTATTCACTGGCCTAGCAAAGTTACCACAAGAATGTTTCAGCGTTGCCCCTGATATATCTTTAAAATGAAGATGTGGACATATGAAAAAGTCTCAATCCATGCCTAAAAAGTCATGGTTAAACAGTCACAAATAAACTCCAGTCCCGATCAGCAGTAGGAAAACTGTTAAAAGGGATTGCAGAAGAGTATGCAACTTCTGTGTGGCTTTTGTGCAACTTTTTAATAAAAAGTTGCAAAAACCTTACATACTCAGCTGTTTGATGTATTAAGTCTAAAAGCCAGAATAACCCATGAAAGACAAACACAAATGTTCTGACGAAAGATAATTGACCCCCATTGCATCCAATGGAGAATCCAATATTAACAATAAGTAGATTGCGCATGTAGGCATTAGCTATCATCATGAGATGTATCATTCCTTGAACAACAGTATTCTGGTTCCAAAAGCATGAAAAAGTTGCAATTTCTTATGCACAGTATTGAAATTATGACTTTTTCTAGCCCTTTTTCAGAATTCTTGCCACCTAGTAAAAATTTGGCCTGGTTGGGCTAAGGTGTGGACAGCTAAATTTATTACAACTTCAACTAGATATGCCAATTTTACATTTCTTATATAAACTACATTTATTTTATTTAATTTATAAATCCGATTACATTCCTGAAAACAAAACATGAGAATCTGACCGAAAGCTGGAAAATAAATTAGCATAATTTAAAATCAGATCTTTAATTTACTGAGAAGAAAACAAAATATATAAAATAAAATGTTTGCTTGTAGTGTTTTTTTAAGATGCAAAATCTGTAGTAATCTGTAGTAATAGTAGATGTTTAGAAGAGATTGCTCAGACACAGCTTTTACAAACATATCAGTTACCAAGTTCTTTCTAAAGCTGACTTCTAACAACTTGCAACTAAGAAAAGCGGACGCAAAAGCGGACGGATTCAGTTTTAACCAAACCTTGAAAAAAGGTCAGGTTTAAGTACCCAAACACAAGCATTAATCACCGTTAAAATGCCATCATGCGTGGTGGCCATTAAAGGGAATCAACCACCTAAAAACATAAAAAAGCCTATAAATGCTCACCTCCGCTCCTATTGACCCTGATCCCGGCGTTGTCTGTCGCTAATCTTTACACGCCGGAATCACCTAGAAAAGAAAGTAATATCTATTATATCATCGGACAAGATGTCCGGAGCTCTGGGCTGCTAATAATGCATGCCCTTGCCACCTCCCTCTCTCATGGAAGTGGGAATTAACGCTTCTCGTGTGACTTCACCTTGCTCTCCCATGCTCCCAGCACAGGAGAGAGAGGTGCAAGGGCGTGCATAATTATTGAGCACTAATAGTTTTTTGAATGTTTTTTAGTTGGTTGGTTTCCTTTAAATCCTGACCATTAAATCCTGGCACACATGTGACCAACACCTGCATACCGTCATCTAAGTGCCAGCTCTGATCACAATGGTGACCCACTGAGATAAGGGTGAGCCAAACCGTGTTCGGAAACTAGGTTTCCATGTGAAAAAAATATTCTGTATGAAACTGCAAATTCAGTTTAATAGCACAAAGCTGAGTCATAGCTCATGGAATTGCAGATGGAATCCTTTCAGAAGTTTTCTGAAGATTAATCTGAGCTTTTGTTATTTAAATATTTTATTACAGAATCCTGTGGTATGGGAGAGGAGGGGATTTAAGATTAAATGTGAAAAATCATAAAAATCTGCACTGATTAAAGAAGAGACCCTTTTCTAAAACGACCTCTAAAGAGATACCAACATATGAAATTTATTTCCTGAGACATTTTCTTAATAGATAAATTAAATAATAGATGGATAAGTACGGTACATGAAATGCTTTATAGGAAAATATAAATTTTGACTAAAAGATAGGGTTTTGTTAGAGTAGTTATAACATTAACGGTGTATTTAAATAAGGGCACAGGTGTTGCAGGTCAACCTACCTACTCCATCCACTTTGCATTGATGGGCACAGTTCTGATGCTGCCATTGCCTTCACTCATTGCAAAGGAGGATATGTGGGCAGGAGACCTGGAGCACTTGTGCCCTTTTTTAAATTGTTTACTTAAATTATCATTAAGGTCCCAATGCTGGATGTGCTTTGTAGGTCTGACAGACTCCTTCTTTTTAGGTGTTATACAAGCAGAAATGGAAACTTGATTGTTGAAAACATTTTTGTTGTCATGCGTGTACATAAAACAAAAATCTCTCTAGTGGAAATATCCATAAAAATTAAGAGTTTATTTTTCTTGCTTGTACATCACCTAATTCAGTCCAGTAAGATGTATTCTCTGCCAGTGGTTACCCTATTAGGTGGGACGAGGAACACTTTTTCTTAACACACTATCATTGTTGCAACCATAGATGGGAACCAGATTTTTCATAAATGTATGGAATATCCTGTTCATAACTATGAATATTGCAATGGATAGTGCACCAGTCTTATTATTCCCCACAATGATGCACTGCATGCTGTATCTACTAATAGTAGATGTTAGCCTCTATAACTGGGGTCCCCACCCGCCAGGCCATGGCCCAAGACCAGGCTGTGGAACACCCAATCCTGAGCCGTCGCCAAAGAGCTCCAACTTCCAAATAGAAAAAACCCTATACTTTCCCTCGGCTTCTCCGCATGGCTCTGTCTTCTTCTCTCCCTGCCCGCGCATTCACTATGACATTGCAGTTTCATGGCCACATCATAGTGTGTGCATTTGGGCAGTCATAGAAGAAGCCAGAGTTAAGTAAACATTTTTTTAAGGTGGCTCTACCGTGGACACAAGGGGGCTCTGCTGTGTATATTTGATTAATAGGGGCTCTGCCCAGAAAGGTTCTTCAGTGGACATTTAATAAAAATGAAGCGCTACTGTGGACATTTATTTAAAGGAGGCTCTGTTGTGGACATTTCATTAAAGTGGGGCTTTGCTGTGAACATTTCTTTAAAGGGGAGCTCTGCTGTGGACATTTAATTAAAGAAAGGCTCTGCTGTGGAGATTTCTTTAAAGGGGGCTCTGCTGTGGACATTTCATTAAGGAGGAATAGCTCTGCTGCAGATATTTTATTAAAGGGGGTTTTTGCTTTGGACATTTCATTAATGGGGGAAGCTGCTGCTGGACATTTCATTAATGAGGGGAAGCTGCTGCTGGAAATTTAATTGATGGGAGGCTGCTACTGGAAATTTTATCAATGAGGGGAGGCTGTTGCTGGACATTTTATTACTGAGTGGAGGCTGCTGCTGCACATATCTGTAGTGAGGTGAGGCTACTGCTGGACATTTTATTAGTGTGTGGAGTCTTCTGCTGTATTTTTTTAATAGTTAGGGCAGGCTGCTGCTGATGATTTTTTTTGTGGGAAAATTTGGTGCCTTGGCTTATATTGGAGTATGTACAGTATGAATATTTTCCTCACAGTATAAAGGCCAAAGACAAGGGACAGTATAGGTGTGTAAGACTATAGAAAAATCAACATAACAGAATGAGTTGATGATTTACTTTTTGCTTAATATTACATTCTAGATGAGGAAGAAGAAGAGAACACAAAAAGAAAAGTAACTGGCAGGAAGCCACTTCAAAGAGAATCTCGAAGGCAAGACGAGAGTGAAGAAGATAGTAATGAAGATGTGTCACCGAGAGGGAACAGAAACCCAAGGAACAGAGCTAAATCAAGACGAAATAATGATGATGAGGAAGATGATGTTGAGGAAGATGGAGAAAATGAAGCTACTAAAAAAACAGGTTACAGAAACAGGGGCAGAGCTAATGCTAACAGGAGGATAAAGGAAGAACAAAGTAGCGGAAAGAAGGGAAAGAAAGGTGAACAACAGAAAGAAGATCAAAGGAAGAGTGGCAGGTATTGTTGTGTGCTGTAGAAGCTACTGGATCTTCAGTCATGTTCTTGAAGGGACATTGAAATCTACTTTATCTTCATTTGCTGCTGTAAATTACCGTACATTGTTTTCTATTATCAGCCAGTTGGTGCTAGCGGTAGTCTAGCTTTTATCTTATTACCTCAATAACTGGAAGTCCAGATAATTGCTTGCCGCCCTAATCTCTACTCTATCTGCTATATCTTCTCTAATTTTTTGTTGAGGTTCCAATATTAGAATAGGTTCTTTTAAACTGGTCCTATAAATTACATTTTAGATTGACAACCAAATATTTTTATATTTAAATAAAATATAAATGAAATGTATTTGGTGTATGTAAGATATTCAATAAGGTTGTCCAGTGAAACAAAACCTTTATTTGTTAGTTCATATGGTTTCATGGAAGGGGCCTCATAATTGATGGTCATTGCGTTACAATACATAGAAATTTAAGAAGATTTTCACTTTTAGCCAATTGCAGCAGTGTCTAAGTAGACATCACCATCAATTGTCTGTGTGTTGAGAGACAACAGGAAGACTGCGGTGAAGACTACTGCAGCAAAGTAAAAATCATGTTGAATGTAGCAAAATAGTTCATCGATCCTATTAGCAATAGCAGTAGTTTCAGTATGAAGTTAAATTTAATCTCAGACACTGGTTATAAATTTTATATTTTTACAAACGGTTGGTCAATGTAAAGGTGTCCACCAGCCTGCACGTCATCACCAGCGCTTCTTTCCTTCCTTTCTTATTATATTGAAAGTTTATCTTTCTTACATAGGCATACAAAATAACAATGGGGCAAAAAAACTGGAAATGAAACGCTATTATCCCTGGATACTTGGTTCTGCAACAGGCATCTTATTTTTCAACAATAGGAAAAATATTTCCCCTCTTTACTGCTTTTTAATAAAAATGCCATTGATCTCTCAGTGTTACCTAACTGTAAAATAATTTCTTAAAATATATTCTATTATCTAAAATGAAGCCTTTAATAATAATTAACCTATACAGTAATTAATTAATTCTCAGTCAGTGTTTGTCCTGTCCAATTACTTGACATGCCTTCTCGTATCTCTCCAAGTGTTAGTCGAATATCCACTGGTCCTCCCCAGGTTTTCCCTCCTTGCAGCCCATGTTCAGTGAAGACTTATCTGTCTGCTCACGCTGCATTCCTAATAATCTGCTTGTCTGTGCGTATCTATGATAGCTGCAGCCGGTGGAACACCTACACCCACATCTAATTTCCGATAATCCATCAATATAAAACATGCATCCTGATAAAGACGAAATCAAAAAAGACCCGGGGTCCTTCTGGGAACTGTAGTTTACCAGTTAGGAAAAGCAGTAATGTGCGTAGCAGGAGATGTGTCATAAACCCCTTTGAGTGGGGGGTAGAATTTTGTAAATGTTTTGTCTGAATGTTCAGAGTGCCAATGGATCTCTCCCATTGGTCCAATTCATTCTATGATTATACATTTTTAATTAGTCATTGCTAAATTATTTCTTGTCACAGAGACAAACTAAGGCACAGTTCAGTTATTTCCTCCTGTGATTTTGAGCCACAATCAGGAGTGGTCAAACACACAGAACAGATGCAATAAATCCTAGTTTTGGCTGTAAATAAATGTAGGAAATAACTGAAGACCTAATAGAGATGTGAACTGGGCTTAAGAACAAAGTAAGCAGCCCTCAATATGGAATTATTCTAAACTACTTTTAACAGTTCCTTTCTTACCTTGATACTTTGTAATAGAAATGTTGTGTGAGATGCCCGACTTTGAAAAAAAAACTTCTGTGTTTCTCTGCTCTGCATTGTGAGTGATGCATAGAAAAGTTTGTTTTTTTAAGGCTGGTCATGTTTTACTGCTCAACTCAGGATAATTAAAGCCAAGAGCCAATGTAAGATATAGAGACGTGAAGATTTTTTAGTTGGCAGTCCAAGTGCTATATACAGTATGCCAATTGCTGGGCATAAAATTGTCAATATGATTTTAATAAGTTTTCTACACACAAAAAAAATAAATTACAGCTCGCTCTGCAAAAGTAGTCCCTCAATTGCCAAAAAAATAAATCTTATGTGTCTAGGATATTTTTGTAAACTAGTAAAAGTAAAGTAACATGTATAAATATATGGCATCACTTTAATTTTATAGACTCAGATAAAAAATACATCTGGTTATTTAAAAAAAAACTAAGTTAACATTGCAAATGTTTTTAAAGTAAAAAGTCAATGGCAAAATTGCTTTCTATTTTTATAATTTACAGAAAAAGTTTATAAAAGTTAACCAATTATTTAAATATACCCCAGAACAGTAACATCAAACTTTACAACTCATTGCTACTGCAATGAAAAATGTAAAAAGTTTTGAAAGGAAAGAAAAATTCCATTGTTTAGTGACATGCACATATTATACATAGATATAGATACAAACAAGCATGAGAAAAAGCTTATTATTTTTACCTGAAAATTTTACTGGTCACAGACTGGAGTTCCAAATTACTTGACTAGTGTCTACTGAAAGCTCCTTAGATCTTATTGTAAGTTGGATTGGCTGCTCTATTAACAGACATTGTATTAACATATATGTGTAACTAGAGACTTCATTATATCTTTAACCACTGCCCCTTATGCATATTAGAATTCTTGTGCTATTTGATATATAGTCAAAAGTGCTAAATTGAAAACCAAAGAAAAAAATATATTTAGCTGGTTCTTTAACATGAGTAACAAATTATTTCACACTTTACCAGCATCTATAATATCTATCTAATATCTATAACCAAAATAAGTTATACTTATTGTGCATATAATGGGCAGGGATACTCAGTATGCTGTATTGAGTTTGAATACATGGGAATATGCTATTTGCTGCTGGTCTAAAATCACTTCAATTTTATTAAATGTCATAATCAGGTATTATTAGGCAGATGTTACCATATGTAAGAGTTAAACATGTTGGGGGACAGCTGCATTCTTGTCTGCTCTGGAATTTACAAATTACAAAATTGATTTGTTTGAATGTTGTAAGTTCTCTTATTTATAGTCTGATTTCGAGGAATTTATGGCTGTCCTAGATGCCGCTTTATGGCTGTCCTAGATGCTGCACCCCACCATTGTGACACCTATGACTTCCCAGACTCTGTAGAATAACTTATCATCCATTCATTTTTATAGAGTACAGTAACTCTATGTTATTTTACCACCTTATCCCTTAAGTGTTTTAAACATTATTATTCTATACATCTATATTGGTTTATTCTGTTGAGTTGCTTATGGTGACTACTGCAATACTGAACAATTTGTGCCTTCTCAGGCAATGTGAGTTACTCTCACTTAAAAGCTTATTGATTTTTTATTGATTTAGCAATAGTTTTTTATGGATATTGCAGTCTCTTGAAGTATTTATTGCTACAGAGTTTATGATGAAATGTATTCCTTTTTATGTCAGCACAGTGATCATCGGCCCATCGTTTAGTTCACAAATTAGAAGCATATTATACCTGCTGTCAATTGTATCAATCATTGGAGCAAAATGGGAGTTGTTGTTTTGCAAGAGTTGGAAATTCATGTTTGGGGAATATGAATAGAAGATTATTTACAGCTTTTTACTCATGGTGTATATGACATGCATTCAAATTCATATAGATTAATCCCCCTACCAGAGGAAGTTGGAAGTATTTTAACAAAATGTAATTTATAGAAAAAATGCAATTGCTCAACTTGTCATCAGATATCAATAGCCATCAGTAGCAATAACCAACCCGTTCATGACCCAGCCGTGATGCAGTTGAGATATGGACGCAAGCTGACACAAAATTTTGTTTAATTATATGAAAACTGCGTTAATTGTCAATTTTTGGGCACATCTCAACTGCATCTCAGTCGCCTCATGAACGAACTGTCTATTCGTACCCTAAGTGTTATAAGGCTGAATCAATAAATTTTTTTAAGATTTGAGTATAAGGATTATCCCATCTGGATAAATTCTTTCCATAGACCCTATTTGGCCTGTAAATAACATATACAAGGTCTCCCTCTAAGGAACATTCCCTCATTGCAAGAGTTGTCTTGTAATACCTTTTCCATCCATAAAATGTATTGCTGGTACACGCGGTCCCCTACTTAAGGACACCCGACTTACAGACGACCCCTAGTTACAGACGGACCTCCCTGCCCACTATGACCTCTGGTGAAGCTCTCTGGATGCTTTACTATAGTCCCAGGCTGCAATGATCAGCTGTAAGGTGTCTGTAATGAAGCCTTATTGATAATCCTTGGTCCAATTACATCAAAAGTTTTGAAACTCCAATTGTCCTTGGGACCAAAAAATTTTTGTCTGGATCTACAATGATAAAATATACAGTTTCGACTTATAAGCAAATTCAACTTAAGAACAAACCCATGGAACCTATCTTGTACGTACGTAACGCGGGGACTGCCTGTATTCTATTTTAAAGACATATTTCAATCAGGTAAATGCAGGTGTATAGTCATTTTAATTGTGGGAATTGTCCAGAAATGACAACCTCTTTATTAATTAGGAATTTATGAACTACATCATGTGGTTGATGAAGTTAAATGTTTCCTCTTATATGGTTTAGTTTTTGCTTATATTAAAATAATGAAGATTGTGCAGTTCTTTTAAAGGAATTTAGCTGATACAGTACTCTCTAGCTTGCCATGAAGCATGTCCAACAGTTTCTAAATTAATCTCTATAGAATTTTTCTTCTTCATAATCATTGGTTACTTGTATTTTTATTATTATCCCTGCTGAGCAAAGCTTTCAGTAAATATTTAATCAGTTCATGTTAATGGCCAATTAACAGAAATCTGCAGGATTCTTTACTGCATGTAAAGATCATAAAATATTTTCTCAATCACATACCTTTATTCTTGAGGAATGGGAACATTACAATTGCAGCACAATAAAAGATAAAAATTGTTTTATTTTTATTGCAGCAGTAACGCTCACTAATGATATGTAAATGGTAACAAAATTCTTAATAAGCACAACTCTAAAAAAAAGCTGACATAAATCTCACAGGTTGTGGGCACACCCGTGCCCCGCCAGCGCATCGCCCGCACCACTCAACTGTCCCTGTTCCTGCCCCAGTGGCTGTGTGCGTGTGTCCCTGACTCCTAGGGTGCACGCGTGCCGGTTTGTGAAGATTTAAAGGGTTAGCGCACCGCTAATTGGTGCTGGCCATTCCAGGAAATAGTTAAAGGTCGGCCTCTCCCGGCATTCCCTGCAGGATCTTCGTGCTTATGCCTATCCCCGACTACGATCCTGCTTTACGTCTGTATACCTTGCCTTGGTTACCACCGTAGACAAAGTCACACCTGTGGAACGACCTGGTGGTACCATGCCGAGCAAGTCCAACCCCCTTTGCGGCAGGCTGTGGTGAAAACCGGGTGCCACTTAGATTTCAGTACCAGCTGTTGGCTTGCATCATCATCCACGGTGATCCAGTGGGTCCACTGCCCCTGGAGCCATGGACCCCACCAACGTTCCCCTACCTAAACTTGTTGATATTACCACCGTTGTGGTCTAGCAGTTCCAGCAGACTGCCACGCAAGGTGAACAGCTCAGACAAGTCACCACCATGCTGCAGCAGTTGATCACCACTGAGCAACAGCGTCAGATTCCTGCTACCTCTCCTGCTACCCTCATTTGTCTGCCTGCCGCTGAACCTAGGCTGAGACTATCCATGCCTTCAAAGTATGTGCAGGGGCTTTATCACCCAGTGCTCCCTGCACATTGAGCTTATGCCGACTCTAAGGTGGCATTCGTCATTAGCCTCCTCTCCCGGAAAGGCCATGGCTTGGGCTACTCCTCTCAGTTACAGCTGACATCACCTCCTTCTTTGCTGAGTTCTGGTCTGCTTTTGAGGAACCAGTACGGGCATCTACAGCTGAGACTGCACTGCTGAACCTGCATCAAGTGGGCTCTTCTGTTGGTGACTATGTGGTTCAATTCCATACCCTGGCCTCTGAGCTAACTTGGAAAGATGCAGCCCTGACTGTGACCTTTAAAAAGGGACTTTCAGGACAGATTAAAGATGCACTATTTGAACATGACCTGCCATCTCCCTGGCCACTCGGATCGATATCCAGTTTATGGAGTGCTGTGCGGAGCAACGTTTTGAACAAGCGCAAGTTTGGGTCGACGTGTGCCCTGCTTGGCTCCTTCCTTCCAAAGACCGCTTCAGTCACCTGCTGTGACAGCTACTGAGGAAGCGGTGCAGGTGGACAGAGCTTGGCTGTATTTTCAGGCGACAACAGGAGAATCTCTGCCTCTACTGTGCAGCCCGGAACATTTCCTTCAGGTCTGTAAACTCTATCCTTAGCTTCCGGGAAATGCTCGCACTTCAGGTTCTTGGAAGAAGCGTCCATAGGTGAGATCAAAGCTTCTCCACGTCTGAATCTTCCCATTCTGCTCAGCTCAGAGACAGGTGCTCAATTCCAGGTTTCTTCTTGGATTCCGTCTCTGCAGGAAACTTCATGGATGCCTCTCTGGTCTCCCAGCATCACTTCCCTTTGGTCAGCCTCAAGGAGCCTCTTGTCATCTCCTCTGGTCATCTCTTGTCAGTAGCCAAATCCTCTCCGATCCGGCCCGATACAGCACTGAGCCTTTATTACTGCAAATTGGAGCACTACACAAAGAGAGACTGTCTTTCTATGTGCTACCTTGGGCCACTTATTCCCTTCTGTTGGGTCTTCCGTGGTTGCAGCTCATTCACCCATGGTTATTTGGAAATGGGGGAGATTATTTGTTGGGGAACAGATTGCCAGTCTGGCTGCAGGGTGGTTCCTCCTCCAGTACCTTGAATCCCATTGCTCCCATGCGCATCACGTCCTCAGTCTTCTTAGAGCCAATCGCCTCTATGCCAAAATTGAAAAGTACCAGATCCACCAGAGTAGTTTTACCTTCCTTGGCTAAATTAGCTTTGACAGGGTTCTACAGATGGATCCTGCTAAATTGTCTGCGGTTCTTCTCCGCGCAATACAGAGATTTCTAGGCTTTGCAAACTATTACTGGCAGTTTATCCCGCACTTCTCCTCTCTTGTGTCTCCTATTGTGGCGCTCACGAGCTTCCTCACGGCAAGACTTATGTCCGACCTGCACTTCAAAAGAGGACATTGACTTGGGGACATTACTCTCGTGTGGCTGGGCACCCTGGGATGCAACACTTTGTAGCCCTCATTTCCCTTTTCTATTGGTGGCCAGATGTGGTCAAGATGTATGATATTTTGTGGGTTCCTGCACTTCCTGTGCTCGTAATAATCCATCTCACCTTAAAGCAGCTGGTCTACTACTGCCATTACTGATACCCAGCCGTCCGTGGTCTCATATGGCAATGGATTTCATCATGGATCTTCCATCTTCCTCTGGGAATACCATCATCTGGGTGTTAACCAACCGGTTCTCCAAGGTGTCCCATTTTGTTCCTATGCCTGGTCGTCCGTCTGCCACTTGCCTTGCCAGCTTGTTTTTCATCCACATCTTCCAGGCCCATGGACTTCCTGAGCACATCGTCTCTGACTGGGGGTCCACTTTGTTTACCACTTCTGCCATTCTCTTTGCAGTCAACTGCTAGTAAAGCTGGATTTCTCCTCTTCGTACCACCTTCAGTTCAATGGACAAGTAAGGAGGGAGTTAATCAGACCCTGGGATGCCATCTCTGTCATTTTGTTTTTGCCCATGAGGGCAGACTGTTGCCTTGGGAAGAGTTTTCTTATAACTCTCTGGATTCAGCGTCTCCCGGCTCTGCTCCATTTTTATCAACTATGGATTGCATCCACGCCCTCCTCTTCCTCTACCCGTGTCCTCAGACGTCCCTGCTGTTGAGGAGTTCGTATGGGATCTAAAGTCCATTTGGGAACAGACTTGCCTTTCCTTGTTACAGGCTTCTGCCTGAACCAAGCTCCAGACTGACTGAAACGTAGACCTCCCCCTAGCTTCTCTCCAGGTGACAAAGTCTGGTTGTCCTCCAGGTATGTTCAGCTAAAGATCCCTGGCTACAAACTATTCCTGGGTCCTTTCGAGATGCTCAGCCACACCAATCCTGTAGCCTACAAGCTGCGCCTTACTCCCATCATGCGTATCCCGAACTCCTTCCACGTATCTCTACTCAAGCCACTCATCCTTAACCGATTCTACCAGCAAGTTCCTCCTCCTGCTCCTAAGGCTGACTCCACCGATGTCTTCAAGGTAAAGGAGACCCTAGATATGAAGACGGTGAGAGGAAAGTGGTACTTCTTGGTAGACTAGAAGGGGTACGGGCCTGAGGAGAGATCTTGGGAGCCCGAAGACAATATTCTGGACCATGATCTCCTGTAGAGATTTCTCCAGCCCAAGAAGAGGGGTAGGCCGAAGAGGGGGGAACTTTCACACTCACTTTCCCGCAACCCATATCACGAGCCGCAGGCTCACCCGTGCCCCTCGTGCACCGCCAGCTCACCTGTCCCCGTTTCTGTTCCAGCTCCCACGGATGTGTGTGTGTGTTTTCCCGACTCCTAGGGCGCACACGCTGGCTCGTTAAGATTTAAAGGGTTAGCGCACAACTGATTGGTGCTGGCAATTTCAGAAAACAGTTAAAGGCTGGCCTCTTCCATCATTCCCTGGCGGATCTTTGTGCTTATGCCGTTGAGAAAGCTTGTGCCTTGTGCCTGTGTTTGGATTTCCCGTTGTGACCTTGGTTCTGTATTAGACTTTGATCCTGTTCCACCTGCCCTGTGGGCTCTTGTGAAGACTGGGTGCCACTTAGATTTCGTCCCAGGTGTCGACTTGCGTCATCGTCCATGGTGGTCCAGTGGGTCCACTGCCCCATGAGCCTGACAATAGATTTCACATGCTATTGTCAGGCTCCCAAAATAATCAAATTAGAATTGGAAAAATCTTTCCTCAAAAAGTCACTTTTTGTTGCAGATATCTAATTTATGGACCATTAAATTATAAAATAGTTTATGTAACTTAAGTGCTCCTACTAGTTACAACATCTTCAATTTCCCCCAAGTATCCTTACTTCTGCAATCCTGTTTTATTGGTAGGTTTTCATCTAAGTGATACTAAACATCAATTACCTTGCTACATTTTATATCCCCAATTCACAGATATAAGAGGGAACTAACCCAAAACAAGAGTTAGCCAGCAGGCTACTGACAAGAACTCCAATACAGAAACACTTGCACTATTGGAGGCAAGTGCTAGATAGAATTACTTTTATAGTCTTAGTTTATTTTTATGCACACATTTTTAAACAAAAAAAATTTGTTGGGACTATTTTTCCCCACACACACAAAGGGGAGGGGGAGAAGGAAGTTGGTATGTGGTCTTTATAATTCTATGTGAATAAGCCTGTAATTTTTAAGTTTAGAATCACTACACTAAAGACACAAACTATTGCATTTATTTGACTTTGTGTCATTTAAATTTTCAAATAATAGATAGAATATATAGGATAGGTTGCAGCAGACAAAGCAAAAACTATTGTTTTTTAAACCTAAACTTTCTTTATTATTATTTTTTATTTATTTTACTTACTAGTGGCTAATTATGGATAGTAAAAATAATACACAAAGTTGTATTGCAGCAGGGCCGCAATTTTAATCCGTTTTAGCTGCAATTCACGGCGAAAATTAAATAAAACATGTATGCAGTAAGCACAGTGCTGAGGCACCTGTCCTGCTTTACAGATGGAAAGCTCAAGGACCTGTGATGACGTCATCATCACATGACCCTCCGACTTCTCCTCTGTACAGCCTCCTGTTGAACAGGGCTGCTCACAGTGAGGCTGCACTCACACAATGTACGGCCGCCGTACCGTAGTATGGCGCCATATTCCGTCAAAAGATAGGACTTGTCCTATCTTTCTTTGGGCTATGGAACGGTAAAGTCCCGCATGTGCTGTATATATACGCCCCCCATACGTTCGTGTGAATGTAGCCTGAGGAGGAAGAATTAGAATTAGAACTGGGGGCAGCAGGGGGACTAGAACTGGGGGCAGGAGGAGGGACTGACTGAATGGAGGGCAGGAGAGGGGAACTAGAACTGGGAGTAGGAGGTGGCTGTCTGAGTGAAGAGAGAGAGAAGTTTTATAGTAGTTAAATTCCAGTACATAGGGGGCAGTATTATAGTAGGTTTGAGGAACACATGAACGAGATCACCATTAAAATCAAGAGCATTGAAAAAGAAATAGCAGAGATTAAAAAGAAAAAATTTCAGAGAGATTTTATTGACTACAAGAGGAATGAGGTCTATACGTGGAGAAGACGTGAATTCGACAACGACCAAAAACAAGGAGCGCCAGGTGATACACCAAAATCTATCCTTAAAAAAGGCAGATCCAAGAGAAGATATAGGAGATCTTACAGAAAAGTGAACTTTTCAGAAACAGATGATTCGGATGGTAGTTTATCTTCGACACCGTCTAACTCCAACGATAGGAATGCAACCAGGAATATAGGAAGAATGAGTACTTCCACTTCTTCACAACATCAAATTATTCCACAACCGTCAAAAAACGGGGCAGACGGGCAGGAAAGAAACATAGAAAAAACGGGCACAACAACTCGGTTTCAGAAGAAACTACAGAAGTGACACATTCAGTCATAAACCTGTCCAGTTACATCTTAGACGAAAGCCAAATCTCGTTGTTAAGTAAAGGACTCAATTTCTCCCCAACATGTAACTTTGATTTATTTAAAACGATACTCGATGTCAACAAACTTGCTAGAAACATCACGGTTAAGAAGCATTTTTTTGATACTAGCATAGAAGAGGTTAATACTTGTATGCAGGATGTTGTGTCTAATGACTACATTACAGAATTGTCTATACCCAGTGTACATACAAATTTTTCAGAACAACGTGATATTTTATGTATGCGAGCATTAATGTGTGGTGGTTCTGAAGCCAACAACGTTGTTAACAAAAATTTCTCTGTTAAAAATCCAGATTTTTATCCAGTGGGTTCACGCCCACCTATACTGGATAGATTCCAAGAGATTGTGGAGGGCGAGTTAATTAAACTACATAACAAAATAGGAACTCAGCAAACACACTCTCACCACAATTTATCTAAAAGTGAATTTTTAGCTCTCAAGAACCTTAAAGACAATACTGATATAACTATTAGGAATGCGGACAAAGGTGGGGCGGTGGTTGTCCTTAACTCCTCTTTGTACAAAAAACTGAATGTAGCCATGTTACAAGACCAAACTACCTATAAACAACTAAATGGGGATCCAACACAGGGCAGCCAATTAGAACTTAAACGACTCTTAAAAGAAGGGGTACACATGGGCATTCTAACACAGAAGCTGGAGGAACATTTATTTGTAGAACATCCGATTACAGCGATTTTCCACTCTCTACCGAAAGTCCATAAGGACATATTCCCTCCTCCTATGAGGCCAATTGTGGCTGGCATTGGAAGCTTAGGAGAAAAATTAGGAGAATGGCTTGACATGTACCTCCAGCCCCTAACACACGTCACTCCCAGCTTTATACAAGACACGAAGCACATTATACATACCATGGATAATTTCGAGTGGAGTCACAACTATAGTTGGGCCACATGTGATGTGGCTTCATTATATTCCTCTATCCCTCATTCAATGGGATTATTCTTTCTAAAAAGACATCTGGATACATACAGTACATATGATGAACATCTGAAAACATTTCTTCTGATGGCTACTGAATTTTTGCTGAAAAATAATTTCTTTATTTTTAATCGAGTGTTTTATTTGCAAGTGGAGGGGGCCCCCATGGGTGCCAAGTTTTCCCCCTCCCTTGCAAATATTTATATGTCCCAATGGGAGGAGTTATATATTTTTTCGGACACCAACCCATATTCTCAATCCATCGTATGGTTCGGTAGATTTATCGACGATTTGATATGGGTCTGGGGAGACTCAAAGGATAGATTCGTTGAGTTTGTAAACTACTTAAACATTAACGAAATTAATTTAAAATTTACCTCAGAGTTTGGAGGGGATTCGATTAGTTTTTTGGATATTACTCTCATTGGTACAGGAGATAGGGTATCAGTTAAACCTTTTAGAAAGAAAGTCTCAGGAAATACCACCCTTCTAGCTACTTCATGTCATCCCCAACACGTTATTAGAAATATCCCCTATGGGGAAATGATAAGACTACGCCGAAACTGTACATCAGATCAGGACTTCATAACGGAGAGACAAAACTTAGGTCAACGACTAAGAACCCGTCGATATAAAAACAAAGACATAGCTATAGCGGCCAAAAAAATCAATAATGTTTCACAAAAAGCATTATTGGATATGAGTAAAAAGAAACATATCAAGGAAGTAGGGAAACAAATGGTGCCATTTATTACATCATACAGTAATCAGTATCCCCAAATAACAAATATTATTAAGAGATTCATCCCAATGCTCATCCAAGACCCCATTTTACGAGAAATTATATCCCCTGGAATAAAATATATTGCCAGACGAGCTCCCACTCTAGGTAACAGTCTTTCCCCAAGCCTCTTTCTTAGTGAAGACAAGAAAAAACCCACTTGGCTAAAACACAAAGGTAACTTTAGATGTGGACACAAACAGTGCATAGCCTGCGACTACATTAAAACAGGAGACACATTCACATCGATGCACACAGGCACATGTCACAACATTAAATCCTATATTAACTGTAATACCTCCAATGCTATCTATGTAGCTTCTTGTTTGAAATGTAACAAACAATACGTAGGACATACAGCTGGCCCTTTAAAAATTAGGATACGTAGGCATTAGAGATGAGCGAACATGCTCGTCCGAGCTTGATGCTCGGTCGAGCATTAGGGTACTCGAAACTGCTCGTTGCTCGGACGAATACTTTGCCCGCTCGAGAAAATGGCAGCTCCCGCCGTTTTGCTTTTTGGCGGCCAGAAACAGAGCCAATCACAAGCCAGGAGACTCTGCACTCCACCCAGCATGACGTGGTACCCTTACACGTCGATAGCAGTGGTTGGCTGGCCAGATCAGGTGACCCTGGGATAGACTAGCCGCTGGCCGCGCTGCTCGGATCATTCTGTCTCTGGATGCCGCTAGGGAGAGAGCTGCTGCTGGTCAGGGAAAGCGTTAGGGTGTTCTATTAGCTTACTGTTAGGCAGGAGTGATTCTCAAAGAACCCAACAGCCCTTCTTAGGGCTACAATAACGTTCTACTTTTTTTATTTTAATTTGCATCTTTTACCATTTTGTGAGGAATTAGCAGGGGGACTTGCTACCGTTGTGTTTAGCTCTTAGTGGCACACATATCCATAGCAAAGACCGAAGTGGGAAAATTCAGTAGGGGTTGGATTTCTATTAGGCAATAACTCAGTGTCATCTCATCTGGCATAGTAGTGTGCTTCCTTTGATACTTGGCTAGAAAATAGCCATAGGAGAATACAAATAGCTTCTTGAAGCCTACAGTAGCGTTCTATATATTTGATTTCTGGTTGATCTGCTGGTGGCTGTAGTTTCTGCAGTGCATGTACTTGCCAATTCTGAGCAATTTGTAGTGAGAATTGCGACCGCTGTGTTCTGCGCTTAGTGGCGCACATATCCATAGCAAAGGCTGAAGTGGGAAAATTCAGTAGGGGTTGGATTTCTATTAGGCAATAACTCAGTGTCATCTCATCTGGCATAGTAGTGTGCTTCCTTTGATACTTGGCTAGAAAATAGCCATAGGAGAATACAAATAGCTTCTTGAAGCCTACAGTAGCGTTCTATATATTTGATTTCTGGTTGATCTGCTGGTGGCTGTAGTTTCTGCAGTGCATGTACTTGCCAATTCTGAGCAATTTGTAGTGAGACTTGCGACCGCTGTGTTCTGCGCTTAGTGGCGCACATATCCATAGCAAAGGCTGAAGTGGGAAAATTCAGTAGGGGTTGGATTTCTATTAGGCAATAACTCAGTGTCATCTCATCTGGCATAGTAGTGTGCTTCCTTTGATACTTGGCTAGAAAATAGCCATAGGAGAATACAAATAGCTTCTTGAAGCCTACAGTAGCGTTCTATATATTTGATTTCTGGTTGATCTGCTGGTGGCTGTAGTTTCTGCAGTGCATGTACTTGCCAATTCTGAGCAATTTGTAGTGAGACTTGCGACCGCTGTGTTCTGCGCTTAGTGGCGCACATATCCATAGCAAAGGCTGAAGTGGGAAAATTCAGTAGGGGTTGGATTTCTATTAGGCAATAACTCAGTGTCATCTCATCTGGCATAGTAGTGTGCTTCCTTTGATACTTGGCTAGAAAATAGCCATAGGAGAATACAAATAGCTTCTTGAAGCCTACAGTAGCGTTCTATATATTTGATTTCTGGTTGATCTGCTGGTGGCTGTAGTTTCTGCAGTGCATGTACTTGCCAATTCTGAGCAATTTGTAGTGAGACTTGCGACCGCTGTGTTCTGCGCTTAGTGGCGCACATATCCATAGCAAAGGCTGAAGTGGGAAAATTCAGTAGGGGTTGGATTTCTATTAGGCAATAACTCAGTGTCATCTCATCTGGCATAGTAGTGTGCTTCCTTTGATACTTGGCTAGAAAATAGCCATAGGAGAATACAAATAGCTTCTTGAAGCCTACAGTAGCGTTCTATATATTTGATTTCTGGTTGATCTGCTGGTGGCTGTAGTTTCTGCAGTGCATGTACTTGCCAATTCTGAGCAATTTGTAGTGAGACTTGCGACCGCTGTGTTCTGCGCTTAGTGGCGCACATATCCATAGCAAAGGCTGAAGTGGGAAAATTCAGTAGGGGTTGGATTTCTATTAGGCAATAACTCAGTGTCATCTCATCTGGCATAGTAGTGTGCTTCCTTTGATACTTGGCTAGAAAATAGCCATAGGAGAATACAAATAGCTTCTTGAAGCCTACAGTAGCGTTCTATATATTTGATTTCTGGTTGATCTGCTGGTGGCTGTAGTTTCTGCAGTGCATGTACTTGCCAATTCTGAGCAATTTGTAGTGAGACTTGCGACCGCTGTGTTCTGCGCTTAGTGGCGCACATATCCATAGCAAAGGCTGAAGTGGCAAAATTCAGTAGGGGTTGGATTTCTATTAGGCAATAACTCAGTGTCATCTCATCTGGCATAGTAGTGTGCTTCCTTTGATACTTGGCTAGAAAATAGCCATAGGAGAATACAAATAGCTTCTTGAAGCCTACAGTAGCATTCTATATATTTGATTTCTGGTTGATCTGCTGGTGGCTGTAGTTTCTGCAGTGCATGTACTTGCCAATTCTGAGCAATTTGTAGTGAGACTTGCGACCGCTGTGTTCTGCGCTTAGTGGCGCACATATCCATAGCAAAGGCTGAAGTGGCAAAATTCAGTAGGGGTTGGATTTCTATTAGGCAATAACTCAGTGTCATCTCATCTGGCATAGTAGTGTGCTTCCTTTGATACTTGGCTAGAAAATAGCCATAGCAATAGGATAGGATTGTTTGGTTCTAAAAACTCAAAAAAAAACAAAAAACACAAAAAAAAACAAAAAACACAAAAAAAACACACAAAAAAAAAAAAAGTAAAAAAAAAAAAAAAGTTATAACTCTCATTTTAAAAATGTTTAACCCCAGGGCTAGGGGTAGAGGACGAGGGCGGGGACGTGGGCGTCCAACTACTGCAGGGGTCAGAGGCCGTGGTCCTGGGCGGGGTGAGACACCACCTGCTGATGAGGGAGCAGGGGAACGCCGCAGAGCTACACTCCCTAGGTTCATGTCTGAAGTTACTGGGACTCGTGGTAGAGCACTGTTGAGGCCAGAACAGTGCGAACAGGTGATGTCGTGGATTGCTGACAATGCTTCGAGCAATTTGTCCACCACCAGTCAGTCTTCCACGCAGTCCACCCATGTCACCGAAATCCCCACTCCTCCAGCTCCTGCACCTCAGCCTCCTCCCCCCCAGTCTGCCCCCTCCCAGGAAAATTTGCCATTTGAACCGGCATACTCTGAGGAACTGTTTTCTGGACCCTTCCCACAGTCACAAACCACTTGTCCGGTTGCTGCTGAGCAATTTTCCGATGCCCAGGTTTTCCACCAGTCACAGTCTGTGGGTGATGATGACCTTCTTGACGTAGTGGAAGTGTGTAAAGAGGTGTCCGACGATGAGGAGACACGGTTGTCAGACAGTGGGGAAGTTGTTGTCAGGGCAGGAAGTCCGAGGGGGGAGCAGACTGAGGGATCGGAGGATGATGAGGTGACAGACCCAAGCTGGGTTGAGAGGCCGGGTGAACACAGTGCTTCTGAGACGGAGGAGAGTCCTCGACCTGAACAGGTTGGAAGAGGCAGTGGTGGGGCCAGACGGAGAGGCAGGGCCAGAGCTGGTGCATCAGCGCCACTGTCAACTAGTGAAGCTCCCGTGGTGAGGGCTCTTGCGGCGAGGGCTAGATCTTCAGAAGTGTGGAGGTTCTTTAAGGAAACACCGGATGACCGACGGACTGTGGTGTGCAACATTTGCCAAACCAGGCTCAGCAGGGGTTCCACCACTACTAGCTTAACTACCACCAGTATGCGCAGGCATATGAATGCTAAGCACCCCACTCAGTGGCAACAAGCCCGTTCACCTCCGGCCGTGCACACCACTGCTCCTTCCCCTGTGTCAGCTGCTAGTCAGCCCCCTGCCCAGGACCCTGGCCCAAAAACCCCATCGTCGCCTCCACGATCCTCCACAGCATCCACCAGCGTTCAGCTCTCCATACCCCAGACGCTGGAGCGGAAACGCAAATATAGTGCAACCCACCCGCACGCCCAAGCCCTTAATGTGCACATCTCCAGATTGCTTAGCCTGGAGATGCTGCCCTATAGGCTAGTAGAGACCGAGGCCTTTCGCAACCTCATGGCGGCGGCCGCCCCTCGGTATTCGGTCCCCAGCCGCCACTACTTTTCCCGATGTGCCGTCCCAGCCCTGCACCAGCACGTGTCAGACAACATCATCCGTGCCCTGACCAACGCCGTTTCTGACAAGGTCCACCTGACCACGGACACGTGGACGAGTGCTGCCGGGCAGGGCCACTATATATCGCTGACGGCACATTGGGTTAACTTGGTGGAGGCTGGGACCGAGACTGACCCTGGGGCTGCTCATATACTGCCGACGCCGAGGATTGCGGGGCCTACCTCGGTCCAGGTGTTTCAGGCCTACTATGCCTCCTCCTCCTCCCACCCCTCCTCCACCTCCTCCTCCGAACTACCATCCGTGGGCACGGCGCCATCAGTCGGTAGCTCTAGGCACAGCAGCAGTGCCGTCGCTAAGCGACAGCAGGCGGTGCTCAAACTGCTGAGCCTAGGCGACAAAAGGCACACCGCCCAAGAGCTATTACAGGGCATCACGGCGCAGACTGATCTGTGGCTGGCACCGCTGAACCTCAAGCCGGGAATGGTTGTGTGTGACAACGGCCGTAACCTGGTGGCGGCTCTGCAACTCGGCAGACTGACACATGTGCCATGCCTGGCCCATGTGTTAAATCTGATAGTGCAGCGTTTCCTCAAGACATACCCCAATCTGTCTGATTTGCTCACGAAGGTGCGCCGCATCTGTGCGCATTTCAGGAAGTCCAGCCCAGATGCTGCCACTCTCAGGGCAGCGCAGCGCCGCCTCCAACTGCCCGCTCACCGACTGTTGTGCGACGTGCCCACGAGGTGGAATTCAACACTGACCATGTTATCCAGAGTTTACCAGCAGCGCAGAGCGATTGTAGACTGCCAGATGTCAACTTCCACCAGAACTGGTAGTCAGGTCAGTCAGCTTCCTCAAGTCTACAATGAGGAGTGGACGTGGATGTCTGATATCTGTCAGGTGCTGAGTAACTTTGAGGAGTCAACACAGATGGTCAGTGGCGATGCCGCCATCATCAGCCTCACCATCCCGCTGCTTGGCCTGTTGAAAAACTCTCTGGTCAGCATGAAGTCGGAAGCTTTGCGCTCGTCACAAGAGACGGGGGAAGAATATTCCCTTGTTGATAGCCAAAGCACCCTGAGGTCTGTTTCTCAGCGCATATCGGAGGAGGTGGAGGTGGAGGAGGATGAGGAGGAAGAGGAGGAGAATGTTGGCGAGACACAAGAGGGGACCATTGTTGAGTCCTTCACTGTTCAGCGTGTATGGGCAGAAGAAGAGGAGTTGGAGGAGTTGGAGGAGGAGGAAATGGACAGTCAGGCCAGTGAGGGGAGTGAATTCTTACGCGTTGGTACTCTGGCGCATATGGCAGATTTCATGCTAGGCTGCCTATCCCGTGACCCTCGCGTTCAAAGAATTTATTCCAGCACCGATTACTGGGTGTTCACTCTCCTGGACCCACGGTACAAGCAAAATCTTGCCACTCTCATCCCTGCAGAGGAAAGGAGTGTGAGAATGCATGAATACCAGCAGGCCCTGGTGCACAAGCTGAAACAGTATTTCCCTTCTGACAGCGCTAGCGGCAGAGTGCGTAGTTCTGCGGGACAAGTAGCGAGGGAGAGTAGGCGAGCAGGCAGCTTGTCCAGCACTGGCAAGGGTACGCTTTACAAGGCTTTTGCCAGCTTTATGTCACCCCAGCAAGACACTGTCACCTGTCCCCAGTCTCGGCAGAGTAGGGCTGATCTTTACAGAAAGATGGTGAGGGAGTACGTAGCTGACCATACCATCGTCCTAAATGATCACACAGCTCCCTACAACTACTGGGTTTCAAAGCTGGACATGTGGCACGAACTGGCGCTGTACGCCTTGGAGGTTCTTGCCTGCCCTGCCGCTAGCGTCTTGTCCGAGCGGGTTTTCAGTGCAGCTGGTGGCATCATCACCGATAAGCGTACACGCCTGTCGACTGACAGCGCTGACAGGCTGACGCTTATTAAAATGAATAAAGGCTGGATTTCTCAGAATTTCCAATCTCCACCAGGTGAAGGAAGCTCAACCTGAATAATTGATCCACTCCTCCTCCTCCTCCTCATTTTCCTCCTTCTCCTCCTCTTTGTACAGTAAAGCAGAGGAAAATGGCTATTTTTTGACAGGGCCCACTGGCTCTTGCTATACTTCATGCATTTAATTTTTCTGGAGGGCCACCTACCCGGTCCTCTGTTTGAAACAATTTTTGTGAGTGCCACATACAGGCACTCAATCTATTCCATTTTTCTGGAGGGCCACCTACCCGGTCCTCTGGTTTGAACAATTTTTGGGACTGCCACATACAGGCACTCAATCTATTCCATTTTACTGGAGGGCCACCTACCTGCTCCTCTGGTTTGAAGAATTTTTGGGACTGCCACATACAGGCACTCAATCTATTCCATTTTACTGGAGGGCCACCTACCTGCTCCTCTGGTTTGAAACATTTTTGGGACTGCCACATACAGGCACTCAATCTATCCCATTTTACTGGAGGGCCACCTACCTGCTCCTCTGGTTTGAACAATTTTTGGGACTGCCACATACAGGCACTCAATCTATTCCATTTTACTGGAGGGCCACCTACCTGCTCCTCTGGTTTGAAACATTTTTGGGACTGCCACATACAGGCACTCAATCTATCCCATTTTACTGGAGGGCCACCTACCTGCTCCTCTGGTTTGAAACATTTTTGGGACTGCCACATACAGGCACTCAATCTATCCCATTTTACTGGAGGGCCACCTACCTGCTCCTCTGGTTTGAAACATTTTTGGGACTGCCACATACAGGCACTCAATCTATTCCATTTTACTGCAGGGCCACCTACCTGCTCCTCTGGTTTGAACAATTTTTGGGACTGCCACATACAGGCACTCAATCTATTCCATTTTACTGGAGGGCCACCTACCTGCTCCTCTGGTTTGAAACATTTTTGGGACTGCCACATACAGGCACTCAATCTATCCCATTTTACTGGAGGGCCACCTACCTGCTCCTCTGGTTTGAAACATTTTTGGGACTGCCACATACAGGCACTCAATCTATTCCATTTTACTGCAGGGCCACCTACCTGCTCCTCTGGTTTGAAACATTTTTGGGACTGCCACATACAGGCACTCAATCTATCCCATTTTACTGGAGGGCCACCTACCTGCTCCTCTGGTTTGAAACATTTTTGGGACTGCCACATACAGGCACTCAATCTATCCCATTTTACTGGAGGGCCACCTACCTGCTCCTCTGGTTTGAAACATTTTTGGGACTGCCACATACAGGCACTCAATCTATTCCATTTTACTGCAGGGCCACCTACCTGCTCCTCTGGTTTGAACAATTTTTGGGACTGCCACATACAGGCACTCAATCTATTCCATTTTACTGGAGGGCCACCTACCTGCTCCTCTGGTTTGAACAATTTTTGGGACTGCCACATACAGGCACTCAATCTATCCCATTTTACTGGAGGGCCACCTACCTGCTCCTCTGGTTTGAAAAATGTTTGGGACTGCCACATACAGGCACTATCCAAATTAAATTGTCTCCATAGCAGCCTCCACACGTTGTCTCCATTCCTACCTCCAAAAGTCGTCCATATAGCTGCCTCCATACATCGTCCCTTTATCAAACGAGGTGTGTCAGGCAGAAATTTGGGTTGTTTTCATGGATTCCACATCAAAGTTGTTAACTTTGTCGCCACCCTGCTGTGTAATCCACAAAATATACTTGCAAACTTTTACCATTTAGGGATATTATTTCAGCGCTTCTTGCGCATCTGTTTACATTCCCCTCACCCGCCATATCCTAAACTTATAAGAACGCTACTACACTTGATCTTATACAAAAGTGCTGTTTGGGGAGTAGCCTAGAGACAGGGGCTTGGATTTGCGAAAGCTCGCCTGGCAGCGGAGCGCCAGCTCCATGCGCATCATGCGCTTCTTGCGCATCTGTTTACATTCCCCTCACCCGGCATATCCTAAACTTATAAGAACGCTACTACACTTGATCTTATACAAAAGGTTCTTAGAAGTGCTGTTTGGGGAGTAGCCTAGAGACAGGGGCTTGGATTGGCGAAAGCTCGCCTGGCAGCGGAGCGCCAGCTCCATGCCAAGATCCAACTAACATAGTTTTAACTGCAGCACCTTTAATCTACTACTAGTTCACTGCCTCCATACATGGTCCCCTTATCAAACGAGCTGTGTCAGGCAGAATTTTGGGTTGTTTTCATGGCTTCCATGTTAACTTTGTCGCCACCCTGCTGTGTAATCCACAAAATATACTGGCAAACTTTTATCATGTACCGATATTATTTGAGCACTTCTTGCTCACCTCCTTTGGTTCCTCTCTGCCACCCATTGGTTTGAAGCCTGAGTCCATTTAGGGTATGTCGCCATGACACTCTCTAGCCTGCTGCCGCTGCCTCTGCATGCCGTCCCCTATAGTGTCAGGGTCAATTATTGCATGTTTTAGATGCTATCTAGCTTCATTCTGTCACTCTGTCATGGCCATGCTGTTGCCCATAATTTTGGCATAATGGTGCGATTAGGCAGCCTCAGAGGCATCCATGCATGCTGCCCCTGCTGTTTCCTGTCCATTTCCGTGGTGTTTCCATCCTTTTCTGAGGTTCCCAGGTGTTTGGCCAAGCTTCCCTGTGCAGAGCCTTGGTCCCCTTGAAAAATGCTCGAGTCTCCCATTGACTTCAATGGGGTTCGTTATTCGAGACGAGCACTCGAGCATCGGGAAAAGTTCGTCTCGAATAACGAGTACCCGAGCATTTTAGTGTTCGCTCATCTCTAGTAGGCATCTATCCGACATAAGCAACAATTCTGTAAATATTTCTTCTATTTCCAGGCACTTCAGAGATTGCCACAATAAACGCACTGATGGCTTTTCTTGGACTGGTATAGAGAAAGTATACCAACCCATTAGAGGGGGAGATATTAAACGTAAACTTCTCAATCGAGAGACTTTTTGGATGTTTACCCTAGCTAGTCGACAACCAGAGGGTTTAAACAAGAGATCTGACATTATATTAACATATTAATAACATCCTCTTTCCCTCTAGGGATACAGTTTTTTACTTTTTTACTTTGTTATTGGTTTATATATATCCTCTTTTCTTGTTTGGTTCATGTCAGTACATTGTCCACATATTATGTGTTTTCTGAAAACAACTCATGTCATTTACATGCCCGCATAGTTGCCTTGATATGTGAATCCACCCTCCGATTATCACGGAAACTCACCTGATGTTTACACTCCGGCACTTTACAAGTGTTATGTTAATGTAGTCTCTCTGCACATGACATGTCAACGTAGCATCTTACATGTATCCTATTTAATGATTATTACAGAGACTTACCTGTGGTTCCGTTTCTCTATAGATGCCATTTGATGCACTTTATGCCATTACGCTTGTCCGCATATTATGCTATCTATAATCTAACAATGTGAATAATGACCAGTTTTTACTTACCTGTGCGTTTTTTTTTTTTTTTTTTTTCCCCAGCGATTGCTATAGAGGTCCATATATTGTCTATACTTCATCTCGTTGTAGATGCTAGTTGTATTTTTTCAATATGTTATTTGCCATGCCATGATTTGAGTCCCTTCTGCTATCCTGTAATGTTTACATTGTTTTATTACCGGATTTCTTCTACCCCACGATTTCAGGCTTATGAGGGCCGACACCGTATCACATGATTCTATGACGTGTGTAACCCCTCCCACATTGGTCACCTGACTCGTGAGGTCATGAAGCGGGTATTTTAAAAGCATCATGTTCTTTTGTGTATATCAGATCATGACTAAGGCAGCTCCTGCCGAAACGCGTTGTGTGTCCGCATGATTTTATCTTCAATAAAGGATTATTTTTTCTACATTGGACCGTCTCCGTGTTTGGCATAGAGTGCTGGATTCAAACCTGCTTTTTCTTCACAGTATTATAGTAGTTATATTCTTGTACATAGGGGGAGGTATTATAGTAGCTATATTCATGTACATAGGGGGCAGTATTATAGTAGTTATATTCTTGTACATAGGGGGCAGTATTATAGTAGTTATATTCTTGTACATAGGGGGAGGTATTATAGTAGCTATATTCATGTACATAGGGGGCAGTAATATAGTAGTTATAGGAATCAAAAAAAGAAGAGGAAAATCGGGAAACCGGCACTCATGAAATAGGGTGAGCCGTTACCAGAATTTTGTTTTTCCTTTTTCTATGTATAATATAGTAGTTATATTCTTGTACATAGGGAGAAGTATTATAGCTATAGTCATGTGCATAGGGGGCAGTAATATAGTAATTATATTCTTTTCACCTCAAGCAACAAAAAAGGCAAGAATTGGCCCTGTGCAGCCAGGTCTACCAGAGCCCCTGCGTACAGCAAGTTACTAACAATTACCTGCTGCATGGGTTTAGACATCTTCCACCATCATCAATGTAGTCTTTTTTGCCACTGTATTGTAGTCTGCTCTGAGGTCTAAGTTACTTATTATACACATGCATTACTATGCAGTAGTGTTTTTTATTGGGGGGGGAGGGGGGATTACTCTGTACTATGGTTTTTGGCACATCTAGAGTTTTGGTTAATAGTGAGGCCCCCCTGAAGGGTAGCGGTATAACAATGCGGCCCTCAGACCGAAAAAAAGATTGTGCACCCCTGCTTTAAAAGCTATTGCATTGTGCACTAAATTTGCAGATACAGATGTTGTACTTTCACTTGCACTAACATATTGATATCTGGGCTCATCCACAGCATGTTGATATACAGATAGTTATATTCATCAAAAACTTTTCCCAACACATTAAAAGTTCTAAGTCTTTCATCCTTACACACCCTTACACAGTTGACTTAATACAGTGATGTGGTTATAATTTAGTAGTTTTCATTTCTCTTGAAAATCTCTCAGCAAAATCATTAGAATAGGGAAAACTCCATCTGAATAAACTTCAAGTTAATCACTATTAAGTTATAGTTTCTTATTTGTTTTATCGTACAGTGATTCCCAGTCTTCTGCTGCTTCCTCCGATGAAGAATCCTTGACTGAAGAAGAAATGGCAAAACTGATGGAACACGTTGAAGAAAAGAAGAAGCTGATCTCCACCATTAGGAATAAACCGTGGCGCATGCAGAAAAAACTTTCCATTCTAAGGTACTGTACAAATAATTACAAGTATTTTTTCCAGGTTGTCCTTAAAATTGTGTGTAATGTCTCCCCCCCCAAGCATTGGTATAAAACAGTAAATATTTGGGGAGTATACTCTTCATACATTATAGGAAATCAATAGGTTTACAGCCTATTCCAGTACAAAATCATGCATACAATTCCTAAATGTATTATACTGCTACCTACACTTACACTCACTAAAAATCCCCCAGTATATAAAAACAGAGCAAAAACATAATAATATAAAAAAATTATTTTCGGTTTTTGTGAAGTAGTATATCAGTCACTCTTGGTCAATCAGTAGCTCCGAAAAGGACCATGTGATTGTTTGACAACTGCTCCAGAAATATATTTTGTCAATTGTCTGAGAATAAAAACAATGTATGTAGAAATTTTCTACTAACTATAACAACATTCTGCCCACTTTTCCACAGCTTCCTCTCCTCTTTGCCATAGCTGGATGCCTGCTTGATGTGTCTCTGTTACATGCATCTAAAATACCTACGGTCGTTACTTGTAAGGCTAGATTCACACAAACTGTAGCCGGGCAGGCATACGTCCGGTGCGATGGAGAGGAGGAGGCGTGAACCCTCCCCTCTCCATAGAAATTCATGGTGTACAGGCCGTGCAAACAGAGAAAGATAGGACATAGGTCCTATCTTTTCCTTTTGTACAGAGCCGTACGTTGTCATACGTGTGTGGTACCATATCGCTCCGTGCACCCATTGCCGTCTATGGGGGATGTATGTACATTGTGTGATAGGCCTGTTACTGAGCATATGTGGGTGTTCAAACCCACGTCTATCCAGGACAACACAAACATATATAGGGATCACTATATTATGTAATTAGTAGATCATGTAACATTAACAAAAGTATATACCAGATGAGCCAATGAAAGCCTCTCAGATGATCCTGTGGGTACTTACCGATTTTTCATTAATCTCATCTGCCGGGTTCCTGACTTACGCACAACTAGGCTTTTGTCTAATTTCTTGTTACTATATACATATACTTGAAGGAATCTATTACTAAAATGTATATAGCTGTGACCTAAATAGAGCTGCAAGTGTGGGCATGAACACAAGGAAAACTAATGCCTAATTGAGTAGTATACATTGGGAAAATCCCTCAAATCCTCTATGCTTCTTACCTCCTAAAAATAAATTGTAATGATGGTTACACTCATTTAAAGTCACACAGACTGAGATGCAACAGAAGAAACCTAAACAGAGATTCACCAAATGTGGCTTAACCTGTGAAACCTTAGAGGTGACATCCAAAGACTTCCTCTTGCTGATATCTAGACACGTATCACATGTACTGTTTTAATTAAGGCACATGGGAAAGAAACACAGCGATCACAGTTACCTGTTGTTGTGGAATCATGGGTAATGACACAATGAACAAAAAATGTTTTTCAAATCAAATACTGAATTTGTAGATATTATTTTTATATAGTTTACCTAATGACACAAAATAATGTTATTGAATGTGTTCCATAGCATTTGTAATACCTAATGCATTATATATAGGTTAGTAGGCTGTTATGGAGCTGGAGTACATTAATGTGGATTGTAGTAATTTTTTGTATGTTACTTTATATTATTTGTTTAACTTACAGAACATTGTCATATAACATAAATAAAACATGTCCCAGAAGAGGCCATGAAAGATGACTGAGAACATTTTTTTCTTGATTATTTCTAATTTGGATATGTTTTAGATTCTAACTGTAAAAGCGGGATCAATAGGAGCTACAGTATCATGTAAAAACAGCCTCAAGTGGTAACATTGGTAACTGTAGGCCCTTTCCACATTTATAGAGATCTAGCATATTCATTATATAGAACTGTATGGTCTAGAAAAACAGAAGAGGTTATAAGTCATCAGCTCTGACTCTATATACAGGACATAAATATACAAGTAGGGGACATACAGGCGGTCCCCTACTTAAGAACACCTGACTTACAGATGACCCCTAGTTACAAACGGACCTCTGGATTTTGGTAATTTACTGTACTTTAGTCCTATGCTACAATAAACAGCTTTAACAGTTATTACAGGTGTCTGCAATTAAGATTTATTGTTAATCCTGGTTCTTATGACAATCCAACATTTTTTAAATACAATTGTCACAGAGACCAAAAAATTTTTGACTGGGGTTACAATAATAAAGTATACGGTTCCGACTTACATACAAACTCAACTTAAGAACAAACCTACAGAACCTATCTTGTATGTAACCCGGTGACTGCCTGTATTTTGTAATCTAGGAAAAAAGTAGGATAAGGTCATTTAAAGGAAAAGAACGAATAATACATAACATAGCTTGGACTTATTTTTCTAGTGAAACGCCTCCCCTTCTGGCTGACATTTAAAGGAGTTCTTGAAATTGTTTATTGAAGTAAATAGTATTGAAGGTTGCATTGATCTTACTTTAACTATTAGATTGGCTTGTCCATTGACTTAGTTTAGAATTGGTTAAGGTACCACGAACAGTATCATAGATGTAGACCTCAATCTCTAATAGTTGCATGACTAGATCTTGTATAGCCTAAATGTTGCTATCTGATGTTGCTACCTTTGACAATGAATTTACAAGCAAGTGCTACCTGCATTGCACATTCCTAAATCCATAATGGTGGCAAAAAAGTAATACATTTATCACAACTATACATAGACTTTGTATATACAATAATGTATTTTTAAAGAATTAATGAAGTTTTGGAATATGTGTGGATTACTACCAGTGAAACTAATAGAATATATATTATTATAATACCTTCTCACTAGGGACGCTCAGAAATTTGTGGAGAAATTTGAAGGTGCCCTGGGTAAGGGAAAGGGAAAGAAATTCTATGCATACAAAGTCATGATGCTGAAGGTATGCCTGGCTCTTCGACATTGGTTTGATGGTTAATAAATATTATTTTAAAGCAAAGAAATTTGTTTGTGCATTTGAACGTGGGATTGATATTGATCATTTCATGTCCTAATTCGTGAACAGTAACAATCCTAAAAGCAAATAACAATAAATTAAGGGAAATATATGCTTTTGCAATGAGGTGGCATTTATTTATATTCTTTTTTACTTTTATAGCGTCAACATATTTCCTTAGCAAAATCATTGTTATGAATTACTGTTCTGAAGGGTTTCACAATAAAAGCATGAGGACATTTAGGAAAATCAATTCCCTATTCCCTATAAGGATTTAGAGTGTGGGAGGAACCTGCAGTATCCAGACGGCACCCAAACAAACACCAGAACAAAATACTAAATCAATGAAGATTATGCCCTTGGTCTGCTTTCAACACAGGGTTTACAGGGTTTGCCTCAATTTGTACTGTAATCCTTAAGTCTCTTAGCCAGAAAGAAATATTGTTTGCCAGGTTATAGGCAAGTGGTTTACACAAGAAGACATTTTGTTCTTAAAGGAAACCTACCACTTGAAGTGGCAGGTTTCAGAAGAAAACACCGAGCACCAGCTCAGGGTGAGCTGGTGCCGGAGCTTATTTTTGTTAGTGTTTTAAACCGCGGTATCGCGGTTTAAAACACTTTTTAAACTGTATAGCCGGTGCAGGTAGGTACGCGCTCAGCGCTTACCATGCGCGCGGCTCTCCTTCACTTCCTATGTAGCCGCGCGCACGGTCGCGCGCATGGTAAGCGCCGAGCGTGTACCTCCCTGCGCCGGCTATACAGTTTAAAAAGTGTTTTAAACCGCGATACCGCGGTTTAAAACACTAACAAAAATAAAAGAACTACTTAAGAACTACTTAAAAACTTTTAAAAAGAAGTGCCTGGCTTTTTATAACCTACATTTTTGACCCCTGAATACTATCTAAATGTAGTGAGGCACACTAGTTACTTAATAGTATGCAGAAATAAATTAAATTACGATTAATATTATTTGTTACTTTTGGTAAATTGATACAGAAGTACACGCTGGTGTGTGCCGGTTTCAGACAAAGTTGGGCCCAGGGCAAAACTAAAAGCGGCGCCCCAAAATAAAACTATTTCATGAACAGTCACAGTCAGTAAGATGTTCCCTTAGCCTTGCACAATAATAACACTTTGTAGGTTACAATCAATAGTACAGTAAGGCCATCTATAATATGGGACTGTAGGAGAATTTTATATCAGATAGACAGATGATAGGGAGATTGATGATAGAAGTTAAATATGAAAGATTATATAGATTTATAGATAGATGATAGATAGAGTTATAGATGCAGAAATATAAAGTAGATTATAGATATAGATAGCTAGATTGATATTTATTTTTGTCATTGCCATTTTTTATCATTGTATTAGGATGAAGACATTGATTTCTACATATGTCTGGTGCCTATTAAGTTTGTTGGTCCTATAAATATGATGAATATCTGTCATTCCAATTTTGAACTATGGTTTTGTTATCTATATTTGGAGTCCTGTTGTTTGTCTGATATGTTCTGCTCATATGTTAATAAAGAATTACATTTTTGTATTCACCTTGGATCATTGAGTGAAGCTCCAATTAAAGTTATGTTAATGGATCGGACGTGCATTTTAAAGGAAACCTACCTCTTCCGATGGTGGGTATAAGCTGCAAATGCCGTGCACCAGCTCAGGGTGAGCTGGTGCCGGCGCTTATCTTCGTTATGTTCCTAAACTGTTTTAAAGCATTTAAACACTTTATTAACCTTCATATCCAAGGCAGGGTGAGCTGGTTCCAGCACTTATTTTCGTTATGTTATTAAATAGATGTACTTGGATTGCAGTTGCACTTTATTTGACAATAGAGTAGCTGGGTCTCACTATTGACACCTATGTGATATTGTGTGATATTTATATGTCTTGTTTACCATGGAACCCCTCTGACTTTTTAAAGGGAGTGAGGGTGTTTGAGGGTGATTATACTAGTTTTCACCCTCTAGTGATTAAAACAGTTTCTAGGGATTAAAAACACTTACCAACCCCATGCATGCTGTAGATACATTGGATTGTTGTAATACTGATTTTCCAAGATAGAAGACTTTTCTGCATTACCCACACAGGACTATTTTTAAGTCCATAATGTCTAATCTGCTGCAAGTTGAGCCCACAGAAACTCAATTTTATAAGGATCTTCTGGTCACAACAAGTTTTCCCCTATCAATTGGTTAGGGTATAACTTGAGTGGGATCCTGAAAACAAAAGGATCAGCTAGCAGTGTCTCTCTGGTAGTGTCATAGAGATGAATCAGGGCGCATCAGGGCGCATGCTCTATTCATTTAGGGAACCCCCATTATATTAATTCTTATCATGATTCCCACTAGTCAGTAAGTTATATTTCATGTTGAAGATAGGGCAAATGTAATGTGACAGATTGTAACATCATTATTGGGGGCATAACTTGGGGGTGTGATCACAACCGGGCCCAAGAGGCTTAGGGTGCCCATGAGGTGTCACTTTTTCATATGAGAAAAGTAGTACTATAAAGCATATATTATAGCCAGAGGCCTGGCACATATTTTGCTCTGGGGTCTATAATTTTCAAGTCACTCCACTGATTTATCACTGTGTTTTTTCTATTGGTAGCTAAATTTTAATTGTAACCATGCAATTAATTGGCAGATAACTGTTAACAGTTTTTTTTTACAATTAATTGGCACATAACTGTCAGCAGGTTTTGGTGTGTATAGTTTGTGTGTGGGACCTATATTACCTACAATTCTGTGCACAAATGTTAGTTCTGTTAAACTTTGCATTGATCTACATAATCCCATAGTCTAGCATTACACTTGTCCTCCAAAATCCAGGCCAAACATGTGAAGCTTAGTAGTGGCAAGTCAACCTTAACACTTTTAATGCTATCAAAACTCTGACAATTTCAGAGATTTTTGTCAAGAAAATAACAATAAAAAGTCTTTGCAGTTTGAGCCATCATGTTACGTGTACTTTCTATAATTTAAATGCATCCTATCATATATAAGTTGTTTGATTGGAATTGGTTTTCTAAGAGAGGTAAATTACTTCTTGCTAAGAGCATTGAATTATAATGGATATATCTAGGCGAATATGCTTTGGAGCTCCGCTAAGTGAATTCATGGCGCATTGTTATTCCTTGTGTAATGGAAAATCTGAGGCTGAAATAAGGTATGGATCATTGCTCACAGTAAGTCACTTCCTGAAAATACATGAATCATGCAACTACTCTATGCATTTCATTTATATTCAAAGACAAAGCTAAATACATGTTAAGAACACAGCGAGGGAATATAGAGAGATTATATCTTTTTATATTTTTTTTGTAATGGAAATAAACTACTCAAAATTAAAAAAAAATAGAAATACTCACTTCCGCTCCTCTACATCTTGATCCCGGTGCTGTCCGTCGGAATTCTTGATGAGCCATGATCACCTAGAAAAGAAATTTATAATCAGCATGGGAACAAGATGTCCAGCATTCTGGGCTGCAAATTATGCACGCCCTCACCACCTTCCCCCCACGCTGGGAGTCATAAATAATTCTGGACCTGCCCAAAGGTATTCTTCATGGTATTGTAGAAGAATGTGTCAAACCAAACCCATTCATGGTATTCATTGCATTTTGACACATTTGTTAATACTTTATGTTTTATTTGCAGAAATGGATTAAATTTAAAAGGGATTTTGAAAATTTTAGAACAGCCTGCATACCATGGGAAATGAAGATTAAAGAGGTGGAAAGTATGTGACATTCTTCATATGGGACATACACAAATCATTATTTTTTAAATATATGCTCTTTGAAACTGAATATAGTGTAATAGGTCTACTAAAAACAGTCATGAGATAAATCTACCTTGTTTTTGAAAAAAGGACAAGCTTTTTTTTCACATTTGTGAACAGATTCAGTACTGCTTTGTCCATAGATATATAGGGCATGTTGTTTATTTTTAAGGTGCTTTTTGTGTTAAGGTCCTAGTATGCAAGATTAAAAAGATGACTTTGAAGACTTAATATACAGACATTACTGCAAGTAAAAGCCATAAAAGCCATATGTCCAATTAGTTAGTGGAAAGAAGATGGTTACAATGCATACATAAGTTATAATACAATGTTGTAAAAGATCTGCGGAGGACAGGTGATACAGACAGACTATCATTGGGTCTTGAGACTGAACCTCCTTTCTGTTCTGTCCTTTTCTGACTTGCTTGGTTATCCTAAGTGGTAGAGGTCAACTAGTCGATGTTCCCTTCCTGCAAAGCACAGAGACCAATACTCAATGAACAGAGAGGAATAGTCATCAGAATCAGGTCAAGCCCAAGATGTCAAACGCAGTACAAAATCACAAGGCAAATGGATAGTCTGAATATAAGCAAATAGTCAAGATACCAGGATATAAAAAGGCAGAGTGAACAAGAGGTTGCAAAGTAGTAAATGATAGCAAAGCATACAGGCAAATAATCTAGGGCAGGCACTCTTCCCAAGAAGTGTTTGGGTTAGAAGTCTAAAAACCAAACATGGCAGAACAGCAAGGGAGTAATGTGAGTGGAGGGAGACTCAGTCAGTAATAGCAGGTTAACTATTGATGAGCCAGAGCATAACTGCAGGAGACTGACGGGTGTGGTGCAATTCAATCATAACTATCAGGGAAAGGAATGCACCAGTGTGCACACAAACCAAACAAACCGCACGAACAGACTGACAACTCAGCACATCCTATGCTCATCTCATATAAATGTATGGGGCATGGCTTAGAGGCTAGAGAGGGCATAGGATAGTGAGTCCTAACGGCCCACCAAGGGAAAATAAAGTTACTCTTTATTACAATAAAAAGGTGATATGTAATATGATATATATATATTCTACTCTACAACATGGCTTTGAGGAGATTAGGATGTACATAAGACTTTATGTTTATATGATTTACAACTTATGATAATGGTGACTTAATAACATCAAGTTCTTTATGTAACCTATGATTAGGTCACTTTGGTTCGTCGGTTGCCTCGTACTTTATATTCCTGAGGTGGATGTATGGAGTAAACTTGGTGCTCTTTGGTCTAATATTTGGACTTGTGGTCATCCCAGAGGTAGGGCCATTTTTATAAAAATATATTTTCACCAATATACAATTAAAGTCTGTAGTTTAACTATATAAGGTTTCTTTCCTTGTTATTTTTCAAATTAAAAATGTTAATAAAGAATCAAAGCTGTAAAAATTGTATAGTAAATAAAACAACATTATTGCTTTTCAGAATGATCCGTATTATAGTTGTTTTCATAGACAGGAAATCGATTTAAAAGAAATCAACCGTCGAAATTAAGCATGATGAAACAGGGGAACTTATTAATCTTATTATATTTGTTATCCATTACCTCCTTCCTTCTAAAATCAACTTTTACAATTATGATAATGAGTCAGAAGGGCTTTGATGGCATTAACAGAGCCCCTCCTAGCTTCAAAGTCTGTTACACTATGCAGGAGCACTCCCCCCCCCCCCATCCCGTTCGCTTGACATTTCTTCCTCCCTCTGCATGAAGCAGCTTTAACCCCTTAACGCTCTGCGCAGTAGCTCTACGGCGCAGAGGTATAAGGGATGTATGAAGAGGGCTCACGGGCTGAGTCCTCTTCATACAGAGGTGGGGGTTTTTGCATTTTGCACAAAACCCCCACCGCTAATAACCACGGTCGGTGCTTGCACCGATCGCGGCTATTAACCCTCTAAACGCCGCCGGCAAAGTCGCCAGCGGCGTTTAAAAGACGGCGGCGCGCGGGAGCCGCCATCTTTTTTTCGATCGCCACGCCCCCGAACGTCATCGGGGGGCGGCGATCGGTTACCATGGTAGCCTCGGGTCTTCTTTTGACACGAGGCTACATGGTTTATGCAGGTTCGTTACAATGAGCCAGTGGCTCATTGTAATGTATGACCTGCAAAAATGCCATATATTGCAATACTGTAGTATTGCAGTATATGGTAGGAGCGATCTGACCATCTAGGGTTAATGTACCCTAGATGGTCTAAAAAATAGTGAAAAAAAAAAGAAAAAAAAAAGTTTAAAAAATAAAATAAATTAATAAAATATTAAAAGTTCAAATCACCCCCCTTTCCCTAGAACGGATATAAAACATAACAAACAGTAAAAATCACAGACATATTAGGTATCGCCGCATCCCAAAATGCCCGATCTATCAAAATATAAAAACGGTTACGGCCGGAGGTGACCTCCGAGGCGGGAAATGGCGCCCAAGTGTCCGAAATGCGACTTTTACACCTTTTTACATAACATAAAAAATGAAATAAAAAATGATCAAAATGTCGCACAGACCTCAAAATGGTAGCAATGAAAACGTCGCCTCATTTCGCAAAAAATGACCCCTCACACATCTCCGTGCGCCAAAGTATGAAAAAGTTATTAGCGTCAGAAGATGGCAAAAATTTTTTTTCTTTTTTGTACACATTCGTTTAATTTTTGAAAATGTATTAAAACACAATAAAACCTATATAAATTTGGTATCACCGCGATCGCAACGAACCAAAGAATAAAGTAGGCATGTTATTTGGAGCGAAGAGGGAAAGTCGTAATAACTGAGCCCACAAGAACGTGACGCACGTGCGGTTTTTTTTCAATTTTTCCACATTTGGAATTTTTTTTCAGCTTCGCAGTACACGGCATGTTAAAATAAATAACATTACGGGAAAGTAAAATTTGTTACGCACAAAATAAGCCCTCACACAGGTCTGTACACGTACAAATGAAAAAGTTATGGATTTTTGAAGTTGGAGAGCGAGAAATTAGCCGAAAAACCCTCCGTCCTTAAGGGGTTAAAATGTGTGAACATGAGGATCAGCACTATTTCTTGATGATCCTCACTATTATATAATATAATATGTACTTTAGCAGTATTCCTCCTTGTAGGTTCTCTCTAATTCTCAGTTTTCTGGGAAATGATGGATGGATTTTTCCCATACTTTTCCCAATGATGGATGGATCTTTCATGATTTTTCCCATACTGTACACACTCTATCTCAAAAGCAACAGCAGGAACATGTCAGTTTGTGAAATAAACAGTTGGGGTAAGAGGGAAAGTTTTTTTATTAGCTACTGCAGTCTCAGTCTCTTCTACCTCTCTGGGTTCCTATTTACTCCTTCCTCCATCTAATATGACGAGTGGGTTGTACTTGGCGTAGAATTGTCCACCAGTGCTGCCAAATAAATCAGGAGGCCAGAGCGGTAAGAGAGGCTTGATGCACCAGCATATACAAAGCTTGTATCAAAGTTAGTCTCAAATTATTATCGTCGTTGAGCTTTTCCTCTGAAAGATTACATGGATTTGTATGTTTCACATTTAAATATAGCTTAAACAGAAAAATACTCTGATTTGCAATTCAATGCAAAAGTTTTAATGATTAGGACATTTTTGCCAGGATATCTGGACATGTTTTGAAACTATATGGAAAATTTAAAAATGAAATATTTTACTAAACATTCTACTAAAAACACAAAAGCTAACACATCATTCTCCTCTGACCTCTGGCATCAACAAGGCATTTCCGCCCACAGAACTGCCGCTCACTGGATGTTTTTTCTTTTTCGGACCATTCTCTATAAACCCTAGAGATGGTTGTGCGTGAAAATCCCAGTAGATCAGCAGTTTCTGAAATACTCAGACCAGCCCTTCTGGCACCAACAACCATGCCACGTTCAAAGGCACTCAAATCACCTTTCTTCCCCATACTGATGCTCGGTTTGAACTGCAGGAGATTGTCTTGACCATGTCTACATGCCTAAATGCACTGAGTTGCCGCCATGTGATTGAATGATTAGAAATTAAGTGTTAACAAGCAGTTGGACAGGTGTACCTAATAAAGTGGCCGGTGAGTGTATATATATATATCAAAAAAGCAGTAGCAGCACTCTTATGGCTCTGTATGGAGAAAAATGGTAGTCGGGTGCACATCCCAGGATTTGGACCATTCAAGCCTTCCACGATATAAAATGCAAAAAAAGGCGGCACTCCAAAGTAAGTGTGCAAAAACAGTTACTTGTTTATTCCAACATGTGCCAAACAGCTACGTTTCGGCTCCTATGGCCTGGAGGCTTGAGGCCATAGGAGCCGAAACGTAGCTGTTTGGCACATGTTGGAATAAACAAGTACCTGTTTTTTCACACTTACTTTGGAGTGCTGCCTTTTTTTGCATTATATATATATATATATATATATATATATGTATATATATATATATATATATATATATATATATATATATATATATATATTTATATATATCCTGGAATGGTTCATTGTTAGACCTGAAGGTGGACTGACACTCTATAGAGCTGCTGAGGCCTAGGTGGCCTGTGGTCAGAGCACAAGCTCTGAGGTGGTGCTTCTGAGTCAGAAGCTGGGTGTCAAGAGAGCCAACTCCTCCCCTGACTAAGGGCTTAGTTAATCCCTGGTCAGGTGGTCTCCTCCTCCAATCACACTCCAGTTCACAATTATGTGCATTAAGGCATATTATTGGATGACAACAATGAACAATATTTAACCCTAGATTCTTATCCAGGCAGAATCTACCACTGCACAATGACCTAAGTGTATGTGTAGTGTCCTGCAGAGGAGCTGATCAGACTCTCTATGAGGGGAACACACATATTAGGGGCATTGGCAGGGATGCATTGGCAGGGATGTTGCACATGTTTCAGCTCTAACTCTCAGAAACAGACTCCATGAGGGTGGTATGAGTTTCCAACATCCACAAGTTGGCGTTGAGACCCTGTGCTCTTCATAGATGAGAGTGGGTTCAGAGAAGCACATTTGACACATGTCACAGATTCTCGAGGGACAATGGAGAACATTCTGCTGCCTGCAACATCCTCCAGCAATACTAGTTTTGCAGTGGGTCCACACCAGTTTTGAAAAGCATTACATTGAAGGGATGCACAGCCTCTACGTGCTAGCCAGAGGTACTCTCACTGCCTCAGACCCATTGTGATAATATAAGCAGGTGCAGTGGGTCACTACTTCCTTCAGATACATGCCAATTCTAGTGGCTGTAGAGTGTCAGCACATGAAGGGATGCTATGAAATTGTCTGCCCATTCCCTAGACCTGAATTTAATCAAGTACATATGTGACAAGTCTTGTTGCAGTCAAACATGCAACATTGCACCAAAGACTGTCCAGGAGTTGACTACTGCTTTAATCCAGGCCTGGGAGGAGATCCCTCAGGAGAACATCTGAATCCTCATGTCCATGCGTTGTAGGGAGGTCATACAAGCATGTGGAGTCCACACACACTATTGAGCCTCATTTCCTTGTCTTGAGGCATTTCCACTAGTTGGATCAGCCTGAAATTTGATTTCCACTTCATTTTGGGTATCAATCCAAATTCAGACATTGATAGGATATTGATTTTGCTTTTCATAGATTTTTTTAGTTTTATTGTTCTCAATACATTCCGCAACATAATAAATAAAGCATTATAACTGAAAAATTTAATTCATTGAGATGATAAGGATGTGATATTTTATTTTTTGAGCAGTGTACAGTTGAGAGGAAATACTTGGATCACATAAAAGTTTTCTTTAAAACATAATAAAAATGTTCTATTAGAAAGAATATAGGATGCTATTTGAAACGCCTTATATTTACCAAATATTTTAACATTTTTTTATCGGTTCAATGCTTTTAAAACTGAATTTTATGAACGATTAAGTACTGCCTAATTTTCCAGAATATTTTATGATGTGACACTTATTAGTGCTAATATAAAATAATGTTATTTTTTATGTGTGACTCTAAACTTATTCGTTTAATGTCTTTTTTCTTTCCAGATTTTAATGGGTTTGCCCTATGGCAGTCTACCAAGAAAGACTGTGCCTAGAAATGAAGAAAAAACTGCCATGGATTTCTCTGTCCTTTGGGACTTTGAGGTATAAAGTTCTCTAGAAAATATATGGTTAGATTTAGAGATCCTGTCAGGCAGGAGCCTAATTAGAGTTCCATTGACCTTAGGGCAGATTTTGGACCTGAATTCCCCTTTATCCAGCCATTTACCATTTAGCAGCGTGTGTGTGTGTGTGTGTGTGTATATATATATAAAGAAAGTCCACAGCAACCCAGTGTTCATTAACCCCTATAGGTAAGGGGCGAATGCAACGCCTCTACTCTAAGGACAGTTGAGCTTCAATTCCATACAAAAGGAAAATAAGGCAGCACATACCAATCCATTTCATGAAAAAATGTGTTTTTCATGCAATAATTTTTTTAACATTATTATATGTATTCAATCCCTACTTTTATCCAATTCATATACCTTATATACTCGTGTATAAGCCTAGTTTTTCAGCACAAAAAATGTGCTGAAAAACCCAAACTCGGCTTATACTCGAGTCAAAAAAATAAATATATCTAAACTCACCTTTCCGGCGACCCCTTTATATCTTATGTGCGATCTGTCTGGCAGTGGCGCCAGGCTATATACACTGGGGCAGGGTCTGGCAGGCTATATACACTGGGGCAGGGTCTGGCAGGCTATATACACTGGGGCAGGGTCTGGCAGGCTATATACACTGGGGCAGGGTCTGGCAGGCTATATACACTGGGGCAGGGTCTGGCAGGCTATATACACTGGGGCAGGGTCTAGCAGGCTATATACACTGGGGAAGGAGCTGGCTGGCTATATACACTGGGGCAGGGGCTGGCTGGCTATATACTGGGGAGGCTGTGACCAATGCATTTCCCACCCTCGGCTTATACTCGAGTCAATAGGTTTTCCCAGTATTTTGTGGTAAAATTAGGGGCCTCGGCTTATACTCGGGTCGGCTTATACTCGAGTATATACGGTATTTATGCTACCCATTTACTCATTTATGTAAATGGATAGCATTTACGGTCATCTGATCTCTCATTGTGATTATGACACTGATCGCTATAAGTATATGTATATTTTTATTTATATTTACCTATCCAACGTATTTTACCGTTTACCATACAATATATTGATTCCACTCCTTTGTCTTTATTGTTTTTTCGCTTCATGAATTTATTGTCATTTACTTATAGACACATTGGGGCAGATTTACTTACCTGGTCCTGTCGCAATCCCGCGGTGCGTTGTCCGACAAGGATTCGGGTCTGCCGCAATTCACTAAGATCCGTCACTTCTGTGCCGAGGTCTGTCGGAGTTCACCTGCTTCTTCCTGGCGCTTTTAAGTGCGTGTCTTGCGACACAATTCTAAATGTTAGATCCTGCGCGTTGTCCGAATCCGTCGGGTTGTCCGACGGCCCGCCCACCGATTTCTGTTTCGTGTATGCCGGCGCCTATGCGCCAAAATCCCGGGGCAATTCGGCGCAAAACGTCGGGAAATCTGGCGAAAATGCGTCCGACAAACCCTTAGTAAATGAGCTCTTTTGTCTTCAATTATCTCTTTAATTTTAGACATACCCTTTAACTCTTACAGTTCCTCCACCCTCAGGGTGTGTACCCTTTATACATACATACATACATTTCAATCTATATCACTTTGACTACCAGTGTGCACCGCAGTGACAACTACCCTACCACTCACTCATGTAATAGATTCATCTCTATTTTTTTCACTAAATGGATTGCTATGTGCTGCCTAATTTTCCTTTTGTGTATATATATATATAATATTATATGTACCGTATTATATGTACCGTATACAAACTGAGAAGCCTGATAAACCAAGAACAATATTACTAATAGTACCATTTGACAAGCGATAAATAATGCTTAGTATTACTGAAAAAAACACACTGTACCAGGAATATTATTACCCCCATTTAGTGGTCCGAGTGGTATCAGAAGATTCTCTGAAGGGTCCAGACTTTGATACAATTATGGGACTCTAATAAAATATTCAGTTTACAAAATCTGCCCAACATCTTATCAAATATATCAAATTATGTCACATATGTATATGTATATATGTGTGTATGTATATATATAATAGAGACCAAAAGTTTAGACACACCTTCTGATTCAAAGAGTGTTCTGTAGATTCACACTGAAGACATCAAAACTATGAATTAACACATGCGGAATTGTATACTCAACAAAAAATTGTGAAACAACTGAAAATATGTGTTATATTTTTGGTTCTTCAAAGTAGCCACCTTTAGCTTTGGATACTGCTTTGCACACTCTTGACATTCTCTTGATGAGCTTCAAGAGGTAGTCACCAGAAATGGTCTTCCAACAGTCTTGAAGGAGTTCCCAGAGATGCTTAGCACTTTTTGGCCCTTCAGTCCAGCTAACCCCAAACCATCTGGATTGAATTCAGGTCTGGTGATTGTGGAGGCCATGTCATCTGGCGTAGTACCACATCACTCTCTTTCTTGGTCAAATAGCCCTAACACAGCCTGGAGGTGTGTTTGGGGGCATTGTCCTGTTGAAAATTAAATGATGGTCCAACTAAACGCAAACCGGATGGAATAGCATGCCGCTGCAAGATGCTATGGTAACCAGGCTGGTTCAGTATACTTTTAATTTTTAATAAATCCCCTACAGCGTCACCAGCAACATTTACTATTTTGCAGCAGACCCATGCGCCTGAGGACCACTGGGGTTCTGTACCATCTCATTACAATTTTGTAGGAGTTTTCCTTTCATCTTGTGCTACTAGAGAAACCATGGAAGTTATTGAGCAATATGTGTATATCGCTATTTGGGATTGTTGTCCCAAGGTCTTGCTCGAAGGCCAGTACAAATAGTGGCTTGGGCTCTGGCTCATTAATGGATAGAATCTTATGGTAGGACTTAGACATCAAATGTCTTGGGGTATCTGTAGTTAAGATCTATCATGACAATTCAGTCTTAGGTTTATGTACTGTCCCTATTTCTCTGCATATTATATAGATATCTAGTTTGTGCAAAAAGTGAAGATTGGGTAGAACTCTATTTAGAAGGTTTGTCAGTGTGTCAGGCTGCTCTGCCAATTCAAGCTGTTCTTTAGTGTGAAAAGGTTCGGCGTAAGACGAAGCTCCTGAGACCTTTTTATGTGCCGAATCAAGGACACCTGGCATGGCTGGTGAGGGCACGAAAAATTTGCCACTAGTAAGGTGTCCTTAGAGTTGCCATTGGAAAATTTGGGGTGTGCCACTGGTTTGGGTTCCAGGCTCAGGCTAATGTGTGTGTGGGGGGGGGGGGGGAGGGGTTAAGCAGCAGTGTTTCTATATCCGTACCTATAACTTTCGCCTTTTTGTTATTGAATTGTACCCATTTCCTGAGGTGTATTGCTTCGTAATAAATATGGGGGTCTGGGAATCCAATCCGCCTCCTCTTTTTGGTTGGGTTAATCTGGAGTAAACTAATCTGAAGCTGCCCCCTTTCCACAAGAACCTCCTAAACATGGAACTAACCAAAGTGAAGAAGCTCTGGGTTAGGTGGATAGGGACCATTTGCATCATGTATAAAAGTTTAGGCATTATGAAAGTTTTTAGCAAGTTTCTCCTACCTAACCAGGACATTAATTGGGCTATGAGAGATTTCAGCTGCTGCTCTATTTTATTCAAAAGCGGCAAGTAGTTTTCCTTATATAGAGAATCGGGATTCGAGGTGACGAATATTCCTAGGTATTTTAGGTTTTCACTTTGCCACTTAACTGGATGTGTAGCCTGATATATTCAAGGCTTCAGATTTGCTAAAGTTAACCCTATAGTTAGAGACTTTACCGAATGACTCCATTAGCTGAAAAATGTGGGAGAATGCCGTGTTCGGGTTTGTGATCATCAGTAGGAGGTTGTCTGCAAAAGCTGAATTCAGGTGTGTGTTAGGGGCCTATTTCTAAACCCTGAATCTGAGGGTGTTCTCTAAGAGCTTGCAGCAGGATCTCATACAACAGGGAAGGTGATAGTGGGCATATTTGCTGAGTGCCATAATTTATCTAGTGTTTCATACTTTTTTGTTAAGTATATTATTCCACATGTGTTAATTCCTAGTTTTGATGCCTTCAGTGTGAAAATACAGAAAACTCTGAATGAGAAGGTGTGTACTGTATTGGTCTGAATTGTATATATTCAAACATATATACATATGTATATATCTTTTGTAAGACTTTTATAAAATGAGAGAATGATTTGTCAAATAATCTACTCACATTTTATATTACAGGGTTATGCCAAATATTCAGTTTTGTTCTATGGTTTCTACAATGACCAGCGTACCATTGGGTGGCTAAAGTTCAGATTGCCGCTTTCTTATTTTATGGTTGGAGTTGGTGTCTTTGGATATAGTCTGATGGTGGTTATCAGAACGTAAGTAGTTCAACTTTTCATACAGTATATGGGCAATGGACCTGTATTGCCAGAATGAATTAGACAAGAATAATCTTTTTTTAAACTTAAAGGGGTTGTCCGGGATTAGAAAAGAGTTTATATTTGGCTGGGGTATATTTCAACAATAAACATCTTATACTTACCTCTCTCTGCACTCCCGTTCCTTCCATGATGACCTCCGCTACTGCCAACTTCTGTTTTTGAATACCTAGGCTGGAAGTCATACAGCATTGACAGTGCACATGTGCAGCAGCCTGTATCTCCTGCTATAGTGGAACAAACGGTTGTGATGGCCAGCCCCTGTATGCAAACAGAAGCTGTAAAGGCTGTTGCCTGGGTAGAGTGGGAGCATCAAGAGATGAACATATGAAGTGTTTATTGTTTTAATATAACCCCCCCCCCCCCTCCAGCCATATATAAACTTTTTTGTCATCCTGGATAATCCCTGACATCACTGGTTGCCTGAGGCCTGTGGGCAGGACAGAGGGGTAAATATGGAGTGGTGAGGGCCACGCATAATTAGTGATTGATCTTAAGACCTTAATTAGTGAATCATGAGGTGCTCAGGTGACGTGAGACTTTTTGTAAAGTTCTTTTCTGCACAGTCCTGGAACTAGCCAAAAGCAGTGCCATCATCGCTTAGAGGTAAAGAGAAGGCTTGTAAGAACAGTCTACCAATAGAAATCTGGTGATAGAATGTCCTTTAAGTTTGATAAAGTAGTATTGTCAGCACCTGTCCAGCAAACTGCGCAACCACAACCAGGCTTGGCGCTAGCTGTCAGACTAGGTAAGTGGTGGCGAACTCACCCTGCGACGTCCCTGTGGGCTAAGGCCCTGCCTAAAGCAGATAAACCGCCCTGATAAGGGCGAACCCACTATCAGGAACCTAACTGACAGTCCCTGAGTGACCCTACAACATGACAGGGGAAACTTACTTCGTCTGGCAGCTGCTGGTTGGTGGAGCAGACAGGTAACGGAAATACAGGTATAGACCAGTTTTCACCCTGGTGCACGGAATACAAACACAGGACTGAGACAGGGACAAAACAACGGATATAGACAGGTCTTCAGGCAGATAATCACAGGTCAGATCCAGATACAGGTACAGGCGGGATATACACAGGTCAGGTCAAGATCAAACGGGTTATATACAGGTCAGGTCAAGATCAAACGGGTTATATACAGGTCAGGTCAAGATCAAGATCTAGTGGGTAATATACAGATCAGGTACAGATACAGAAAGACAAACGGAGACAGGTAAAACTGAACTATAAAACACAGGGAAGACAAGACTCAAAATAGCCAGCCAGGTATGATGGGAATAGGCAGGTATATGAAGCTGATCCCGGACAAGCCCCCAGAACACTGGGGAACTGTCCATCAGGCTAGTAACCCTTGCTGGGCAGGACAGAAATGCAAGGAGCAGGGCGGGCTCAGTTAATCCAAACACAAGCAGTAAGCCACAGTTCACACACAAATAAACGCCTCTATTCGGCCAACTATGGATAGTGCGACATAGGCACGGACAGTACAAGTATGCTGGCAAACACATTTTTAAAATCAGCACAGGATAAGCTATTTGAAACTGTCCCCAGCTAAATATGATATTATTGGTGACAGGTTCACACTCTATATGACTTTTGGGACAGCTTTACAATCTTTAAATTTTTTCTTTGTTTTCTATGAAATGTGAGACTTTAATTTAGGATAGTTTTAATGATTACATTTGTTTTATGGAATCACCAGGGAAATTATTAAAAATGTGAAGAAAAATATGTTTTTTGACATTTTTTTCGATTAAAGTAGCAAAATTGAATAAAGCTGTACAAAAATACTGTGTGTACAGTATCAATCCGTCACCCTTCGCCGATCATAATGAAAGATTCACAGGGCGCGCATACATTTTTTCATATTGTCAGCTCACTTCCCCTGCAGCTCCTCCTCTATTCTGCCTTCATCAGACAGACTGGAGGGGGGGCACACTTCTAACGGTTATATTTTCGAAACCATGGCACCTAGTAACACATTTCTGGTGTCACGATAAAATATGTATTGTGCTTCTAGTTGATGCAGAACCTGAGTTACCTGTCAAAATGAAAGTTCTTTAATTTTCCTAAAGGAGAATATTTTTTCCTAATAAAAGAAGTGTCTGCATGGGATATAACAATCTTTCAATGCTTACCATTTTCATAAGATGTATTCTCCCGAATAGAGGTAAAGGCATGTCTTTCCATTAAATAACATCCTTTGCTATATATGCAATAACTCCACCTATATACAAAAGCATAGCTATTTGGCCCTTGGTTTGGGCTAGCACTATATCAACATATGACACACTTGTTAAATCCCATCTCCTGCGCCCATCTTGTATTGTCTGAAGCAAGCATTAATATTTCACTTTTATCCCTATTGATCTTAAGACCTAATTGGCTTCTATATTCTTCTAGTATTTCTAGAACTAGACTCAAAAGCTCTGGGGGTCTGCTAACAACATCACAAGTAACATTTCTAGTCACAGGTTTTAACCCCTACAGAACTCAGCCTATTTTGGCCTTTAGGACGCGGCCCCATTTTTCAAATCTGCCCTGTGTCACTATAAGTGGTTATATCTTTGGAACGCTATGAGATATTTTTATTCTATGGGTCGCCATGATTACGAAAATACCTCATTTATATAGATTTTTTATCTTTTTCACATTTTTACTGAATAAAAAGTAATTTGGCGAAATTGTTGTTAATTTTAGCATCACAGTCTTTCATATGCATAACTTTTTTATTTTTCGCCTCACAAATCTGGTTAAGGGCTTATTTTTTGCGAGAAGGATTGTTCTTTTTAGTGTTCTTATTTTATAGTGCATAACATTTTTTTAATCACTTTTTAGAGCATTTTTTATAGGGTATTAATTAAAAATTATCTTTTTTGGAGCGTTTTTTTTTTAAATGGGGTTCACTTTGCGGATCTAATAATGATTCTATTTTATTATGCAGATTGTTACGGATGCAGCGATATGTGGGGGTTTTGCATATTTTATTCAATTTTACTGAATAAAAACTAATTTTTGTACATTTTAGCTTCACCATCTTTTCATATGCATAACTTTTTTAATTTTTGGCTGACAAATCAGGTTATGGGCTTCTTTTTTGCAAGAAGAGTTGTTCTTTTTAGCGAACTCATGTGGTGGCATTAAAAATTCAGAAACTAAAACAGTCTCCTGTTCCCTAAAATATTCCCTAGTTTATCATCCCAAACAGCCCCCTGATGATTATTTTATATAAAGCCCCCCGCACCCCATGGATTCCTTATGTACAGCTTAATGTGGGCCCCACCAGCAGTTCTGGGCCGCATCACTTGCTCAGGTATGCCTAGTGCTGGTGCCGGCCCTGATGCATATATATTAAATATTCCCCTTCTAAAACATTAATGCTCATCTCCCTAGACCACAAACAAGAAGAAGTGAAAATTGTGCCACAGTTGGTTGCTATATGCAACAATGACAGGGGAGGGTTAAATAACATGGTACTAATTTGCATTGTGATTCCAGTCTATCTGTCCGAAAATATTAATCATTACAAAATTTAGGTCAAGCAAATATAACAATGACTGGATATGTTACCGTTAATAACTGCTATCTCCAGTAAATCCTAATGACACATGATGGTGTGTGTTGGGTTCCACAAAGTATCACAGAAAACGTAGCAGTATGAAGCACTGGCTGAATAAGACTAAATCTGAGCCTCTGACAGATGTGAACACAGCCTTATTAAGGATTTGTGTGGGTGTTTTCTTCTGTAGATTTCAGTAATTAATTTTAATGTACAATAGGAATAAATGTTACATAGTTTTCTATTATGTGTAGTTGCATACCAATTATCTGGACATGAACAAATAAACTATAATTAGAAAATCTGCATTTACTTCTCTAACATTCTCATATTTTTCCCTAAAGGCCTTATTTCAAGTGACACCACAGTCAATGTAAATGCCATTCAGATCTGAATTATTTATAACATTCATAATGCTATTTTCTCGCTGCTAGGTAATTGTTTTACTGTTATCCCAACTTATAAGCTTTTAGCTTAAGTAAAAGGGTAATTGTGTTCTCTCAGGAAATATATGTAATGGACAGACATTACTAATTGCTTTATTCAAATGTGTCCTTAATAAGGTACTTGTATATGTACCCGCATGTAATGTTTAGGATTAGCGCAGAAGACATTTCAATCATTGTGAACTGAGTCTATCAGCTCCCAAACTACCCACAACCAACAGCATTACATAAGGCACCTCCCAAATATATATTTCCTGTTTTCCAGGGATCTGTAATTTTAGAGAAAATCAAAATTTTTTTTTATACAAAGCATTATACAAAGATTCGGGTCCGGCGCGATTCATGTAGCTAGTGCGCCCGAGTTCCTGCATCCGTCGATTCTGCACCGAGGTCTGCCAGAGTTCACCTTCTTCTTCCCGGTGCTTGTAAGTGCATGTCTTGCGATGCATTTCTAATTGTTAAATCCGTTGGGTTGTCTGATGGCCCGCCCCCCCCATTTCTGTTGCTTGCAAGCCGGCGCCGATGCAGCAAAATCCGATTACGTGCGCCAAAATCCCGGGGCAATTCGGCAAAAACACCGGGAAACGAAAATGTGTCCAACGAACCCTTAGTATATGAGCCCCTTTGTGTCAAGAGGGTGTGCTGCATAGTGTAGAAAGAAGAAAGCGGGTGCAGGCAATTCCTTGGTTGCACAAATACTCAATTCCAAAAGAATAACTGAATTTTCTTTATAGTGACAGATATAACAAGAAAGATGTATGTTGAAAGCTAATACATTTACACACACAATGCACACATTTTTATGTTTGAGGTGCTTTTGGAGATGGGAGCCTCTCTACCATGATTTTGCAGCCTTCTCAGAGTAGGGCTGAAATATAAGCCCTACCCAAAATAATCCCTAGGTTCGATTGCTATATCTGCTGAACCGCAACATATACAATATTATAGGGAAGATTCTCCTCAAAAAAATGACACCAGAAGTTATGGCACAGAAGTCAGAAGTCAGCTGAAGGTAGCATGGAGAAGGAGATAGAGTTGCACGAAGAGGGGGCTGACAGATACAATATGATACAAGCTGCTACATTCAGATCTTTGGTATATGTTTTTCTTTGGCTGGTGTAATTCAATCATTTTCTGCAGATATTGGCCCACAAGTGTTTTCGCCAGTTTTCTGTCTGACTTTGCACCTTGTACGTACTATGTCCGCCAAAAAATTCTACAGCTAAAGGGGCGTTCCACTGCCGTTTCAGACCATGCGCCATATTTATTACTGTGATTTGACAGAATTGTGTTGCACACTGTAGGTTAAAGGTGCAGCAAAAAATAGGTCGGTGCACACTTCCCGAGCAGTGCAGGTTGCACCAGGTTCATGAAGACCGTACGCCAGTATTCAATAATCTAATGCACTCTTCCCATTTGCACTACTTTTGATAAATGTGGGCCAATGGGTTAAGAACCTAAATACCTTATCAGTGGCTTTCACAACCCAGACAGTTTATTAGTACATTTGTAAAGCATGGATAAAATTAGATTGGAAATCCATATGAGCTCAGGGAGCTCACAGCTCAGCTTAAAGCTCAGCTTTGCTGCCTATTGACGTATTGTAGCACAAGGCGTCTTTTCTCACAGCCTTCATTAACTGGTTCCCTCATTCCTAGGTCAAGCAAAAACAAAACCTGAACTGCACAGTCTTAAATGGAGACTACATTTCTGGTTTGTCATTTTCTGGTTTTTGCCTATGAATATTTTAATAGGATTGGAGAAAAGAGCGCCTGCTGCAGGAGGTGAATTATTTGTTTACGGATACAAGAATGTGGTGAACATTGTCCTTCTAATTGCTTTAGATAATTAAATGCAGAAACAGTAGACATAGCAATAATATAGTAATAATATGCTATGCACAGCTATTACTTTATTATCTGTTTCAATAATAATGATTTCATTATTGAATAAATTAATATTCAGAATTCATTTACTAATAGAGATGTGACACACTTTATCGCAGCAGTGCTTGGTATTGCATCTCAACAACATTGAATGGGAATGAGCTGCAACCAGACCTCAGGGTGAATGTAATGTACCTTGACTGAGAAGCAGAAAAATATAAAGATACAATCAATGTACAATATAACAATAGGTTTGTGATCATTTGTATTACTTTTGACTTTTATATTACATTTTGTCTTCTAGGATGGCAAGTAATGCCAATGAAAGCACCGGTGATGGAGATGATGGGACTTATAATTTCAGCTTTAAAATGTTCACTAGCTGGGATTACTTAATAGGAAACCCTGAGACAGCAGATAACAAATTTGCATCCATAACTACCAGCTTTAAGGTGAAAATAAAAGCCTATTGATCTTGTTGCTTAAGGGCAGACTTACTAAACATCAATATAGAGTCTAATTCACACTGTGCAATAAATTCATTCAAATGAAGCCAACAATTGAAAGTGACAATCAATTTTTATAACCTGTATACCACGCTCCTCCAATATGAAATGATAGTTTTTACCTTTTGCTGTGGTGTTCTATTCCCGTCCAAAGACCTGGGGGGAAAGTGAGGGATAGATGCACTGTTTCGTCTGCCACGGATCCGAAGCAGCCCCGGCCGGTGACCACGTTCGGATGTGCGTGGACGCTGTTCGAAGTTCTCCGGTGTTTGCTTCGGTGACGTCACCACTGGAGCTACGGGAACAAACGAGGAACAAATTTCCTACGCGTTTCGGAGACAGGAACGGTCTCCTTTGTCAGGGATTGCTACACTCATTCAGAGGTATCCTTATATAGCTACTTGGCCTCACCCTTGAACTTCTCACAGCTGCTCCTAAGTGCACCCATCAGTGGCAAGTCTCTAAAAATCAAATATTTCTATTTCGCTGTTTAGTCCCACGGGGGCAAGGGTATTTAGGTTGCAGATCCATCTACTTTCAGCTCTCGACATTTTGTTAATGAAGTTTCCCCCCCTTTGATCAGTGGGGATGATTTCAATACCGAAGATGGAAATTCTGGGTATTTGTCCTGAGTGTTTTTCCATGAAGTGTCGGGACAGCGGGTGCCCTTTGTTCTTTTTCCTTATGTTCCGTATGTGTTCATTTATTCTCTCATAAAGGGGGCGTATTGTTCTTCCTACGTATAATTTTTCACACTTACATTTTAGTCCATATATCACCCCTTTGGTATGGCAATTTATTTTATTTTTAATTGGAAAGGAGACATGGGACCCGCACATTTTTACCTCATGGACTGGATCTTTTAATTTCAATGTTTTACACATAGAACACCTTTAGCTTCTGCACATTCTACTAATATCTGACAAATATAAAAAGAGAAATTAGAAAGATCATATCCCCGGTTAGATGGTAAAGGGGAGGCCCTTTTATGCAGCTTCCAGGGATCACACTGAGAAACATTTTATTCCAGAACAACTCGACAGAGGCAACAGGCCATCTGATCTCCAAAGACCTAGAACTTTTCAGTCACAAGGGGTTTTATAAACTTCCCTTTATCCATTATACAACCAGGGACCTTTTTATAATATGGAATATGTTTTAATAAACATGACTTCCTATTTTTTAGATTTAGAATGTGAACTTTTCCTTCCCAGGTAGAAGTAATGCAGCTGCAATACCAAATATAGACAGTAGATGGCAATGTTACTAAGGAATGAATATATCATGTTAATGGTACAGAACATGTTCTTAGTGGCATCTTTCCTTGGAGCTACACAGATTGCTGGATTAGCTGGCCATACTTCACCTACATCTGGAGGGAATTGATGGCACACAATGTTACAGATCCTGAGCTTATCTAGTTTGTAGAGTTTCTGTCTCCTTCACACGCTGCTGAGAAAAGTGTAGAAGCAGGCTCCTGCTGGACCAGGAAGTGCCTGTGTCTGTAATGTGTTCTCTGACTCTTACCCTGGATCCAGGGACAACCAAATTTTAAACACAAGGACTGATAGAGATAGTTTGGAATTGTATATGTGAAATGATATATTTTAGTTAATAACATTGAATAAGAGAATGTGCTGTTTTGTTATCCTAGATATACTTTAAGAAAAAAATCAGGTCATGTGTGAATAGCCCCTTGACTCAGCATATACATATAGTAGGTCTAGAAAAACACATATAGCACTTGGAGGAGAAACTAATTTGTGAAATTAAGTGTGAAGTGACCCTAATCAGCATTTTAGATCAAATTAGATTATATCTGAATGTATATGCGGTTCTCAGTGCAACAGGATCATTGTTGTGCCTCCAGGTGCCCCATTTTCTTCTTTCTGCACCACCCTGGACCCCATGATTTACTTTCTTCTATTAAAGTTAGATTTGTCTGCTCTGCACCATATGCAACACCCCTGCCAATGCATAAGCAAGGTGGTTGTACCGAATAGCGCCCTCTCATTGTCAGGATCTATCTGCTGAGCCTTTGCAACTCAGCCAGAAGCTACTGCTAGGTAAACTTAGTAATTGCAGCTGTAGCCACTGCCTGATAAGGCAAGAGTTAACACTGTGAAATGTTCTTGTCCAATGATATGTCTTGTGATATTGTAAAGCAAGCTGGATGCTGGTTGGAGAGTGATACCACCTGTCTAAGGGAGTATAAAATCCCCTGGTGGGTGGGAGCATATGGTCTTAGGTCAGTCTGCAGTTTCAGTCACAGAGAGAGACTCCATCTTGGAGCTCTTGTCAGCAAAGCAATCACAGGAGAGTGCACCTCCTCCAGAGCTGCACCAGCCAGTGTCTTAATACCAGGATGAGACACATTAGGGTAGCCTGACATTAGCCTGACATCCGGAGACTTGCCCTAGAGTCGAGATCCACCATCTGGACTCAACTTAATCTCTACTAGCCCTGCCTGAAGCTACTACCAGGCTGAGAGCAACCTTTCTGTGAACCAGCCACGTCCATCACCCTTCCAGCTTGCTGAATCTGCTGCTACCGCTGGGCCATTGCCTACTGTTTAAAGTTGAACTGTAAGTTGATTTGCAAGACGTTGCCTCCATCTCATCCCAGGATATGACTGATTACCATCACGGGCTCCCCATCCATCACCCAGGGATTCATCCTACGTACACTCAGGGGATGCCCCAGGGAGAAACTTATTGCATCAGTCACTCCCTCCTTATTCCTTGCACACACCACCTGCAAAGCTGTAGGTCAGCCCTCTGGTCCCCATACCAAGCACTGTGACCACAGCGTTCCTAAGGCTACACTAGCCAGCCACTCCGGTATTCTGAACCTTGACTGCCTCCAGGCCACCAAGAAAAGACTAGGACCTGGTGTGGGGTGTTGCACATGCAACCACATCAACTCATGTTTCTATTAACTAGCTGGTGGCTACTTGCCACTGTGCTATATTTAATTATTTAATGGCATATTGATTTACTATATTTCTTAAAGTAAAATATTATGGGTTTAGGATTATTATTGTTTGCTTGTTTGGAAGGCACAGTATATGTTTGTTCATGTTCATTTCAAGAGCTAATGACATTCTGTTCTTTGTGTTCTTTCCTTCAGGAATCTATTGTAGATGAAGAAGAAAGCAATAAGGATGAAAACATTCATCTTACTAGATTCCTCCGGGTCCTGGCCAATGTAATGATAATATGTTGCTTGTGCGGGAGTGGTTATCTTATCTACTTTGTTGTTAAACGCTCACAGACATTTTCTAAGATGCAGAATGTTGGCTGGTATGAAAGAAATGAGGTATTGAAATGTTTTGTACAATAAGCTTATGATAATTGTATAAAGCTGCCAATATTTCAGTTTAATGCCAATTCTTTCAGTGAAGATTCTCACTACAGTGCAATATCATTGCTATATGATTATGTACAGTATTTCATTTCACTTCTCTTCACATTGTAATATCAACAACCTGTACTGCTACTAGGTGAGCCCGACAGTATACACATTCATAGAGCTTCCACATACACATTATATATTATTATACAGTTACTCCTTACTCCCAACAGTGATATCTAAGACCAATGTGTTATAAAAGCAACCAGTAGACTGGGTAAATGGCAGAGCTATCCTAGGAAAGACTTGTATTCTCAGTAGAGATCTTCTATGGATGGCAATTGGCATGTTCTATTAGTGATAATACATACAACTTTATTTATCCTATGGGAAATTGCTTTGTACTGCACAGCTCCGTGGCAGACAGTCAAAACAATACAACACACATAACATATATTCCAATGAAAGAGGAGAAAGGGAAAAGAACATTCTTTAAAAAGAAACAAAAAATGTCACCACTGTTACATAATTATACATCGTACAGCTCAATGGTCTTTGGAATAAGGGCAACGTGAAACCATTCTGTGTGACAATGCATCTGGTGGTAAATATCACTCATGGAGCATTTCTGCTGTGTATAGGATGAGTGTTGTTCTTTGTTATAGTCTCGAATTGATGTAACCATCTCTTTCGCCTTACATTGTTGAATATTACTGGTGGTAGAGTGTCCTAAATAGGCTGCTGTTCATTCTGTCTAGGGGATGGGGGATTGTGTTTTACATGTAATTTGGCATTTTATTGCTGATAAAATAACTTTGTAAAAGTGCCGGGTGTGCTGATGGCACCTGAGCTCCTCTTGGCTTCCCAGGACTTTAATATAAATACCCCCCCCCCCCCCTAACCGCCCACCGCTGCAAATCCTGCTGTCGGCCAGGGAATTAGGATAGAGCATACGCTTTCTCCACATCCCGGCCCTCTGGCGTCACCGGCCCAATCACAATTCCCCGGCCGGCAGCAGGAGGAGGCTTGTGTTTCTATATTAAAGGCTGTGTTTAAAATGCGTCCATTTTCTCACTTCACTATTCAAGATTATCGATGACTTCTTTATACTGAGTTTCCTCGCAGTTGCAAATACAGCCCACAATCACTGAATCTTCAGAGAACTTTTGTTAATGGCAGTAATCGGAATGGTGTCTGCATTCAGTTGTGTTCAGGGCAAATAAGAAGGGTACAGTACATAGTAAGTGCAAGGTATTTTGATATATAGATGGGAAACATGGATAGATGTTACCAATAACCTAAGAGACCTATATTTTGAAATATTGTTAACTTATATAAATATTACTTCTAAGTAATCCAAGCTCCTTTCCAGGCCAGAAACTCAAGAGACATAAAGCTGTATAATTTTCCTGGGTAATATAGTGTACACATTCTATTCATTTGTTTTGTTTTTTCAGAGAACTGATATCAGAATCTGTACACAATAGCCGACATTTATTAAAGTGTTTGTGCCCGTTTTCTGTCTGAAAAACAACATGCAAACTGCTTGCACATGTATTTATGAAGCGTTTATGCCAGTATTATGTCGCGGCTGCATTATGCCCACAAGCTTCTGCAGCTATAGGGGCGTTCCGGCGCCACATTTATTACTGCACAGAATTGTGTTGCACACTCTATGTTAAAGATGCACCAAGAAAAAGTTGGTGCACAATTCCCAAGCAGTAAAGTGTGCTAGGCACCCTGCACATAAATGTGACCAATGTGTTTACTTTTGACTGTTCTGCTTACCCTCTAAATTATTGCGGCTATTGTTAAATTTGTTATCCACCTTTTTAAACTGAACACACTGAATTTTGTCTGAAAATGGGTTAGGGCTTATTTTTAGGTCATGTCTTCTTTTTTGACTAAACAAACTCCCCATTCATTCTTGAATTAAAGGAAAATTAACATTGGTACAAATCTAATCATCTAATGATATTCTAAAACACCATTATAACTCTCAAAATGCTGAATTCCATTGTGAATTTCTTGTGACTCTATTGTCTTTAGAATTATTGACCCTGATTCCTCAGGTCTAGCAACAGAATTTTCCTTAAATGAGCCCCTCTTGTCCAAGTAGCTGCTTGCAGAACTTTGCATCTTTCAGCTCCCTCTTCCCTGCAGCTTCATTCTTCTTTTTGCTTCCTTCAGTTGACAGGCTGGATGGGGCTCATTTCAAACAAATATAATTTCTGTACCATAGCAACTAGAAACACAGTTCATGTCTAATTTTAAAGAGGAGAATCTCTTATTCAATAGTATTTGTTGTTTCTAGGCACATCAGGCACAGATAAATCCCACAGATGTAGTGGGATTGGAAGTTCTTTAAAATAACACCAGAACTCTATTTCTAGGTGCCACTGTTCAGAAGATATAGCCATTGTAACTAAGGCTTATTTTCAGAGTTCAATTCTTTCAAAGCTTCAACTCTTCTCTGTAAATGGGGTAGGCCTGACTTTCAGAGAAACAGGGCTCTAATTCTAGATGTAAATAGTAACAAATAAATTACGACAAGGCCAGAGAACCTGAAAAATGGTGTAAAATGATGGTATATATGACAAATTAGGAAAAAGGCAAAATCTCACCCAAAAAAAGTGGAACAGAGAATTTAATACACTGGCCCCATTATTGTATGTGCATTTTGACAAGTGTATTGTAAAGAGGTGGAATTCATTGTGTGCCTCTACATATAACCACATAACCTTATTTGCCTTGGCACTAGCGCTTGACATTGTTGGCTCTAGTTTAATTTACAGTCAACTAAAATTCCAAAGTTATTTGCCATGTTCTGTCTAATCATCTTTAGTAAGTATTCATTGGGCCAGATGTATTACTGTTCTGCGCTTAAGTGTAGATGTCGCGACTTAATTCTGCCGCATCGTTGCTAATGATGAATGATTTTTAGGCACAGCAAAACATCTGGATTGGTAGGATAAATGAGGAAAACATAGTTATTTTTGCTGTGCGGCTAGTTTGGTGTTAAGTCGCAAAACTGGCGCAAAAACAGTGCAACAATATGAAAAGGCGCAAAAACAACAGAAAAAACAAGTGATACATCTGGCCCATTGTATGTATTTTCTCTTTCCATGCACATAACCTTACATTTATTTATCAGGATAGCACCCAATTTACCATTTCTCTGTCCAAGCTCCCCTCTTATCTAGTTCTATTTAAAACTGTACTGTTTTCCTTTGTGTCATTTACTTCATACAGTTTTGGTACCATCTGCAAAAACATAAATATATTTTATAGCACAAACACGCTACACAATTACTTACAAGTATATAAATGATAACATGGAACCAAAAGTTTCTTACGTAAATTTCTTCTGTTTAGTCCCCTTTAAGAGTTTTCTATTAATCCTTTGACTCTTTCTTATGACCATTTACAGGTTGAGATTGTGATGTCTTTGCTTGGAATGTTTTGTCCTCCACTTTTTGAAACAATTGCAAATTTAGAAGATTACCATCCTCGGGTGGCCCTAAAGTGGCAGTTAGGAAGAATCTTTGCATTGTTTCTGGGCAATCTATACACATTCTTGCTGGCCTTGATGGATGATGTTAATGAGAAGGTAAGAACAAAAAAAATATGTAACTTTTTACATTAATTTGTGCATACTGTATTTCCATTTCTAAAACTGTTTTTGTTTTGTGGCAGCTAGCTCAAGAGGAAAGCATAAAAAATATCACCAAGTGGACTTTATACAACTACTACAATTCAAGCAGCAACATAAATGGAACTGATACCACACCACCCCCACTACATCCAGCTGATGTGCCTAGGGGACCCTGCTGGGAGACTAATGTTGGAGTTGTAAGAGTAGTTACTATAATATCATAATATAATATGCAGTTTTATTTGACACTTATTGAGTCACATGTATCATTAGTTCGGCTTTGTCAGTCTGTTTTTGAGACTTGTCTTGGCTTTTCTGATAGTCAGATGTATCTTTTGATCAGTTTTTCTTTATTGATACATGTGGCCTTTGGTCTGTAGTGAATTTGCAATTTTTTCAAACAAATGTCTCAAAAAGTCTCCAAAATTCACAAACAGTTCCCCAGCTAATTTCTATGCTTAGTCAGGAGGAGCCAAAGATTTGCGCCAAATTTTGCGATATCTGGATTCAGGTGATAACTCAGGGAACCCCTCCTATTTTGTGATCTGTGTGAGTCTCATCACTGAGAGCCCCACCAATCAGAAAGTTAGGTCCTGCGGATAACTTGGGCCTAACTTGAATTTTTGGGAAACCCAAACCCCTTTAAGGGGCTATGGAACTCTAAGTCAGCCTATGAGCAGAGATAGCAGGAGCCTATATTGTTCAGAGCAAGTAAAAATTTGCCATGAGATATTTTGAGTGGATCATGTAAAAAGGAATCTATTAATATACTAAGAGGCTATGTATATATTGTTAAAGCTCACGCCTCAAATAACTTTGTTTTTTAAATCTTGCATTCTAAATAGGAATTCGTAAGACTGACAGTATCTGATATTTTAGTGACTTATGTCACTATTCTAGTTGGGGATTTTCTCCGTGCCTGCTTTGTAAGATTCATGAACTACTGCTGGTGCTGGGACTTGGAAGCCGGGTTTGTAAGTTATTTCATATATCTCAATGATCTATTTTATATTTACATTATTTTATGCTAGGCTTTTAACGTCTGTATCTAAATTTTCCCTATAAATATTTTTTTAATTAGCATTTGATTAAAAGGAATGTAAAGATGTTTTGTTTATAAAATAACATACTTTATTTAGGGTATTGTTGGGAGTATTTTTTTAATGTATTGCAAATTATTAAAAATTACATTTTATTTAAATATTTACCTTTGTTTACCACTAGAAGGAGCAGCATCCATGTTTTGTATCAAAGAACCACAAATGGTTCTTAGTTTAAAGAAAATGTTTAATTAAAAAATAAGTATAAAGCAAGTTCTGTGATGGGCAGAATTGGTGCACACATGCTGGGCTGGGACCAGACATTTTTTTGCCCCCAACCCACCCTAAATTGTAGCAAAAGCGCAACAGAATACCACAACATTTATACGACAAATATAAATATATATTTGCAATGAATGTAGCAAATATATAAAAATATGCCAGCAATTAATATAGTAAACACATGGATTCCAATGACTGTGCCGCACATATAAGTATTCACCAGTCTCCTTATTGTTGGCAATCCTTCTCTATCAGGTAGAGAATATCATGGAAACTTCTCCTGGCCATGATTTATCACTGCAGAATTTGCCACCCTTGTGATTGTGGCCTTTTGAGAACATCTCCCTGAAAAGAAAATTACAGCCAATATAATGTCCCCAAGATAACAGCTATGTACCCATGCATGTACAGATAATACAATGTGACCACTCAATATATTATAATATATACTACCGTATACTTTCCCCCTCATTAATACATATTTAACACCAGCAAATTAATTTATATAGCAAAGCAACCCCCAGTATTTTTGTAGCCCTGCACATGCCCCCAGTATATAGGTAGCCCCAGCACATGCCCCCCAATATATAGGTAGTCCTGTCACATTCCCCCAGCATATATGTAGCCCCAACACATGCTCCCTTGTATATATGTAGCCCCAGGCTTTTAGCGCATGCCCATCAGTATATAGGTAGCCGCCCCAGAGTGGGAGGCAAGGTTAGCGCCCTAGGCGATCACCTACCCCTCGTTCCAGACCTGCACACATGACAGCTTATGATGTATGCTTTAATGAATATAATTGGCTTTTGAAAGCATATAGTAGACTACAAACTGTTTAACACTGGGTATTGACCTTTATTTTTACATACAGCCATCATACGCAGAATTTGACATCAGTGGTAATGTGCTGGGCTTGGTCTTCAATCAAGGAATGATTTGGTAAAGTTATTAAAATATGGTGTTTCATATACAATGTCTGTGTGACAACATGACTTACATCCACAATTTGTTTTATTTATGAGTGACCAATGGCCGTGACTTAAAGTGCTTCATGGCAAAAGTAAAATGTATAATGTTATATGTTAATTAACCTACATCAGTTTTAACCAATTCTTACTTCAGTACTACAAGATTTGTTGTTTATCATGTATCTGGAAATTTAACCTTATCAATACTTTTTTTCTAGTTTTTAGTATCATCTGAATGCTGATGTTCCCCAACTTCTGCACGTAATATCGCCCCCTACATTATCCTCTGTCTTGGGCTTGTGCAGGACCCTGACCTCTCGTTTGTGCCTTACATGCAATCACTTGCATGCTCCTGTTGCTTGCACCTCAAAAACATTTCTATGGTCTGTCCTTTCTTGACTAGTGAACCTGTAATACCCTAATTGCTGTACTGATTCACTCTTGTCTTGACTTCTGTAACTCTTTTTTCTAATCTGTCTTCCACTTACTAAACTCTCTCCTCTGCATTCTATTCATAATGCAGCAGCCAGAATAGTCTATCAATCCCGATGCTACACGGATGTCTTCACTCTGTCTGTCTATCAACATTTGTATTCAATTCAAATTAACTACCCTCATCCACAAAGCTCCACACAGTGCTGCACCTTCCTACCTCTCCTCTTTGTCCTCATCTTAGTCTATTGCCCAGCCCATGCTCTTCTATCCTCCAGTGATCTAAGATTACTTCCCTCCTAAATTTGAACCTCCCACTCACATCTCCAAGACTTCTCCTGAGCTGCATCTATTTTCTCGAATACACTACCTCGAACTATTACTATTATTCTTACTAATACCTAACTGCCAAAATTTCAAACATGTTGTAAAATCCCATCTCTTCAAGCAGGCTTATCTCATTACCTGATTGCATGTAACTTTCACTTTCTTTTCTCTAAACCTCCAATGATTTCTTCTCCTGTTTATGTAATCCTTAACTGCTTGATACAATTAGACAGATTTCTCTGCAGCCTGATGCACCCTGGTGACTGGTTCATTCAGCATTATGTATCTATTTATTTTATCCCCTAAAGAATGGCTGGACCATTGTACAAGTCATCTTCCTTGTCACCCCTTCATCCTCATAGTCTGTAAGCTCTTGATCAGGGCCTTCATTCCTATTGTTTCATCTGATTATGTCTTTATTTTGATTATGTTTCATTGGTAACATCTTGTATATATTTGTATATATAACTCATGATCTGCACAGCGCTGGGGAATATGATGGCACTACATACATTTATAAAATTAGTTTACCTCTCTACAGCCATTAGGTGGCTTGAGAATTATTTTCCAAGTCCTCACAATAGGGGATATCTTTTAACTCCAATTACCATCAAAATCCTTAAACCTTCTAAAATCAATGTTTAAAATTATGCTAATAAGCCAGAAGGGCTCTGGGGTGTGTAACTAGAGCCCCTCTATGCTGTAGCTTACACTGTGCCTTTGTGTTTATAAAATGTTTATTTGAGTATCGCGGTTCCCCATATACAGCTGATTTGAACATAGTAATGCCTAAAGATAATGCTGGGGTAGCACATCTGATCAGGGTGATGGACTGGTTCATACTTCTCAGAATTATGCATCATAAAAGAACTTATGTTCTCATCAGTAACTAATTCTTATAATAGGTCTTAGATTGTTCTGGCTAGAGATACACTAGTAGATAAAGATTTAGCATACAGTACACATATAAATAAGAAAAAAATATTTTCTAGATCCTCATCATTTCCTAAAAACGGTTTAAGCCTAAAAAATTAAATGGCACAACCCAAAAATATCCATGAGGACACAGAGTCTAATGCACAGTATGTCTTTTCATGTCCTTATAAATACCTTTGTTTACACAGTTTACAAAAAAACTGTTTATTACCTCTTGTTGAACTTCTCACCTTTTCCCTTCTCTCAAACAGAATTACAAAATATTCTCATTAAAATAATTGCTATGCTTGCCATGTCTCATAGTCAGTTTCAAGTGATAACCTCAGTTGACAGTAGCTAAAAGACTTTAAAGGGCAAAACTGTCATATTTGTAGGTTATTTTAGAAACAGGAGAACAGAGTTTATGCTAGAAATTATATACGGTATATATAACTTCAGAAGATGTTCATTTTGTAATGATTACATTAGAAAGTATGTGTTTTTAATATGACATTCATGCTTTTTAACCCCTTAATGACCTGGCCTTTTTTTGTTTTTTCATTTCCATTTTTCACTCCCCACCCTCAAAAATCTATAATTGTTTTATTTTTACACATAAAGAGCTCTGTGATGGCTTGTTTTTTGTGTAAGAAATTCCTCTTCATAGTCATGGTATTTAATATTCCACGTCGTATACTGGGAGGCGGGAAAAAAATTCCAAGTGCAGTGAAAATGGTGAAAAACCACATTTGCCACCCTTTCTTGTGGGCTTGGATTTTTACGGCTTTCACTGTGCACCCCAGATGACATGTCTACTTTATTCATTGGGTCGGTACGATCATGGCGATACCAAATTGTATAGATTTTATAATGTTTTCATACATTTACAAGATATAAAACCTCCTGAACACATTTTTTTTTATTTTGCCATCTTCTGGCGTTAATAACTTTTTCATACTTTGGTGCACGGAGATGTGGGTGGTGTCATTTTTTTGTGACTTTTGATGACGTTCTCAATTTTATAATCTTTAGAATTGTACAACCGTTTGATCACTTTTTATTGAATTTTTTATATTTTTCAAAATGTCAAAAAAGTGGCATTTTTTACTTTGGGCGCTATTTTCCGTAACAGGGTTAAACACAGTGAAAAAACGTTATTATATTTTGATAGACCGGGGAATTTTGAATGCGGCAACACCTAATGTGTTTATGATCTTTACTTTTTTATTTTTACTATTTTTCAGACTCCCTGGGGTACTTTAACCCTAGGTTTTCTGATTGATCCTACCATATACTGCCATACTACAGTATGGCAGTATATGGGGATTTTCTTCCTCATTCATTACAATGTGCAATTGGCACATAAATGGGTTAAAACGAGACAGCCTCGGGTCATCGAAAGACCCGGGGCTGTCATAGCAATGAATCGCCACTCCCTGATGACGGGGAGCAACGATCTTGGGCAAGATCGTGAAGCCCATGCGCCGCCATCTTTTTGAAGCCACCGGCAGGTTTGCCAACAATGATTGGCAGGATAACAGCACGTGAGCCCTCTCCATGTACCCACTCCTGACGCACGCGGTACTATTACGAGATGCATTGGTAAGGGGTTAATGTTCAAACATAAATTTTAAAAATTGTTATTTAAAAGCACATTCTTTATGTACAAGCTAACCTGTCATTTCTACACTCACCAGCCACTTAATTAGGTACACCTGTCCAACTGCTCATTAACACTTAATTTCAAATCAGCCAATCACATGGCGGCAACTCAGTGCATTTAGGCATGTAGACATGGTCAAGACAATCTCCTGCAGTTCAAACCGAGCATCAGTATGGGGAAGAAAGGTGATTTGAGTGCCTTTGAACGTGGCATGGTTGTTGGTGCCAGAAGGGCTGGTCTGAGTATTTCAGAAACTGCTGATCTACTGGGATTTTCACGCAAAACCATCTCTAGAGTTTACAGAGAATGGTCCGAAAAAGAAAAAACATCCAGTGAGCGGCAGTACTGTGGGTGGAAATGCCTTGTTGATGCCAGAAGTCAGAGGAGAATGGGCAGACTGGTTTGAGCTGATAGAAAGACAACAGTGACTCAAATCGCCACCCGTTACAACCAAGGTAGGCAGAAGAGCATCTCTGAATGCACATTACGTCGAACTTTGAGGCAGATGGGCTACAGCAGCAGAAGACCACACCGGGTGCCACTCCTTTCAGCTAAGAACAGGAAACTGAGGCTACAATTTGCACAAGCTGATCGAAATTGGACAGTAGAAGATTGGAAAAACGTTGCCTGGTCTGATGAATCTCGATTTCTGCTGCAACATTCGGATGGTAGGGTCAGAATTTGGCGTCAACAACATGAAAGCATGGATCCATCCTGCCTTGTATCAACGGTTCAGGCTGGTGGTGGTGGTGTCATGGTGTGGGGAATATTTTCTTGGCACTCTTTGGGCCCCTTGGTACCAATTGAGCATCGTTGCAACACCACAGCCTACCTGAGTATTGTTGCTGACCATGTCCATCCCTTTATGAGCACAATGTACCCAACATCTGATGGCTACTTTCAGCAGGATAATGCGCCATGTCATAAAGCTGGAATCATCTCAGACTGGTTTCTTGAACATGACAATGAGTTCACTGTACTCAAATGGCCTCCACAGTCACCAGATCTCAATCCAATAGAGTATCTTTGGGATGTGGTGGAACGGGAGATTCGCATCATGGATGTGCAGCCGACAAATCTGCGGCAACTGTGTGATGCCATCATGTCAATATGGACCAAAATCTCTGAGGAATGCTTCCAGCACCTTGTTGAATCTATGCCACGAAGAATTGAGGCAGTTCTGAAGGCAAAAAGGGGTCCAACCCGTTACTAGCATGGTGTACCTAATAAAGTGGCCAGTGAGTGTATACTACATATAGTTTTTTAGATGTAAAAATTTTTCATAACATCAGTTTGTGTTCATGTTTAATTGTTTTAGTCCTTTGTTATCAGTGAACAACTGATTTATTTATGTTTTTTTTTCATTCCATTGTTCCTTCAGCTCTCCTGTAAATGTAATTTGATAAAAGGAAGAAAAAATTTATTTCATCAGCAAAGAAAGAAAATAATTTTTTTAAAGAAAACTATAAACAAGCTTTAACAACTGAATACATAAAAAAATGTGTAAATAACTACAAAGCTCAATGGTAGAGATTTATCGGAGCTCAAACCACCAGTAATTGTGATTATTTACAAGTGAAAGTGCTCTTGTCAAATATACACTGCACGGCCCAGATGCCGAGAGCTTCTAGATGTATTCAGCGTCCCAGAGGAGCAGAAATTTTATCATAAACCGTCATAAGAGCAATTATATGATATATCTGCCCCAATATATCACAAATATGTAAAGAGCTTATTGGGCCCAGCGTTTTTAAAGTGATGACCCCATAATAGGTCATCAGTATATTATCTGTAGAGGTTCAGTGCAATGGACAACCCAGAGCTAAACTAAACGCAATATTTCTTTATAGATCAGTACTTTTTATTGTTGACTTACATAATATAGTTTCAGATTTTTTCACAATTCTGTATGTTTGCTGATGAGTGCCTATGTTTTTTCCTTGTTGTTTGCAGGATGGGCTCTTTTTATGCTCCTGGATTGATAGGAATCAACGTCCTCCGGCTGTTGACCTCCATGTACTTCCAGTGTTGGGCAGTTATGAGTAGTAATGTTCCTCATGAACGTGTATTTAAAGCTTCTAAATCAAATAATTTCTACATGGGACTCCTTCTGCTCATTCTTTTCTTGAGTCTTCTGCCAGTAGCCTACACAATCATGTCTCTTCCGCCCTCATTCGATTGTGGGCCTTTCAGGTACTATAATGTTCTAAGAAAGTATCAGCATTATATCCTGTTTGAGCTGTCAACCTCTGTTCACATCTGTATCATGGTTTACATTTTAAATACAGTATCAGTATCGTAACAGAACATAACGGTGCTCGGGAGACCTCAGTGACCTCAAGTACTGTTCTTTTATGTGTCATTTGTTTCAACAGAAAAAACTGACCTGAGCATACAACTAGTACTTAAACAAATGTGAATGTGAACATAACACAATGTAGATGATCACATTTTAGTTGAATTGTCTCTACATCCTCTCAAGAATTCATAGTTAATTATCCTAAAGGTCTAGTGCCTAGAGTATTTTCTTCATAAGCCACCCTTGTTGTAGTTCTCACTAGTAAAAAAAAAATCTATGTATATACATATATGTATATATTGGCCACCAAATACTGTACACACAGTCATAATAATACCATTCCCTTACATTAAAAAAATTTACTTTTACTTGTGATGTAGTAAAAGATGAAATTATTCATCATATACAAATTTGTGGATCAATACTCTCAGTTAAAATTATTAAAAACCTCCAACGATTGCCTCTAAATGGGTCTTGTATGGGTCGTGTACCCGGGATGATCCAAGCATACTCCAATTAAATGATGCAAGGATAGTAGGATATGAATTAGTTGAGGCTATATATTTGAAGAACCCGCAAAGAATTTGTGAAAATAGTAACACCATAGGGACTGTATAGATAAACAGCTGAGTCCCTACAGTGTTACCATTTTCACAAATTCTATGGGGGGCTAATGTTAAGAAGTCCCTTCCTTACATGGTCCATTGTTGTTTCTTAGGTTATAGCTATATGTATACACTGTTTCATTTGATATGATCTGCATACTTTGGAAATCACAGTCACCACAGGGATGTTATTGTCTGTTTGCTACTAGTAATGTGTATAAACCTATTTACTTTAATGGAAGTTGGTGTTCTTCAAAATCCAAATCAAATCAGGTATGTGAATTTTCACAGATTCATGTGACATCTATTAATTAACATTAGAAATGTGTCACCAAAAAAATAATTTTTAAAAATATGCTAATATGTATCAACATTGGGAGAGAAAAGAGAACTGGACCGCACATCCACACATCATACAATTATCTATCACCGCTAGGCTACATTTACCCTGGTCCTGATCCAGTTAATCTGTTCACAAATTGGAGCTGATACTTTGTATTTGCCTGAACCAGTTAATTCATACATTTTTGGTGCATTTTTTATTGTTCTACAAATTTCCCACTGATATATTTCCCACTGTTGGCCACTAAAAGGAGCTTCAGCCATGTACTCTGCCTATTCACATAGAAGACCGCTATAGAAGATTAGAAATGTAAGATGGCCCTATCTCCTATGATGAACAACTTAACAGGACCAGTGATAATATCATGATTGAGGAGGTGCTATAGTTATGCACTACTACACTACTGCAGTGTTTCATTGATTTGTCTGTACTGTTACAGTATCAATACTGATTTGCCGCAATCAGATCAGCAAAGTACCATGTACAGTCTCCTTTGTTTGTAAACCCTGTTCTCCTGCTTTCAGAAGAGCAATAGCATGGCACCTACCCTTCCCCAATCATGACATTACCAAGGAAGGTAAAAATGATCTTAGTTCTGAATCTTGTATTGTGCTTTGCCTACAACAGCACATAGAGGATGCTCCCTCTAGTGGCCAACAGTGGTATATGAAAAAAAATATTGCCTCAAAAAACTTAAATAAATAGATGTATGTGTACATTCATTAAAATTTCAATTATTAGTGAGTCCCTTTAATAAATACATGTGACAAAGGAAATGCTGAGCCCTAAAACTGTAAAGTTGATTATCCAAATAATTTAGCAGATTTTGTGTTTATACCTAAAACAACACTTTAGTATCTAGATCTACTGTGATATGTAAGATTTATGTTTTTTTTTAAATATTTACCAAATATACTCCTTGGGGGGTTATTTATCATAAGTTTTGCCTGGCTTTTCTAGCGTAAAAAATGAAACGTTTTTAGGGGACTTTTTACTGCAAAAAAGTCACAGAAGGCTCTTTCTGACACTTCATTAATCTGGCGTAAAAATAGAACTATTGCTAGTGAAACCCCAGTGTAAAGCCAGATTCTGACTTGGAACGACTTGGGACAAAAAGTCACATAAAAAGTCGCATAGTTACTCTAGTCACCTGTACTTTTTATGCATTTTGTGACTTTTTGAAAGAAAAATCTCACACAGCAATTAAAGCATGAGAACTACAGTAAATTTTGGACATACGCATTTGAGGACATGGCCAGCACTCCACCCCAGGGCGATGGTGACATATGAAATTGACTGAAACTGGAAATTACAAATAACATAAACACATGTAATTGGTAGACAAAACAAATAACTAAAAACAAGCTGAATTTTTGTTGGTGCACTTTAACATAGAGCGTGCATCACTGTTGGACACTGCTTGATTAATGTGTCGCATGGTCCAACTGTGCACCAGAACGCCCCTTTTGTGTTGTGACAGGTATAGTAAAGCTAAGACAAAAAAGTGTCACGGACACTTTATAAAAACATGGGCAAGCAGTTTGCACTAAAAAGAATTTGCAAAGTCAGACGAAAAAAGTGGCGCAGGGGTATCAATAAATGTGGGCCATTTGCAAACATTTATTAAAGGACATCAACTAGTTCAAGCTTAGCGAAGGACAGTGCCAGGATCAACATCCAGAGGAGCAGAGGTGACTATTTGTTTTTTTTTGTTTTTTTCTTTAACTGTTTGAAATTGTCGCGGCTGCACTATGTCAGCCAAGACAGAAAAAAAATGTGCAGCAAAAGGGTCCTGTTAGTGCTTAGTCGATATGTGCGCCAAAATCTGCAGAATGAACCAAGTGCGCCATAAAAAGAACGTGAAACACATTCCATGAATCAGGCGATCCCAGCACACTCCACTGTGTTTATTTTTCATTCTTTCTATGAAATGTTATGATTCTTTTATTGAGTGTTTTGATCAGTTTCTTTTTCTTTCTTTCTACTAGTGGGAAAAAAAGAATGTTTGATGTTATCCAAGAAACAATGGAAACAGATTTCCCACCATTTGTTGCCAAAATTCTCAGTTCAATAGCAAATCCTGGATTAATCATACCAGCCATTCTCCTTATGATGTAGGTATTTTGGTATTTCCAATCTTAATATTGTTCAAACCTTGTGTTTTACATACCATATATACTCGAGTAAAAGCCGAGATACCTCATTTTAACACTAAAAAAAACTGCTAAAACCTATTCACTCAAGTATAAGCCATGGGAAATGCATTGGTCACAGCTTACACCCAGTTTATAGCTTGCCAGTCTTCTGACCCCCAGAATATAGCATGCCAGACACCTGCCCCACAGTGTATAGCTAGCCAGTCTCTGGCCCCCAGCATATAGCCAGCCTGCCCCTTCCCCCTAGTATAGAGCCTGCCTCCTCTCCCCCAGTATATAGCCTGCCGCCCCAGTATATAGCCTCCCTCCTGCCGCCCCAGTATACAGCCAGCCAGCCGCCTGCCCAGCTAATTGTTTTTATTTTTTATTTTTTAAAACTCGGCTTGTACGCGAGTATATATGGTAAGTCTCACTACAAGTCTCATTTATCTTACAATAAAACTGTATTGATCCCTGGAGCGAAATTCTTTTGTAGAAGTTGTCCAGGCATAAGGTAACATACAGTTAAGAGATACTTACGCGATATAATTATAAATAGCGAGATTAACTACCGGTAACTTATTGCTTACTAGTTTTATACAATTGCCTACAGGCTAACAAAGCCTGACCCTTTGCCTATTTTCTGACCTTCCGTTTTTCCTATTTACTCTTTACTGTATTGTCCTCTTGGTTTTGATCCACATCTGTTGACAAGATATGATCATGGGAGGGAAGACTAGCAGTGTATTCCTCTAGTATGAGTGACATCTGTTTTGCATCTCTGTGCTTCTACCTTTCTAAGTCTCATGAAAACATTTGCTTTTACCACCTACATAAACAAATATTTGCATCCCTCATCCAATAATTCTGGCATAGTTAGAATTTTTGCACTATCCCCCACCATTTGTGATCAATCTGTTTTTTGGCTTCCATGATGCTGAAGAACCAGGTGTTTTGCCACCTAATTTTAACTAAACATACAGTATGTAATTTTTTTGAAAGTGAAGAATGGATGACAAATTGACATAAGAAAGGATGTGGATAGGAGACCGACAACACACTATTAACACACAGACTGCCAACAGATACAAATTTTCGCAGACACGCAACAATCTCTCTTTTGTGAAAGAGCACTCACATAAACCTCTCCTCTGTGACCCAATCTTATTGTTATGAGGTAGATATGGCAATACACATACTGTATTAAAGGGGTATTCCAGGAATCAGCATAATTCATATACAAATGGGTCCTTAAAATATAAGCTAAAATTTTGCTCCCCTTAGCAGAAAAATGTTGTGCACACTATAATGAAGAATTAAAATGCTACTGGCCCTTTAATCAGTCGTTTAATCAGTCATTTAATCAGGACAGGAGACGGTCGATAGTCACATGTCCATATCAAATGTCCTGTACCTGCCTAGGCAGGTCATGTGATCACCTCTATGTTTGGCTGTAGTTGGTTGGTTGCAGTGCATCCAGTATGGCCAGTGTTGTGGTAAGACCCATCTCAGTGAGTTAATGTGCAGTGATGGCAGTTACACACATCATTACTATGGTAGCAGAGCAGGCCAGTCTGTTAGATCCTTACTGGAAGCAGAGCATAAGACGGAGGAATTACTGAGAACTAAAGGACCATGGGACTTATAAATTCTAGTTGCGGCCATCTTGGTGATAACTCTGCCTACTTTAGAAAGCCCATAACATTTTGTGAATCAAAAAATCAAACTATTTAACTCCATTTTGTGAACATGAGTTTTGTTATATACATTTAATTACTGCATTATGTGTTTTTGATTATATTGATGGAATATCCCTTTAAGGATAGTTTTGCTTTAGTTATGATATACTTGGCATTTGAAAATCCATTTTATAATTATAATATTTATTTATGTCTATAACCTTAAAACATTTCTTCCAGTTTGGCAATTTATTACCTCAATGCAGTTTCAAAGGCTTATCAACAAGCAAATATAGATTTGAAGAAGAAAATGCAGATGGTAAGCCATTATTATGTTAAACGAAAAAATATGCAAAAAAGAAATATACTGTATTTAACTCTAGCCAATTCGGAAAAGAAAAATATGTGCACGATTTTTCTTTTTTTCCAATTGAGAAATTAGCCAAGCAGTTGTTATTTTATGGTACATTACACAAGGTCTGCCAAAGTCAATTAACTTTAAACATTTAGCATGTGCCTAATTTAGATGTAATAGATTTTCCCATTGAGTTAATAAGAAGAGACCATAACTTTTACTTGTCATGGAGTTGAGCTAGAATTTTGTTATCTTCTAATTGCATGGAGAGCTAACTATGATTTCCTTCCTCAGCAAAGGGAAGAGGAAAAAAATAAGCGGAATAACAATACACAAGTTAATTCCATTATGAGAGATCTCGAAGAATTGCTTCCTCCAAGTGCGAGAAATGCCCTCAGGTTACAAAATGCTACAACAGGTAGGAAAATTTAATTTTATGGACAGTAATATACATTTGGGGTATACAGTGTGCGTGATTGGTTGATCAAAAAAAGCCGACCGGAGAAAAGTAGTGAAGCTGATCAGGATGTAACTTGAAGAACCAGGAACCCAAACTTTTTAATGGGGCCCCCTTTCGCCTTTATAAAATATAAAAATTTGTATATGCACACATCTAAACACATTTAGGGTGCTTTCAGATGGCTGTCTGGGAGGATGTATATGTGTCCGCAAACTTGTGGCCGCATATTCGTCCCCATAGACGGCAATGGAGGTCCGGTTGTGGTACAGTTCGGCGCCGTACACAGCATGCTCTATCTTTCCCCGTGTGCGCGGCCATGCGCCTCTTTTCTCTATGGAGGGGGAAGGAGTCACCTCCTCCTCTCCAGTGCACATAATGGTGCACATTCTCCATTCATTAGTGTGTCAGGTCAGATGCTGGGGCCTCCTGACACTGCGGGCCTCATAGCAGCTGCTATGGCTGCTACCACTGTAGTTACGCCCCTGCTTGCAATTGATGCCCTACTTTGGTAGAATCGGTCATCAGATTCAATTACTTATAAATTATTTTAATGAGTGCTCCAATATACTAAAATGTTGTGCATTACACTGGGACTGTAACAACCCCTTAGCTCCATTGCTGCATATTCACATCAATGTACAAGACAGTTACTAACCACCAGGTAGATTACTTCAAAGCTTTACTACAATATAGGATTAAAAATTAATGTTAACATTAAAACAATACCACAGCAAGAACTTTATATTGTACCTGGTCAGTTTCAACATTTTTCATCTGGGGGTTTATATTTTCTAGTATTAGAGCAATGATGAAATTAGTATCTATAGGAAATATAGTAACATTGGTAAATATTTTCTCTCTATAAAATAGGTATGTAAATAATTGCTCATATATAAAAATGACAGTTTTTTTTTACTTCAATATAATCTCTTCTATCCTCAGAGAGCCCAGGTAATGTGGGACATACAGGAGTGCATCCAGGTAGTGGCGCAACCTCACTCAGCCATACAGCACCAAGAAGAGATGGTCAAATTATGCCAACACCTCGTATTGCTGTCACGAGCCCACCTGTGCCAAGACCCATGGGGTCAAATATGGGAGGATCTCCACGTTTCCCTCATCCACAAGGCCCATATCCAAGATATTAATGGTTATGACTTTGTTTCATGATTTGCACTATGCTGCATTACAACTGTACTGAAGAAGTGACACAACTAGGGATAATAAATGCAGTTTTGCCACAATCAGCAAGTGTGGTTTTTGTGAATGAAAGGAAATCTACCATTTCCCCTTGTGGTAGATTAACTATAAATACTGCAGCATTATTAGAAATATATCTTCATTAGAAACATTGTACCTGTAGATGACTTTTCAAAAGAACTATTATTTGTACACAAATTAATCTGAGGGACTCAATGGGTCATCTGGTTATAATACGACCTCTGGAGCCCTTCTCCCTACTCCTTCACCCACTCTCACTCTGTGCCAGAAGCCGGCTTCATGGAGCTTGTACTGTGTGCTGCCATGATAATTTCGTTAGATAGCAGGAGTAGAAGCGGGTGAAGCATCAGGGAGGGAGAGGAAAAGGCCTTGGGGGGGCATGTTATAGCCAGAGCCCCACAACCCAGAGGGGCTCTGGTGATGTACCCCAGGCCCTATCATATTAATTTGTATAAAACTAAAAGTTCTTATTAAATGTAATCTACAGGAGCAATGCTCCTAAAAAAACATATATCTATTAACGCTGCTGGGATCTATCCAGTAACATTAATACATAATCTACCACAAAGGAACTGGTAAATTTCCTTTAAGCATTTCTAATATTATTGTGATTATTACATCAACTGTTCCAATTTTTTTAAAAAAATTAGCATTAAAGTAAAAGGGTTTGTATAAAATTGAGGATTAAGTGTAGATCTGTGGGGGTGGGTTGGCTGGAGGTCATGCATCTCTTTGGGATCCTCCGCTCGGCCTGCCACACCCCCCTTCACGCCCCACTGGCATGAAGGTGGCGGATTGGGGCAAATAATTGCAAAAGCTAGCAATAAGCTAGCATTTGCGATTATTTCAGGGCTACAGCGCCACTGGCATTGCGCAGAGGTCCTGATAAATATGCCCATTTACGCTAAAAGGAGCAGCTGCATCATTCATATGGAAGTACAGGGGAATAAATTCTTCTGAGGTCCTAGAAGTTAGCCCCCCCACCACCACTTACCTATAACTTTATTGTTAACTTGTATTGACCCTTTTAATGCTCTGACTAGACATGTTCCTATTGTAAATTTTTACACAATGGCCCACATTTATTAAAGCCCCTGTGCCAGTGTTTTGTTTCACTTTGCACGTTCTATTTAGCACAAGCTGCTTGTGAATGTACTTATAAAGAGTCTGCTGCACATATGTGTTGCTGTTGCACTATACCCATTCTGCACTGAAAGGGGCGTTCTGGTGCACAGTCTGACTGTGCACAGCATTTATCTTGCAGTGTCCTACAGAATTGTGTTGCATGCAAAAATGTAATTTATTTGGAATTCCATAGATATTTGAAAAATATTTTTTTACAAAGCATATTTCTTGGTCAATATAGTGCTGGATTGTCTACTAATCCATATGATTTAGTATAGATTTAGTATAATAGTTTAATAGTATAATTATTTTAATTATATAAAATTATATAATTTTGTAATTTTGTCTTATTTTTGTTATCATCCCATTATTGTACATGATTCGATTTTATAAATGCAACTGATCAAATTATACAGGTATCATATAAATGAACATTTAGAAATATAAGAATATTTGCATTGAAAGTTTATAACATACACACAGTAGCCCAGACCTATTAAACTGGCTGCAACAGTTTTCTGTTGTACTTTGCACTATGAGGAACGTCTTTAGTGTTGTATTGCATGTATTTAAGAAGTGTCTGCGCCAGTTTTGTGTCGTGGCTGCACTATGTCTGACAAGACAGAAAAAAGAGGTGTGTTCTCGGAGTTTGCACCACATTTAATACAGCGACTCCACAGAATTGTGTTACGCGCTGTATGTTAAAGGTGCACCAAAGAAAGATGGTGCATGCTTTCCGAGCAGCTAATTGTAGACCATGGGGCTTATTTACTAAGGGTCGCGCGGACGCATTTTTGTCGGGTTTTCCGACTTTTCGGGGATTGCATCGAGGATTGTGTCGCACGTGATCGGATTTTGGCGCATCAACTCTGGCTTTCATGAGACAGAAATCGGGGGCTGGGCTGTCGGACGATCTGACGGATTCGGACAAACAGCGGGATTTAAAGGGGTATTCTCGTCTTGGCATTCACATTCAGTTTGATAAATCTGCCATTTATAAACATTTCTTCAATTAGATGTTATTAAAAAAAATGTTCCTGTGTGAAGATAATTTCTCATAAATGTAGTCATTTTGTCCCTTAGAAACGAGATGGCTTCCTCGGATACGGCCACGTCTGCTGAAGGGATTGCACAAAGAAACAAAAGGTTATTGTATATAAAATGCCGGTCCCACAGCCGTCCTGTGGTAATGATCACTGAATCAAGGTGGTCAGGCAGGACTCAATAGCGCATGTCTGGCCAACGCTGCCAGAGTGTGATGTTGTCGTATCCGAGGAAGCCATCTCGTTTCTAAGGGACAGAATGACTACATTTATGAGAAATTATCTTCACACAGGAACATTTTTTTTAATAACATCCAATTGAAGAAATGTTTATAAATGGAAGATTAGTGAAACTGAATGTTAATGCCCAGGCGAGAATACCCCTTTAACTTTGAATTTGTGTTGCAAGATCAAGCACTTACATGCACCGGAATAAGAAGGTGAACTCCGGCGGACCTGAGCGGGGAGCGATACATGCAGGATATCGGGCGCATGCTAGTAGTGAATCGCAGCCGCTGTGCATTGTAGTTGGGGAACGCACCTTTTACTTAGCTTACTTTTCTTCCTGTCTGCCAGTCATAAAAAACAACTGATATACTGGGCACATTTACTTAGAAATTTGGAAAATGCACTAAAAGTGCTATTTCCGTGTATAATGCTGTGTGCGGCGATTCACTTAGATAGTGTGCCAGAAATCATGAATCTGCTGCTTCCCCGCACTGGCTCGACAGAGTTCACCATCTTTTTTGTGGTTCACACTCTTACACGCACTCAACTTTTGGAAAACTTCATGCCTCTAAAAAGGGAATTGCCTGAGTGAGCTTACCTGGTTTCAGAAATTGATCTCATCCAATGCCCTGGTCACTAAAACAATATCTACTTTGTATAAATCATTCTTATCTGACCCCTCAAATCAGATGCCCAGTTACATTCAGGCCTGGGAGAAGGTGCTAGAATGTTTATTTTCAGATCGCTCAGGACCCTCTAGATGTCTCACCCTCCAAGAAACAAGTTACAAACTAGTCAGCAGGTTGTACAAAACCCTTTGATCCTAAACTAGTATGACCCTACAATATCCAACCTGGAGTGAGGGCACACTTCTACACATCTGGTGGAACTGTCCTGATATCTGCCCGTTTTGGCAATCCGTGGAATCTACAATTTGCAGTTTATGCCCAAATGCTCCACCATTGGATGAGTGTTTTATATGATTAACTCTTCTACCTTCTCCTTTGAACAAGAAGTTTAACCCTTTAAGGACTTCGCCCTTTTTTGTTTTTTCATTTCCATTTTTCACTCCCCACAATCAAAAGTCTATAACTTTTTTAATTTTACAGGTACAGAGCTGTGTGACTTTTTTCTGTGTAAGAAATTGCACTTCATAGTGATGGTATTATTATTTCATGCTGTGTACTGGGAAAAAAAATCAAAATGCAGTGAAAATGGTGAAAAAACACATTTGCGCCATTTTCTTGTGGGCTTGGATTTTATGGCTTTTACCGTACGCCCCAAATAAAAGGTCTACTTTTTTCATTGGGTCAGTGCGATCACGGGGATACCAAATTTGTATAGGTTTTATGTTTTCATACATTTACAAAAATTAAAAACTAGTGTAGAAATGTTTTTTTTTTATTTTGCCATCTTCTGGCGCTAATAACTATTTTATACTTTGGTGTACAGAGCTGTGGGTGGTGTCATTTTTTGCAACTTCTGATGAAGTTTTCAATGATATCATTTTTAGGACTGTACAACCTTTTGATCACTTTTAGATTTTTTTATATTTCTCAAAGTGGCAAAAAAGTGCCATTTTCGACTTTGGGCGCTATTTTCCATTACAGGGATAAATGCAGTGAAAAACCGTTAATATATTTTGATAGATCGGGCTTTTTCGGATGCAGTGATACCTAATGTGTTTATTATTTTCAATGTTTATTTATATTTATATCAGTTCTAGGGAAAGGGGGGTGATTTGAATTTTGATGGTTTTTTATTATAAATTTTTACTTTTACTATTTTTCAGACTCCCTAGGGTACTTTAATCCTAGGTTGTCCGATTGATCTTACCATATACTGCCATACTACAGTATGGCAGTATATGGGGATTTTTCTCCTCAGTCGACTCACTCGGTGAAAAACTAGAAGAATAGGTGGACCATTTGTAACACCAATTGTTGATATCTATACCTGGCTACATTAGGGATACCAAACATGTGGTTAGCCTACTAGATAAATACCTTTCGAAAGCCAAAATACAAGTGGTTAACTTGTAATGTTGTAGGGCTATACTCGTCATTGAAACGTGAAATTGCCATACGGAGCTTATGTTTTTTTCTGGATAAACATAGTTTGTATTCCAGTGCAATAAAGGAGTTTCTTATTCTATCTGCTGAGTTTCTTCTCAAGAATAATTATTTTTCTGTTGATGGATAGTTTTATGCACATAAATGTGGGGCACCGATGGGGAGCAAGAGCAACTCCCAATCACTAGCCAATCTTTACATGGCAATATGGGAATAGCTTTCTCTTTTTAGCCCTGACAATCCCTATTTCTCCCACATCAGACGTTATGGTGTTACAGCGACGACCTGCTTCTGGTGCTGGAAGGAATGGAGTCGGCGGCTTAAGAATTTGTTCACTATATTAATGACAACAAAATTAATCAAAAATTCACACACACTCAAGTTTTTCAGAGATACTATTCAATATTTGGACATCAGTCTTATAGGGAGGAATAATGTTTCAACTGAGACATATGCTAAATCTATAACTTTGAACTCCACATTGAATGCTAGATCATGTCCCCCTAAACATGTAATAAAGAAAATACCACTATGGGAAATCAGCCCTATCAAGCGGAATTGTACTAGCATGGATACCTCGGTTAATAAAATCAATAGGAAAAGTAATGATTTATTGCAAAAACAGTATCCCAGATGGATGCTTAATAGAACATATTCCTAGAACCAAATTATTATCTGAAAGTACAAATAGACCTAACAGTCCATCTAAGCCTGAGTTAACATTTCTTACCACATACAGTTTGCGATATAATAAATCATACATAGTATTAAGAAATACTTCTCCATGTTGTACATGGATAATCATCTTGCAACTGTATTACCCCCCCAAACAAATCACTTTTGTTGCATAGCCGTGAATAAGGAAAAAGATTTCCGAAACGCGAATGTTTTAAACTTGTCTCTAGACTACCCTATGCATACTCCTATGTCATGCAATAGATTTTTTCATAGATGTTTCAAAAAATTTTTTACTTCACATGGATTCCGTTTGGATTTTTCTTTCTCTTAGTTGGATATTTTGTATTTGGAGCTGAGGTTTTCCATTGGTCATGGTCCCATGGAAGAACTATATGATCCATTGTTCAGGTAAGCTGAAAAACTTTTTGATTTTTGGTGGCTTTATTTTTTAATAGTATACTTCTACCTTGTAGAGGTTAGCCACTATGATGGATTCTATACACTATGTATAAAATATGAGGGAAAAACTGTTTTCTTGCATCTCAAATTTAGAAATACAGAAACACACAAATGAAAAATACTATAGGTATTTTAAGCCAAGCTTTCATGTTATCTAGCACTTCTAAACTGTGCACAATTATGATGTGAAACAGTTAGTTAGCTGTTTTCAGAGAAAAGCCTGATAATAAAAGTCAAACTGTTCATCAAAACTAGAGATTTTGCCCTTGTGGTCATTGCCACCAACCCAAGTTAGTGTAGAAAGGCTGCTCTCTAGCCTTTAAATAATTAGGTCAGACTTGAAGTCCTCTATGAAGGTGGATCTGATGGAGGTGATCCTATTTTCTGTTTCATAGAGTCACTAAACAAATATCATTGAGTACATTTTGCTTAAAACAGTTTTCTTTTCCAAACAGTTTTGCATAATTAACATTTATTGAAGTTAAAGTTCTATGGTTGCACTCCCATAAATAGTTTTTATGTTCTACCTAAATAGCTGATAAAATTGTATCATAGTGGTTATAAAAAGCCTTATAATATAATTACTGTAATTTTTCACTAGTGGGAACAAGGGAAATTGAGGAGTCGGAGTGGGAGGTTTGGCTTACCAACCATGCAGGCTGGTAAGTGCAATCGTAATAAATGGAACTGATAATATTTGAAAATCAATTCCCTGGTAACAGTGACCCCAAAATGTACTGCAAGTACATTACAGTGACATTCCTCCATTACCTTTGACTGGTATTGAGAAGGTACAAATAATTTGCCTGCAGTGGTGTTGTTAGGAGCCACAGCCACAGACAAAACTATTTTAGAAGGTAAATTTGTCACAGATTCCTGCAGATTATAGAAACCAAGTCTGAGGCGTTTGGTGTCTATTACTTCTTAACCAACAATGGCCTTGTCAGACACCGTACACTCAGCGAAGGAAAAGCGACATCAGGCGACATTATCTGCGGTCAAATAGTGGATTATAATATAGCCAGTTTGGTGGTAGCCTAGGGACCAAGACTTCTTGTGGTCCCGTGTCCATTAAAACTACACACCAAATTTTATACTCAGAGGTACCTTGACCTATGAAATTATTGTACAGCTTTTCCTGCTCTCAATAACCATGTACACAAGAGCCATTTAAGGACATTTGAAGGTCCTTACCTTGGTGGCAACACATTAACTCATGTCAGGCTCCTCATTTAATTAACCCAAATAAAATGCATCAAATGAAAACAATTATGGGGCGCCAGAAAATAAAGAGAATGCCCACATCTGAGGATCTCCATTCAAAAGGGAAATTATTATGCCCAATCTTTTGGCTTCAATACCAGATGGCTGGGGTTTTAATTGAAAATAAAGCTTACAGTTGTCTCCTAACAAGGTAGATCCGATGGTAGTTTCCTATTATCAAGCTCATCCCCATACTGTACGTGGCTGATATAAGAGTTTAGCAGAACCTAAGAAAAACCTATGTCATATTTATGCAAATGCTTTGCTGCATCTACTTGGGTGTGGAGTAGCCACAGTGTGAAGCGGGAGCAAAAGTTAGTCCACTCTCCTATAGCTGCAGCCGATCCCACCTTTTAGCGCATCCCTGCCTCGCTCCTATCTTTTTTCTGCTTCACAAAGAAAGAGCGTGGCAGGTACGCAATGGAGGTAGGATCCTATGTTCATATCCTCCTTCTAATGAGAATGCAAAAAAGATGATAGGAGTGCGGCAGGGAGGTGCTGATAAGTGGGATCGGCCTCGGCTCCAGGGGAGTGGAGTTGCCTTTGCTCCCACTAAACTCTTATACAAGCCACATACAGTATGAGCTCGATAGTAGGAACTTACCATTGGATCTACCTTATTAGGTAGCTCTGTGATGGTAGGTTTCCTTTAAAAGAAAAGTTTTTGTGTCTCCACTGAAAAAAATCAGGTAACTTTACTTTAGGTTCCGACACTGACCAGTAGTGGGAGGGCTATTCCTGCTGCTGTACATATTCACCAGGTTCCCAACCATCTGAACCAGATTCTGCTCCTAGTTAAACACAGCGGACATGGTTTCCATACCAGAGATGTGTTACATCATGTTGATATTTCGACAGTAGATTCCTGTACTTCCTTGTTTTGCCAGCACTCTATGTCCGCCAAGATGTAACATCACAATGGGGGTCATTCATCTCAGTTCCTTTTCTATGTTTTCTGTGGTTCTTTTTGGTTGTGTTTTTGTCTTTTGTTTAAATTTGTCAATTCTTTTTTTGTCTTCCTGGCTTTCATGGACACAATTTGCACCCTTTTGTGCCTTTTTCCTCCTCCTTACATGAAAGAAACTTGCGCCAAGGTTATGCTGCCAAAGTTTTGGCCAATTAAGAAGATTTGTGCCAAAAAGGAGCAAATCAAAACAAGAAAATCTGCAAAGGGGCAAACTTCAGGCAGACTACACCTTATATAGTACACTAATAGATTAGGTGCAAAAAAGGTGCAATGCACCAAAAAAGAGCAACTAACAACAAGAAAATACCTAAAATAAATGACCCCCCATTGAAGTTTAACTGTGGAATGCATCCAAGAGTATCCCGGTTTTCTTTGTCTTTCAGTGATGGTAGATTTTAAGTTTCTTTTTTCTTTTAACATTTGATGGCAACCTTACTAATATTATGGTACCTACTCTTGGTATACATCAAATTGCAAATAAACTGTGTATTAAAGGCTGCTGAATAGCTGACTACAATCAAAGCAATACTTTCAGATAAATCAACATCTTATCTTAGTTGAGCTATTCAGATTGATAATATTCAGTTATCTGAATCAATTTTACTGATTTAGGTTTGCCAGCAGGTAAAGGCTGTGAAGCAATTGCCCAGTTTGCTCACCCCTTATTCTATCCTCATCCATATTTTAGCTGTTTATTTATGTAATTTAATTCAAATATATTTTGTAAATCAATATTTATGAGCCCAAATTCTTTTGTGACCATTTTTTATTTAATAACTGTTATCATGGTTAAAGTACTTTAATTTCATTAGGGTGCTTGAGACCATACATTTGTTTTCCGATAGGAGCACGAAAAGCTGAAAGCCATTTTACACATCTGCAGTTTTAATTGTGTGGTCAGCAAAACAGTTTTCCAAAAATATTGCTTTATCAAAGATTTGTCTCCAACAAGATGTCTTAAGATTTGACACAGATAGTAATATCCATGTGCTGCACTGAGATTACATTATGCAGAGGGAGGGGGAAGTGCTGGGAGAGCAGAGGGGGAGACAGTGTAAAAACCTGTGAAGCTACTGCACGGAGAGCCTCTTGTAACGCCCTCAAAACCCTGCTCGCTCATTAGCATAATTTTCAAAGTTAATAACATGGATAACAAATATAACAAGATTACCACAGATTACTCGAATCTATGGGTAAGTGTTCCTTGTTTATCATGTGCAACAACCGTTGCAAATAGCACCCTCTCCATTGGGAACTTTGTAATTGCAGCTGGGACCACTGCCTGGGAGGGCCAGCGTTAGCATATCCATTGTCTAAAACCAATGATATGCTGTGTTCTTATTGTATTCTTATTGTAAAGCAAGCTTAAAGCTGATTGGAGAGTGCTGCCGCCTTTTAGGAAAGCCCCAGAGCAGAGGTTCCCTGTCTACACTTGGCTCCATCTTTACCAGCTTGACTGAAGTTACTACTGGGCTGTGAGCAACAGTTCCTGTGGACCAGCTATCTCCTTACAGCTTTCCAGCCTGCTGCAACAGCTGTTGATGTTAGGCCCTTACCTGTCCTTGAAGTTCAAATAAAGAACTGTGAGTTGATTTAGACAACGTACCTCTGTGTGATCCCTGGATCAGGCTGTTCACCATCTCAGGCTCCTCATTCTTTATCATCCAGGGATCCCTCTTCATATCTCAGGGGTTGCCCCAGGGAGAAACCTCTTTCATCAGCCTCTCCCTCCACTTTTTTTTTGCACACACCACCTGCTGGAGGCTGTAGGGCCTGTCCTCCGGTCCCAATACCAAGCACCGTGACCACATCGTGCCTAGGCCGCAACCGGCAGCCACTCCAATATTCTGGGCCCCGGCTGTCTATAGCCACTCGAAGAAAGGCTAGGCCTCAGTGGGTGGACGTTTCAAATGCTTGATTTTGACAATAGACGGTGCTCGTGCGCATCCGGATACATCAGGAGGGTCTAGCTGGTATAGAAATAAAAGCAGCCAGCTGCAGCAAGTGCGCAGGTGCAAGAACAGGAACGGCCCATGCAGGCCGTTCTGATTGAGGTAATATTTTAAGTTATATGTTAAAGGAAACCTGTCATCAGAAATTGGTCTAATAAACCACTACTAGTATGTTGTGAAGCAACTGAACAGCTTCTAGATGATGTTTCTTTTATGGCCCAGAATGGTGGCATCATCCAGAAAATCAACTATGATTTAATTGGTTGTTTAAAGTCAGGGAGGCGGAGAGTTTAACACTGAGGCTCGTATAATGTACATCAAATACTTGAAAAAAGGGGGTTAAAATTACCCAATATCCTCTGGAGCAATCTCCCATCATGGAAGCCTCAGATGCAAAACAATGTCGATCTCAGCGTCTGAAGATCCAAACCGAGCGTGTGCCAAAAATCTGCGTATGCACAGTAGCATCCACCTTTGGGAAAGGGCAACTTGTATGGTAAAGAAAAATATAAAACGTCTGTGGCAATAGTTTGAGCATCGCAACCGGCATAAACATGAATCACCTAAAGGGGAAGGTATTATATATAAAAGGAGGTGTATCCAACATCCACATATGTTTATGCCAGTCGCGATGCTCAAACTGTTGCCGAAACTGGCCCCAATCCTGAATTTGTAATCAAGGTTGACTCAACACTACCCACTACAGCTCTATTAGCTCTTTTAAGGTATCACAATTTCCATCATACTGATAGATATTTTTCAAATATGCTTTAAAACGGGGGATTTACAGAAGTAACTTTTTGTTCTACAGTCCGCACAATTATAGCCATCCAGACTAAAGGCCAATAACAAACTGTGGTTCAACGATCCTCATTACTTCAGTCTCAATATTTCTACGAAAACACCCTCCAGGCACCATTGTCATCCAAGCGTGCTTTACACTACAATCAATAGCATAGACGTTCATCCTTAGTTGCCCAGGGTAACATTCAGCTGTAACCTAGAATCTACTCAGTTTTATAAATCAAGCAAAATGTTTTCTTGTGTGTAAATCTTTTCATACAATGCTGCAGAGAATTTATATTTTCTGTATTGTCAACATTTAAATAAGAAATATTTATCTGCAATACGTAGATGTTTGTCCTTAGGCAGCACAAATATAAATGGGTTTATGTCCCCAGGATGGTATTATAAGAGACGTGTGCATAATCAATCACCATTGGACCATCTATGCAAGGCTAAGCTGACCACATGATCAAATTCTGTATTACTTTGACCCTGCCGGAATGAACAAGCTGTTTATTTTAGCTGGTTATGGGCCACATTTATCCTTCAAAATGTGATCTATGTTGCTCTTTTCCCCCCAAATATTTGCATTGTTGTAATATTGTGATCTAATTGCAAAGGTTTTTTTTACGTAATTTTTGAAAATGTTACTTGGGCAACTAATTTATCAATTTTTGTGGGTGTGCAATGTTGTATAACGATGGATTTATCTTTTGCTAATTTTTTGTAATCTTGAGCAAAAAAAATCACAAACTCACTCCCCTCCTGTCATATGCGCCGCAGCAATTATTTCTAAAAGAAATCCCATATACTGCTGAGAGATTTATTAAAGGGTCAGTGCCGCTTTAATAAATCTGATGCAGAACAGAACTTTAAAGTAGTAAGACAATCATAGAACTATTGCAAGGAGTCTACCTGTTGATAAATGTCCCCCACTTAGTGTAAAAGAGTGACCATCTCATATTTCCATTTGTGCTTATCATAAGCATGATTGACCTCTTATCAGTCTCTAATGTCATCCCTTGAGCTATATCATACATGGCCTCCCTCCTGGCCAGCAATGGGTTATACATATGGGCTTCCCTAATTCAACACTTTGCTCAAAGAGAGTGTGTCTTAAAGACACAGATGCCATTGAATGTTTCAGCTACAGTAAAAGAACTTGAGCAGCCAGTTTTGTCTTCATCGACTACTATTATTATCACTGGCAAGGGCCTCATATAGGGACAGAGGCCCATTTCATAATGCCATGTTGGCAAAGGTGTTAGGGCCCACAGTGGATTCACCAGTCTACCGGTGGCCATGTCTTAGCCTGTCTCACCACCGATGATGACACAAGATGACACCTGGGACCGGAGCCTAAGTGGCACCCAGTCTTCACCAGAGCCCGCCGCACAGGATGGTCTTGCTGCAGCGTGGTGCCACTAGGTTGTTCTACAAGAGCGACTTGTCCATGGTGGCAGCCAAGGTCGAGGTACAGAATCACTAGGCAGTCCTGGGGTCGGAAGACAGGCAGGTGGTCAGGACAGGCGCCAATGATACAGAATCAGGAGCAGAGCAGGTGGTCATGGCTGGCAGCGAAGGAGCGAGGTCAAGGGTAGGTCCGGGGTCACAATGGGAGGTCAGAACATAGGGGAAGCTTTATGATTGGCATAAGTTCAAAGATCCGGATCGGTCCAGACTGGGGTGCCGCCACGGAGAGGGGCCCAGGTGTGCCTGCGATCCGAGATGTGGATTGCAGGGGAACCCATGACAGGCACTTTTTAAAGATCTGATTAATAACTTTAATGGACAAGATACAACAGGGCATAAGCTGTAGAGCACTGCATCAAAGTAAGAAAAATGTACCTCAAAAATGGAGAGGCCCACTATCTCTATACAGACAGGGGCCCAAGGTAGCTTTAATCCAGCACTATATACAAAGACTTCACTCAAATACATATATGTATGTTAGGAAGTCTTTCTAACATTGGGCAGATTTATCAAAAGTTGTTCACAGTTAAATGACAAAATATTTCTCACTGAGGCACATTTTGTCATACTAGTCATAAAAGTAGCTCTTTGAGAACCCATTATAAATGCGGGGTAGACTTTTTTTGGTGCAAATTCCGACACAATTCTGTCATAAATGGATTTTTTATTTTAGCATCTGTTTAAAAGGATTTTAATAATACAAAGCAGCAGACAGTGCTAAGTATTGGCCTTGAAGATCTGTATAACCTGTCCTTTTTGTATGTTGTAGCAGTGACAGGGAAAGGGAATTTATAGTCTAGCTATGCATCTATTGCAAGGTTTATGGGAGCGTCTATGGGCCTGAAGAGCTTTCTGCTCTCTGCACAGTGCTGCTCCACAGCCCCTTCCCTTTGGTATGAGATATATCAGGATATTGCTTGGATAATCACTCAGAGCAGAGGGGAGGGGCTATGGAACAGTTCACTGCAAAGAGTAGAAAGGTCTTCAAGCTGCCCAAAAGACTTGCAGAAGCTGCAAACCTGGATTCAAAATTCACGTTTGACAGGCCTGCTGCCCTTTACTACTACCTAGCACTGTCTGCAGTTTATAATGGACAAAATTAATGATGGATTCCTAAAAAATGTTTTGTGTGATATTTCTGTATGGCCAAAAGTACTGAAAAATTGATTTGAAAAGAAGATACGGATTATCAGATTTTTCAAACTGGCTGTGCCAGCTTTCTGTGGCACTTTGCACATAGATACAGTACATGTGCAACTGCTTTCAAATTTACTTATGTTGTGTTTGCGCCAGTTTTTTTTCACGGTTACACTGTGTCCCCCACAACACAAAACTCTGCACCTAAAGGGGTGCCAATTTGCCTCACTAATGATAAATCTAGGCCACAGTCCTCTATAGACTTTGAGGAGAGTTAATAGAAGCGTCTTGAGGTAAAACTGTTCTAGTTGTCCATAGAAACTAGAACTCAGCTTTAATTTTATAAACAGCTGCTGGAAAATTAAAACTGAGCTCTGATCAGTTTCAATGGGTAACTAGAACAATTTGGCCTCAGACACTTCTGATAAATCTCCCCTATGATGTTTACACATTAAAGCAGAATGCACTTCACAATAAGCTCATCTACAAAAATCTATTTTCTGTTCACTTGAATCTGATGAAAGTTCTAGATCTCAATTGACCATTTACTTAATTGCTGCCAAGTGCCCAGGTGGATTTACTAAAGTGAATGGAGCAATGTGTCACATAATGTTTTTTTTACAGTGAGTCCAATAAGAAGTAATTCTATTAGATATTTGACAGAACTTTTCAGACCGCATATTTATTCCTACACAGTACTGTAATGCATAGAGTGGGTATAGGTTCATATTTTGGCCCTCAGGCACGTTATATCGCACTATGGTGCCTCTATTTGACATTATATAAAGTACACCCCGAAAAACTATATAAATCTCTTCAGAAGAAAAAGAAAACTTGTGCATTCGCCACAAACTGTGAATATTTTTTTATTTTATGAACAACGGACCGTTTTGCGCTGCCTGTGCTTCCTTGAGCCTACTGATAGAATGTATGATTACATGGCAAACTACCTACATAACAAAGAATAATTTTTAAAAAACCTCATGGTACAAAGGTACAATATGGGCATGTGAAATCAATCAAATTCACTATCTGTGCAAAATGAATCCTAAATAAATATGTGCTTGAAACGTGCATCTGCAGGATTAACACACTGGGGCTCATTTACTAAGGGTCCGAATCGCTCACTTTTGTTGGGTTTCCCGACGATTTCCGATTTGCGCCAAATTGCCCTGGGATTTTGGCCCACGCGATCGGATTTTGGCGCTTCAGCGCCGGCTTTCATGTGACAGAAATCGGGGCTCGTGGCCGTCGGACAACCAGATGGATTTTGAAAAAATGCGGAATTTAAAAAAGAATTTGGGTCACAAAATCAAGCACTTACATGCATCGGGACGAAGAAGGTGAACTTCGGCGGACCTCGGCGCAGCAGCGACACCTGGTGGATATCGGGCGCACGGACCCTAGTGAATCCCGACAGACCCGAATCCTCGTTGGAGAACGGGCTGCTGGATCGCGACTGGACCGGGTAAGTAAATGTGCCTCACTATATACATATAAAAGTATTCATATTAAATATTTCTAGATAATGATGGAATTTAATCACATTCTTTCTTGAAACTTTTCTTAGAAAATTACAAATCAAATGGACCAAATGTGAAATATATGCTACAATTTGAGAACATTAGATTAGAAACATTAAGAGGAATCCTAAAATGGAAAAAAAATCATTACAATTTTTAAAATGTTGATAACTTTACATCTTTTCCACATTGTGTTGACATCTATATTCACTATCTGAAAGTGAATATATTAACATGTTAGGATTATAGCTTAACATCAAACTGTGCCAAATGAGGTGGGAGAACTTTACCTTTTAAGTTAGAGGCTACACAATAATGGCAGAATTTTCTTCAATATAAAGTTGGAATTGTCTGAGCTTTTTCTAGCTATTAGATCAGATTATAAATGTTTTGCCTCCAGGAGAAACTAAATAAAATAAATCAAGACCAGAGTCTGCCGGTCAGGCCCAGGAGAGTCCATAGGATTGATTTTTGTGACAAACTGCATCGGGTTAGCATATATAATGTAACGAGGTTAGCAGGGAGAGAATACTAAATCCAATCCAGAATCAGTGACTGTTTAATGTATGTTAGCATTTATTATATATCACAGCTGTATCAGCCCATGCCATGTCCCATCCATATCCATAATACAGAATGGGCAAAGGACTCAAGTACAGAGTATAAAAGTGAAGCTGTAATTGAATTGTTTTTACAGTTACCACATTTAAATATATTATTTTATATAAGTTTAATCATGTTTTTCTACATTGACAGATTAACAGACCTTTTGCAGTCTTTCAATATATTGTTTATAGGAAATCTTCCATTGGGAACCTACTTACCAAAGCAGATTCAGTGGTAATTTCCCCATGCCAGCATCATCCCGAAAGTGTTTTATATGTACTAGAATACAGCTTTTTCCTAAAAGCCTGTGCGCCCTTCTCCATGCACCCGCGGCCAACCCGTGACGTGCTATTTCGTCATGCGACGTGAAAGGGTTAAGAAGTGCCTATGCCACATTTGTGCCGCCCGCAACAGTTTTGTGGCGTGGCTGCACTTTTCTTCTCGCAACATACATTTCTGGTCTGATGTGACAAAGATTGAACTTTTTGGTGTAAATTCTAAACTGGTATGTGTGGAAAAAAACAAGCACTACTCAACACCTGCCAAAAACAATCCCAAAGTGACACATGGTGGTGGCAGCATATTATATTTGTTATTCTGTATACACATATGAGAAAGCTGAATAACACAGCTGAAATGTGTTATATAATTTCCTGTTATAAAATTGTGATAGTTGGCTAAAAAGTACTAATGGACCCTCTTTGTCTTACAGCAATTAAAGAGGAAAAGAAGTAGGAGAGGCAGCCAGACATGGGTCTGCAACTCTGATAGGGGTGAAGTCAGTGTGACACATACAGTATGAGAATAATCCAAAGAACGTGGTCAATAACGGTTAATGACCCGTGATCACTTATATTCTTAAGGCAGAAAAATACATACAAAGAAGTGATCTTTTTAAAACTTAATGTTTGTATATTTTATGAGACTTCTCAGTAAAAGTTAAGTGGTACAAATTAGCTGCTGCTATTTACCATTCATGTGTGGGGCGGCTTCTCAGCCAAGGGAATCGGTTGTCTCAGTTTTGCCTAAAACACATCCATGAATAAAGAATGGTACCAGAATGTCCTCCAAGAGCAGCTTCTCCCAACCGTCCAAGAGCAGTTTGGTGATCAACAGTGCCTTTTCCAGCATGATGGAGCACCTTGCCATAAAGCAAAGGTGGTAACTAAATGGCTCAGGGAACAAAACATAGAGATTTTGGGTCCATGGCTTGGAAACTCCTCAGATCTTAATCACATTGAGATCTTGTGGTCAATCATCAAGCGACGGGTGGACAAACAAAAAACAACAAATTGTGACAAAATGCAAGCATTGATTATGCAAGAATGGACGGCTATCAGTCAGGATTTGGTCCAGAAGTTGATTGAGAGCTGCCTGGGACAATTGCAGCGGTCCTGAAGAAGGGGCAACACTGCAAATATTGACTTGCTGTATGGGTGGGCAACGGCAGTGTGAATATAGCCTAAGGGTGATGCCACACGACGCGTTTTTGGACCGTTTTAACATGGTTTTAGCACTTTTTGTGAACTCCAAGGCACAGGTAAGTAAATGTGCCCCAATATTTTTACAGTCCATCTCTGGAGTGCTGCAAGCTTTTTGGTTAAGATTGAAAGATAGATTATAGATAAATAGAAAGCTAGGAAGAAAGAAGATAGAAGTTATACAAGTAGGCAGAGTTACAATAGCTAGATATGTACCTCTTAAAGGCAGCAGCCCAGACTTTCTCTGCTTTATTATGGCACTCACAGGCAGGAACTATTTAGCAGCTGCACACTGTGCTCGGATCTTCTGTTCCTGCTGCTTTTGTGTTCCCCTGCCCTCAGCCAAATCCCGACTGGCCAGGACTAAGGTATTTGTGCTTTGCTCTCACAAAGCAGAGCAACTTCTCCCTCACAGAGCTGCTGACTGCCCCCTCAAAGTTACTGCAGTATTTGTTTGGTCTATGGGGGAGAGCAGCAGCAAGAACACAGACCCCTGCTGCTGCTCTACCACCAATGAGCGAGGGCTCTGCACAGGGGGCAGGGCTCTTCTCCCCCTTCCATGCTGCTGCCCGAAGTGGGTGATTCGGCCCCAGAGGGGATCGGCCCATCGGGAACTTTTCCGGCAGATTGTATGGCCAGTCCGCCCCTGATGGTGTTGTATAGATAACATTTATAATTATTCTTAAAGTGTCTTGTAAATTCATATTCACCATTCAAAATTAGGGGCTCAAACAAAGACCAAATGATTATTCAGTAGACTCCGTTTGACCTGATTTCAGTTCATTTCAATATTTTTCCTAGAAAGTATAAGTACATTTTTTTTTCTCTTTTTCAAAAATTGGTACATACATTCCATAACAATGTAAAATCACACCAAAAATAAAAGAAATGAAAATATATTTTTTTAAATATTACAAATCTTGTTTATTGCTTATTAAATTCAATAAAAAATAAATTGAAGAATGTCATCATTACAACAAAGTATTTTATTTTCAAAAATTTCCATATTGAAATGGTTTTTATCTATGTTCATTACAAGTATAAATTGGTAATTTGTTAGCAGTGTAATAGACAATCAAAGATAAAGTACATCTTAAAGTCTCAATAGGTACATGATAAAGACAGAAGAGAAACTGGCATCATCTGTTTAGTGATAGCAGCTGAGTGATCTAATGCCAGTAGATACTAAATCTTATCAGTTTTATTTTTCTTCAACAAAGTGATCAAAATAAGTTATCGTCCAAAAATTGCCGTGACACTATACCGTCTATAGACGAACAAATCACATCAGGTTACTGAGATTATCCTGATAAATTTTGCTTGTAAATCGCAATTACTAAAACAAAAAATCTGGTTGAGTTTTGAAAATGGTTATCCACAGTGATTCGTGTATGACTGCCCCTTTTAAGTGGTTTACAGCTTTTCATTAATAGTAAGCCATAGGACAGGTACAGGGCTGGGGCCAGCACTGGGCATACCCAGGCAAGTGGGGTGCCCTGAGGGACCCACATAAGGCTGTACCTAAAGGAGGGGGGCTGTATCTAATGAGGGGGCTCTATATTGAATAAAATAAACATAAGGGGGCTGTATATAAAATAACCATTAAGGGGATGTTTGGTATGATAAACTAGGGAATATTTTAGGCACCAGGAGACTATTTTAGTTTCAGAATTTTTACTGCTACCATGTGAGTTTACTGCATGTGGACAGGTAATTAATATTAGATCGATGGTTGTCTGACAATCTGATCCTCCGATTCCCACACACAAAGAATGGAGCTGCACTATGTCCATCTCTGTAATGTGGTGGTGGGGTCTCCAAGCTATGAGCTACAGTATTAGGCTAAATTCATAGCACGGCAGGCACACGCTGGCGCTGCTCACCCCCGCTCCTCTCCACAGAGAAACATGTCGCACAGCGCCGTATTCCAGGGAAGGATAGGACATGTCCTATCTTTTCCCTGGGTACGGTGCCACATGTGTGCGGCACCGTACCACTCCATACGGCCTTGCGCACCCATTGCTGACCTATGGGGGACGTATATATAACGGCCATATATACGTCCCACAACGGCCGTGTGAATGCAGCCTTATACTGCACATGCAGCTTGTACTTTGGGTCTGCACTATTTGGGGGGAATAAACTTAGCCATTCATCTTTGTAGATTTCACTAAATAATGTATTTCCCATGAACAGACTGCACGAGTCTGTCCTGGTGATAGATTTACTTAAAAAAAAAAAAAAATTTTAGGCTTTAAATCAATGTAAAAAGAAATCACCCAAAAGGTAATCAGCCACTTGGTCATAACCTCAGATCTGCAGATCCACCCTCGACACAATCGTGAAGGAGAAGTAAAACCGGCCCTCATGGATCACTCCGGGGGATCTTTCCAACGCAGATCCTTTATTAAAGTATAAAAACGGTTACATGCAACACAGGGAAAAAGTTAGGTCAACATGTTTCGGTGCCGAGCGTCTTACTCACACACACATGTTATTGATTGCCTTTTAAACCCTGCTTCTGGTATGTCACAGGCAGGACTAGATACCCACCCCTTATCATCACATGACTAATGATGGGAAAGACAGATGGGAAGACAGGGTTCTGCGCCAATCCAAACCCACACCTAAACTATACTACAGACTCCGGGTGTGGGTTTGCAGGCCAAAAAATGGTAGCTTCCTTCCATTGGGAAATATATTATATATTTGCAAGGGAGGGGGAAAATTTGCCCCCCATAGGAGGCTTCTTTGGGTTAACCCCTTCATTACAATGTGCTATCAGCTCTTTGTAATGAAAGAGGAGTAAAATCCCCATATACTGCCATACTGTAGTATGGCAGTATATGATAGGATCATACAGGCAACCTAGGCTTAAAATACCCCAGGGAGTCTGAAAAATAGTAAAAATAAAAAAAAGTTAAAAAAAAAATTATAATAAAAAATCCTAAAAACTCAAATCACCCCCCATTGCCTAGAACATACTGAATATAAATAAACAGTCAAAATGATAAACACATTAGGTATCGCCGCGTCCACAAATGCCCGATTTATCAAAATATAACAACTGTTTTTCACTGCGTTTAACCCGGTAACGGAAAATCGTGCCCAAAGTAGAAAATGGCACTTTTTAACATTTAAAAAAAAATAAAAAATTCTATAAAAAGTTATCAAAAGGTCGCACAGTCCTAAAAATGACAACATTGTAAACATCATCAAAAGACGCAAAAAATGACAAAGTTATTAGCGCCAGAAGACTGCAAAATCCCACCCCCAAATTTAAATTTTTGTAAATGTATGAACACATTCTAAAACCTATACAAATTTGGTATCCCGGTAATCGTATCGATCCAAAGAATAAAGTAGACATGTCATTTGGGGCGTACAGTGAAAAACTTAAAAAATTTGGATTTTTTTTCCCGCTTCCCAGTACACGGCATGGAATATTAAATACCACTGTTTTGAAGTGTAATTTGTTACGAAGAAAATAAGCCAAAACACAGCTCTGTAAATGGGAAAATAAAAAAGTTATAGATTTTTGAAGGTGGGGAGTGAAAAATGAAAACGCAAAAACGAAAAAAGGGCTGCGTCATTAAGGGGTTAAATTTGTAGCAACTATAGGCATGAGTATTTCGCCAAACCTATTTAATAGGCACAATGGTAGCCACACGTGGCTTAGCCTTTCTGGATGTTTTAAATGTGGCCACAAACACTGCAAAACTTGTGCACACACCGCAGTGGGTAATACTTTTGCATCTTGCGTTACAGGAGTTCGTTTTCCTATTAAATCTCATGTAACTCGCAATGCTTGCAATGCCATATAACATTTTAAACATGTGCAACCACAAGCCCCCTTAAAATACAAATTTTATTCCATTTATGGGATGTAACAAATGTTTCACCAGCACCTAGACATTTTAGTGAAGGTCATAGGAAATCCAAAGTTTTTCTTTGGAGGGTATAGAAAAAGTCAGGCGAAATTATTTAATTGTGAAACTTACTGGATCTTCATATTGGAAAGTAGGTTTCTGCTAGGCTTAAACAAAAGATGGGATCTTATTCTTAATTATTGAGCGATTTAGATTTACTTTATCATGATTATGTTTGGTGTTCTCATAACTTATATTTTAGTCAAATGATATGAAATTGGTTTTCCTGTTGTTATGTTATGTGAAATGACGTATGTATGATTTGGATGTTTAATCCTCAATATCTGTATTTCAATGTTGTTTAGGATTATCCCATTGTAAAAGCACACTGTAGTTTTGTGTATCAATATACTGTAGTTGTCCGTCCTATTATTAGTCATGTGACGATGGGAGGCGGATACCTACTCCTGCATGTGACGTCATAAAAGCAGGGTTTACATGGCAATCGTTAACACGTGTGCAGGATCATGAGCAAGACCCTTAGTGCCGAAACTCATTGACCTGACTTTTACCTCGCTTTGCATCTAACAGTTTAATAAAGCATCTGTGTTGGAAAGATCCCCCAGAGTCATCCATTGGGGCTGCTTTTCCTTCTTCTCAAAGAGAAAATTAAATTCATTTTGTTTGAAAATCATAAGGCGTGTTTTACATTTTTGACAACCACTTTGCTTGTTCCATCAATTCCATTCTTGCAATGGCTGATAGATGAACTTCATCAGGGCCATCAGCAATACGGAGAGTCCGAACAGCTGTATACCTGCAAACAAATATAAAATATAAATATAATTTATGCCACATGACATCTCACACATGGCATCCCATCTGTACTGTTTAAGGTCCAGGTAAAGGCACGCTCGGCTCTGACAACTTCCGCCTGCCTGGCACAGGACGGGTGGACGTGACACACACATGATCGATAATATGACTTCTAATCTTTAGAAAATGTAACGTCAGTTTTTCTGCAGTTTATGTAAATGGTTGACTATCTCCAGGCAATGAACAGTATAACATTGAGAAAGCTCTCTTTATAAAATAAAGACCAAGTGCACCACTCTTGCCAATGCAGGAGTGGTGCACCAAGGTGGTTGGTGCGAATAGCGCCCTCTCCTTGCCGGGAACTATCTAGTGAGCCTGCGCAACTCACTCAGAAGCTACTGCCCCGGTAAACTCTGTAATTGCAGCTGTAAGTCACTCCCTGCTAAGGCAAGAGTTAACATGTGAAATGTTATTAAACAATGATATTCTTTGTACTATTGGAAGCGGATTAGAGGGTGCTGCCACCTGACCCGGGGATTATAAAAACCCCTGGTGGGGGGGAGCACGTGGGCTTGGATTTTTCGTCAGAATTTGACAAGCAGGTCCAGTGTGCAGCTCCGACAGAGCTGCCATCCAGACACACTACCAAGAAGCAGAGGTGTCTTGGGCCAGCTGCCTGACACTGTGGGGAAGTCAGGAGACTAAGCCCCAGAGCAGAAGTCCACAGTCCGGACTCAGCTCCATCTAGCAGCCCAGCCGGAAGTTACTACCAGGCTTTGAGTAACTCTTTCTGGGGATCAGCCATCTCCTTCCAGCCTGCTGAACCTGCTGCTGATGTTAGGTCGTTGCCTGCTGTGCCAGTTCCCATAAAGAACTGAGAGTTGATTTGCACAATGTGCCTCCGTTTGATCCCTGGATTAGGCAGCTTCATCGTCCTTCATCATCCATATACACCTCAGGGGTTTCCCCAGAGAGAAACCTCTTTCATCAGCCTCCCCCTCCACATTTCTTGCACACACCACCTGCCGGAGACCTGCCAGGCTGTAGGCCCGCCCTCCGGTCCTAATATCAAGCACCGTGACCACAACATGCCCAATGCCACATAAGCCAGCCACTCTGGTATTCTGGGCCTCGGCTGTCACCAGCCAGCTAGGCGGTTGGGGATGTTGAAAAAGGTTCCAAAAAAATCAGCAATACAAAAGTCAGAAGATCATATTCAAAAGTCACAAACCCTCACACTGTGTTTAGCGATAGGTAAAATTATGGTCATCTTTTTTTTTACATTTACTAAATGTTTATTTGGCATAGAGGATATTAAAGGGGTTCTCCGGTCACTATATGTACTTTTTTTTTTAAATAACCAGTTCTTTTGCATATATCATAGTTGCACGCCCTTACCTCACCACCATGGGCTGTATACTTTCTTTTCCTTCACTTGTCACTTCACAGCTCACTGCTGCAGCTGCATAACTCTAAGATGGGGCTGCCCCCATTCTGTTAAAAGATTACATCTCCCACAATCCCCCTGGTCGGCACAGCTTCTTCACACAGAGAAAGGTGCAGCCACACCCCCACAGCAGGGAGCAAAGAGCTGACTGCACATGTCAGACCAGAGAGCAGAGACAGTATACAGGTCGTTTCTATGGAAACTGTAAGTGTAGCAGGAGCTGGCAGTGCACAGGAATGACTTTGATTTTATGAAAAGGGGGCAGAAGATTTAATGACACGGAATTAGTAAAGTGATAAGTGTGGGGAGATAAGGTATAGTGAGGTCAATCTTTGTCACCGGAGAACCCCTTTAACTTGACATTTAACACATCACATTTCATTGAAGTAAACGGTATTGGAATGGAATATGCAAATAGGTTTTCCTGGATGTAAGAAGGGGACCTTTGTCTCCCGTGTTGCCTTTTAGAAAGGAGCTCCCGACTTTCAAAATTACTTGTGACATGATGAGCAATTAAACCAAACCGGTCCAATCTTCAGGCAGCAGCTGTTTTAGAGTTGTCAGCTGCTTATCAGTACAGGGTAGATGTTTTGTATGTATGCTTTAACAAACCACTTATGAATATAATGACTAAAATCACACAACTGTAAACTGCTTGGCCTTAGTGAATAATCTGTATCAGGTCCTCTAATTTTCAAGAATAACTAAAATTAACAATCTGCAAATATACACAGTGCAGATGATAGTACACTTTGTATTATACTTTATTAAGGAAATATGTTCTTCATATGTCCTACTTTTCCCTCTGCCTTGTGTAAGCAGTTAGTGGATACAGGACTGAAAGCTGATTTACACAGACAGTTTAGAGATGAAGGAATCTGATAATGTTCCTAACACAGAGAATCTTCTTTTATTTATGAAGCATATTATAAAGTTTACTTTTATCACTTTTATTATTAATTTCTAAAATAATGCAGTTACATATTACTAGTCTTCTAGTGTGACCACACCCTAGTTACAGTGATAAAAACTTACATGAAAGCCAGTGGAAAATCTTGAGACACTCCAGCTCCTCCAAATACTTGGATTGCCCGATCAGCCACTTGACATGCCATTCTAGGTGCCACAACTTTGATCATTGCAATCTACAAGGAATGAGAGCGGACAATTTGAGCCATATATTGTAAGAGGATCCAAGCCCGAACTGTGCAATAAACTGGGCCTGGGCAACTGGGGGCAGGGGCGCCAATACTGGGGGGAGGAGGGGGGGACTGGCGTGCAACATCAGATAAATACCCCCAAAAGATTTTTATGTTACAAAAGCCTAAGCAATTTTTATGGTCCTCTGTTCCCCTTGCATATTAAAATGTCAAATTGTAAAGAGGTTCTTTAGTGTAGTCATTGCACCATTCATCTACAGTTGTGAGCTGAGCTCAACACAGAGATAACTTAGTAACTGAATTTAAGCATTAACCCTTTAAAGTGAATATATCACCAGGAATGTTTAACTAGTGACAGGTTCCAATAGCCTATGCCAGTGGTGGCGAATCTATGGCACGGGTGCCACAGGTGGCACTCAGAGCCCTTTCAGTGGTTACCCAGGCCATTGCCATTGCACACCAGACTGGATTCAAAGGATCTTTCTGCAGTTCCAAGGAACTTAAAAGATGCTGCCTTCAGTCATATATTAAAGTTATTACTTCACTGCTTGCGACTGTAGGAAGAGAGAGAATGTGTAGACAGGGCTGAATTATCTTTGGAGGACCTTCTGTTGGCCCCACGATTCTCTGAGTACACAGGGACACTGGACATTTTGTCCTCAGGAGGCCAATATGATCAAAAGTTGTTGAAGAACAGGGAGCAATAAGTTACTGCTTTAATTTTTTGTTGGCACCTCGCAATAAATAAGGCAGGTTTTGGGTTGCAGTATGGGCACTCGGCCGCCAAAAGCTTCGCCATCACTGGCCTATGCTATACGGATTTTAAAAATGTCTGAATCATTTCAGTAATTCCCTACCAGCAGCGTGTGGTGTGCCCCTGGGACCATCACACACTGCTGACAGGGAGCAAGGTAAAGTGAAGTTAACCTATATAAACTACTGAAATGATTCAGAATGCTGACAAAGGCCTTTAAAAAAAACCTGCTTTTATTAAAGTTTATGGTACTGATTATCATTCATATACAGTGCAATTTTGTTATACATCGCCATCTTCAGATTATGTATACCGCATAAACAATTGCGATATTCTAAATAAACTTGTTACATTACAAATAATTTGAATGTTATCTTTGTTTCTATCTAAGTAGGAATTGCAACACTCAGACCATATAAAAAAATCTAGAGATTCCCTGCTCTAGAGAGAACGTTCAAAACTATTCTAAACTTAACTGTCAGCACTTGTCTACTAAGCTGCTACAGTGTCCTATTATCTCCTTGCCAGTGCCACTCATCCGGTTTTACCTACCATATCAAAGCCCATTAGCTGCCAGAGACTAGTCTCATGTTGTGTGTGTATCTATTGAAGTCACCATCCTCATATGTCTTTAATATGTCTTTTTATCCACTTTATGTGCTGGTGGATGGACTGCTCATTGCCTTGTTAATCCCTCGACTCCATGCTCCCTAAACGGTCAAAATCTGGTTAGTTTGGAGGTTCCACATACTCAGGGTTGGAGTATTTGGAGCGTACCACCACTTTCTGGTCATAAAGTTTCCCAAAGGCATATGTTATGATGGTAAACAGACCAATCTTCTTCAGAGATTAGGCCCAGAAGACACTACACAGGGGAAAAGGCAACTGAATATACAAGCAGTCCCCTGGTTACGTACAAGATAGGGTCCGGAGGTTTGTTCTTAAGTTGAATTTGTATGCAAGTCGAAACTGTTTATTTATAATAGCAGATCCAGACAAAAAAATTTTCGGCCCCAGTGACAATTGGAGTTTAAAGGGAACCTACCACCACAAATCTACCTATAAAAGGTAGATCGGGTGGTAGGTGAATCAATGGGACGTGAGGATAGCCCTTTTAAGGGCTAATCCTCACGTCCCCACACTTTTTTGTTAACTTTTATTAAACTTGTATGCAAATTTACTTATGCGGCTACTGGGGCGTGGAGTAGCCGCATCTGAGGTTACACGAGGCGGCTACTCCACACCCCGGTAGCCTCTTTTCCCCTCCTACTCACCATCTTCGGCGCGCAGCTCCGCGCCCTCGTCCGGCGATCCTGCTGTCTGAACATGCGCAGAAGAGCAGGCCCGCGCCTGCGCGGTCACTGCTCCGAAACAGGCGCGGGCCTGCTCTTCTGCGCATGCGCAGACGACAGGATCGCCGGACGAGGGCGCGGAGCTACGCGCCGAAGATGGTGAGTAGGAGGGGAAAAGAGGCTACCGGGGCGTGGAGTAGCCGCCTCGTGTAACCTCAGATGCGGCTACTCCACGCCCCAGTAGCCGCATAAGTAAATTTGCATACAAGTTTAATAAAAGTTAACAAAAAAGTGTGGGGACGTGAGGATTAGCCCTTAAAAGGGCTATCCTCACGTCCCATTGATCCACCTACCACCCGATCTACCTTTATAGGTAGATTTGTGGTGGTAGGTTCCCTTTAAACATTTTTTGCTGTAATAGTACTAAGGATTATCAATAAAGACATTCATTACAGACACCTTACAGCTGAATATTGCAATCTGGGACTATAGTAACATCCAGAGAGCTTCACCAGAGGTCAGAGGGGTCTGTCTGTAACTATGGGTTGTCTGAAAGTCGGGTGTCCTTAAGTAGGGGACCGCCTGTATATTAATGTGAATAAAAAGTTTGTTAAGTCTTTCCAAAAGGGCTGTAATAATGAGGCCCCTATACAAAAAGGACCTTTCCAAATCAAATAAAATCTGCTGTAAATCCGGGAAAGAGTGTAGAATGTCCACATTATAAACATCTGCCAAGGTTCGTACTCCTCTGATACTCAATATACTGCCATAGTGGGGTCTCTGCTATGATATCAGTAAATTTGGTTATTTTCATTGCTGCCTGCCATACATGTCTAGCCAGTCTATGCAGCGGAAAGAGGGAGGGGGAGGGGGGGGGGGTGAAATCAGGGTGAGGCGCTAACACGGGCCATAAAGTGGAGAGGCCAAGGTGGGGCTTTAGATGATGTTCTGCATTAGGCAGCTTTTGCTCTGCCACCTAATGGCTAAGGTATTTAAGTTGTTCTGCAATGTAATAATGATAGAAGTTGGGCAAAGCTCGCCTCCTCTTTAGGGTGCTGTAATGTGGAGAGACTAAGTTTGGCTCTAGATGTACCCTACACAAACACTCCTGTTATCATTCTTAAATGATATTACATTCTTTAAAAAGATAAGTTTTACTAAGTTGATTCTCCCTCCTACTGACAGAGTCAGTGTTTTCCAGGCCTTATCCAGAGTATATGAAAACAGTAGACTCATCACCAGTTCACTCAAGTTTTGGTTTGTCTTTCATATGACAAATCCCAACTATTTAAATTTTGTGACTACTTGAAGTCTTTCTATATAGTCGGGTCCTGTCCAGGGGGAGGCTCCAAGCGGCACAAACACTGATTTAGACCAATTTACTAAAAGCCCGGAAAAGACTCTGCCCCATACCATCTCCCTTATTAATGAATTCAATGAGGTGGGGGCGTTGGATAAAATAAAACCATATCCTCCGCGTATAGACCCACGTAAATCTATATTCATGCCTAAATCTATATTTATATTGATGCCTTAGTACTCCAGATCTTGCCAGAGCTTTATAGCTAGGGCCTCTAATGCCAGGGCAAACAAAAGAGGGGAGAGCGGACACCCTCCCGGGTGCCTCTTTACAGGGTAGAGGAGAGCGATAACTCTCCCTTAACTAAACCTCTACTAAAAGGGGAGACATATAGGATCTCTATCGTTGTACGAAATCTCCAGCCAAAGCCGAACCTCTGCAAACATTGCCCAAAAATGCCTGGTCAGTGGAGTCAAATAGCTTGGCCGTATCCAATAATGACAAGGCCTAATTTCTCCCAGTCACCTGTCCTATTTGTGCTACCACCTGAACCCAGAGTATATTATCTGAAGTGGATTTCCCAGACACATAGCTACATTGATCTGGTTGGATCAGGGAAAGAATCACTGTGTTCAATCTGGTTGCCAGTATTCTGGTAAGGGTTGGACTGTGTAGATAAACAGCCAAGTCCCTACGGTGTTACTATTTTCACAAATTCTAGTGGGGCTATTCAAAAATATAGCCCCAACTAATTCACATCCTACTATCCTTGCATCATTTTATTAGGGTATGTGTGGATCATCCCAGGTACAGGACCCATACAACATGTATGTGATGAATTATTTCATCTTTTAATACATCACAAATAAAAGTACATTTTTAGAATGTAGGGGAATGGGATTATTATGACTGTGTGTACAGTATTTGGTGGCCAGTATTCTGGTAAGTAATTAACACTATGGGTCGGTATGAACCACTGTTTGTGGGGTCCTTACCCGGCTTTAAGATTAAAACCACAGTTGCTTTGTATAGGGAAGGGGGAAGGGCCTGGGTCTCAAATGAGGAGGAATACATCTCCAGTATACAAGGAAGTAAGAAATCCTTATACTTAAAGAAGATGTCTTTTGGTAGCCCATTCGGGCCCGGTGACTTATTATAATAGTTCCCCCGCATCCTCCACCTCTTCTAAAGTTAAGGGTCTCTCTAACTGGGCTATTTGCTCTGGGGTCAGGGAAGGGAACTGTATGTCGTTCAGATATTGTCTAATGTCCTCGTCCGTCTTTTCCAGTTTGTCCGTGTTCGGGCAAATTTACGTAGCTTATCAGTCGTATTTGTCTTTGGGGGGCTCATGTTGTTTATGATGGTTCCGGGTTCTGTAGAACTGGTTATGATGCTTCTTCCATTAGTCTGTGGTCCTCCCTCTCCAATCAATCAAGCAGGTCTGACAGTCTACATCCAGCTAAGGACTGGGCCTATAGGTGTTATGCCTGGACAGCAGGTTGGGACACCCGGATAGGGTACAGTTTCTCACCGCAACTCTACAGGCCGAGCACTTGTGTGGATGTCAGCAGCGGCAAGTTTGAGTCTACGTGGTGCTCCATCCCCGGATGTCCTCCCGCGACCATTGGGGTGTCTATCACTGCACAGGGTCCCGCTGCGCGTGGTCAGTTGTTGTGGGTGACTGGGAGGGCCGTTGCCCTGCGTATTCCCCATTGTGTCTGGGCTCCAATCTCCCACCTCACTACTCCAGAGCAAGCATTGACAGGGGTAGGCCGTATCCGGAGACGAACTTCAACTCAGGCATCGCGTCGTGCTCAGGCCGCAGGATCCATTGCTTTGTTGCCTGCTGCTTTAGTCTTTGCCTGTGCCAGATATTTCCTCTTGGTAAACTTCTCAGGTGTCTCTAGCTAGCCGGGGGTTGTTTCAGGTCGCTTTTAAGCCTCATTGGTAGAATTATTACCGGGTTACTAGAGGTATGCACGGAGCTCAGCTAAACACGTCCAGCCATGCAGACTGTTAGACTGCTAGCCATGCTCCTGACAAAGGCATTTTTAAAATCAGCATAGCATAGAATAGCATTATTGGAGGCTGTCACTAGCTAAAATTCACATTGCTGGTAATAGGTTCACTTTAACTGTCCCTAACTTCCTGGAATGGGGTAATTAATCCCTACAACATGAGCCACCAATAGTTATTTTTGTGATTTAGAATTGTTTTAAAACTAGTAGAGTATCAATCTTACATGTATATGTGGTTTACAAAATAATCAATTGTGGAATATGGATTTACTTTGATAAACCCATTTTCATTCAAGACGGTTCCCAAATGGGAGAACCCCCTCTATGACATCCATACATCTGGTACCTCTTTCCGAGCTCTTGCGGCTCCAACTGTGTCTATGGCTTTTGCTGCTCTCAGTGTCAGCAATCTGGCTTGTTCAATGGAAATGCGGCTCTCTGCTATCCAATGCGCAACCACTTCCTGTGTGAAGAAAAACACAAAATCCCACATTTGTTTTTATATGTGAATGGCCTTCCGGTAAACCAAATTACTAAGGTCAGCACAAACTGTATGAGTGGGAAGCAAACATGCTGCTTATTACAGGAAAAATAACTTCTTTTATCATGTGATGACATCTCCAACTATGGATTAATCTTACATGATGGTAGAGTTTCTTCCCAAAAGTTGTTCTTTCCGCAGCTCTGGCACACATAAGCTGGAGAGCACTCTCAGCCGCCCCAATAGTCCTCATGCAGTGATGTATGCGGCCAGGACCGAGGCGTCCCTGGGCAATCTCAAAACCTCTGCCCTCCCCTGAAAAATAGGATAAAAACGTTCATAGCAAAAAAGCAGGGGGTCATAAATGTTTCATACAACCTACTTAAAAACATTAATAAAATTACATATAAAAATTATATACCCATAAATGAGGCTTCAAGGATGCATGGGGATATACTAAACTTTAAGCTACTGTAGTAAGCCTGGCAAATTAAAACGCCAACACGAAAGACTCATAGAACTCAAGAAGACAGAGTGATTTAGGAGACTCCACTGCCTAAGGGATGTGTTCAACTTAAAACACTTTTACTCACTTGGTCAATGTATATAAACTAAAAACTATACCACTATGAAATATGGTTGTGTTTACAAATGTTGTATGCTTTTATATCTACAGGTCCTATGAAAGCTATGCATCTCCATGGTAAATACAACAAATGAACCTGGTGTACATCAGATTTCTTTTGGCCAACCTACCAATTGTATGGAACACATGGAAGAATGTATAACTTTGCATTTTGTGGAACATTCTGCTCTTTTCACCGAGAAGCTCCACAGCCCATTCCCTCTGAGTACCTGCTGTAGTATCCAACCAGAATCCCGCTACAGCTCATACTCATAGTAAAAGCGAGGGAGCGGTCGAGCTTGTTAATAAGACAAGCAGAAAGACCCACCCATAGCACTTGCAAGAGCGGTGGACCTGCATTATAACTTAATAAAATACATAAGTGTATGGTTACACAGTTCTCAATGCCTATTTTACTACTTGATGTGTTGGCTACTGGTTGGAAAATTGTATGGTTAATAAAGAAATCTTTACTAATATATAGTATGTTTTAAAAGCAGGTTCTATCCTCTTTAAAATATCACACAACTATGTAATGACTGAGAATTGGCTCATAAAGACCTGGAAAGTGTGAGGTATGTGCATGTCCAGATAATTGGTAACATATCCAAACATAACTAAATAGTGTAAATTGAAACCTTCACTTCAAACAAACTGCAATTCCTTGCACATACCATCATCGTTTCTGAAGAAATCACCTTAACAGCTTTTAAAAGCTCTATTATGATCTAACCAAAGAGCTTATAAATCTGCAACACATGAAATGAGGGAAACAGCAAGCAAAAGCATGCCTAGAAAAGTTTCCTGTAAACAGGGTGACCTATTCCAGATACACAAAGTAATACAATGCACAGCTACAGAATAGATGGAGAACACACAGCACGCACTGCACACACACAGATAGTGTGTACACAACACATATTCACTGATTATAGCCTTTTTGTTATTTTGTATAGACAAGAACTGGAAAATTAAATGAATAAGGAAATAAGACATATTAAATCATCTCTGCCAGTCTAACGTCTAGCTGCTCAATCTTTAATATGTATCTTCTAGAGATGCCATGTCTGGAGGGGATATTAAAAGTGTTTGTCCCAAGTTTATAAGTGGTGCCCTATCCACAGAATGATTGATGGAGGTTCAACTTTGACCCTCCCACCAATAACAAGAATGGGACCCCAAACAATGCGGAGAATGGAGATCCTATGAGTGGAGCTGCAGGATGAGCATGTGCCCTGCCACTCCATTCATTCCTTGGATAGGAGTGGCGGTGTTTGCCAAGTGTTACCCCGTTCTATGGATCACTGGGATCCATTCTCATGATCGGAGAGGGTGCCAGCAGACAAACCCTCACTGATCACCTTGATCAGTTGTAACTTGTAAACTTGGGACAAACCCTTTAAAATATCTTCACATATGCTATAGAAAGATGGAGAATAATGTATTTATATTTCAATTGTTAACACAGCATACTGGCCGTATAAAGATATAGAGCATTTCCTATTTTCTCCCGTATTTCAGTTCCGTATGCCCTTAGAAGTCTATGGGGCTGTATAAATACGGGTTAAATACGTGCTGCATATGGATGAAAAATGTCACGCATATATGGTTTGTGTAAATTTGGCCTAAGGCTGCATTCACACAAACGTTTTTTCCGCCACGTGCCTGGAAGTAATAAAAATGCACCAATAATGGACAGGGAGCCTCAATAAGGGTTCTAATAATAATTCTGTGCATAATTCTGTTTGAAACCTCAGCTGCTGCAGAACCTTTTTATTAATAGTTGAAGAATACCTTTTGGCCACAAACTTCTTATAATATCAATGTCACAAAAAGGGATTACTATGTACAGTATTATAAAAAAAAACAAGCGATGGAAAGTTTGTCATTTTGCATTTTATACCTCAATTCTTTATTTGCGTCAGTAAAACATTAGACATTGTCTAACACCAACCACCTGCTTCAGACAAGCAATGTAGATCTCACTAACATTGGAGTGCTCTGGTCTAACAGCATTTTGGCAATGACTGAACTGACATCAGCCTCTATTGTTATCTAAGCAGAAAGTGCTTTTATATCTTCAGCTGGCTTCCTCTATGAAAGGGAAATTCCAGAATTAGTATAGGACTTGACGGACTTCTCATACTCAATTGTTAATCACTTCATAGTGTTAAAACCTACAGCAAACATAATAATCCTAAATAGTTCAAGATACAAGATACCACATTCCAAAAGCCAAAAACTAAATTTTCCAGTGTGTTTCCTTATGGTATTCCATGCTTCAATCTCTTACCTGTTCTTCTGCTTGCTGTTTCTATCTCTGCATATCGCATTTAGATGGTTGCTTATACGCAGTGTGAATCTACCTTCCTGTAACATGGTGTTTTTACTTGGGTATTTGGGGGTCAACGTTTAAATGATCACAGGCATCAGATCTTTCAGATCAGAAAAAAAGCAAGTCTCTTCCAGCACTTATTCTTTAGATTAAAAAATCCATCTCAATAATATCGCTTGAAAAACAGTGTACAATCCTGCAGGCTTGCATCACATAATAAATAAAAAAAAAACTCTTAATTTGGACCTAGGCGTTTCGGACAAAATACAAACATCTCAGTCCTTAACCCCTTCCCAAAGCATGCCGTAATAGTACGGCGCAGTGGGAAGTGACTTAATGATGCACACCGTAGTATTGCGGCGTGCGGTAGGTGCCAGCTCACGTTCGGAGCCAGCACCATACAAAACAGGTGTCAACTGCAAATCGCAGCTAACATCCTTCTGTAACATCCCCGACCCGAAGTGTTAGCCCCTTGTAAGAAGCCTCTCATGTTGTCTGTTCCTCATGGCAGGACCCACCTGTATACATGCTTAGTGTATTACGCTAAACAGTGTAACACATCTGTATTGCGCTGTGTAAGCTGTGTTTGAGCTTGAATAAGTGATCAGAAGATCACTTGTTGAAGTCAACACGTCGGTAAAAATAAAAAAAAATGTTAAAACAATAACGTTTTTTTGAAATAAAATGAAATTAAATAAATTGAAGTCCCCCAAACAACACAATTCCCTATACACAACTAATAAAGTACAACCCCCCCCCCCCCCCCCACTAAATCACATAATTCGTATCGCCACGTCCATAATAATCTGTACAATAAATCATAATCGGACCAACTTGGTAAACCCTGTATAAAAAATAGTGCCAAAAAAAATTTACATGTTTTATTAAATTTCTTTACAAAATTTTTTTTGAATAGGTGATCATAGACCAAGAACAACTTGTCATGCTAAAAATAAGCCAACAAACAGCTTTGTCAACCAAAAAATACTAAAGTTATGCCACTGCAAAAATGGCGATACTAAAAACTTGTATGTGGATAATAATACCAACATATGCAACCCAAAGAAATAAAAAAGAAGAATACCGCAACGCACAAAAATGTATCAACCTATCCAAGAACTAAAATCTGAAAAACAGTAAAAATAAAAAAAAAAAGCTTATAAAAAAAAAACTGATATAAATAGAACTGATATAAATAAACACGTAAATACATTAGGTATCATCGCATCCAAAAATGCCAGATATATCAAAATATAATGTTTTTTTCACTGTGTTTAATCCTGCAACAGAAAATAGCGCCCAAAGTCGGAAAAAACCCCCACTTTTTTTGCCAATTGGAAAAATATAAAAAATTCAATAAAAATTGAAAAAAAAATAAAAAAGGTTGTACAGCCCTAAAAATTGTAGCATTGAAAACGTCATCAAAAGTCGCACAAAATGACATCACCCACAGCTCTGTACTCCTTAGTTATTAGCACCAGAAAATGTCAAAACCAAAAAAAGAGGTTTTAATTTTTGTAAATTTATGAAAACATTATAAAACCTATACAAATTTGGATTCCCTGTGGTCGTACCGACCCAAAGAATAAAGTAGACATGTCATTTGCGGCGCACAGAAAGCTGTAAAATCCAAGTCCATGAGAAAACAGAGCAAATGCAGTTTTTCACCATTTTCACTGCATTTGGAATTTTTTTTCTCGGTTCCCAGTACACAGCATGGAATATTAAATCATCACTATGAAGTGCAATTTGTTATGCAGAAAACAAGCTGGTAATTTACTGTACTTTAGCCCCGATACAATAAACAATAAACAGCTGTAGGGGTTATCAAATGTGTCTGTAATTAAGCTTTATTGTGAAGCCTGGTTCTAATGGCAATCCAATTGTCTCAGAGACCAAAAATTAATTTGTCTGTAGTTACAATTATAAAATATACAGTTCCGACTTACATTCAAATTCAACTTAAGAACAAACCTACAGAAGCCTTCCTGAAAGTAACCCAGGGACTGTCTGAGATGTTATATATATAGTCAGATGGGGGAGGTACAGGGATGAAATTTGTGTTACAGTTACAGGACTTCCTTAATACCAGCAACTTACCCAGAATAAGATTTGTTTCAGGAACTCTTACATTTTTGAAATGCACTTCAAAGTGTCCTCCATGTGGTGTATCTTAAAAAAAACAAACACATGTTTATACAGTCAGTAAAGTTTGCATAAATCAATAGTACAAGGGATTATAAGAAATGGCAATATTAATTTTATCAGAGAAAAAGCACAACCCCCTATCCCTTCACTAAACGTACAGTTTACAGTAATCTGAAATCTCTACGGACTCCATCATGGTTTCCCAAGATAAACAGCAGGGAACTGTCACTCGGGGAGGGAGGAAGAATTAGGGGCAGTGACATACGTTTTACAACAATACTGGTTATTTCTTTCCTGTAATGTCCTTTAGGGGGCTGCTTCCCCACCTGCTCATGGAAAACTCTGGAATATCAAGACTTATTATGAAAAGTTAACAAAAAAGTTTAGTAGGTCTTAAAAGCAGCAAAGCAGAATTATTGATAAAGTTATAGTGTGAGGTGAATGATCAGGAATGTGCTTTCTCCCAACATGTGAGGTATTAACCTGAATATTTGAGTTTGTGTAAAATACTTACATCTTAATAAAACATGTAAATTTTTAAACCCTTTCCAACCATGGGCTTATTAAAACTGCAAAGGGGCTTGGGATATATCAAAATTGTGGGCCCTCTGCAAGTTTTTTTTTTAAATGTTTTTATATTTCCTGCCTATGTTCAGTACCAGAACTAAACTTCTTGGAAAAGGAAGCAGGTCCCTTCTGCCTGCTTTTATTTCTGCAGTTTAAGGGTTTTTGTTAGACCTTCAAAGGTCCTGGAAGGGCCCTTGTAAAAATCTGTGTCGAGAGCTGACATGTGTATGAGAAATTCAGGGCTTGAGGTCTCTTTATTATCTCTACAGGGCAGTATCAAACTTGGCAGGTCATTTGGGCCCTCGGCTGCTCCTAAAAACATAATCTGCTATCGTTTCAAAACCTTGTGAATCTGTTCAGAGTGACCATTGTGATGGCCGAAAGCAAATAGACACATTTTATTTATTTTGTGGTATTTTGATTTAGAAGACCTGCATTCCTGTTACAAATCCCAGCATAACATGAAGTTCACCAAATCTTCCTGCAGCCACAACTAGTAGAAGTACAAGTAAGCCTGACACATATAACTCTATAGCAGAAGACATATATTTGTGATGTCAGTGTCATCATTACCTTCATAGCCAAACACTTTTAGCGCTCTGATAATCTCAACACCTTTTGTGTCCATGGGAACAAGGATCATGCTGTGCTGCTTATATCTAGAAAATATTATATAACAATAGATGAATAAATACTGTTCAGAGTGAATCTTTCATGAGTGATGCATTGCCTCCTAAAATGAAATAGCATCATTGGATAATAGTAAAGGATTCACTGCACTAGCAGGACCCTTAGGTAGGGTATGATACATAATTTCTAGAATTATAGTCAATCTGAACTGTTAATCTATTTTAAAAAGAATTGCAGCCAAAGTCATTATGAAAATGACCAGAAAATAATCACCTTTTGTCTGTGATGAGATCTTTGGCTGTTTAGGTAAAGAGGGCTTTCTAGGGAGGACATTTCATACCCTACTTGAGGGGTCTGGTAGTTAGGAAGTCATTTAAATGCTGTTTTCTACATGGTATCCAGTATGCTTCTGGAATAAAATGTAACTGTTCTGGGGATTTTTAAAAAAGTGATGTCAAAGTGTTCTGGCGATATCCTCTCACATATGTAAAGGACTGTCCTGTACACAACCCCTCTCCGCTGCACTGCTATGTTATATATATTCTATTTTTTATTCTGTATTCAACAATGAGAAAGTTGAATAACACAGCTGAAATGTGGCACTTGTGACCATCTTAACTTAAATAAATTAAAGATTTGCAACTACGAGTTATAAGACTTAAGGAATGGGAA